>NW_026061901.1:1336966-2005450 GCF_023897955.1 Schistocerca gregaria
CCTCCTTTCATGCAGAATCTTAAGGTCCTAGCTCATGTCCAAGGCAGCAAAGCCAGCTAAAAAGTCAATAACCGATACCTAAAACTTGAATTGTACTTCTTCTTACTGGCTATTACATCATCTTAGAAGCTTCATCTGTGTTCTACTATGGTGCTTTTAGTGTCTCCGAATACCGCAGCACGCGACATAGCTTTGCAGACGATAAGTACATCCGTTTCAAAGAGAAGAGCGGCCAATGTGACGATCTGGCTTTAAGTCGATTCGATAACAAATGACGAAAACGGACGGATTTCTCAGGTTTTTACTACATATGAACACTTTTCACATTCTCCCGTGCAACTCGGCTGCTTGTCCTCCTTTCATGCAGAATCTTAAGGTCCTAGCTCATGTCCAAGGCACCAAAGCCAGCTAAAAAGTCAATAATCGATACATAAAACTTGAATTGTACTACTTCTTTCTGGCTATTACATCAACTTAGAAGATTCATCTGTGTTCTACTACGGTGCTTTTAGTTTCTCCGCATACCGCAGCACGCGACATAGTTTTGCAGACGATAAGTACAACCGTTTCAGAGAGAAGAGCGGCCAATGTGACGATCTGGCTTTAAGTCGATTAATAACAAATGACGAAAACGGACGGATTTCTCAGGTTTTTACTACATATGAACACTTTTCACATTCTCCCGTGGAACTCGGCTGCTAGTCCACCTTTCATGCAGAATCTTAAGGTTCTAGCTCATGTCCAATGCACCAAAGCCAGCTAAAAAGACAATAATCGATACCTAAAACTTGATTTGTACTACTTCTTACTGGCTATTACATCAACTTAGAAGCTTCGTCTGTGTTCTACTATGGTGCTTTTAGTGTCTCCACATAGCGCAGCACGCGACATAGCTTTGCAGACGATAAGTACAACCGTTTCAGAGAGAAGAGCGGCCAATGTGACGATCTGGCTTTACGTCGATTCGATAACAAATGACGAAAACGGACGGATTTCTCAGGTTTTTACTACATATGAACCCTTTTGACATTCTCCCGTGCAACTCGGTTGCTAGTCCTCCTTTCATGCAGAATCTTAAGGTCCTAGCTCATGTCCAAGGCACCAAAGCCAGCTAAAAAGTCAATAACCGATACCTAAAACTTGAATTGTACTACATCTTACTGGCTATTACATCATCTTAGGAGCTTCATCTGTGTTCTACTATGGTGCTTTTAGTGTCTCCGAATACCGCAGTACGCGACATAGTTTTGCAGACGATAAGTACAACCGTTTCAGAGAGAAGAGCGGCCAATGTGACAATCTGGCTTTAAGTCGATTCGATAACAAATGACGAAAACGAACGGATTTCTCAGGTTTTTACTACATATGACCACTTTTCACATTCTCCCGTGCAACTCGGCTGCTAGTCCTCCTTTCATGCAGAATCTTAAGGTCCTAGCTCATGTCCAAGGCACCAAAGCCAGCTAAAAAGTCAATAATCAATACCTAAAACTTGAATTGTACTACTTCTTACTGGCTATTACATCAACTTAGAAGCTTCACCTGTGTTATACTACGGTGCTTTTAGTTTCTCCGCATACCGCAGCACGCGACATAGTTTTGCAGACGATAAGTACAACCATTTCAGAGAGAGGAGCTGCACAATGTGACGATCTGGCTTTAAGTCGATTCGATAACAAATGACGAAAAAGGACGGATTTCTCAGGTTATTACTACATATGAACACTTTTCACATTCTCCCGTGCAACTCGGCTGCTAGTCCTCCTATTATGCAGAATCTTAAAGTGCTAGCTCATGTCCAAGGCCCCAAAGCCAGCTAAAAAGTCAATAATCGATACCTAAAACTTGAATTGGACTACTTCTTACTGGGTATTACATCAACTTAGAAGCTTCATCTGTGTTCTATTATGGTGCTTTTCCTGTTTCCGCCTACGGCAACTCGCGACATAGCTTTGCAGCCGATAAGTACAACCGTTTCAGAGAGAAGAGCGGCCAATGTGACGATCTGGCTTTAAGTCGATTCGATAACAAATGACGAAAACGGACGGATTTCTAAGGTTTTTACTACATTTGAACACATTTCACATTCTCCCGTGCAACTCGGCTGCTAGTCCACCTTTCATGCAGAATATTAAGGTCCTAGCTCATGTCCAATGCACCAAAGCCAGCTAAAAAGTCAATAATCTTTACCTAAAACTTGAATTGTACTACTTCTTACTGGATATTACATCAACTTAGAAGCTTCATCTGTGTTCTACTATGGTGCTTTTAGTGTCTCCCCATACCGCAGCACGCGACATAGCTTTGCAGACGATAAGTACAACCATTTCAGAGAGAAGAGCGGCCAATGTGACGATCTGGCTTTAAGTCGACTCGATAACAAATGACGAAAACGGACGGATTTCTCAGGTTTTTACTACATATGAACACTTTTCACATTCTCCCGTGCAACTCGGCTGCTAGTCCACCTTTCATGAAGAATGTTAAGGTCCTAGCTCATGTCCGAGCGACCAAAGCCAGCTAAAAAGTCAATAATCGATACCTTAAACTTGAATTGTACTACTTCTTACTGGGTATTACATCAACTTAGAAGCTTCATCTGTGTTCTACTATGGTGCTTTTAGTGTCTCCCCATACCGCAGCACGCGACATAGCTTTGCAGACGATAAGTACAACCATTTCAGAGAGAAGAGCGGCCAATGTGACGATCTGGCTTTAAGTCGACTCGATAACAAATGACGAAAACGGACGGATTTCTCAGGTTTTTACTACATATGAACACTTTTCACATTCTCCCGTGGAACTCGGCTGCTAGTCCACCTTTCATGCAGAATCTTAAGGTCCTAGCACATGTCCAATGCACCAAAGCCAGCTGAAATGTCAATAATCGATACCTAAAACTTGAATTGTACTACTTCTTACTGGATATTACATCAACTTAGAAGCTTCATCTGTGTTCTACTATGGTGATTTTAGTGTCTCCGCATACCGCAGCACGCGAAATAGCTTTGCAGACGGTAAGTACAACCGTTTCAGAGAGTAGAGCGGCCAATGTGACGATCTGGCTTTAAGTCGATTCTTTAACAAATGACGAAAACGGACGGATTTCTCAGGTTTTTACTACATATGAACACTTTTCACATTCTCCCGTGGAACTTGGCTGCTAGTCCACCTTTCATGCAGAATCTTAAGGTCCTAGCTCATGTCCAATGCACCAAAGCCAGCTGAAATGTCAATAATCGATACCTAAAACTTGAATTGTACTACTTCTTACTGGATATTACATCATCTTAGAAGCTTCATCTGTGTTCTACTGCGGTGATTTTAGTGTCACCACATACCGCAGCACGTGGCATAGCTTTTCAGACGATAAGTACAACCGTTTCAGAGAGAAGAGCGGCCAATCTGACGATCTGGCTTTAAGTCCATTCGATAACAAATGACAAAAAAGGACGGATTTCTCAGGTTATTACTACATATGAACACTTTTCACATTCTCCCGTGCAACTCGGCTGCTAGTCCTCCTTTCATGCAGAATCTTAAGGTCCTAGCTCATGTCCAAGGCACCAAAGCCAGCTAAAAAGTCAATATTCGATACCTAAAACTTGAATTGTACTACTTCTTATTGGGTATTACATCAACTTAGAAGCTTCATCTGTGTTCTATTAAGGTGCTTTTAGTGTCTCCACATACTGCAGCACGCGACATAGCTTTGCCGACGATAAGTACAACCGTTTCAGTGAGAAGAGCGGCCAATGTGACGATCTGGCTTTAAGTCAATTCGATAACAAATGACGAAAACGGACGGATTTCACAGGTTTTTACTACATATGAACACTTTTCACATTCTCCCGTGCAGATCGGCTGCTAGTCCTCCTTTCATGCAGAATCTTGAGGTCCTAGCTCATGTCCAAGGCACAAAAGCCAGCTAAAAGGTCAATATTCAATACCTAAAACTTGAATTGTACTACTTCTTACTGGCTATTACATCAACTTCGAAGCTTCATCTGTGTTCTACTATGGTGATTTTAGTGTGTCAGCATCCGGCAGCACGCGACATAGCTTTGCAGACAATAAGTACACTCGTTTCAGAGAGAAGAGCGGCCAATGTGACGATCTGGCTTTAAGTCGATTCCATAACAAATGACGAAAACGGACGTATTTCTCAGGTTTTACTACATATGAACACTTTTCACATTCTCCCGTGCAACTCGGCTGCTAGTCCTCCCTCATGCAAAATCTTAAGTTCCTAGCTCGTGTCCAAGGCACCAAAGAAGGGTAAAAAGTCAATAACCGATACCTAAAACTTGAATTGTACTACTTCTTACTGGCTATTACATCAACTTAGAAGCATCATCTGTGTTCTACTATGGTGCTTTTAGTGTCTCCGCATACCGCAGCACGCGACATAGCTTTGCAGACGATAAGTACAACCGTTTCAGAGAGAAAAGCGGAAAATGTGACGATCTGGCTTTAAGTCAAATCGTTAACAAATGACGAAAACGGACGGATGTCTCAGGTTTTTACTACATATGAACACTTTTCACATTCTCCCGTGCAACTATGCTGCTAGTCCTCCTTTTATGCTGAATCTTAAAGTCCTAGCTCATGTCCAAGGCACCTAAGCCACCTAAAAAGTCAATATTCGATACCTAAAACTTGAATTGCACTACTTCTTACTGGGTATTACATCAACTTAGAAGCTTCATCTGTGTTCTATTATGGTGCTTTTCCTGTTTCCGCCTACGGCAACACGCGACATAGCTTTGCAGACGATAAGTACCACCGTTTCAGAGAGAAGAGCGGCCAATGTGACGATCTGGCTTTAAGTCGATTCGATAACAAATGACGAAACGGACGGATTTCTCAGGTTTGTACTACATATGAACACTTTTCACATTCTCCCGTGCAACTCGGCTGCTAGTCCTCCTTTCATGCAGAATCTTAAGGTCCTAGCTCATGTCCAAGGCACCAAAGCCAGCTAAAAAGTCAATAACCGATACCTAAAACTTGAATTGTACTTCTTCTTACTGGCAATTACATCATCTTAGAAGCTTCATCTGTGTTCTACTATCGTGCTTTTAGTGTCTCCGAATACCGCAGTACGCGACATAGCTTTGCAGACGATAAGTACAACCGTTTCAGAGCGAAGAGCGGCCAATGTGACGATGTGGCTTTAAGTCGATTCGATAACAAATGACGAAAACGGACGGATTTCTCAGGTTTTTACTACATATGAACACTTTTCACATTCTCCCGTGCAACTCGGCTGCTAGTCCTCCTTTCATGCAGAATCTTAAGGTCCTAGCTCATGTCCAAGGCACCAAAGCCAGCTAAAAAGTCAATAATCAATACGTAAAACTTGAATTGTACTACTTCTTACTGGCTATTACATCATCTTAGAAGCTTCATCTGTGTTCTACTACGTTGCTTTTAGTTTCTCCGAATACCGCAGCACGCGACATAGTTTTGCAGACGATAAGTACAACCGTTTCAGAGAGAAGAGCGGCCAATCCGACGATCTGGCTTTAAGTCGATTCGATAACAAATGACGAAAACGGACGGATTTCTCAGGTTTTTACTACATATGAACACTTTTCACATTCTCCCGTGGAACTCGGCTGCTAGTCCACCTTTCATGCAGAATCTTAAGGTCCTAGCTCATGTCCAAGGCACCAAAGCCAGCTGAAAAGTCAATAATCGATACCTAAAACTTGAATTGTACTACTTCTTACTGGATATTACATCATCTTAGAAGCTTCATCTGTGCTCTACTGCGGTGATTTTAGTGTCACCACATACCGCAGCACGTGGCATATCTTTGCAGACGATAAGTACAACCGTTTCAGAGAGAAGAGCGGCCAATGTGACGATCTGGCTTTAAGTCGATTCGATAACAAATGACGAAAAAGGACGGATTTCTCAGGTTATTATTACATATGAACACTTTTCACATTCTCCCGTGCAACTCGGCTGCTAGTCCTCCTTTCATGCAGAATCTTAAGGTCCTAGCTCATGTCCAAGGCACCAAAGCCAGCTAAAAAGTCAATATTCGATACCTAAAACTTAAATTGTACTACTTCTTATTGGGTATTACATCAACTTAGAAGCTTCATCTGTGTTCTATTAAGGTGCTTTTAGTGTCTCCACATACCGCAGCACGCGACATAGCTTTGCCGACGATAAGTACAACCGTTTCAGTGAGAAGAGCGGCCAATGTGACGATCTGGCTTTAAGTCAATTCGATAACAAATGACGAAAACGGACGGATTTCTCAGGTTTTTACTACATATGAACACTTTTCACATTCTCCCGTGCAGCTCGGCTGCTAGTCCTCCTTTCATGCAGAATCTTGAGGTCCTAGCTCATGTCCAAGGCACAAAAGCCAGCTAAAAGGTCAATATTCAATACCTAAAACTTGAATTGCACTACTTCTTACTGGCTATTACATCAACTTCGAAGCTTCATCTGTGTTCTACTATGGTGATTTTAGTGTGTCAGCATACCGCAGCACGCGACATAGCTTTGCAGACAATAAGTACAACCGTTTCAGAGAGAAGAGCGGCCAATGTGACGATCTGGCTTTAAGTCGATTCCATAACAAATGACGAAAACGGACGTATTTCTCAGGTTTTACTACATATGAACACTTTTCACATTCTCCCGTGCAACTCGGCTGCTAGTCCTCCTTCATGCAAAATCTTAAGTTCCTAGCTCGTGTCCAAGGCACCAAAGAAGGGTAAAAAGTCAATAACCGATACCTAAAACTTGAATTGTACTACTTCTTACTAGATATTACATCAACTTAGAAGCTTCATCTGTGTTCTACTGTGGTGATTTTAGTGTCTCCGCATAACGCAGCACGTGACATAGCTTTGCAGACGATAAGTACAACCGTTTCAGAGAGAAGAGCGGCCAATGTGACGATCTGGCTTTAAGTCGATTCGATAACAAATGACGAAAACGGACAGATTTCTCAGGTTTTTACTACATTTGAACAGTTTTCACATTCTCCCGTGCAACTCGGCTGCTAGTCCACCTTTCATGCAGAATATTAAGGTCCTAGCTCATGTCCAATGCATCAAAGCCAGCTAAAAAGTCAATAATCGATACCTAAAACTTGAATTGTACTACTTCTTACTGGATATTACATCAACTTAGAAGCTTCATCTGTGTTCTACTGTGGTGATTTTAGTGTCTCCGCATACCGCAGCACGTGACATAGCTTTGCAGACGATAAGTACAACCGTTTCAGAGAGAAGAGCGGCAAATGTGACGATCTGGCTTTAAGTCGATTCGATAACAAATGACGAAAACGGACGGATTTCTAAGGTTTTTACTACATATGAACACTTTTCACATTCTCCCGTGCAACTCGGCTGCTAGTCCTCCTTTCATGAAGAATGTTAAGGTCCTAGCTCATGTCCAAGGCACCAAAGTCAGTTAAAAAGTCAATAATCGATACATTAAACTTGAATTGTACTACTTCTTACTGGGTATTACATCAACTTAGAAGCTTCATCTGTGTTCTACTATGGTGCTTTTAGTGTCTCCCCATACCGCAGCACGCGACATAGCTTTGCAGACGATAAGTACAACCGTTTCAGAGAGAAGAGCGGCCAATGTGACGATCTGGCTATAAGTCGATTCGATAACAAATGACGAAAACGGACGGATTTCTCAGGTTTTTACTACATATGAACACTTTTCACATTCTCCCGTGCAACTGGGCTGCTAGTCCTCCTTTTATGCAGAATCTTAAAGTCCTAGCTCATGTCCAAGGCACGAAAGCCAGCTAAAAAGTCAATAATCGATACCTAAATCTTAAATTGGACTACTTCTTACTGGTTTTACATCAACTTAGGAGATTCATCTGTGTTGTACTATGGTGCTTTTCCTGTTTCCGCCTACGGCAACACGCGACATAGCTTTGCAGACTATAAGCACAACCGTTTCAGAGAGAAGAGCGGCCAATGTGACGATTTGGCTTTAAGTCGATTCGATAACAAATGACGAAAAAGGACGGATTTCTCAGTTTATTACTACTTATGAACACTTTTCACATTCTCCCGTGCAACTCGGCTGCTAGTCCCCCTTTCATGCAGAATCTTAAGGTCCTAGCTCATGTCCAAGGCACCAAAGCCAGCTAAAAGGTCCATATTCAATACCTAAAACTTGAGTTGTACTACTTCTTACTGGCTATTACATCAACTTAGAAGCTTGATCTGTGGTCTACTATGGTGCTTTTAGTGTCTCAGCATCCCGCAGCACGCGACATAGCTTTGCAGAAGATAAGTACAACCGTTTCAGAGAGAAGAGCGGCCAATGTGACGATCTGGCTTTAAGTCGATTCGATAACAAATGACGAAAACGGACGGATTTCTCAGGTCTTTACTACATATGAACACTTTTGATATTCTCCCGTGCAACTCGGTTGCTAGTCCTCCTTACATGCAGAATCTTAAAGTCCTAGCTCATGTCCAAGGCACCAAAGCCAGCTAATAAGTCAATAATCGATTCCTAAAACTTGAATTGTACTACTTCTTACTGGGTATTACATCAACTTAGATGCTTCATCTGTGTTCTACTATGGTGATTTTAGTGTATCCACATACCGCTGCACGCGACATAGCTTTGCAGACGATATGTACAAACGTTTCAGAGAGAAGAGCGGCCAAAGTGACCATCTGGCTTTAAGTCGATTCGATAACAAATGACGAAAACGGACGGATTTCTCAGGTTTTTACTGCATATGAACACTTTTCACATTCTGACGTGCAACTCGGCTGCTAGTCCTCCTTTCATGCAGAATCTTAAGGTCCTAGCTCATGTCCAAGGTACCGAAGCCAGCTAAAAAGTCAATAATCGATACCTAAAACTTGAATTGTTCTACTTCTTACTGGCTATTGCATCAACTTAGAAGCTTCATCTGTGTTCTACTATGGTGATTTTAGTGTCTCCGCATACCGCAGCACGCGACATAGCTTTGCAGACGGTAAGTACAACCGTTTCAGAGAGAAGAGCGGCCAATGTGACGATCTGGCTTTAAGTCGATTCGATAACAAATGACGAAAACGGACGGATTTCTCAGGTTTTTACTACATATGAACACTTTTCACATTCTCCCGTGGAACTCGGCTGCTATTCCACCTTTCATGCAGAATCTTAAGGTCCTAGCTCATGTCCAATGCACCAAAGCCAGCTGAAAAGTCAATAATCGATACCTAAAACTTGAATTGTACTACTTCTTACTGGATATTACATCATCTTAGAAGCTTCATCTGTGTTCTACTGCAGTTATTTTAGTGTCACCACATACCGCAGCACGTGACATAGCTTTGCAGACGATAAGTACAACCGTTTCCGAGAGAAGAGCGGCCAATGTGACGATCTGGCTTTAAGTCGATTCGATAACAAATGACGAAAAAGGACGGATTTCACAGGTTATTACTACATATGAACACTTTTCACATTCTCCCGTGCAACTCGGCTGCTAGTCCTCCTTTCATGCAGAATCTTAAGGTCCTAGCTCATGTCCAAGGCACCAAAGCCAGCTAAAAAGTCAATATTCGATACCTAAAACTTGAATTGTACTACTTCTTATTGCGTATTACATCAACTTAGAAGCTTCATCTGTGTTCTATTAAGGTGCTTTTAGTGTCTCCACATACCGCAGCATGCGACATAGCTTTGCAGACGATAAGTACAACCGTTTCAAAAAGAAGAGCGGCCAATGTGACGATCTGGCTTTATGTCGATTGGATAACAAATGACGAAAAAGGACGGATTTCTCAGGTTATTACTACATATGAACACTTTTCACATTCTGACGTGCAACTCGGCTGCTAGTCCTCCTTTCATGCAGAATCTTATGATCCTAGCTCATGTCCAAGGCACCAAAGCCAGCTAAAAAGTCAATAACCGATACCTAAAACTTGAATTGTACTACTTCTTACTCGCTATTACATCATGTTAGGAGCTTCATCTGTGTTTCTACTATGGTGCTTTTAGTGTTTCCGAATACCGCAGTACGCGACATAGCTTTGCAGACGATAAGTACAACCGTTTCAGAGAGAAGAGCGGCCAATGTGACGATGTGGCTTTAAGTCGATTCGATAACAAATGACGAAAACGGACGGATTTCTCAGGTTTTTACTACATATGAACACTTTTCACATTCTCCCGTGCAACTCGGCTGCTAGTCCTCCTTTCATGCAGAATCTTAAGGTCCTAGCTCATGTCCAAGGCACCAAAGAGAGCTAAAAAGTCAATAATCAATACGTAAAACTTGAATTGTACTACTTCTCACTGGCTATTACATCATCTTAGAAGCTTCATTTGTGTTCTTCTACGTTGCTTTTAGTTTCTCCGCATACCGCAGCACGCGACATAGTTTTGCAGACGATAAGTACAACCGTTTCAGAGAGAAGAGCGGCCAATCCGACGATCTGGCATTAAGTCGATTCGATAACAAATGACGAAAACGGACGGATTTCTCAGGTTTTTACTACATATGAACACTTTTCACATTCTCCCGTGCAGCTCGGCTGCTAGTCCTCCTTTCATGCAGGATTTTGAGGTCCTAGCTCATGTCCAAGGCACAAAAGCCAGCTAAAAGGTCAATATTCAATACCTAAAACTTGAATTGTACTACTTCTTACTGGCTATTACATCAACTTCGAAGCTTCATCTGTGTTCTACTATGGTGATTTTAGTGTGTCAGCATACCGCAGCACGCGACATAGCTTTGCAAACGATAAGTACAACCGTTTCAGTGAGAAGAGCGGCCAATGTGACCATCTGGCTTTAAGTCGATTCGATAACAAATGACGAAAACGGACGGATTTCTCAGGTTTTTACTACATATGAACACTTTTCACATTCTGACGTGCAGCTCGGCTGCTAGTCCTCCTTTCATGCAGAATCTTATGGTCCTAGCTCATGTCCAAGGTACCGAAGCCAGCTAAAAAGTCAATAATCGATACCTAAAACTTGAATTGTTCTACTTCTTACTGGCTATTGCATCAACTTAGAAGCTTCATCTGTGTTCTATTATGGTGCTTTTCCTGTTTCTGCCTACGGCAACACGCGACATAGCTTTGCAGCCGATAAGTACAACCGTTTCAGAGAGAAGAGCGGCCAATGTGACGATCTGGCTTTAAGTCGATTGGATAACAAATGACGAAAAAGGACGGATTTCTCAGGTTATTACTACATATGAACACTTTTCACATTCTCCCGTGCTACTCGGCTGCTAGTCCTCCTTTCATGCAGAATCTTAAGGTCCTAGCTCATGTCCAAGGCACCAAAGCCAGCTAAAAAGTCAATAATCGATACCTAAAACTTGAATTGTACTACTTCTTACTCGCTATTACATAATGTTAGGAGCTTCATCTGTGTTTCTACTATGGTGCTTTTAGTGTTACCGAATACCGCAGTACGCGACATAGCTTTGCAGACGATAAGTACAACCGTTTCAGAGAGAAGAGCGGCCAATGTGACGATGTGGCTTTAAGTCGATTCGATAACAAATGACGAAAACGGACGGATTTCTCAGGTTTTTACTACATATGACCACTTTTCACATTCTCCCGTGCAACTCGGCTGCTAGTCCTCCTTTCATGCAGAATCTTAAGGTCCTAGCTCATGTCCAAGGCACCAAAGCCAGCTAAAAAGTCAATAATCAATACGTAAAACTTGAATTGTACTACTTCTCACTGGCTATTACATCATCTTAGAAGCTTCATCTGTGTTCTACTACGTTGCTTTTAGTTTCTCCGCATACCGCAGCACGCGACATAGTTTTGCAGACGATAAGTACAACCGTTTCAGAGAGAAGAGAGGCCAATCCGACGATCTGGCTTTAAGTCGATTCGATAACAAATGACGAAAACGGACGGATTTCTCAGGTTTTTACTACATATGAACACTTTTCACATCCTCCCGTGCAGCTCGGATGCTAGTCCTCCTTTCATGCAGATTCTTGAGGTCCTAGCTCATGTCCAAGGCACAAAAGCCAGCTAAAAGGTCAATATTCAATACCTAAAACTTGAATTGTACTACTTCTTACTGGCTATTACATCAACTTGGAAGCTTCATCTGTGTTCTACTATGGTGATTTTAGTGTGTCAGCATACCGCAGCACGCGACATAGCTTTGCAGACGATAAGTACAACCGTTTCAGTGAGAAGAGCGGCCAATGTGACCATCTGGCTTTAAGTCGATTCGATAACAAATGACGAAAACGAACGGATTTCTCAGGTTTTTACTACATATGAACACTTTTCACATTCTGACGTGCAACTCGGCTGCTAGTCCTCCTTTCATGCAGAATCTTAAGGTCCTAGCTCATGTCCAAGGTACCGAAGGCAGCTAAAAAGTCAATAATCGATACCTAAAACTTGAATTGTTCTACTTCTTACTGGCTATTGCATCAACTTAGAAGCTTCATCTGTGTTCTACTATGGTGATTTTAGTGTCTCCGCATACCGCAGCACGCGACATAGCTTTGCAGATGGTAAGTACAACCGTTTCAGAGAGAAGAGCGGCCAATGTGACGATCTGGCTTTAAGTCGATTCGATAACAAATGACGAAAACGGACGGATTTCTCAGGTTTTTACTACATATGAACACTTTTCACATTCTCCCGTGGAACTCCGCTGCTATTCCACCTTTCATGCAGAATCTTAAGGTCCTAGCTCATGTCCAATGCACCAAAGCCAGCTGAAAAGTCAATAATCGATACCTAAAACTTGAATTGTACTACTTCTTACTGGATATTACATCATCTTAGAAGCTTCATCTGTGTTCTACTGCGGTTATTTTAGTGTCACCACATACCGCAGCACGTGACATAGCTTTGCAGACGATAAGTACAACTGTTTCAGAGAGAAGAGCGGCCAATGTGACGATCTGGCTTTAAGTCGATTCGATAACAAATGACGAAAAAGGACGGATTTCACAGGTTATTACTACATATGAACACTTTTCACATTCTCCCGTGCAACTCGGCTGCTAGTCCTCCTTTCATGCAGAATCTTAAGGTCCTAGCTCATGTCCAAGGCACCAAAGCCAGCTAAAAAGTCAATATTCGATACCTAAAACTTGAATTGTACTACTTCTTATTGGGTATTACATCAACTTAGAAGCTTCATCTGTGTTCTATTAAGGTGCTTTTAGTGTCTCCACATACCGCAGCACGCGACATAGCTTTGCAGACGATAAGTACAACCGTCTCAGAGAGAAGAGCGGCCAATGTGACGATCTGGCTTTAAGTCGATTGGATAACAAATGACGAAAAAGGACGGATTTCTCAGGTTATTACTACATATGAACACTTTTCACATTCTCCCGTGCTACTCGGCTGCTAGTCCTCCTTGCATGCAGAATCTTAAGGTCCTAGCTCATGTCCAAGGCACCAAAGCCAGCTAAAAAGTCAATAACCGATACCTAAAACTTGAATTGTACTACTTCTTACTCGCTATTACATCATGTTAGGAGCTTCATCTGTGTTTCTACTATGGTGCTTTTAGTGTCTCCGAATACCGCAGTACGCGACATAGCTTTGCAGACGATAAGTACAACCGTTTCAGAGAGAAGAGCGGCCAATGTGACGATGTGGCTTTAAGTCGATTCGATAACAAATGACGAAAACAGACGGATTTCTCCGGTTTTTACTACATATGAACACTTTTCACATTCTCCCGTGCAACTCGGCTGCTAGTCCTCCTTTCATGCAGAATCTTAAGGTCCTAGCTCATGTCCAAGGCACCAAAGCCAGCTAAAAAGTCAATAATCAATACGTAAAACTTGAATTGTACTACTTCTCACTGGCTATTACATCATCTTAGAAGCTTCATCTGTGTTCTACTACGTTGCTTTTAGTTTCTCCGCATACCGCAGCACGCGACATAGTTTTGCAGACGATAAGTACAACCGTTTCAGAGAGAAGAGCGGCCAATCCGACGATCTGGCTTTAAGTCGATTCGATAACAAATGACGAAAACGGACGGATTTCTCAGGTTTTTACTACATATGAACACTTTTCACATTCTCCCGTGCAGCTCGGCTGCTAGACCTCCTTTCATGCAGAATCTTGAGGTCCTAGCTCATGTCCAAGGCACAAAAGCCAGCTAAAAGGTCAATATTCAATACCTAAAACTTGAATTGTACTACTTCTTACTGGCTATTACATCAACTTCGAAGCTTCATCTGTGTTCTACTATGGTGATTTTAGTGTGTCAGCATACCGCAGCACGCGACATAGCTTTGCAGACGATAAGTACAACCGTTTCAGAGAGAAGAGCGGCCAATCCGACGATCTGGCTTTAAGTCGATTCGATAACAAATGAGGAAAACGGACGGATTTCTCAGGTTTTTACTACATATGAACACTTTTCACATTCTCCCGTGCAACTCGGCTTCTAGTCCTCCTTTCATGTAGAATCTTAAGGTCCTAGCTCATGTCCAAGGCACCAAAGCCAGCTAAAAAGTCAATATTCGATACCTAAAACTTGAATTGTACTACTTCTTACTGGCTATTACATCATGTTAGGAGCTTTATCTGTGTTCTACTATGGTGCTTTTAGTCTTTCCGAATACCGCAGTACGCGACATAGCTTTGCAGACGATAAGTACAACCGTTTCAGAGAGAAGAGCGGCCAATGTGACGATGTGGCTTTAAGTCGATTCGATAACAAATGACGAAAACGGACGGATTTCTCAGGTTTATACTACATATGAACACTTTTCACATTCTGACGTGCAGCTCGGCTGCTAGTCCTCCTTTCATGCAGAATCTTATGGTCCTAGCTCATGTCCAAGGTACCGAAGCCAGCTAAAAAGTCAATAATCGATACCTAAAACTTGAATTGTTCTACTTCTTACTGGCTATTGCATCAACTTAGAAGCTTCATCTGTGTTCTATTATGGTGCTTTTCCTGTTTCTGCCTACGGCAACACGCGACATAGCTTTGCAGCCGATAAGTACAACCGTTTCAGAGAGAAGAGCGGCCAATGTGACGATCTGGCTTTAAGTCGATTGGATAACAAATGACGAAAAAGGACGGATTTCTCAGGTTATTACTACATATGAACACTTTTCACATTCTCCCGTGCTACTCGGCTGCTAGTCCTCCTTTCATGCAGAATCTTAAGGTCCTAGCTCATGTCCAAGGCACCAAAGCCAGCTAAAAAGTCAATAACCGATACCTAAAACTTGAATTGTACTACTTCTTACTCGCTATTACATAATGTTAGGAGCTTCATCTGTGTTTCTACTATGGTGCTTTTAGTGTTACCGAATACCGCAGTACGCGACATAGCTTTGCAGACGATAAGTACAACCGTTTCAGAGAGAAGAGCGGCCAATGTGACGATGTGGCTTTAAGTCGATTCGATAACAAATGACGAAAACGGACGGATTTCTCAGGTTTTTACTACATATGAACACTTTTCACATTCTCCCGTGCAACTCGGCTGCTAGTCCTCCTTTCATGCAGAATCTTAAGGTCCTAGCTCATGTCCAAGGCACCAAAGCCAGCTAAAAAGTCAATAATCAATACGTAAAACTTGAATTGTACTACTTCTCACTGGCTATTACATCATCTTAGAAGCTTCATCTGTGTTCTACTACGTTGCTTTTAGTTTCTCCGCATACCGCAGCACGCGACATAGTTTTGCAGACGATAAGTACAACCGTTTCAGAGAGAAGAGCGGCCAATCCGACGATCTGGCTTTAAGTCGATTCGATAACAAATGACGAAAACGGACGGATTTCTCAGGTTTTTACTACATATGAACACTTTTCACATCCTCCCGTGCAGCTCGGATGCTAGTCCTCCTTTCATGCAGAATCTTGAGGTCCTAGCTCATGTCCAAGGCACAAAAGCCAGCTAAAAGGTCAATATTCAATACCTAAAACTTGAATTGTACTACTTCTTACTGGCTATTACATCAACTTGGAAGCTTCATCTGTGTTCTACTATGGTGATTTTAGTGTGTCAGCATACCGCAGCACGCGACATAGCTTTGCAGACGATAAGTACAACCGTTTCAGTGAGAAGAGCGGCCAATGTGACCATCTGGCTTTAAGTCGATTCGATAACAAATGACGAAAACGAACGGATTTCTCAGGTTATTACTACATATGAACACTTTTCACATTCTGACGTGCAACTCGGCTGCTAGTCCTCCTTTCATGCAGAATCTTAAGGTCCTAGCTCATGTCCAAGGTACCGAAGCCAGCTAAAAAGTCAATAATCGATACCTAAAACTTGAATTGTTCTACTTCTTACTGGCTATTGCATCAACTTAGAAGCTTCATCTGTGTTCTACTATGGTGATTTTAGTGTCTCCGCATACCGCAGCACGCGACATAGCTTTGCAGATGGTAAGTACAACCGTTTCAGAGAGAAGAGCGGCCAATGTGACGATCTGGCTTTAAGTCGATTCGATAACAAATGACGAAAACGGACGGATTTCTCAGGTTTTTACTACATATGAACACTTTTCACATTCTCCCGTGGAACTCGGCTGCTATTCCACCTTTCATGCAGAATCTTAAGGTCCTAGCTCATGTCCAATGCACCAAAGCCAGCTGAAAAGTGAATAATCGATACCTAAAACTTGAATTGTACTACTTCTTACTGGATATTACATCATCTTAGAAGCTTCATCTGTGTTCTACTGCGGTTATTTTAGTGTCACCACATACCGCAGCACGTGACATAGCTTTGCAGACGATAAGTACAACTGTTTCAGAGAGAAGAGCGGCCAATGTGACGATCTGGCTTTAAGTCGATTCGATAACAAATGACGAAAAAGGACGGATTTCACAGGTTATTACTACATATGAACATTTTTCACATTCTCCCGTGCAACTCGGCTGCTAGTCCTCCTTTCATGCAGAATCTTAAGGTCCTAGCTCATGTCCAAGGCACCAAAGCCAGCTAAAAAGTCAATATTCGATACCTAAAACTTGAATTGTACTACTTCTTATTGGGTATTACATCAACTTAGAAGCTTCATCTGTGTTCTATTAAGGTGCTTTTAGTGTCTCCACATACCGCAGCACGCGACATAGCTTTGCAGACGATAAGTACAACCGTTTCAGAGAGAAGAGCGGCCAATGTGACGATCTGGCTTTAAGTCGATTGGATAACAAATGACGAAAAAGGACGGATTTCTCAGGTTATTACTACATATGAACACTTTTCACATTCTCCCGTGCTACTCGGCTGCTAGTCCTCCTTGCATGCAGAATCTTAAGGTCCTAGCTCATGTCCAAGGCACCAAAGCCAGCTAAAAAGTCAATAACCGATACCTAAAACTTGAATTGTACTACTTCTTACTCGCTATTACATCATGTTAGGAGCTTCATCTGTGTTTCTACTATGGTGCTTTTAGTGTCTCCGAATACCGCAGTACGCGACATTGCTTTGCAGACGATAAGTACAACCGTTTCAGAGAGAAGAGCGGCCAATGTGACGATGTGGCTTTAAGTCGATTCGATAACAAATGACGAAAACAGACGGATTTCTCCGGTTTTTACTACATATGAACACTTTTCACATTCTCCCGTGCAACTCGGCTGCTAGTCCTCCTTTCATGCAGAATCTTAAGGTCCTAGCTCATGTCCAAGGCACCAAAGCCAGCTAAAAAGTCAATAATCAATACGTAAAACTTGAATTGTACTACTTCTCACTGGCTATTACATCATCTTAGAAGCTTCATCTGTGTTCTACTACGTTGCTTTTAGTTTCTCCGCATACCGCAGCACGCGACATAGTTTTGCAGACGATAAGTACAACCGTTTCAGAGAGAAGAGCGGCCAATCCGACGATCTGGCTTTAAGTCGATTCGATAACAAATGAAGAAAACGGACGGATTTCTCAGGTTTTTACTACATATGAACACTTTTCACATTCTCCCGTGCAGCTCGGCTGCTAGTCCTCCTTTCATGCAGAATCTTGAGGTCCTAGCTCATGTCCAAGGCACAAAAGCCAGCTAAAAGGTCAATATTCAATACCTAAAACTTGAATTGTACTACTTCTTACTGGCTATTACATCAACTTCGAAGCTTCATCTGTGTTCTACTATGGTGATTTTAGTGTGTCAGCATACCGCAGCACGCGACATAGCTTTGCAGACGATAAGTACAACCGTTTCAGAGAGAAGAGCGGCCAATCCGACGATCTGGCTTTAAGTCGATTCGATAACAAATGACGAAAACGGACGGATTTCTCAGGTTTTTACTACATATGAACACTTTTCACATTCTCCCGTGCAACTCGGCTTCTAGTCCTCCTTTCATGTAGAATCTTAAGGTCCTAGCTCATGTCCAAGGCACCAAAGCCAGCTAAAAAGTCAATATTCGATACCTAAAACTTGAATTGTACTACTTCTTACTGGCTATTACATCATGTTAGGAGCTTTATCTGTGTTCTACTATGGTGCTTTTAGTGTTTCCGAATACCGCAGTACGCGACATAGCTTTGCAGACGATAAGTACAACCGTTTCAGAGAGAAGAGCGGCCAATGTGACGATGTGGCTTTAAGTCGATTCGATAACAAATGACGAAAACGGACGGATTTCTCAGGTTTATACTACATATGAACACTTTTCACATTCACCCGTGCAACTCGGCTGCTAGTCCTCCTTTCATGCAGAATCTTAAGGTCCTAGCTCATCTCCAAGGCACAAAAGCCAGCTAAAAAGTCAATAATCAATACGTAAAACTTGAATTGTACTACTTCTTAGTCGCTATTACATCATGTTAGGAGCTTCATCTGTGTTTCTACTATGGTGCTTTTAGTGTTTCCGAATACCGCAGTACGCGACATAGCTTTGCAGACGATAGGTACAACCGTTTCAGAGAGAAGAGCGGCCAATGTGACGATGTGGCTTTAAGTCGATTCGATAACAAATGACGAAAACGGAGGGATTTCTCAGGTTTTTACTACATATGAACACATTTCACATTCTCCCGTGCAACTCGGCTGCTAGTCCTCCTTTCATGCAGAATCTTAAGGTACTAGCTCATGTCCAAGGCTCCAAAGCCAGCTAAAAAGTCAATAATCAATACGTAAAACTTGAATTGTACTACTTCTCACTGGCTATTACATCATCTTAGAAGCTTCATCTGTGTTCTACTACGTTGCTTTTAGTTTCTCCGCATACCGCAGCACGCGACATAGTTTTGCAGACGATAAGTACAACCGTTTCAGAGAGAAGAGCGGCCAATGTGACGATCTGGCTTTAAGTCGATTCGATAACAAATGACGAAAACGGACGGATTTCTCAGGTTTTTACTACATATGAACACTTTTCACATTCTCCCGTGCAGCTCGGCTGCTAGTCCTCCTTTCATGCAGAATCTTGAGGTCCTAGCTCATGTCCAAGGCACAAAAGCCAGCTAAAAGGTCAATATTCAATACCTAAAACTTGAATTGTACTACTTCTTACTGGCTATTACATCAACTTCGAAGCTTCATCTGTGTTCTACTATGGTGATTTTAGTGTGTCAGCATACCGCAGCTCGCGACATAGCTTTGCAGACGATAAGTACAACCGTTTCAGTGAGAAGAGCGGCCAATGTGACCATCTGGCTTTAAGTCGATTCGATAACAAATGACGAAAACGGACGGATTTCTCAGGTTTTTACTACATATGAACACTTTTCACATTCTGACGTGCAACTCGGCTGCTAGTCCTCCTTTCATGCAGAATCTTAAGGTCCTAGCTCATGTCCAAGGTACCGAAGCCAGCTAAAAAGTCAATAATCGATACCTAAAACTTGAATTGTTCTACTTCTTACTGGCTATTGCATCAACTTAGAAGATTCATCTGTGTTCTACTATGGTGATTTTAGTGTCTCCGCACACCGCAGCACGCGACATAGCTTTGCAGACGGTAAGTACAACCGTTTCAGAGAGAAGAGCGGCCAATGTGACGATTTGGCTTTAAGTCGATTCGATAACAAATGACGAAAACGGACGGATTTCTCAGGTTTTTACTACATATGAACTCTTTTCACATTCTCCCGTGCAACTCGGCTGCTAGTCCTCCTTTCATGCAGAATCTTAAGGTCCTAGCTCATGTCCAAGGCACCAAAGCCAGCTAAAAAGTCAATATTCGATACCTAAAACTTGAATTGTACTACTTCTTATTGGGTATTACATCAACTTAGAAGCTTCATCTGTGTTCTATTAAGGTGCTTTTAGTGTCTCCACATACCGCAGCATGCGACATAGCTTTGCAGACGATAAGTACAACCGTTTCAGAGAGAAGAGCGGCCAATGTGACGATCTGGCTTTAAGTCGATTGGATAACAAATGACGAAAAAGGACGGATTACTCAGGTTATTACAATATATGAACACTTTTCACATTCTCCCGTGCTACTCGGCTGCTAGTCCTCCTTTCATGCAGAATCTTAAGGTCCTAGCTCCTGTCCAAGGCACCAAAGCCAGCTAAAAAGTCAATAACCGATACCTAAAACTTGAATTGTACTACTTCTTACTCGCTATTACATCATGTTAGGAGCTTCATCTGTGTTTCTACTATGGTGCTTTTAGTGTCTCCGAATACCGCAGTACGCGACATAGCTTTGCAGACGATAAGTACAACCGTTTCAGAGAGAAGAGCGGCCAATGTGACGATGTGGCTTTAAGTCGATTCGATAACAAATGACGAAAACAGACGGATTTCTCCGGTTTTTACTACATATGAACACTTTTCACATTCTCCCGTGCAACTCGGCTGCTAGTCCTCCTTTCATGCAGAGTCTTAAGGTCCTAGCTCATGTCCAAGGCACCAAAGCCAGCTAAAAAGTCAATAACCGATACCTAAAACTTGAATTGTACTACTTCTTACTCGCTATTACATCATGTTAGGAGCTTCATCTGTGTTTCTACTATGGTGCTTTTAGTGTCTCCGAATACCGCAGTACGCGACATAGCTTTGCAGACGATAAGTACAACCGTTTCAGAGAGAAGAGCGGCCAATGTGACGATGTGGCTTTAAGTCGATTCGATAACAAATGACGAAAACGGACGGATTTCTCAGGTTTTTACTACATATGAACACTTTTCACATTCTCCCGTGCAGCTCGGCTGCTAGTCCTCCTTTCATGCAGAATCTTGAGGTCCTAGCTCATGTCCAAGGCACCAAAGCCAGCTAAAAAGTCAATATTCGATACCTAAAACTTGAATTGTACTACTTCTTACTGGCTATTACATCATGTTAGGAGCTTTATCTGTGTTCTACTATGGTGCTTTTAGTGTTTCCGAATACCGCAGTACGCGACATAGCTTTGCAGACGATAAGTACAACCGTTTCAGAGAGAAGAGCGGCCAATGTGACGATGTGGCTTTAAGTCGATTCGATAACAAATGACGAAAACGGACGGATTTCTCAGGTTTATACTACATATGAACACTTTTCACATTCACCCGTGCAACTCGGCTGCTAGTCCTCCTTTCATGCAGAATCTTAAGGTCCTAGCTCATCTCCAAGGCACAAAAGCCAGCTAAAAAGTCAATAATCAATACGTAAAACTTGAATTGTACTACTTCTTAGTCGCTATTACATCATGTTAGGAGCTTCATCTGTGTTTCTACTATGGTGATTTTAGTGTTTCCGAATACCGCAGTACGCGACATAGCTTTGCAGACGATAGGTACAACCGTTTCAGAGAGAAGAGCGGCCAATGTGACGATGTGGCTTTAAGTCGATTCGATAACAAATGACGAAAACGGAGGGATTTCTCAGGTTTTTACTACATATGAACACATTTCACATTCTCCCGTGCAACTCGGCTGCTAGTCCTCCTTTCATGCAGAATCTTAAGGTACTAGCTCATGTCCAAGGCACCAAAGCCAGCTAAAAAGTCAATAATCAATACGTAAAACTTGAATTGTACTACTTCTCACTGGCTATTACATCATCTTAGAAGCTTCATCTGTGTTCTACTACGTTGCTTTTAGTTTCTCCGCATACCGCAGCACGCGACATAGTTTTGCAGACGATAAGTACAACCGTTTCAGAGAAGAGCGGCCAATGTGACGATCTGGCTTTAAGTCGATTCGATAACAAATGACGAAAACGGACGGATTTCTCAGGTTTTTACTACATATGAACACTTTTCACATTCTCCCGTGCAGCTCGGCTGCTAGTCCTCCTTTCATGCAGAATCTTGAGGTCCTAGCTCATGTCCAAGGCACAAAAGCCAGCTAAAAGGTCAATATTCAATACCTAAAACTTGAATTGTACTACTTCTTACTGGCTATTACATCAACTTCGAAGCTTCATCTGTGTTCTACTATGGTGATTATAGTGTGTCAGCATACCGCAGCTCGCGACATAGCTTTGCAGACGATAAGTACAACCGTTTCAGTGAGAAGAGCGGCCAATGTGACCATCTGGCTTCAAGTCGATTCGATAACAAATGACGAAAACGGACGGATTTCTCAGGTTTTTACTACATATGAACACTTTTCACATTCTGACGTGCAACTCGGCTGCTAGTCCTCCTTTCATGCAGAATCTTAAGGTCCTAGCTCATGTCCAAGGTACCGAAGCCAGCTAAAAAGTCAATAATCGATACCTAAAACTTGAATTGTTCTACTTCTTACTGGCTATTGCATCAACTTAGAAGCTTCATCTGTGTTCTACTATGGTGATTTTAGTGTCTCCGCATACCGCAGCACGCGACATAGCTTTGCAGACGGTAAGTACAACCGTTTCAGAGAGAAGAGCGGCCAATGTGACGATTTGGCTTTAAGTCGATTCGATAACAAATGACGAAAACGGACGGATTTCTCAGGTTTTTACTACATATGAACTCTTTTCACATTCTCCCGTGCAACTCGGCTGCTAGTCCTCCTTTCATGCAGAATCTTAAGGTCCTAGCTCATGTCCAAGGCACCAAAGCCAGCTAAAAAGTCAATATTCGATACCTAAAACTTGAATTGTACTACTTCTTATTGGGTATTACATCAACTTAGAAGCTTCATCTGTGTTCTATTAAGGTGCTTTTAGTGTCTCCACATACCGCAGCATGCGACATAGCTTTGCAGACGATAAGTACAACCGTTTCAGAGAGAAGAGCGGCCAATGTGACGATCTGGCTTTAAGTCGATTGGATAACAAATGACGAAAAAGGACGGATTACTCAGGTTATTACAATATATGAACACTTTTCACATTCTCCCGTGCTACTCGGCTGCTAGTCCTCCTTTCATGCAGAATCTTAAGGTCCTAGCTCATGTCCAAGGCACCAAAGCCAGCTAAAAAGTCAATATTCGATACCTAAAACTTGAATTGTACTACTTCTTATTGGGTATTACATCAACTTAGAAGCTTCATCTGTGTTCTATTAAGGTGCTTTTAGTGTCTCCACATACCGCAGCATGCGACATAGCTTTGCAGACGATAAGTACAACCGTTTCAGAGAGAAGAGCGGCCAATGTGACGATCTGGCTTTAAGTCGATTGGATAACAAATGACGAAAAAGGACGGATTACTCAGGTTATTACAATATATGAACACTTTTCACATTCTCCCGTGCTACTCGGCTGCTAGTCCTCCTTTCATGCAGAATCTTAAGGTCCTAGCTCCTGTCCAAGGCACCAAAGCCAGCTAAAAAGTCAATAACCGATACCTAAAACTTGAATTGTACTACTTCTTACTCGCTATTACATCATGTTAGGAGCTTCATCTGTGTTTCTACTATGGTGCTTTTAGTGTCTCCGAATACCGCAGTACGCGACATAGCTTTGCAGACGATAAGTACAACCGTTTCAGAGAGAAGAGCGGCCAATGTGACGATGTGGCTTTAAGTCGATTCGATAACAAATGACGAAAACAGACGGATTTCTCCGGTTTTTACTACATATGAACACTTTTCACATTCTCCCGTGCAACTCGGCTGCTAGTCCTCCTTTCATGCAGAGTCTTAAGGTCCTAGCTCATGTCCAAGGCACCAAAGCCAGCTAAAAAGTCAATAACCGATACCTAAAACTTGAATTGTACTACTTCTTACTCGCTATTACATCATGTTAGGAGCTTCATCTGTGTTTCTACTATGGTGCTTTTAGTGTCTCCGAATACCGCAGTACGCGACATAGCTTTGCAGACGATAAGTACAACCGTTTCAGAGAGAAGAGCGGCCAATGTGACGATGTGGCTTTAAGTCGATTCGATAACAAATGACGAAAACGGACGGATTTCTCAGGTTTTTACTACATATGAACACTTTTCACATTCTCCCGTGCAGCTCGGCTGCTAGTCCTCCTTTCATGCAGAATCTTGAGGTCCTAGCTCATGTCCAAGGCACCAAAGCCAGCTAAAAAGTCAATATTCGATACCTAAAACTTGAATTGTACTACTTCTTACTGGCTATTACATCATGTTAGGAGCTTTATCTGTGTTCTACTATGGTGCTTTTAGTGTTTCCGAATACCGCAGTACGCGACATAGCTTTGCAGACGATAAGTACAACCGTTTCAGAGAGAAGAGCGGCCAATGTGACGATGTGGCTTTAAGTCGATTCGATAACAAATGACGAAAACGGACGGATTTCTCAGGTTTATACTACATATGAACACTTTTCACATTCACCCGTGCAACTCGGCTGCTAGTCCTCCTTTCATGCAGAATCTTAAGGTCCTAGCTCATCTCCAAGGCACAAAAGCCAGCTAAAAAGTCAATAATCAATACGTAAAACTTGAATTGTACTACTTCTTAGTCGCTATTACATCATGTTAGGAGCTTCATCTGTGTTTCTACTATGGTGATTTTAGTGTTTCCGAATACCGCAGTACGCGACATAGCTTTGCAGACGATAGGTACAACCGTTTCAGAGAGAAGAGCGGCCAATGTGACGATGTGGCTTTAAGTCGATTCGATAACAAATGACGAAAACGGAGGGATTTCTCAGGTTTTTACTACATATGAACACATTTCACATTCTCCCGTGCAACTCGGCTGCTAGTCCTCCTTTCATGCAGAATCTTAAGGTACTAGCTCATGTCCAAGGCACCAAAGCCAGCTAAAAAGTCAATAATCAATACGTAAAACTTGAATTGTACTACTTCTCACTGGCTATTACATCATCTTAGAAGCTTCATCTGTGTTCTACTACGTTGCTTTTAGTTTCTCCGCATACCGCAGCACGCGACATAGTTTTGCAGACGATAAGTACAACCGTTTCAGAGAAGAGCGGCCAATGTGACGATCTGGCTTTAAGTCGATTCGATAACAAATGACGAAAACGGACGGATTTCTCAGGTTTTTACTACATATGAACACTTTTCACATTCTCCCGTGCAGCTCGGCTGCTAGTCCTCCTTTCATGCAGAATCTTGAGGTCCTAGCTCATGTCCAAGGCACAAAAGCCAGCTAAAAGGTCAATATTCAATACCTAAAACTTGAATTGTACTACTTCTTACTGGCTATTACATCAACTTCGAAGCTTCATCTGTGTTCTACTATGGTGATTATAGTGTGTCAGCATACCGCAGCTCGCGACATAGCTTTGCAGACGATAAGTACAACCGTTTCAGTGAGAAGAGCGGCCAATGTGACCATCTGGCTTCAAGTCGATTCGATAACAAATGACGAAAACGGACGGATTTCTCAGGTTTTTACTACATATGAACACTTTTCACATTCTGACGTGCAACTCGGCTGCTAGTCCTCCTTTCATGCAGAATCTTAAGGTCCTAGCTCATGTCCAAGGTACCGAAGCCAGCTAAAAAGTCAATAATCGATACCTAAAACTTGAATTGTTCTACTTCTTACTGGCTATTGCATCAACTTAGAAGCTTCATCTGTGTTCTACTATGGTGATTTTAGTGTCTCCGCATACCGCAGCACGCGACATAGCTTTGCAGACGGTAAGTACAACCGTTTCAGAGAGAAGAGCGGCCAATGTGACGATTTGGCTTTAAGTCGATTCGATAACAAATGACGAAAACGGACGGATTTCTCAGGTTTTTACTACATATGAACTCTTTTCGCATTCTCCCGTGCAACTCGGCTGCTAGTCCTCCTTTCATGCAGAATCTTAAGGTCCTAGCTCATGTCCAAGGCACCAAAGCCAGCTAAAAAGTCAATATTCGATACCTAAAACTTGAATTGTACTACTTCTTATTGGGTATTACATCAACTTAGAAGCTTCATCTGTGTTCTATTAAGGTGCTTTTAGTGTCTCCACATACCGCAGCATGCGACATAGCTTTGCAGACGATAAGTACAACCGTTTCAGAGAGAAGAGCGGCCAATGTGACGATCTGGCTTTAAGTCGATTGGATAACAAATGACGAAAAAGGACGGATTACTCAGGTTATTACAATATATGAACACTTTTCACATTCTCCCGTGCTACTCGGCTGCTAGTCCTCCTTTCATGCAGAATCTTAAGGTCCTAGCTCATGTCCAAGGCACCAAAGCCAGCTAAAAAGTCAATAACCGGTACCTAAAACTTGAATTGTACTACTTCTCACTGGCTATTACATCATGTTAGGAGCTTTATCTGTGTTCTACTATGGTGCTTTTAGTGTTTCCGAATACCGCAGTACGCGACATAGCTTTGCAGACGATAAGTACAAACGTTTCAGAGAGAAGAGCGGCCAATGTGACGATGTGGCTTTAAGTCGATTCGATAACAAATGACGAAAACGGACGGATTTCTCAGGTTTTTACTACATATGAACACTTTTCACATTCTCCCGTGCAACTCGGCTGCTAGTCCTCCTTTCATGCAGAATCTTAAGGTCCTAGCTCATGTCCAAGGCACCAAAGCCAGCTAAAAAGTCAATAATCAATACGTAAAACTTGAATTGTACTACTTCTCACTGGCTATTACATCATCTTAGAAGCTTCATCTGTGTTCTACTACGTTGCTTTTAGTTTCTCCGCATACCGCAGCACGCGACATAGTTTTGCAGACGATAAGTACAACCGTTTCAGAGAGAAGATCGGCCAATGTGACGATCTGGCTTTTAAGTCGATTCGATAACAAATGACGAAAACGGACGGATTTCTCAGGTTTTTACTACATATGAACACTTTTCACATTCTCCCGTGCAGCTCGGCTGCTAGTCCTCCTTTCATGCAGAATCTTGAGGTCCTAGCTCATGTCCAAGGCACAAAAGCCAGCTAAAAGGTCAATATTCAATACCTAAAACTTGAATTGTACTACTTCTTACTGGCTATTACATCAACTTCGAAGCTTCATCTGTGTTCTACTATGGTGATTTTAGTGTGTCAGCATACCGCAGCACGCGACATAGCTTTGCAGACGATAAGTACAACCGTTTCAGAGAGAAGAGCGGCCAATCCGACGATCTGGCTTTAAGTCGATTCGATAACAAATGACGAAAACGGACGGATTTCTCAGGTTTTTACTACATATGAACACTTTTCACATTCTCCCGTGCAACTCGGCTTCTAGTCCTCCTTTCATGTAGAATCTTAAGGTCCTAGCTCATGTCCAAAGCACCAAAGCCAGCTAAAAAGTCAATATTCGATACCTAAAACTTGAATTGTACTACTTCTTACTGGCTATTACATCATGTTAGGAGCTTTATCTGTGTTCTACTATGGTGCTTTTAGTGTTTCCGAATACCGCAGTACGCGACATAGCTTTGCAGACGATAAGTACAATCGTTTCAGAGAGAAGAGCGGCCAATGTGACGATGTGGCTTTAAGTCGATTCGATAACAAATGACGAAAACGGACGGATTTCTCAGGTTTATACTACATATGAACACTTTTCACATTCACCCGTGCAACTCGGCTGCTAGTCCTCCTTTCATGCAGAATCTTAAGGTCCTAGCTCATCTCCAAGGCACAAAAGCCAGCTAAAAAGTAAATAATCAATACGTAAAACTTGAATTGTACTACTTCTTAGTCGCTATTACATCATGTTAGGAGCTTCATCTGTGTTTCTACTATGGTGCTTTTAGTGTTTCCGAATACCGCAGTACGCGACATAGCTTTGCAGACGATAGGTACAACCGTTTCAGAGAGAAGAGCGGCCAATGTGACGATGTGGCTTTAAGTCGATTCGATAACAAATGACGAAAACGGAGGGATTTCTCAGGTTTTTACTACATTTGAACACATTTCACATTCTCCCGTACAACTCGGCTGCTAGTCCTCCTTTCATGCAGAATCATAAGGTACTAGCTCATGTCCAAGGCACCAAAGCCAGCTAAAAAGTCAATAATCAATACGTAAAACTTGAATTGTACTACTTCTCACTGGCTATTACATCATCTTAGAAGCTTCATCTGTGTTCTACTACGTTGCTTTTAGTTTCTCCGCATACCGCAGCACGCGACATAGTTTTGCAGACGATAAGTACAACCGTTTCAGAGAGAAGAGCGGCCAATCCGACGATCTGGCTTTAAGTCGATTCGATAACAAATGACGAAAACGGACGGATTTCTCAGGTTTTTACTACATATGAACACTTTTCGCATTCTCCCGTGCAGCTCGGCTGCTAGTCCTCCTTTCATGCAGAATCTTGAGGTCCTAGCTCATGTCCAAGGCACAAAAGCCAGCTAAAAGGTCAATATTCAATACCTAAAACTTGAATTGTACTACTTCTTACTGGCTATTACATCAACTTCGAAGCTTCATCTGTGTTCTACTATGGTGATTTTAGTGTGTCAGCATACCGCAGCTCGCGACATAGCTTTGCAGACGATAAGTACAACCGTTTCAGTGAGAAGAGCGGCCAATGTGACCATCTGGCTTCAAGTCGATTCGATAACAAATGACGAAAACGGACGGATTTCTCAGGTTTTTACTACATATGAACACTTTTCACATTCTGACGTGCAACTCGGCTGCTAGTCCTCCTTTCATGCAGAATCTTAAGGTCCTAGCTCATGTCCAAGGTACCGAAGCCAGCTAAAAAGTCAATAATCGATACCTAAAACTTGAATTGTTCTACTTCTTACTGGCTATTGCATCAACTTAGAAGCTTCATCTGTGTTCTACTATGGTGATTTTAGTGTCTCCGCATACCGCAGCACGCGACATAGCTTTGCAGACGGTAAGTACAACCGTTTCAGAGAGAAGAGCGGCCAATGTGACGATTTGGCTTTAAGTCGATTCGATAACAAATGACGAAAACGGACGGATTTCTCAGGTTTTTACTACATATGAACTCTTTTCACATTCTCCCGTGTAACTCGGCTGCTAGTCCTCCTTTCATGCAGAATCTTAAGGTCCTAGCTCATGTCCAAGGCACCAAAGCCAGCTAAAAAGTCAATATTCGATACCTAAAACTTGAATTGTACTACTTCTTATTGGGTATTACATCAACTTAGAAGCTTCATCTGTGTTCTATTAAGGTGCTTTTAGTGTCTCCACATACCGCAGCACGCGACATAGCTTTGCAGACGATAAGTACAACCGTTTCAGAGAGAAGAGCGGCAAATGTGACGATCTGGCTTTAAGTCGATTGGATAACAAATGACGAAAAAGGACGGATTACTCAGGTTATTACTATATATGAACACTTTTCACATTCTCCCGTGCTACTCGGCTGCTAGTCCTCCTTTCATGCAGAATCTTAAGGTCCTAGCTCATGTCCAAGGCACCAAAGCCAGCTAAAAAGTCAATATCCGATACCTAAAACTTGAATTGTACTACTTCTTACTGGCTATTACATCATGTTAGGAGCTTTATCTGTGTTCTACTATGGTGCTTTTAGTGTTTCCGAATACCGCAGTACGCGACATAGCTTTGCAGACGATAAGTACAACCGTTTCAGAGAGAAGAGCGGCCAATGTGACGATGTGGCTTTAAGTCGATTTGATAACAAATGACGAAAACGGACGGATTTCTCAGGTTTTTACTACATATGAACACTTTTCACATTCTCCCGTGCAACTCGGCTGCTAGTCCTCCTTTCATGCAGAATCTTAAGGTCCTAGCTCATGTCCAAGGCACCAAAGCCAGCTAAAAAGTCAATAATCAATACGTAAAACTTGAATTGTACTACTTCTCACTGGCTATTACATCATCTTAGAAGCTTCATCTGTGTTCTACTACGTTGCTTTTAGTTTCTCTGCATACCGCAGCACGCGACATAGTTTTGCAGACGATAAGTACAACCGTTTCAGAGAGAAGATCGGCCAATGTGACGATCTGGCTTTTAAGTCGATTCGATAACAAATGACGAAAACGGACGGATTTCTCAGGTTTTTACTACATATGAACACTTTTCACATTCTCCCGTGCAGCTCGGCTGCTAGTCCTCCTTTCATGCAGAATCTTGAGGTCCTAGCTCATGTCCAAGGCACAAAAGCCAGCTAAAAGGTCAATATTCAATACCTAAAACTTGAATTGTACTACTTCTTACTGGCTATTACATCAACTTCGAAGCTTCATCTGTGTTCTACTATGGTGATTTTAGTGTGTCAGCATACCGCAGCACGCGACATAGCTTTGCAGACGATAAGTACAACCGTTTCAGTGAGAAGAGCGGCCAATGTGACCATCTGGCTTCAAGTCGATTCGATAACAAATGACGAAAACGGACGGATTTCTCAGGTTTTTACTACATATGAACTCTTTTCACATTCTCCCGTGCAACTCGGCTGCTAGTCCTCCTTTCATGCAGAATCTTAAGGTCCTAGCTCATGTCCAAGGCACCAAAGCCAGCTAAAAAGTCAATATTCGATACCTAAAACTTGAATTGTACTACTTCTTATTGGGTATTACATCAACTTAGAAGCTTCATCTGTGTTCTATTAAGGTGCTTTTAGTGTCTCCACATACCGCAGCACGCGACATAGCTTTGCAGACGATAAGTACAACCGTTTCAGAGAGAAGAGCGGCCAATGTGACGATCTGGCTTTAAGTCGATTGGATAACAAATGACGAAAAAGGACGGATTACTCAGGTTATTACTATATATGAACACTTTTCACATTCTCCCGTGCTACTCGGCTGCTAGTCCTCCTTTCATGCAGAATCTTAAGGTCCTAGCTCATGTCCAAGGCACCAAAGCCAGCTAAAAAGTCAATATCCGATACCTAAAACTTGAATTGTACTACTTCTTACTGGCTATTACATCATGTTAGGAGCTTTATCTGTGTTCTACTATGGTGCTTTTAGTGTTTCCGAATACCGCAGTACGCGACATAGCTTTGCAGACGATAAGTACAACCGTTTCAGAGAGAAGAGCGGCCAATGTGACGATGTGGCTTTAAGTCGATTTGATAACAAATGACGAAAACGGACGGATTTCTCAGGTTTTTACTACATATGAACACTTTTCACATTCTCCCGTGCAACTCGGCTGCTAGTCCTCCTTTCATGCAGAATCTTAAGGTCCTAGCTCATGTCCAAGGCACCAAAGCCAGCTAAAAAGTCAATAATCAATACGTAAAACTTGAATTGTACTACTTCTCACTGGCTATTACATCATCTTAGAAGCTTCATCTGTGTTCTACTACGTTGCTTTTAGTTTCTCCGCATACCGCAGAACGCGACATAGTTTTGCAGACGATAAGTACAACCGTTTCAGAGAGAAGATCGGCCAATGTGACGATCTGGCTTTTAAGTCGATTCGATAACAAATGACGAAAACGGACGGATTTCTCAGGTTTTTACTACATATGAACACTTTTCACATTCTCCCGTGCAGCTCGGCTGCTAGTCCTCCTTTCATGCAGAATCTTGAGGTCCTAGCTCATGTCCAAGGCACAAAAGCCAGCTAAAAGGTCAATATTCAATACCTAAAACTTGAATTGTACTACTTCTTACTGGCTATTACATCAACTTCGAAGCTTCATCTGTGTTCTACTATGGTGATTTTAGTGTGTCAGCATACCGCAGCACGCGACATAGCTTTGCAGACGATAAGTACAACCGTTTCAGTGAGAAGAGCGGCCAATGTGACCATCTGGCTTCAAGTCGATTCGATAACAAATGACGAAAACGGACGGATTTCTCAGGTTTTTACTACATATCAACACTTTTCATATTCTGACGTGCAACTCGGCTGCTAGTCCTCCTTTCATGCAGAATCTTAAGGTCCTAGCTCATGTCCAAGGTACCGAAGCCAGCTAAAAAGTCAATAATCGATACCTAAAACTTGAATTGTTCTACTTCTTACTGGCTATTGCATCAACTTTGAAGCTTCATCTGTGTTCTACTATGGTGATTTTAGTGTCTCCGCATACCGCAGCACGCGACATAGCTTTGCAGACGGTAAGTACAACCGTTTCAGAGAGAAGACCGGCCAAAGTGACGATCTGGCTTTAAGTCGATTCGATAACAAATGACGAAAACGGACGGATTTCTCAGGTTTTTACTACATATGAACTCTTTTCACATTCTCCCGTGCAACTCGGCTGCTAGTCCTCCTTTCATGTAGAATCTTAAGGTCCTAGCTCATGTCCAAGGCACAAAAGCCAGCTAAAAAGTCAATATTCGATACCTAAAACTTGAATTGTACTACTTCTTACTGGCTATTACATCATGTTAGGAGCTTTATCTGTGTTCTACTATGGTGCTTTTAGTGTTTCCGAATACCGCAGTACGCGACATAGCTTTGCAGACGATAAGTACAACCGTTTCAGAGAGAAGAGCGGCCAATGTGACGATGTGGCTTTAAGTCGATTCGATAACAAATGACGAAAACGGACGGATTTCTCAGGTTTTTACTACATATGAACACTTTTCACATTCTCCCGTGCAACTCGGCTGCTAGTCCTCCTTTCATGCAGAATCTTAAGGTCCTAGCTCATCTCCAAGGCACCAAAGCCAGCTAAAAAGTCAATAATCAATACGTAAAACTTGAATTGTACTACTTCTTACTCGCTATTACATCATGTTAGGAGCTTCATCTGTGTTTCTACAATGGTGCTTTTAGTGTTTCCGAATACTGCAGTACGCGACATAGCTTTGCAGACGATAGGTACAACCGTTTCAGAGAGAAGAGCGGCCAATGTGACGATGTGGCTTTAAGTCGATTCGATAACAAATGACGAAAACGGAGGGATTTCTCAGGCTTTTACTACATATGAACACTTTTCACATTCTCCCGTGCAACTCGGCTGCTAGTCCTCCTTTCATGCAGAATCTTAAGGTCCTAGCTCATCTCCAAGGCACCAAAGCCAGCTAAAAAGTCAATAATCAATACGTAAAACTTGAATTGTACTACTTCTCACTGGCTATTACATCATCTTAGAAGCTTCATCTGTGTTCTACTACGTTGCTTTTAGTTTCTCCGCATACCGCAGCACGCGACATAGTTTTGCAGACGATAAGTACAACCGTTTCAGAGAGAAGAGCGGCCAATGCGACGATCTGGCTTTAAGTCGATTCGATAACAAATGACGAAAACGGACGGATTTCTGAGGTTTTTACTACATATGAACACTTTTCACATTCTCCCGTGCAGCTCGGCTGCTAGTCCTCCTTTCATGCAGAATCTTGAGGTCCTAGCTCATGTCCAAGGCACAAAAGCCAGCTAAAAGGTCAATATTCAATACGTAAAACTTGAATTGTACTACTTCTTACTGGCTATTACATCAACTTCGAAGCTTCATCTGTGTTCTACTATGGTGATTTTAGTGTGTCAGCATACCGCAGCTCGCGACATAGCTTTGCAGACGATAAGTACAACCGTTTCAGTGAGAAGAGCGGCCAATGTGACCATCTGGCTTCAAGTCGATTCGATAACAAATGACGAAAACGGACGGATTTCTCAGGTTTTTACTACATATGAACACTTTTCACATTCTGACGTGCAACTCGGCTGCTAGTCCTCCTTTCATGCAGAATCTTAAGGTCCTAGCTCATGTCCAAGGTACCGAAGCCAGCTAAAAAGTCAATAATCGATACCTAAAACTTGAATTGTTATACTTCTTACTGGCTATTGCATCAACTTAGAAGCTTCATCTGTGTTCTACTATGGTGATTTTAGTGTCTCCGCATACCGCAGCACGGGACATAGCTTTGCAGACGGTAAGTACAACCGTTTCAGAGAGAAGAGCGGCCAATGTGACGATCTGGCTTTAAGTCGATTCGATAACAAATAACGAAAACGGACAGATTTCTCAGGTTTTTACTACATATGAACTCTTTTCACATTCTCCCGTGCAACTCGGCTGCTAGTCCTCCTTTCATGCAGAATCTTAAGGTCCTAGCTCATGTCCAAGGCACCAAAGCCAGCTAAAAAGTCAATATTCGATACCTAAAACTTGAATTGTACTACTTCTTATTGGGTATTACATCAACTTAGAAGCTTCATCTGTGTTCTATTAAGGTGCTTTTAGTGTCTCCACATACCGCAGCACGCGACATAGCTTTGCAGACGATAAGTACAACCGTTTCAGAGAGAAGAGCGGCCAATGTGACGATCTGGCTTTAAGTCGATTGGATAACAAATGACGAAAAAGGACGAATTACTCAGGTTATTACTATATATGAACACTTTTCACATTCTCCCGTGCTACTCGGCTGCTAGTCCTCCTTTCATGCAGAATCTTAAGGTCCTAGCTCATGTCCAAGGCACCAAAGCCAGCTAAAAAGTCAATATCCGATACCTAAAACTTGAATTGTACTACTTCTTACTGGCTATTACATCATGTTAGGAGCTTTATCTGTGTTCTACTATGGTGATTTTAGTGTTTCCGAATACCGCAGTACGCGACATAGCTTTGCAGACGATAAGTACAACCGTTTCAGAGAGAAGAGCGGCCAATGTGACGATGTGGCTTTAAGTCGATTCGATAACAAATGACGAAAACGGACGGATTTATCAGGTTTTTACTACATATGAACACTTTTCACATTCTCCCGTGCAACTCGGATTCTAGTCCTCCTTTCATGCAGAATCGTAAGGTCCTAGCTCATGTCCAAGGCTCCAAAGCCAGCTAAAATGTCAATAATCGATACCTAAAACTTGAATTGGACTACTTCTTACTGGCTATTACATCAACTTAGAAGCTTCATCTGTGTTCTATTATGGTGCTTTTACTGTTTCCGCCTACGGCAACACGCGACATAGCTTTGCAGACGATAAGTAGAACCGTTTCAGAGGGAAGAGCGGCCAATGTGACGATCTGGCTTTAAGTCGATTCGATAACAAATGACGAAAACGGACGGATTTCTCAGGTTTGTACTACATATGAACACTTTTCACATTCTCCCGTGCAACTCAGCTTCTAGTCCTCCTTTCATGCAGAATCTTAAGGTCCTAGCTCATGTCCAAGGCACCAAACCCAGCTAAAAAGTCAATAACCGATACCTAAAACTTGAATTGTACTTCTTCTTACTGGCTATTACATTATTTTAGAAGCTTCATCTGTGTTCTACTATGGTGCTTTTAGTGTCTCCGAAAACCGCAGTACGCGACATAGCTTTGCTGACGATAAGTACAACCGTTTCAGAGAGAAGAGCGGCCAATGTGACGATCTGGCTTTAAGACGATTCGATAGCAAATGACGAAAACTGACGGATTTCTCAGGTTTTCACTACTTATGAACACTTTTCACATTCTCCCGTGCAACTCGGCTGCTAGTCCTCCTTTCATGCAGAATCTTAAGGTCCTAGCTCATGTCCAAGGCACCAAAGCCAGCTAAAAAGTCAATAATCAATACGTAAAACTTGAATTGTACTACTTCTCACTGGCTATTACATCATCTTAGAAGCTTCATCTGTGTTCTACTACGTTGCTTTTAGTTTCTCCGCAATCCGCAGCACGCGACATAGTTTTGCAGACGATAAGTACAACCGTTTCAGAGAGAAGAGCGGCCAATCCGACGATCTGGCTTTAAGTCGATTCGATAACAAATGACGAAAACGGACGGATTTCTCAGGTTTTTACTACATATGAACACTTTTCACATTCTCCCGTGCAGCTCGGCTGCTAGTCCTCCTTTCATGCAGAATCTTGAGGTCCTAGCTCATGTCCAAGGCACAAAAGCCAGCTAAAAGGTCAATATTCAATACCTAAAACTTGAATTGTACTACTTCTTACTGGCTATTACATCAACTTCGAAGCTTCATCTGTGTTCTACTATGGTGATTTTAGTGTGTCAGCATACCGCAGCTCGCGACATAGCTTTGCAGACGATAAGTACAACCGTTTCAGTGAGAAGAGCGGCCAATGTGACCATCTGGCTTCAAGTCGATTCGATAACAAATGACGAAAACGGACGGATTTCTCAGGTTTTTACTACATATGAACACTTTTCACATTCTGACGTGCAACTCGGCTGCTAGTCCTCCTTTCATGCAGAATCTTAAGGTCCTAGCTCATGTCCAAGGTACCGAAGCCAGCTAAAAAGTCAATAATCGATACCTAAAACTTGAATTGTTATACTTCTTACTGGCTATTGCATCAACTTAGAAGCTTCATCTGTGTTCTACTATGGTGATTTTAGTGTCTCCGCATACCGCAGCACGGGACATAGCTTTGCAGACGGTAAGTACAACCGTTTCAGAGAGAAGAGCGGCCAATGTGACGATCTGGCTTTAAGTCGATTCGATAACAAATGACGAAAACGGACGGATTTCTCAGGTTTTTACTACATATGAACTCTTTTCACATTCTCCCGTGCAACTCGGCTGCTAGTCCTCCTTTCATGCAGAATCTTAAGGTCTTAGCTCATGTCCAAGGCACCAAAGCCAGCTAAAAAGTCAATATTCGATACCTAAAACTTGAATTGTACTACTTCTTATTGGGTATTACATCAACTTAGAAGCTTCATCTGTGTTCTATTAAGGTGCTTTTAGTGTCTCCACATACCGCAGCACGCGACATAGCTTTGCAGACGATAAGTACAACCGTTTCAGAGAGAAGAGCGGCCAATGTGACGATCTGGCTTTAAGTCGATTGGATAACAAATGACGAAAAAGGACGGATTACTCAGGTTATTACTATATATGAACACTTTTCACATTCTCCCGTGCTACTCGGCTGCTAGTCCTCCTTTCATGCAGAATCTTAAGGTCCTAGCTCATGTCCAAGGCACCAAAGCCAGCTAAAAAGTCAATATCCGATACCTAAAACTTGAATTGTACTACTTCTTACTGGTTATTACATCATGTTAGGAGCTTTATCTGTGTTCTACTATGGTGCTTTTAGTGTTTCCGAATACCGCAGTACGCGACATAGCTTTGCAGACGATAAGTACAACCGTTTCAGAGAGAAGAGCGGCCAATGTGACGATGTGGCTTTAAGTCGATTCGATAACAAATGACGAAAACGGACGGATTTATCAGGTTTTTACTACATATGAACACTTTTCACATTCTCCCGTGCAACTCGGATTCTAGTCCTCCTTTCATGCAGAATCGTAAGGTCCTAGCTCATGTCCAAGGCACCAAAGCCAGCTAAAATGTCAATAATCGATACCTAAAACTTGAATTGGACTACTTCTTACTGGCTATTACATCAACTTAGAAGCTTCATCTGTGTTCTATTATGGTGCTTTTACTGTTTCCGCCTACGGCAACACGCGACATAGCTTTGCAGACGATAAGTAGAACCGTTTCAGAGGGAAGAGCGACCAATGTGACGATCTGGCTTTAAGTCGATTCGATAACAAATGACGAAAACGGACGGATTTCTCAGGTTTGTACTACATATGAACACTTTTCACATTCTCCCGTGCAACTCATCTTCTAGTCCTCCTTTCATGCAGAATCTTAAGGTCCTAGCTCATGTCCAAGGCACCAAACCCAGCTAAAAAGTCAATAACCGATACCTAAAACTTGAATTGTACTTCTTCTTACTGGCTATTACATTATTTTAGAAGCTTCATCTGTGTTCTACTATGGTGCTTTTAGTGTCTCCGAAAACCGCAGTACGCGACATAGCTTTGCTGACGATAAGTACAACCGTTTCAGAGAGAAGAGCGGCCAATGTGACGATCTGGCTTTAAGACGATTCGATAGCAAATGACGAAAACTGACGGATTTCTCAGGTTTTCACTACTTATGAACACTTTTCACATTCTCCCGTGCAACTCGGCTGCTTGTCCTCCTTTTATGCAGAATCTTAAGGTCCTAGCACATGTCCAAGGCACCAAAGCCAGCAAAAAGGTCAATATTCAATACCTAAAACTTGAATTGTACTACTTCTTACTGGATATTACAAAAACTTAGAAGCTTCATCTGTGTTCTACTGTGGTGATTTTAGTGTCTCCGCATACCGCAGCACGTGACATAGCTTTGCAGACGATAAGTACAACCGTTTCAGAGAGAAGAGCGGCCAATGTGACGATCTGGCTTTAAGTCGATTCGCTAAAAAATGACGAAAAAGGAAGGATTTCTCAGGTTATTACTACATATGAACACTTTTCACATTCTCCCGTGCAATTCGGCTGCTAGTCCTCCTTTCATGCAGAATCTTAAGGTCCTAGCTCATGTCCAAGGCACCAAAGCCAGCTAAAAGGTCCATGTTCAATACCTAAAACTTGAATTGTACTACTTCTTACTGGCTATTACATCAACTTAGAAGCTTGATTTGTGGTCTACTATGGCGCTTTTAGTGTCTCAGCATCCCGCAGCACGCGACATAGTTTTGCAGACGATAAGTACAACCGTTTCAGAGAGAAGAGCGGCCAATGTGACGATCTGGCTTTAAGTCGATTCGATAACAAATGACGAAAACGGACGGATTTCTCAGGTTTTTACTACATATGAACACTTTTCACATTCTCCCGTGCAACTCGGCTGCTAGTCCTCCTTTCATGCAGAATCTTAAGGTCCTAGCTCATGTCCAAGGCACCAAAGCCAGCTAAAAAGTCTATAACCGATACCTAAAACTTGAATTGTACTTCTTCTTACTGGTTATTACATTATCTTATAAGCTTCATCTGTGTTCTACTATGGTGCTTTTAGTGTCTCCGAATACCGCAGTACGCGACATAGCTTTGCAGACGATAAGTACAACCGTTTCAGAGAGAAGAGCGGCCAATGTGACGATCTGGCTTTAAGTCGATTCGATAACAAATGACGAAAACGGACGGATTTCTCTGGTTTTTACTACATATGAACACTTTTCACATTCTCCCGAGCAACTCGGCTGCTAGTCCTCCTTTCATGCAGAATCTTAAGGTCCTAGCTCATGTCCAAGGCACCAAAGCCAGCTAAAAGGTCAATATTCAATACATAAAACTTGAATTGTACTTCTTCTTACTGGCTATTACATCAACTTAGAAGCTTCATCTGTGTTCTACTGTTTTGCTTTTAGTGTCTCAGCATATCGCAGCACGCGACATAGCTTTGCAGACGATAAGTACAACCGTTTCAGAGAGAAGAGCGGCCAATATGACGATCTGGCTTTAAGTCGATTCGATAACAAATGACGAAAACGGACGGATTTCTCATTTTTTTACTACATATGAACATTTTTCACATTCTCCCGTGCAACTCGGCTGCTAGTCCTCCTTTCATGCAGAATCTTAAGGTAACAGCTCATGTCCAAGGCACCAAAGACAGCTAAAAAGTCAATAATCGATACCTAAAACTTGAATTGTACTACTTCTTACTGGATATTACATCAACTTAGAAGCTACATCTGTGTTCTACTGTGGTGCTTATTGTGTCTCCGAATACCGCAGTACGCGACATAGCTTTGCAGACGACAAGTACAACCGTTTCAGAGAGAAGAGCGGCCAATGTGACGATCTGGCTTTACATCGATTCAATAACAAATGAAGAAAACGGACGGATGTCTCAGTTTTTTACTACATATGAACACTTTTCACATTCTCCCGTGCAACTCGGCTGCTAGTCCTCCTTTCATGCAGAATCTTAAGGTCCTAGCTCATGTCCAAGGCACCAAAGCCAGCTAAAAAGTCAATAACCGATACATAAAACTTGAATATGACTACTTCTTACTGGCTATTACATCAACTTAGAAGCTTCATCTGTGTTCTGTTATGGTGCTTTTCCTGTTTCCGCATACGGCAACACGCGACATAGCTTTGCAGACGATAAGTACAACCGTTTCAGAGAGAAGATCGGCCAATGTGACGATCTGGCTTTACATCGATTCAATAACAAATGACGAAAACGGACGGATGTCTCAGGTTTTTACTACATATGAACACTTTTCACATTCTCCCGTGCAACTCGGCTGCTAATCCTCCTTTCATGCAGAATCTTAAGGTCCTAGCTCATGTCCAAGGCACCAAAGCCAGCTAAAAAGTCAATAACCGATACCTAAAACTTGAATTGTACTACTTCTTACTGGCTATTACATCATTTTAGAAGCTTCATCTGTGTTCTACTATGGTGCTTTTAGTGTCTCCGAATACCGCAGTACGCGACATAGCTTTGCAGACGATAAGTACAACCGTTTCAGAGAGAAGAGCGGCCAATGTGACGATCTGGCTTTAAGTCGATCGATAACAAATGACGAAAACGGACGGATTTCTCAGGTTTTTAATACATATGAACACTTTTCTCATTCTCCCGTGCAACTCGGCTGCTAGTCCTTCTTCCATGCAGAATCTTAAGGTCCTAGCTCATGTCCAAGGCACCAAAGCCAGCTAAAATGTCAAAAATCAATACCTAAAACTTGAATTGTACTGCTTCTTACTGGCTATTACATCAACTTAGAAGCTTCATCTGTGTTCTACTACGGTGCTTTTAGTTTCTCCGCACACCGCAGCACGCGACATAGTTTTGCAGACGATAAGTACAACCGTTTCAGAGAGAAGAGCGGCCAATGTGACGATCTGGCTTTACATCGATTCAATAACAAATGACGAAAACGGACGGATGTCTCAGGTTTTTACTACATATGAACACATTTCACATTCTCCCGTGCAACTCGGCTGCTAGTCCTCCTTTCATGCAGAATCTTAAGGTCCTAGCTCATGTCCAAGGCACAAAGCCAGCTAAAAGGTCAATATTCAATACCTATAACTTGAATTGTACTACCTCTTACTGGCTATTACATCAACTTAGAAGCTTCATCTGTGTTCTACTATGGTGCTTGTAGTGTCTCAGCATACCGCAGCACGCGACAGAGCTTTGCAGACGATAAGTACAACCGTTTCAGAGAGAAGAGCGGCCAATGTGTCGATATGGCTTTAAGTCGATTCGATAACAAATGACGAAAACGGACGGATTTCTCAGGTTTTTACTGCATATGAACACTTTTCACATTCTCCCGTGCAACTCGGCTGCTAGTCCTCCTTTCATGCAGAATCTTAAGGTCCTAGCTCATGTCCAAGGCACCAAAGCCAGCTAAAAAGTCAATAACCGATACATAAAACTTGAATATGACTACTTCTTACTGGCTATTAAATCAACTTAGAAGCTTCATCTGTGTTCTATTATGGTGCTTTTGCTGTTTCCGCATACGGCAACACGCGACATAGCTTTGCAGACGATAAGTACAACCGTTTCAGAGAGAAGATCGGCCAATGTGACGATCTGGCTTTAAGTCGATTCAATAACAAATGACGAAAACGGACGGATGTCTCAGGTTTTTACTACATATGAACACTTTTCACATTCTCCCGTGCAACTCGGCTGCTAGTCCTCCTTTCATGCAGAATCTTAAGGTCCTAGCTCATGTCCAAGGCACCAAAGCCAGCTAAAAAGTCAATAACCGATACCTAAAACTTGAATTGTACTACTTCTTACTGGCTATTACATCATTTTAGAAGCTTCATCTGTGTTCTACTATGGTGCTTTTAGTGTCTCCGAATACCGCAGTACGCGACATAGCTTTGCAGACGATAAGTACAACCGTTTCAGAGAGAAGAGCGGCCAATGTGACGATCTGGCTTTAAGTCGATCGATAACAAATGACGAAAACGGACGGATTTCTCAGGTTTTTAATACATATGAACACTTTTCTCAATCTCCCGTGCAACTCGGCTGCTAGTCCTTCATCCATGCAGAATCTTAAGGTCCTAGCTCATATCCAAGGCACCAAAGCCAGCTAAAATGTCAAAAATCAATACCTAAAACTTGAATTGTACTGCTTCTTACTGGCTATTACATCAACTTAGAAGCTTCATCTGTGTTCTACTACGGTGCTTTTAGTTTCTCCGCACAACGCAGCACGCGACATAGTTTTGCAGACGATAAGTACAACCGTTTCAGAGAGAAGAGCGGCCAATGTGACGATCTGGCTTTACATCGATTCAATAACAAATGACGAAAACGGACGGATTTCTCAGGTTTTTACTACAATGAACACATTTCACATTCTCCCGTGCAACTCGGCTGCTAGTCCTCCTTTCATGCAGAATCTTAAGGTCCTAGCTCATGTCCAAGGCACAAAGCCAGCTAAAAGGTCAATATTCAATACCTATAACTTGAATTGTACTACCTCTTACTGGCTATTACATCAACTTAGAAGCTTCATCTGTGTTCTAGTATGGTGCTTGTAGTGTCTCAGCATACCGCAGCACGCGACAGAGCTTTGCAGACGATAAGTACAACCGTTTCAGAGAGAAGAGCGGCCAATGTGTCGATATGGCTTTAAGTCGATTCGATAACAAATGACGAAAACGGACGGATTTCTCAGGTTTTTACTGCATATGAACACTTTTCACATTCTCCCGTGCAACTCGGCTGCTAGTCCTCCTTTCATGCTGAATCTTAAGGTCGTAGCTCATGTCCAAGGCACCAAAGCCAGCTAAAAAGTCAATAATCGATACCTAAAACTTGAATTGGACTACTTCTTACTGGCTATTACATCAACTTAGAAGCTTCATCTGTGTTCTATTATGGTGCTTTTCCTGTTTCCGCCTACGGCAACACGCGACATAGCTTTGCAGACGATAAGTACAACCATTTCAGAGAGAAGATCGGCCAATGTGACGATCTGGCTTTAAGTCGATTCGATAACAAATGTCGAAAACGGACGGATTTCTCTGGTTTTTACTACATATGAACACTTTTCACGTTCTCCCGTGCAACTCGGCTGCTAGTCCTCCTTTCACGCAGAATCTTAAGGTCCTAGCTCATGTCCAAGGCACCAAAACCAGCTAAAAAGTCAATAACCGATACATAAAACTTGAATTGGACTACTTCTTACTGGCTATTACATCAACTTAGAAGCTTCATCTGTGTTCTATTATGGTGCTTTTCCTGTTTCCGCCTACGGCAACACGCGACATAGCTTTGCAGACGATAAGTACAACCGTTTCAGAGAGAAGATCGGCCAATGTGACGATCTGGCTTTTAAGTCGATTCGATAACAAATGACGAAAACGGACGGATTTCTCAGGTTTTTACTACATATGAACACTTTTCACATTCTCCCGTGCAACTCGGCTGCTAGTCCTCCTTTCATGCAGAATCTTAAGGTCCTAGCTCATGTCCAAGGCACCAAACCCAGCTAAAAAGTCAATAACCGATAGCTAAAACTTGAATTGTACTACTTCTTACTGGCTATTACATCATTTTAGAAGCTTCATCTGTGTTCTACTATGGTGCTTTTAGTGTCTCCGAATACCGCAGTACGCGACATAGCTTTGCAGACGATAAGTACAACCGTTTCAGAGAGAAGAGCGGCCAATGTGACGATCTGGCTTTAAGTCGATTCGATAACAAATGACGAAAACGGACGGATTTCTCAGGTTTTTACTACATATGAACACTTTTCACATTCTCCCGTGCAACTCGGATGCTAGTCCTCCTTTCATGCAGAATATTAAGGTCCTAGCTCATGTCCAAGGCACCAAAGCCAGCTAAAAAGACAATAATCAGTACCTAAAACTTGAATTGTACTGCTTCTTACTGGCTATTACATCAACTTAGAAGCTTCATCTGTGTTCTACTACGGTGCTTTTAGTTTCTCCGCATGCCGCAGCACGCGACATAGTTTTGCAGACGATAAGTACAACCGTTCCAGAGAGAAGAGCGGCCAATGTGACGATCTGGCTTTAAGTCGATTCGATAACAAATGACGAAAACGGACGGATTTCTCAGGTTTTTATTACATATGAACACTTTTCACATTCTCCCGTGCAACTCGGCTGCTAGTCCTCCTTTCATGCAGAATCTTAAGCTCTTAGCTCATGTCCAAGGCACCAAAGCCATCTAAAAAGTCAATAATCGATACCCAAAACTTGAATTGGATTACTTCTTACTGGCTATTACATCAACTTAGATGCTTCATCTGTTCCTACTATGGTGATTTTAGTGTCTCCGCATACCACAGCTCGCGACATAGCTTTGCAGACGATAAGTACAACCGTTTCAGAGAGAAGAGCGGCTAATGTGACGATCTGGCTTTAAGTCGATTCGATAGCAAATGAGGAAAATGGACGGATTTCTCAGGTTTTTACTACATATGAACACTTTTCACATCCTCCCGTGCAACTCGGCTGCTAGTCCTCCTTTCATGCAGAATCTTAAGGTCCTAGCTCATGTCCACGGCACCAAAGCCAGCTAAAAAGTCAATAATCGATACCTAAAACTTGAATTGTACTACTTCTTACTGGCTATTACATCAACTTAGAAGCTTCATCTGTGTTCTACTACGGTGCTTTTACTTTCTTCGCATACCGCAGCACGCGACATGGTTTTGCAGACGATAAGTACAACCGTTTCAGAGAGAAGAGCGGCCAATCTGACGATCTGGCTTTAAGTCGATTCGATAACAAATGACGAAAACGGACGGATGTCTCAGGTTCTTACTACATATGAACACTTTTCACATTCTCCCGTGCAACTCGGCTGCTAGTCCTCCTTTCATGCAGAATCTTAAGGTCCCAGCTAATGTCCAAGGCACCAAAGCCAGCTAAAAGTCAATATTCAATACCTAAAACTTGAATTGTACTACTTCTTACTGGCTATTACATCAACTTAGAAGCTTGATCTGTGTTCTACTATGGTGCTTTTAGTGTCTCCGCATACCGCAGCACGCGACATAGCTTTGCAGACGATAAGTACAACCGTTTCAGAGAGAAGAGCGGCCAATTTGACGATCTGGCTATAAGTCGATTCGATAACAAATGACGAAAACGGACGGATTTCTCAGGTTTTTACTACATATGAACACTTTTCACATTCTCCCGTGCAACTCGGCTGCTAGTCCTCCTTTCATGCAGAATGTTAAGGTCCTAGCTCATGTCCAAGGCACCAAAGCCAGCTAAAAAGTCAATAATCAATACCTAGAACTTGAATTGTACTACTTCTTACTGGCTATTACATCAACTTAGAAGCTTCATGTGTGTTCTACTACGGTAGTTTTAGTTTCTACGCATACCGCAGCACGCGACATAGTTTTGCTGACGATAAGTACAACCGTTTCAGAGAGAAGAGCGGCCAATGTGGCGATCTGGTTTTAAGTCGATTCGATAACAAATGACGAGAACGGACGGATTTCTCAGGTTTTTATTACATATGAACACTTTTCACATTCTCCTTTGCAACTCGGCTGCTAGTCCTCCTTTCATGCAGAATCTTAAGCTCTTAGCTCATGTCCAAGGCACCAAAGCCAGCTAAAAAGTCAATAATCGATACCCAAAACTTGAATTGGATTACTTCTTATTTGCTATTACATCAACTTAGATACTTCATCTGTTCCTACTATGGTGATTTTAGTGTCTCCGCTACCACAGCTCTCGACATAGCTTTGCAGACGATAAGTACAACCGTTTCAGAGAGAAGAGCGGCTAATGTGACGATCTGGCTTTAAGTCGATTCGATAACAAATGAGGAAAACGGACGGATTTCTCAGGTTTTTACTACATATGAACACTTTTCACATCCTCCCGTGCAACTCGGCTGGTAGTCCTCCTTTCACGCAGAATCTTAAGGTCCTAGCTCATGTCCACGGCACCAAAGCCAGCTAAAAAGTCAATAATCGATACCTAAAACTTGAATTCTACTACTTCTTACTGGCTATTACATCAACTTAGAAGCTTCATCTGTGTTCTACTACGGTGCTTTTAGTTTCTCCGCATACCGCAGCACGCGACATGGTTTTGCAGACGATAAGTACAACCGTTTCAGAGAGAAGAGCTGCCAATCTGACGATCTGGCTTTAAGTCGATTCGATAACAAATGACGAAAACGGACGGATTTCTCAGGTTTTTACTACATATGAACACTTTTCACATTCTCCCGTGCAACTTGGCTGCTAGTCCTCCTTTCATGCAGAATCTTAAGGTACTAGCTCATGTCCAAGGCACCAAAGCCAGCTAAAAAGTCAATATTCAATACCTAAAACTTGAATTGTACTACTTCTTACTGGCTAATACATCATCTTAGAAGCTTCATCTGTGTTCTACTACGGTGCTTTTAGTTTCTCCGCATACCGCAGCACGCGACATAGTTTTGCAGACGATAAGTACAACCGTTTCAGAGAGAAGAGCGGCCAATGTGACGATGTGGCTTTAAGTCGATTCGATAACAAATGACGAAAACGGACGGATGTCTCAGGTTTTTACTACATATGAACACTTTTCACATTCTCCCGTGCAACTCGGCTGCTAGTCCTCCTTTCATGCAGAAACTTAAGGTCCTAGCTCATGTCCAATGCACCAAAGCCAGCTAAAAAGTCAATAATCGATTCCTAAAACTTGAATTGTACTACTTCTTACTGGATATTACATCAACTTAGAAGCTTCATCTGTGTTCTACTGTGGTGCTTTTAGTGTCTCCGAATACCGCAGTACGCGACATAGCTTTGCAGACGATAAGTACAACCGTTTCTGAGAGCAGAGCGACCAATGTGACGATCTGGCTTTAAGTCGATTCGATAACAAATGACGAAAACGGACGGATTTCTCAGGTTTTTACTACATATGAACACTTTTCACATTCTCCCGTGCAACTCGGCTGCTAGTCCTCCTTTCATGCAGAATCTTAAGGTCCTAGCTCATGTACAAGGCACCAAAGCCAGCTAAAAAGTCAATAATCAATACCTAAAACTTGAATTGTACTACTTCTTACTGGCTATTACATCAACATAGAAGCTTCATGTGTGTTCTACTACGGTGGTTTTAGTTTCTCCGCATACCGCAGCACGAGACATAGTTTTGCAGACGATAAGTACAACCGTTTCAGAGAGAAGAGCGGCCAATGTGACGATCTGGCTTTAAGTCGATTCGATAACAAATGACGAAAACGGATGGATGTCTCAGGTTTTTACTACATATGAACACTTTTCACATTCTCCCGTGCAACTCGGCTGCTAGTCCTCCTTTCATGCAGAATCTTAAGGTCCTAGCTCATGTACAAGGCACCAAAGCCAGCTAAAAAGTCAATAATCAATACCTAAAACTTGAATTGTACTACTTCTTACTGGCTATTACATCAACTTAGAAGCTTCGTCTGTGTTCTACTATGGTGCTTGTAGTGTCTCAGCATACCGCAGCACGCGAAATAGCTTTGCAGACGATAAGTACAACCGTTTCAGAGAGAAGAGCGGCATATGTGTCGATCTGGCTTTAAGTCGATTCGATAACAAATGACGAAAACGGACGGATTTCTCAGGTTTTTACTACATATGAAAACTTTTCACATTCTCCCGTGCAACTCGGCAGCTAGTCCTCCTTTCATGCAGAATCTTAAGGTCCTAGCTCATGTCCAAGGCACAAATGCCAGCTAAAAAGTCAATAATCGATACCCAAAACTTGAATTGGATTACTTCTTACTGGCTATTACATCAACTTAGATGCTTCATCTGTTTCCTACTATGGTGCTTTTAGTGTCTCCACATACCGCAGCACGCAACATAGCTTTGCAGACGATAAGTACAACCGTTTCAGAGAGAAGAGCGGCCAATGTGACGAACTGGCTTTAAGTCGATTCGATAACAAATGACGAAAACGGACGGATTTCTGAGGTTTTTACTACATATGAACACTTTTCACATTCTCCCGTGCAACTCGGCTGCTACTCCTCCTTTCATGCAGAATGTTTAGGTCCTAGCTCATGTCCAAGGCACCAAAGCCAGCTAAAAAGTCAATAATCGATACCTAAAACTTGAATTGTACTACTTCTTACCTGCTATTACATGAACTTAGAAGCTTCATCTGTGTTCTACTATGGTGATTTTAGTGTCTCCGCATACAGCAGCACGCGACATAGCTTTGCAGACGATAAGTACAACCGTTTCAGAGAGAAGAGCGGCCAATATGACGATCTGGCTTTATGTCGATTCGATAACAAATGACGATAACGGACGGATTTCTCAGGTTTTTACTACATATGAACACTTTTCACATTCTCCCGTGCAACTCGATTGCTAGTCCTCCTTTCATGCAGAATATTAAGGTCCTAGCTCATGTCCAAGGCACCAAAGCCAGCTAAAAAGTCAATAATCGATACCTAAAACTTGAATGCTACTACTTCTTACTGGCTATTACATCAACTTAGAAGCTTCATCTGTGTTCTACTATGGTGCTTATAGTGTATCCACATACCGAAGCACGCGACATAGCTTTGCAGACGATAAGTACAACCGTTTCAGAGAGAAGAGCGGCCAATGTGACGATCTGGCTTTAAGTCGATGCGATAACAAATGACGAAAACGGACAGATTTCTAAGGTTTTTACTACATATGAACACTTTTCACATTCTCCCGTGCAACTCGGCTGCTAGTCCTCCTTTCATGGAAAATGTTAAGGTTCTAGCTCATGTCCAAGGCACCAAAGCCAGCTAAAAAGTCAATAATCGATACCTAAAACTTGAATTGTACTACTTCTTACTGGCTATTACATCAACTTAGAAGCTTCATCTGTGTTCTACTGTGGTGCTTTTAGTGTGTCCGCATACCGCAGCACGCGACATAGCTTTGCAGACGATAAGTACAACCATTTCCGAGAGCAGAGCGGGCAATGTGACGATCTGGCTTTAAGTCGATTCGATAACAAATGACGAAAACGGAAGGATTTCTCAGGTTTTTACTATATATGAACACTTTTCACATTCTCCCCTGCAACTCGGCTGCCAGTCCTCCTTTCATGCAGAATCGTAAGGTCCTAGCTCATGTCCAAGGCACCAAAGCCAGCTAAAAAGTCAATAATCGATACCTAAAACTTGAAATGGACTACTTCTTACTGGCTATTACATCAACTTAGAATCTTCATCTGTGTTCTACTATGATGCTTTTCCTGTTTCCGCCAACGGCAACACGCGACATAGCTTTGCAGACGATAAGTACAAGCGTTTCCGAGAGCAGAACGGCCAATGTGACGATCTGGCTTTAAGTCGATTCGATAACAAATGACCAAAACGGACGGATTTCTCAGGTTTTTACTACATATGAACACTTTTCACATTCTCCCGTGCAACTCGGCTGCTTGTCCTCCTTTCATGCAGAATCTTAAGGTCCTAGCTCATGTCCAAGGCACCAAAGCCAGCTAAAAAGTCAATAATCGATACCTAAAACTTGAATGCTACTACTTCTTACTGGCTATTACATCTACTTAGAAGCTTCATCTGTGTTCTACTATGGTGCTTTTAGTGTCTCCACATACCGCAGCACGCGACATAGCTTTGCAGACGATAAGTACAAGCGTTTCGGAGAGAAGAGCGGCCAATGTGACGATCTGGCTTTAAGTCGATACAATAACAAATGACGAAAATGGAAGGATTTCTAAGGTTTTTACTACATATGAACACTTTTCACATTCTCCCGTGCATCTCGGCTGCTAGTCCTCCTTTCATGCAGAATGTTAAGGTCCTAGCTCATGTCCAAGGCAACAAAGCCAGCTAAAATGTCAATAATCGATACCTAAAACTTGAATTGTACTACTTCTTACTGGCTATTACATCAACTTAGAAGCTTCATCTGTGTTCTACTATGGTGCTTTTAGTGTCTCCACATACCGCAGTACGCGACATAGCTTTGCAGACGATAAGTACAAGCGTTTCAGAGAGAAGAGCGGCCAATGTGACGATCTGGCTTTAAGTCGATTCGATAACAAATGACGAAAACGGACGGATTTCTAAGGTTTTTACTACATATGAACACTTTTAACATTCTCCCTTGCAACTCGGCTGCTAGTCCTCCTTTCATGCAGAATGTTAAGGTCCAAGCTCATGTCCAAGGCACCAAAGCCAGCTAAAAAGTCAATAATCGATACCTAAAACATGAATTGTACTACTACTTACTGGCTATTACATCAACGTAAAAGCTTCATCTGTGTTCTACTATGGTGATTTTAGTGTCTCCGCATACCGCAGCACGCGACATAGCTTTGCAGACGATAAGTACAACCGTTTCAGAGAGAAGAGCGGCCAATGTGACGATCTGGCTTTAAGTCGATTCGATAACAAATGACGAAAACGGAAGGATTTCTAAGGTTTTTACTACATATGAACACTTTTCACATTCTCCCGTGCAACGCGGCTGCTAGTCCTCCTTTCATGCAGAATGTTAAGGTCCTAGCTCATGTCCAAGGCACCAAAGCCAGCTAAAAAGTCAATAATCGATACCTAAAACATGAATTGTACTACTACTTACTGGCTATTACATCAACTTAAAAGCTTCATCTGTGTTCTACTACGGTGATTTTAGTGTCTCCGCATGCCGCAGCACGCGACATAGCTTTGCAGACGATAAGTACAACCGTTTCATAGAGAAGAGCGGCCTATGTGACGATCTGGCTTTAAGTCGATTCGATAACAAATGACGAAAACGGACTGATTTCTCAGGATTTTACTACATATGAACACTTTTCACATTCTCCCGTGCAAATCGGCTGCTAGTCCTCCTTTAATGCAGAATCTTAAGGTCCTAGCTCATGTCCAAGGCACCAAAGCCAGCTAAAAAGTCAATAATCGATACCTAAAACTTTAATTGGATTACTTCTTACTGGCTATTACATCAACTTTGAAGCTTTATCTGTGTTCTACTATGATGCTTTTCCTGTTTCCGCCTACGGCAACACGCGACATAGCTCTGCAGACGATAAGTACAAGCGTTTCCGAGAGCAGAACGGCCAATGTGACGATCTGGCTTTAAGTCGATTCGATAACAAATGACGAAAATGGAAGGATTTCTCTGGTTTTTACTACATATGAACATTTTTCACATTCTTCCCTGCAACTCGGCTGCTAGTCCTCCTTTCATGCAGAATCTTAAGGTCCTAGCTCATGTCCAAGGCACCAAAGCCAGCTAAAAAGTCAATAATCGATACCTAAAACTTGAATTGTACTACTTCTTACTGGCTATTACATCAACTTAGAAGCTTGAACTGTGTTCTACTATGGTGCCTTTAGTGTCTCCACATACCGCAGCACGCGACATAGCTTTGCAGACGATAAGTACAAGCGTTTCAGAGAGAAGAGCGGCCAATGTGACGATCTGGCTTTAAGTCGATTCGATAACAAATGACCAAAACGGACGGATTTCTAAGGTTTTTACTACATATGAACACTTTTCACATTCTCCCCTGCAACTCGGCTGCTAGTCCTCCTTTCATGCAGAATCTTAAGGTCCTAGCTCATGTCCAAGGCACCAAAGCCAGCTAAAAAGTCAATAATCGATACCTAAAACTTGAATAGGACTACTTCTTACTGGCTATTACATCAACTTAGAAGCTTCATCTGTGTTCTACTATGGTGCTTTTCCTGTTTCCGCCTACGGCAACACGCGACATAGCTTTGCAGACGATAAGTACAACCGTTTCAGAGGGAAGAGCGGCCAATGTGACGATCTGGCTTTAAGTCGACTCGATAACAAATGACGAAAACGGAAGGATTTCTCAGGTTTTTACTACATATGAACACTTTTCACATTCTCTCGTGCAACTCGGCTGCTAGTCCTCCTTTCATGCAGAATCTTAAGGTCCAAGCTCATGTCCAAGGCACCAAAGCCAGCTAAAAAGTCAATAATCGATACCTAAAACTTGAATTGTACTATTTCTTACTGGCTATTACATCAACTTAGAAGGTTCATCTGTGTTCTACTATGGTGCTTTTAGTGTCTCCACATACCGCAGTACGCGACATAGCTTTGCAGACGATAAGTACAACCGTTTCAGAGAGAAGAGCGGCCAATGTGACGATCTGGCTTTAAGTCGATTCGATAACAAATGACGAAAACGGACGGATTTCTCAGGTTTTTACTACATATGAACACTTTTCACATTCTCCCCTGCAACTCGGCTGCTAGTCCTCCTTTCATGCAGAATCGTAAGGTCCTAGCTCATGTCCAAGGCACCAAAGCCAGCTAAAAAGTCAATAATCGATACCTAAAACTTGAATTGTACTACTTCTTACTGGCTATTACATTAACTTAGAAGCTTCATCTGTGTTCTACTATGGTGCTTTTAGTGTCTCCGCATACCGCAGCACGCGACATAGCTTAGTAGACGATAAGTACAACCGTTTCAGAGAGAAGAGCGGCCAATGTGACGATCTGGCTTTAAGTCGACTCGATAACAAATGACGAAAACGGACGGATTTCTCAGGTTTTTACTACATATGAACACTTTTCACATTCTCCCCTGCAACTCGGCTGCTAGTCCTCCTTTCATGCAGAATCTTAAGGTCCTAGCTCATGTCCAAGGCACCAAAGCCAGCTAAAAAGTTAATAATAGATATCTAAAACTTGAATTGTACTACTTCTTACTGGCTATTACATCAACTTAGAAGCTTGGTCTGTGTTCTACTATGGTTATTTTAGTGTCTCCGCATACCGCAGCACGCGACATAGCTTTGCAGACGATAAGTACAACCGTTTACGAGAGCAGAGCGGCCAATGTGACGATCTGGCTTTAAGTCGATTCGATAACAAATTACGAAAACGGACGGATTTCTCAGGTTTTTACTACATATGAACACTTTTCACATTCTCCCCTGCAACTCGGCTGCTAGTCCTCCTTTCATGCAGAATCTTAAGGTCCTAGCTCATGTCCAAGGCACCAAAGCCAGCTAAAAAGTCAATAATAGATACCTAAAACTTGAATTGTACTACTTCTTACTGGCTATTACATCAACTTAGAAGCTTGGTCTGTGTTCCACTATGGTTATTTTAGTGTCTCCGCATACCGCAGCACGCGACATAGCTTTGCAGACGATAAGTACAAGCGTTTCGGAGAGAAGAGCGGCCAATGTGACTATCTGGCTATAAGTCGATTCAATAACAAATGACGAAAACGGACGGATTTCTCAGGTTTTTATTACATTTGAACACTTTTCACATTCTCCCGTGCTACTCGGGTGCTAGTCCTCCTTTCATGCAGAATCTTAAGGTCCTAGCTCATGTCCAGGGCACCAAAGCCAGCTAAAAAGTCAATAATCGATACCTAAAACTTGAATTGGATTACTTCTTACTGGCAATTACATCAACTTAGAGGCTTCATCTGTGTTCTACTATGGTAATTTTAGTGTCTCCAAATACCGCAGCACGCGACACAGCTTTGCAGTCGATATGTACACCCGTTTCAGAGAGAAGAGCGGCCAATGTGACGATCTGGCTTTAAGTCGATTCGATAACAAATGACGAAAACGGACGGATTTCTCAGGTTTTTACTACATATGAACACTTTTCACATTCTCTCGTGCAACTCGGTTGCTAGTCCTCCTTTCATGCTGAATCTTAAGGTCCTAGCTCATGTCCAAGGCACCAAAGCCAGCTAAAAAGTCAATAATCGATACCTAAAACTTGAATTGTACTATTTCTTACTGGCTATTACATCAACTTAGAAGGTTCATCTGTGTTCTACTATGGTGCTTTTAGTGTCTCCACATACCGCAGTACGCGACATAGCTTTGCAGACGATAAGTACAACCGTTTCAGAGAGATGAGCGGCCAATGTGACGATCTGGCTTTAAGTCGATTCGATAACAAATGACGAAAACGGACGGATTTCTCAGGTTTTTACTACATATGAACACTTTTCACATTCTCCCGTGCAACTCGGCTGCTAGTCCTCCTTTCATGCAGAATCGTAAGGTCCTAGCTCATGTCCAAGGCACCAAAGCCAGCTAAAAAGTTAATAATCGATACCTAAAACTTGAATTGTACTACATCTTACTGGCTATTACATTAACTTAGAAGCTTCATCTATGTTCTACTATGGTGCTTTTAGTGTCTCCGCATACCGCAGCACGCGACATAGCTTAGTAGACGATAAGTACAACCGTTTCAGAGAGAAGAGCGGCCAATGTGACGATCTGGCTTTAAGTCGATTCGATAACAAATGACTTAAACGGACGGATTTCTCAGGTTTTTATTACATATGAACACTTTTCACATTCTCCCGTGCAACTCGGCTGCTAGTCCTCCTTTCATGCAGAATCTTAAGGTCCTAGCTCATGTCCAAGGCACCAAAGCCAGCTAAAAATCAATAATCGATACCTAAAACTTGAATTGGATTACATCTTACTGGCTATTACATCAACTTAGATGCTTCATCTGTGTTCTACTATGGTGCTTTTAGTGTCTCCGCATACCGCAGCACGCGACATAGCTTTGCAGTCGATAAGTACACCCGTTTCAGAGAGAAGAGCGGCCAATGTGACGATCTGGCTTTAAGTCGATTCGATAACAAATGACGAAAACGGACGGATTTCTCAGGTTTTTACTACATATGAACACTTTTCACATTCTCACGTGCAACTCGGCTGCTAGTCCTCCTTTCATGCAGAATCTTAAGGTCCTAGCTCATGTCCAAGGCACCAAATCCAGCTAAAAAGTCAATAATCGATACCTAAAACTTGAATTGTACTACTTCTTACTGGCTATTACATTAACTTAGAAGCTTAATCTGTGTTCTACTATGGTGCTTTTAGTGTCTCCGCATACCGCAGCACGCGACATAGCTTAGTAGACGATAAGTACAACTTTTTCAGAGAGAAGAGCGGCCAATGTGACGATCTGGCTTTAAGTCGATTCGATAACAAATGACGAAAACGGACGGATTTCTCAGGTATTTTTTTATATATGAACACTTTTCACATTCTCCCGTGCAACTCGGCTGCTAGTCCTCCTTTCATGCAGAATCTTAAGGTCCTAGCTCATGTCCAAGGCACCAAAGCCAGCTAAAAAGTCAATAATCGATACCTAAAACGCGAATTGTACTATTTCTTACTGGATATTGCATGAACTTAGAAGCTTCATCTGTGTTCTACTGTGGTGATTTTAGTGTCTCCGCATACCGCAGCACGCGACATAGCTTTGCAGACGATAAGTACAAGCGTTTCGGAGAGAAGAGCGGCCAATGTGACTATCTGGCTTTAAGTCGATTCGATAACAAATGACGAAAACGGACGGATTTCTCAGGTTTTTACTACATATGAACACTTTTCACATTCTCCCGTGCAACTCGGCTGCTAGTCCTCCTTTCATGCAGAATCTTAAGGTCCTAGCTCATGTCCAAGGCACCAAAGCCAGCTGAAAAGTCAATAATCGATACCTAAAACTTGAATTGGATTACTTCTTACTGGCTATTACATCAACTTAGATGCTTCATCTGTGTTCTACTATGGTAATTTTAGTGTCTCCACATACCGCAGCACGCGACATAGCTTTGCAGACGATAAGTACAAGCGTTTCGGAGAGAAGAGGGGCCAATGTGACTATCTGGCTTTAAGTCGATTAGATAACAAATGACGAAAACGGACGGATTTCTCAGGTTTTTATTACATATGAACACTTTTCACATTCTCCCGTGCAACTCGGCTGCTAGTCCTCCTTTCATGCAGAATCTTAAGGTCCTAGCTCATGTCCAAGGCACCAAAGCCAGCTAAAAAGTCAATAATCGATACCTAAAACTTGAATTGGATTACTTCTTACTGGCTATTACATCAACTTAGATGCTTCATCTGTGTTCTACTATGGTAATTTTAGTGTCTCCACATACCGCAGCACGCGACATAGCTTTGCAGTCGATAAGTACACCCGTTTCAGAGAGAAGAGCGGCCAATGTGACGATCTGGCTTTAAGTCGATTCGATAACAAATCACGAAAACGAACGGATTTCTCAGGTTTTTACTACATATGAAGACCTTTCACATTCTCCCGTGCAACTCGGCTGCTAGTCCTCCTTTCATGCAGAATCGTAAGGTCCTAGCTCATGTCCAATGCACCAAAGCCAGCTAAAAAGTCAATAATCGATACCTAAAACTTGAATTGTACTACTTCTTACTGGCTATTACATTAACTTAGAAGCTTCATCTGTGTTCTACTATGGTGCTTTTAGTGTCTCCGCATACCGCAGCACGCGACATAGCTTAGTAGACGATGAGTACAACTTTTTCAGAGAGAAGAGCGGCCAATGTGACGATCTGGCTTTAAGTCGATTCGATAACAAATGACGAAAACGGACGGATTTCTCAGGTTTTTACTACATATGAACACTTTTCACATTCTCCCGTGCAACTCGGCCGCTAGTCCTCCTTTCATGCAGAATCTTAAGGTCCTAGCTCATGTCCAAGGTACCAAAGCCAGCTAAAAAGTCAATAATCGATACCTAAAACTGGAATTATACTTCTTCCTACTGGCTATTACATCAACTTAGAAGCTTCATCTGTGTTCTACTATGGTGCTTTTAGTGTCTCCGCATACCGCAGCACGCGACATAGCTTTGCAGACGATAAGTACAACCGTTTCAGAGAGAAGAGCGGCCAATGTGACGATCTGGCTTTAAGTCGATTCGATAACAAATGACGAAAACGGACGAATTTCTCAGGTTTTTACTACATATGAACACTTTTCACATTCTCCCGTGCTACTCGGGTGCTAGTCCTCCTTTCATGCTGAATCTTAAGGTCCTAGCTCATGTCCAAGGCACCAAAGCTAGCTAAAAAGTCAATAATCAATACCTAAAACTTGAATTGTACTACTTCTTACTGGCTATTACATCAACTTAGAAGCTTCATCTGTGTTCTACTATGCTGCTTGTAGTGTCTCAGCATACCGCAGAATGCGACATAGCTTTGCAGACGATAAGTACAACCGTTTCAGAGAGAAGAGCGACCAATGTGACGATCTGGCTTTAAGTCGATTCGGTAACAAATGACGAAAACGGACGGATTTCTCAGGTATTTTTTTACATATGAACACTTTTCACATTCTCCCGTGCAACTCGGCTGCTAGTCCTCCTTTCATGCAGAATCTTAAGGTCCTAGCTCATGTCCAAGGCACCAAAGCCAGCTAAAAAGTCAATAATAGATACCTAAAACTTGAATTGTACTACTTCTTACTGGCTATTACATCAACTTAGAAGCTTGGTCTGTGTTCTACTATGGTTATTTTAGTGTCTTCGCATACCGCAGCACGCGACATAGCTTTGCAGACGATAAGTACAAGCGTTTCGGAGAGAAGAGCGGCCAATGTGACTATCTGGCTTTAAGTCGATTCGATAACAAATGACGAAAACGGACGGATTTCTCAGGTTTTTATTACATATGAACACTTTTCACATTCTCCCGTGCATCTCGGCTGCTAGTCCTCCTTTCATGCAGAATCTTAAGGTCCTAGCTCATGTCCAAGGCACCAAAGCCAGCTAAAAAGTAATAATCGATACCTAAAACGCGAATTGTACTACTTCTTACTGGATATTGCATCAACTTAGAAGCTTCATCTGTGTTCTACTGTGGTGATTTTAGTGTCTCCAAATACCGCAGCACGCGACATAGCTTTGCAGACGATAAGTACAAGCGTTTCGGAGAGAAGAGCGGCCAATGTGACTATCTGGCTTTAAGTCGATTCGATAACAAATGACGAAAACGGACGGATTTCTCAGGTTTTTATTACATATGAACACTTTTCACATTCTCCCGTGCATCTCGGCTGCTAGTCCTCCTTTCATGCAGAATCTTAAGGTCCTAGCTCATGTCCAAGGCACCAAAGCCAGCTAAAAAGTAATAATCGATACCTAAAACTTGAATTGTACTACTTCTTACTGGCTATTACATTAACTTAGAAGCTTCATCTGTGTTCTACTATGGTGCTTTTAGTGTCTCCGCATACCGCAGCACGCGACATAGCTTAGTAGACGATAAGTACAACCGTTTCAGAGAGAAGAGCGGCCAATGTGACGATCTGGCTTTAAGTCGATTCGATAACAAATGACGAAAACGGACGGATTTCTCAGGTCTTTACTACATATGAACACTATTCACATTCTCCCCTGCAACTCGGCTGCTAGTCCTCCTTTCATGCAGAATCTTAAGGTCCCATCTCATGTCCAAGGCACCAAAGCCAGCTAAAAAGTCAATAATAGATACCTAAAACTTGAATTGTACTACTTCTTACTGGCAATTACATCAACTTAGAAGCTTGGTCTGTGTTCTACTATGGTTATTTTAGTGTCTCCGCATACCGCAGCACGCGACATAGCTTTGCAGACGATAAGTACAAGCGTTTCGGAGAGAAGAGCGGCCAATGTGACTATCTGGCTTTAAGTCGATTCGATAACAAATTACGAAAACGGACGGATTTCTCAGGTTTTTATTACATATGAACACTTTTCACATTCTCCCGTGCAACTCGGCTGCTAGTCCTCCTTTCATGCAGAATCTTAAGGTCCTAGCTCATGTCCAAGGCACCAAAGCCAGCTAAAAAGTCAATAATCGATACCTATAACTTGAATTGGACTACTTCTTACTGGCTATTACATCAACTTAGAAGCTTCATCTGTGTTCTACTATGGTGCTTTTCCTGTTTCCGCCTACGGCAACACGCGACATAGCTTTGCAGACGATAAGTACAACCGTTTCCGTGAGCAGAGCGGCCAATGTGACGATCTGGCTTTAAGTCGATTCGATAACAAATGACGAAAACGGACGGATTTCTCAGGTTTTTATTACATATGAACACTTTTCACATTCTCCCGTGCAACTCGGCTGCTAGTCCTCCTTTCATGCTGAATCTTAAGGTCCTAGCTCATGTCCAAGGCACCAAAGCCAGCTAAAAAGTCAATAATCGATACCTAAAACTTGAATTGTACTACTTCTTACTGGCTATTACATCAACTTAGAAGCTTGGTCTGTGTTCTACTATGGTGATTTTAGTGTCTCCGCATACCGCAGCACGCGACATAGCTTTGCAGACGATAAGTACAAGCGTTTCGGAGAGAAGAGGGGCCAATGTGACTATCTGGCTCTAAGTCGATTCGATAACAAATGACGAAAACGGACGGATTTCTCAGGTTTTTATTACATATGAACACTTTTCACATTCTCCCGTGCAACTCGGCTGCTAGTCCTCCTTTCATGCAGAATCTTAAGGTCCTAGCTCATGTCCAAGGCACCAAAGCCAGCTAAAAAGTCAATAATCGATACCTAAAACTTGAATTGGATTACTTCTTACTGGCTATTACATCAACTTAGATGCTTCATCTGTGTTCTACTATGGTAATTTTAGTGTCTCCACATACCGCAGCACGCGACATAGCTTTGCAGTCGATAAGTACACCCGTTTCAGAGAGAAGAGCGGCCAATGTGACGATCTGGCTTTAAGACGATTCGATAACAAATGACGAAAACGGACGGATTTCTCAGGTTTTTGCTACATATGAACACTTTTCACATTCTCCCGTGCAACTCGGCTCCTAGTCCTCCTTTCATGCAGAATCGTAAGGTCCTAGCTCATGTCCAAGGCACCAAAGCCAGCTAAAAAGTCAATAATCGATACCTAAAACTTGAATTGTACTACTTCTTACTGGCTATTACATTAACTTAGAAGCTTCATCTGTGTTCTACTATGGTGCTTTTAGTGTCTCCGCATACCGCAGCACGCGACATAGCTTTGCAGTCGATAAGTACACCCGTTTCAGAGAGAAGAGCGGCCAATGTGACGATCTGGCTTTAAGTCGATTCGATAACAAATGACGAAAACGGACGGATTTCTCAGGTTTTTACTACATATGAACACTTTTCACATTCTCCCGTGCAACTCGGCTGCTAGTCCTCCTTTCATGCAGAATCGTAAGGTCCTAGCTCATGTCCAAGGCACCAAAGCCAGCTAAAAAGTCAATAATCGATACCTAAAACTTGAATTGTACTACTTCTTACTGGCTATTACATTAACTTAGAAGCTTCATCTGTGTTCTACTATGGTGCTTTTAGTGTCTCCGCATACCGCAGCACGCGACATAGCTTAGTAGACGATAAGTACAACCGTTTCAGAGAGAAGAGCGGCCAATGTGACGATCTGGCTTTAAGTCGATTCGATAACAAATGACGAAAACGGACGGATTTCTCAGGTCTTTACTACATATGAACACTTTTCACATTCTCCCCTGCAACTCGGCTGCTAGTCCTCCTTTCATGCAGAATCTTAAGGTCCCATCTCATGTCCAAGGCACCAAAGCCAGCTAAAAAGTCAATAATCGATACCTAAAACTTGAATTGTACTACTTCTTACTGGCTATTACGTTAACTTAGAAGCTTCATCTGTGTTCTACTATGGTGCTTTTAGTGTCTCCGCATACCGCAGCACGCGACATAGCTTTGCAGTCGATAAGTACACCCGTTTCAGAGAGAAGAGCGGCCAATGTGACGATCTGGCTTTAAGTCGATTCGATAACAAATGACGAAAACGGACGGATTTCTCAGGTTTTTACTACATATGAACACTTTTCACATTCTCACGTGCAACTCGGCTGCTAGTCCTTCTTTCATGCAGAATCTTAAGGTCCTAGCTCATGTCCAAGGCACCAAATCCAGCTAAAAAGTCAATAATCGGTACCTAAAACTTGAATTGTACTACTTCTTACTGGCTATTACATTAACTTAGAAGCTTAATCTGTGTTCTACTATGGTGCTTTTAGTGTCTCCGCATACCGCAGCACGCGACATAGCTTAGTAGACGATAAGTACAACTTTTTCAGAGAGAAGAGCGGCCAATGTGACGATCTGGCTTTAAGTCGATTCGATAACAAATGACGAAAACGGACGGATTTCTCAGGTATTTTTTTACATATGAACACTTTTCACATTCTCCCGTGCAACTCGGCTGCTAGTCCTCCTTTCATGCAGAATCTTAAGGTCCTAGCTCATGTCCAAGGCACCAAAGCCAGCTAAAAAGTCAATAATCGATACCTAAAACGCGAATTGTACTACTTCTTACTGGATATTGCATGAACTTAGAAGCTTCATCTGTGTTCTACTGTGGTGATTTTAGTGTCTCCGCATACCGCAGCACGCGACATAGCTTTGCAGACGATAAGTACAAGCGTTTCGGAGAGAAGAGCGGCCAATGTGACTATCTGGCTTTAAGTCGATTCGATAACAAATGACGAAAATGGACGGATTTCTCAGGTTTTTACTACATATGAACACTTTTCACATTCTCCCGTGCAACTCGGCTGCTAGTCCTCCTTTCATGCAGAATCTTAAGGTCCTAGCTCATGTCCAAGGCACCAAAGCCAGCTAAAAAGTCAATAATCGATACCTAAAACTTGAATTGGATTACTTCTTACTGGCTATTACATCAACTTAGATGCTTCATCTGTGTTCTACTATGGTAATTTTAGTGTCTCCACATACCGCAGCACGCGACATAGCTTTGCAGACGATAAGTACAAGCGTTTCGGAGAGAAGAGGGGCCAATGTGACTATCTGGCTTTAAGTCGATTAGATAACAAATGACGAAAACGGACGGATTTCTCAGGTTTTTATTACATATGAACACTTTTCACATTCTCCCGTGCAACTCAGCTGCTAGTCCTCCTTTCATGCAGAATCTTAAGGTCCTAGCTCATGTCCAAGGCACCAAAGCCACATAAAAATTCAATAATCGATACCTAAAACTTGAATTGGATTACTTCTTACTGGCTATTACATCAACTTAGATGCTTCATCTGTGTTCTACTATGGTAATTTTAGTGTCTCCACATACCGCAGCACGCGACATAGCTTTGCAGTCGATAAGTACACCCGTTTCAGAGAGAAGAGCGGCCAATTTGACGATCTGGCTTTAAGTCGATTCGATAACAAATGACGAAAACGAACGGATTTCTCAGGTTTTTACTACATATGAAGACCTTTCACATTCTCCCGTGCAACTCGGCTGCTAGTCCTCCTTTCATGCAGAATCGTAAGGTCCTAGCTCATGTCCAAGGCACCAAAGCCAGCTAAAAAGTCAATAATCGATACCTAAAACTTGAATTGTACTACTTCTTACTGGCTATTACATTAACTTAGAAGCTTCATCTGTGTTCTACTATGGTGCTTTTAGTGTCTCCGCATACCGCAGCACGCGACATAGCTTAGTAGACGATGAGTACAACTTTTTCAGAGAGAAGAGCGGCCAATGTGACGATCTGGCTTTAAGTCGATTCGATAACAAATGACGAAAACGGACGGATTTCTCAGGTTTTTACTACATATGAACACTTTTCACATTTTCCCGTGCAACTCGGCCGCTAGTCCTCCTTTCATGCAGAATCTTAAGGTCCTAGCTCATGTCCAAGGTACCAAAGCCAGCTAAAAAGTCAATAATCGATACCTAAAACTGGAATTATACTTCTTCCTACTGGCTATTACATCAACTTAGAAGCTTCATCTGTGTTCTACTATGGTGCTTTTAGTGTCTCCGCATACCGCAGCACGCGACATAGCTTTGCAGACGATAAGTACAACCGTTTCAGATAGAAGAGCGGCCAATGTGACGATCTGGCTTTAAGTCGATTCGATAACAAATGACGAAAACGGACGAATTTCTCAGGTTTTTACTACATATGAACACTTTTCACATTCTCCCGTGCTACTCGGGTGCTAGTCCTCCTTTCATGCTGAATCTTAAGGTCCTAGCTCATGTCCAAGGCACCAAAGCTAGCTAAAAAGTCAATAATCAATACCTAAAACTTGAATTGTACTACTTCTTACTGGCTATTACATCAACTTAGAAGCTTCATCTGTGTTCTACTATGCTGCTTGTAGTGTCTCAGCATACCGCAGAATGCGACATAGCTTTGCAGACGATAAGTACAACCGTTTCAGAGAGAAGAGCGACCAATGTGACGATCTGGCTTTAAGTCGATTCGATAACAAATGACGAAAACGGACGGATTTCTCAGGTATTTTTTTACATATGAACACTTTTCACATTCTCCCGTGCAACTCGGCTGCTAGTCCTCTTTTCATGCAGAATCTTAAGGTCCTAGCTCATGTCCAAGGCACCAAAGCCAGCTAAAAAGTCAATAATCGATACCTATAACTTGAATTGGACTACTTCTTACTGGCTATTACATCAACTTAGAAGCTTCATCTGTGTTCTACTATGGTGCTTTTCCTGTTTCCGCCTACGGCAACACGCGACATAGCTTTGCAGACGATAAGTACAACCGTTTCCGTGAGCAGAGCGGCCAATGTGACGATCTGGCTTTAAGTCGATTCGATAACAAATGACGAAAACGGACGGATTTCTCAGGTTTTTATTACATATGAACACTTTTCACATTCTCCCGTGCAACTCGGCTGCTAGTCCTCCTTTCATGCTGAATCTTAAGGTCCTAGCTCATGTCCAAGGCACCAAAGCCAGCTAAAAAGTCAATAATCGATACCTAAAACTTGAATTGTACTACTTCTTACTGGCTATTACATCAACTTAGAAGCTTGGTCTGTGTTCTACTATGGTGATTTTAGTGTCTCCGCATACCGCAGCACGCGACATAGCTTTGCAGACGATAAGTACAAGCGTTTCGGAGAGAAGAGGTGCCAATGTGACTATCGATTCGATAACAAATGACGAAAACGGACGGATTTCTCAGGTTTTTATTACATATGAACACTTTTCACATTCTCCCGTGCAACTCGGCTGCTAGTCCTCCTTTCATGCAGAATCGTAAGGTCCTAGCTCATGTCCAAGGCACCAAAGCCAGCTAAAAAGTCAATAATCGATACCTAAAACTTGAATTGTACTACTTCTTACTGGCTATTACATTAACTTAGAAGCTTCATCTGTGTTCTAATATGGTGATTTTAGTGTCTCCGCATACCGCAGCACGCGACATAGCTTAGTAGACGATAAGTACAACCGTTTCAGAGAGAAGAGCGGCCAATGTGACGATCTGGCTTTAAGTCGATTCGATAACAAATGACGAAAACGGACGGATTTCTCAGGTCTTTACTACATATGAACACTTTTCACATTCTCCCGTGCAACTCGGCTGCCAGTCCTCCTTTCATGCAGAATCTTAAGGTCCCATCTCATGTCCAAGGCACCAAAGCCAGCTAAAAAGTGAATAATAGATACCTAAAACTTGAATTGTACTACTTCTTACTGGCTATTACATCAACTTAGAAGCTTGGTCTGTGTTCTACTATGGTTATTTTAGTGTCTTCGCATACCGCAGCACGCGACATAGCTTTGCAGACGATAAGTACAAGCGTTTCAGAGAGAAGAGCGGCCAATGTGACTATCTGGCTTTAAGTCGATTCGATAACAAATGACGAAAACGGACGGATTTCTCAGGTTTTTATTACATATGAACACTTTTCACATTCTCCCGTGCATCTCGGCTGCTAGTCCTCCTTTCATGCAGAATCTTAAGGTCCTAGCTCATGTCCAAGGCACCAAAGCCAGCTAAAAAGTCAATAATAGATACCTAAAACTTGAATTGTACTACTTCTTACTGGCTATTACATCAACTTAGAAGCTTGGTCTGTGTTCTACTATGGTTATTTTAGTGTCTTCGCATACCGCAGCACGCGACATAGCTTTGCAGACGATAAGTACAAGCGTTTCGGAGAGAAGAGCGGCCAATGTGACTATCTGGCTTTAAGTCGATTCGATAACAAATGACGAAAACGGACGGATTTCTCAGGTTTTTATTACATATGAACACTTTTCACATTCTCCCGTGCATCTCGGCTGCTAGTCCTCCTTTCATGCAGAATCTTAAGGTCCTAGCTCATGTCCAAGGCACCAAAGCCAGCTAAAAAGTAATAATCGATACCTAAAACGCGAATTGTACTACTTCTTACTGGATATTGCATCAACTTAGAAGCTTCATCTGTGTTCTACTGTGGTGATTTTAGTGTCTCCGCATACCGCAGCACGCGACATAGCTTTGCAGACGATAAGTACAAGCGTTTCGGAGAGAAGAGCGGCCAATGTGACTATCTGGCTTTAAGTCGATTCGATAACAAATGACGAAAACGGACGGATTTTCAGGTTTTTATTACATATGAACACTTTTCACATTCTCCCGTGCAACTCGGCTGCTAGTCCTCCTTTCATGCAGAATCGTAAGGTCCTAGCTCATGTCCAAGGCACCAAAGCCAGCTAAAAAGTCAATAATCGATACCTAAAACTTGAATTGTACTACTTCTTACTGGCTATTACATTAACTTAGAAGCTTCATCTGGGTTCTACTATGGTGCTTTTAGTGTCTCCGCATACCGCAGCACGCGACATAGCTTAGTAGACGATAAGTACAACCGTTTCAGAGAGAAGAGCGGCCAATGTGACGATCTGGCTTTAAGTCGATTCGATAACAAATGACGAAAACGGACGGATTTCTCAGGTCTTTACTACATATGAACACTATTCACATTCTCCCCTGCAACTCGGCTGCTAGTCCTCCTTTCATGCAGAATCTTAAGGTCCCATCTCATGTCCAAGGCACCAAAGCTAGCTAAAAAGTCAATAATAGATACCTAAAACTTGAATTGTACTACTTCTTACTGGCTATTACATTAACTTAGAAGCTTGGTCTGTGTTCTACTATGGTTATTTTAGTGTCTCCGCATACCGCAGCACGCGACATAGCTTTGCAGACGATAAGTACAAGCGTTTCGGAGAGAAGAGCGGCCAATGTGACTATCTGGCTTTAAGTCGATTCGATAACAAATTACGAAAACGGACGGATTTCTCAGGTTTTTATTACATATGAACACTTTTCACATTCTCCCGTGCAACTCGGCTGCTAGTCCTCCTTTCATGCAGAATCTTAAGGTCCTAGCTCATGTCCAAGGCACCAAAGCCAGCTAAAAAGTCAATAATCGATACCTATAACTTGAATTGGACTACTTCTTACTGGCTATTACATCAACTTAGAAGCTTCATCTGTGTTCTACTATGGTGCTTTTCCTGTTTCCGCCTACGGCAACACGCGACATAGCTTTGCAGACGATAAGTACAACCGTTTCCGTGAGCAGAGCGGCCAATGTGACGATCTGGCTTTAAGTCGATTCGATAACAAATGACGAAAACGGACGGATTTCTCAGGTTTTTATTACATATGAACACTTTTCACATTCTCCCGTGCAACTCGGCTGCTAGTCCTCCTTTCATGCTGAAACTTAAGGTCCTAGCTCATGTCCAAGGCACCAAAGCCAGCTAAAAAGTCAATAATCGATACCTAAAACTTGAATTGTACTACTTCTTACTGGCTATTACATCAACTTAGAAGCTTGGTCTGTGTTCTACTATGGTGATTTTAGTGTCTCCGCATACCGCAGCACGCGACATAGCTTTGCAGACGATAAGTACAAGCGTTTCGGAGAGAAGAGGGGCCAATGTGACTATCTGGCTCTAAGTCGATTCGATAACAAATGACGAAAACGGACGGATTTCTCAGGTTTTTATTACATATGAACACTTTTCACATTCTCCCGTGCAACTCGGCTGCTAGTCCTCCTTTCATGCAGAATCTTAAGGTCCTAGCTCATGTCCAAGGCACCAAAGCCAGCTAAAAAGTCAATAATCGATACCTAAAACTTGAATTGGATTACTTCTTACTGGCTATTACATCAACTTAGATGCTTCATCTGTGTTCTACTATGGTAATTTTAGTGTCTCCACATACCGCAGCACGCGACATAGCTTTGCAGTCGATAAGTACACCCGTTTCAGAGAGAAGAGCGGCCAATGTGACGATCTGGCTTTAAGACGATTCGATAACAAATGACGAAAACGGACGGATTTCTCAGGTTTTTGCTACATATGAACACTTTTCACATTCTCCCGTGCAACTCGGCTCCTAGTCCTCCTTTCATGCAGAATCGTAAGGTCCTAGCTCATGTCCAAGGCACCAAAGCCAGCTAAAAAGTCAATAATCGATACCTAAAACTTGAATTGTACTACTTCTTACTGGCTATTACATTAACTTAGAAGCTTCATCTGTGTTCTACTATGGTGCTTTTAGTGTCTCCGCATACCGCAGCACGCGACATAGCTTTGCAGTCGATAAGTACACCCGTTTCAGAGAGAAGAGCGGCCAATGTGACGATCTGGCTTTAAGTCGATTCGATAACAAATGACGAAAACGGACGGATTTCTCAGGTTTTTACTACATATGAACACTTTTCACATTCTCCCGTGCAACTCGGCTGCTAGTCCTCCTTTCATGCAGAATCGTAAGGTCCTAGCTCATGTCCAAGGCACTAAAGCCAGCTAAAAAGTCAATAATCGATACCTAAAACTTGAATTGTACTACTTCTTACTGGCTATTACATTAACTTAGAAGCTTCATCTGTGTTCTACTATGGTGCTTTTAGTGTCTCCGCATACCGCAGCACGCGACATAGCTTAGTAGACGATAAGTACAACCGTTTCAGAGAGAAGAGCGGCCAATGTGACGATCTGGCTTTAAGTCGATTCGATAACAAATGACGAAAACGGACGGATTTCTCAGGTCTTTACTACATATGAACACTTTTCACATTCTCCCCTGCAACTCGGCTGCTAGTCCTCCTTTCATGCAGAATCTTAAGGTCCCATCTCATGTCCAAGGCACCAAAGCCAGCTAAAAAGTCAATAATCGATACCTAAAACTTGAATTGTACTACTTCTTACTGGCTATTACGTTAACTTAGAAGCTTCATCTGTGTTCTACTATGGTGCTTTTAGTGTCTCCGCATACCGCAGCACGCGACATAGCTTTGCAGTCGATAAGTACACCCGTTTCAGAGAGAAGAGCGGCCAATGTGACGATCTGGCTTTAAGTCGATTCGATAACAAATGACGAAAACGGACGGATTTCTCAGGTTTTTACTACATTTGAACACTTTTCACATTCTCCCGTGCAACTCGGCTGCTAGTCCTCCTTTCATGCAGAATCGTAAGGTCCTAGCTCATGTCCAAGGCACCAAAGCCAGCTAAAAAGTCAATAATCGATTCCTAAAACTTGAATTGTACTACTTCTTACTGGCTATTACATCAACTTAGATGCTTCATCTGTGTTCTACTATGGTGCTTTTAGTGTCTCCACATACCGCAGTACGCGACATAGCTTTGCAGACGATAAGTACAACCGTTTCAGAGAGAAGAGCGGCCAATGTGACGATCTGGCTTTAAGTCGATTCGATAACAAATGACGAAAACGGACGAATTTCTCAGGTTTTTACTATATATGAACACTTTTCACATTCTCCCGTGCTACTCGGGTGCTAGTCCTCCTTTCATGCTGAATCTTAAGGTCCTAGCTCATGTCCAAGGCACCAAAGCTAGCTAAAAAGTCAATAATCGATACCTAAAACTTGAATTGTACTACTTCTTACTGGCTATTACATTAACTTAGAAGCTTCATCTGTGTTCTACTAAGGTGCTTTTAGTGTCTCCGCATTCCGCAGCACGTGACATAGCTTTGCAGACGATAAGTACAACCGTTTCAGAGAGAAGAGCGGCCAATGTGACGATCTGGCTTTAAGTCGATTCGATAACAAATGACGAAAACGGACGAATTTCTCAGGTTTTTACTATATATGAACACTTTTCACATTCTCCCGTGCTACTCGGGTGCTAGTCCTCCTTTCATGCTGAATCTTAAGGTCCTAGCTCATGTCCAAGGCACCAAAGCTAGCTAAAAAGTCAAAAATCAATACCTAAAACTTGAATTGTACTACTTCTTACTGGCTATTACATCAACTTAGAAGCTTCATCTGTGTTCTACTATGCTGCTTGTAGTGTCTCAGCATACCGCAGAATGCGACATAGCTTTGCAGACGATAAGTACAACCGTTTCAGAGAGAAGAGCGACCAATGTGACGATCTGGCTTTTAAGTCGATTCGATAACAAATGACGAAAACGGACGGATTTCTCAGGTATTTTTTTACATATGAACACTTTTCACATTCTCCCGTGCAACTCGGCTGCTAGTCCTCCTTTCATGCAGAATCTTAAGGTCCTAGCTTATGTCCAAGGCACCAAAGCCAGCTAAAAAGTCAATAATCGATACCTAAAACGCGAATTGTACTACTTCTTACTGGATATTGCATCAACTTAGAAGCTTCATCTGTGTTCTACTGTGGTGATTTTAGTGTCTCCGCATACCGCAGCACGCGACATAGCTTTCCAGACGATAAGTACAAGCGTTTCGGAGAGAAGAGCGGCCAATGTGACGATCTGGCTTTAAGTCGATTCGATAACAAATTACGAAAACGGACGGATTTCTCAGGTTTATACTACATATGAACACTTTTCACATTCTCCCGTGCAACTCGGCTGCTAGTCCTCCTTTCATGCAGAATCTTAAGGTCCCAGCTCATGTCCAAGGCAACAAAGCCAGCTAAAAAGTCAATAATAGATACCTAAAACTTAAATTGTACTACTTCTCACTGGCTATTACATCAACTTAGAAGCTTGGTCTGTGTTCTACTATGGTAATTTTAGTGTCTCCACATACCGCAGCACGCGACATAGCTTTGCAGACGATAGGTACACCCGTTTCAGAGAGAAGAGCGGCCAATGTGACGATCTGGCTTTAAGTCGATTCGATAACAAATGACGAAAACGGACGAATTTCTCAGGTTTTTACTATATATGAACACTTTTCACATTCTCCCGTGCTACTCGGGTGCTAGTCCTCCTTTCATGCTGAATCTTAAGGTCCTAGCTCATGTCCAAGGCACCAAAGCTAGCTAAAAAGTCAATAATCGATACCTAAAACTTGAATTGTACTACTTCTTACTGGCTATTACATTAACTTAGAAGCTTCATCTGTGTTCTACTATGGTGCTTTTAGTGTCTCCGCATACCGCAGCACGCGACATAGCTTTGCAGACGATAAGTACAACCGTTTCAGAGAGAAGAGCGGCCAATGTGACGATCTGGCTTTAAGTCGATTCGATAACAAATGACGAAAACGGACGAATTTCTCAGGTTTTTACTATATATGAACACTTTTCACATTCTCCCGTGCTACTCGGGTGCTAGTTCTCCTTTCATGCTGAATCTTAAGCTCCTAGCTCATATCCAAGGCACCAAAGCTAGCTAAAAATTTAATAATCAATACCTAAAACTTGAATTGTACTACTTCTTACTGGCTATTACATCAACTTAGAAGCTTCATCTGTGTTCTACTATGCTGCTTGTAGTGTCTCAGCATACCGCAGAATGCGACATAGCTTTGCAGACGATAAGTACAACCGTTTCAGAGAGAAGAGCGACCAATGTGACGATCTGGCTTTAAGTCGATTCGATAACAAATGACGAAAACGGACGGATTTCTCAGGTTTTTATTACATATGAACACTTTTCACATTCTCCCGTGCATCTCGGCTGCTAGTCCTCCTTTCATGCAGAATCTTAAGGTCCTAGCTCATGTCCAGGGCACCAAAGCCAGCTAAAAAGTCAATAATCGATACCTAAAACTTGAATTGGATTACTTCTTACTGGCTATTACATCAACTTAGATGCTTCATCTGTGTTCTACTATGGTAATTTTAGTGTCTCCACATACCGCAGCACGCGACATAGCTTTGCAGACGATAGGTACACCCGTTTCACAGAGAAGAGCGGCCAACGTGACGATCTGGCTTTAAGTCGATTCGATAACAAATGACGAAAACGGACGGATTTCTCAGGTTTTTACTACATATGAACACTTTTCACAATCTCCCGTGCAACTCGGCTGCTAGTCCTCCTTTCATGCAGAATCTTAAGGTCCTAGCTCATGTCCAAGGCACCAAAGCCAGCTATAAAATCAATAATCGATACCTAAAACTTGAATTGTACTATTTCTTACTGGCTATTACATCAACTTAGAAGGTTCATCTGTGTTCTACTATGGTGCTTTTAGTGTCTCCACATACCGCAGTACGCAACATAGCTTTGCAGACGATAAGTACAACCGTTTCAGAGAGAAGAGTGGCCAATGTGATGATATGGCTTTAAGTCGATTCGATAACAAATGACGAAAACGGACGGATTTCTCAGGTTTTTACTACATATGAAGACTTTTCACATTCTCCCGTGCGACTCGGCTGCTAATCCTCCTTTCATGCAGAATCTTAAGGTCCTAGCTAATGTCCAAGGCACCAAAGACAGCTAAAAAGTCAATAATCGATACCTAAAACTTGAATTGTACTACATCTTACTGGCTATTACATTAACTTAGAAGCTTTATCTGTGTTCAACTATGGTGCTTTTAGTGTCTCCGCATACCGCAGCACGCGACATAGCTTAGTAGACGATAAGTACAACCGTTTCCGTGAGCAGAGCGGCCAATGTGACGATCTGGCTTTAAGTCGATTCGATAACAAATGACGAAAACGGACGGATTTCTCAGGTTTTTATTACATATGAACACTTTTCACATTCTCCCGTGCAACTCGGCTGCTAGTCCTCCTTTCATGCTGAATCTTAAGGTCCTAGCTCATGTCCAAGGCATCAAAGCCAGCTAAAAAGTCAATAATCGATACCTAAAACTTGAATTGTACTACTTCTTACTGGCTATTACATCAACTTAGAAGCTTGGTCTGTGTTCTACTATGGTGATTTTAGTGTCTCCGCATACCGCAGCACGCGACATAGCTTTGCAGACGATAAGTACAAGCGTTTCGGAGAGAAGAGGGGCCAATGTGACTATCTGGCTCTAAGTCGATTCGATAACAAATGACGAAAACGGACGGATTTCTCAGGTTTTTATTACATATGAACACTTTTCACATTCTCCCGTGCAACTCGGCTGCTAGTCCTCCTTTCATGCAGAATCTTAAGGTCCTAGCTCATGTCCAAGGCACCAAAGCCAGCTAAAAAGTCAATAATCGATACCTAAAACTTGAATTGGATTACTTCTTACTGGCTATTACATCAACTTAGATGCTTCATCTGTGTACTACTATGGTAATTTTAGTGTCTCCACATACCGCAGCACGCGACATAGCTTTGCAGTCGATAAGTACACCCGTTTCAGAGAGAAGAGCGGCCAATGTGACGATCTGGCTTGAAGTCGATTCGATAACAAATGACGAAAACGGACGGATTTCTCAGGTTTTTACTACATATGAACACTTTTCACATTCTCCCGTGCAACTCGGCTGCTAGTCCTCCTTTCATGCAGAATCGTAAGGTCCTAGCTCATGTCCAAGGCACCAAAGCCAGCTATAAAATCAATAATCGATACCTAAAACTTGAATTGTACTACTTCTTACTGGCTATTACATCAACTTAGAAGCTTCATCTGTGTTCTACTATGGTGCTTTTAGTGTCTCCACATACCGCAGCACGTGACATAGCTTTGTAGTCGATAAGTACAACCGTTTCAGAGAGAAGAGCGGCCAATGTGACGATCTGACTTTAAGTTTATTCGATAACAAATGACGAAAACGGACGGATTTCTGAGGTTTTTATTACATATGAACACTTTTCACATTCTCCCGTGCAACTCGGCTGCTAGTCCTCGTTTCATGCAGAATCTTAAGGTCCTAGCTCATGTCCAAGGCATCAAAGCCAGCTAAAAAGTCAATAATCGATACCTAAAACTTTATTTGTACTACTTCTTACTGGCTATTACATCAACTTAGAAGCTTCATCTGTGTTCTACTATGGTGCTTTTATTGTGTCCACATACCGTAGCACGCGACATAGCTTTGCAGACGATAAGTACAACTTTTTCAGAGAGAAGAGCGGCCAATGTGACGATCTGGCTTTAAGTCGATTCGATAACAAATGACGAAAACGGACGGATTTCTCAGGTTTTTACTACATATGAACACTTTTCACATTCTCCCATGCAACTCGGCTGCTAGTCCTCCTTTCATGTAGAATCTTAAGGTCCTAGCTCATGTCCAAGGCACTAAAGCCAGCTAAAAAGTCAATAATCGATACCTAAAACTTGAATTGGACTACTTCTTACTGGCTATTACATCAACTTAGAAGCTTCATCTGTGTTCTACTATGGTGCTTTTCCTGTTTCCGCCTACGGCAACACGCGACATAGCTTTGCAGACGATAAGTACAACCGTTTCCGAGAGCAGAGCGGCCAATGTGACGATCTGGCTCTAAGTTGATTCGATAACAAATGACGAAAACGGACGGATTTCTCAGGTTTTTACTACATATGAACACTTTTCACATTTTCCCCTGCAACTCGGCTGCTAGTCCTCCTTTCATGCAGAATCTTAAGGTCCTAGCTCATGTCCAAGGCACTAAAGCCAGCTAAAAAGTCAATAATCGATACCTAAAACTTGAATTGTACTACTTCTTACTGGCTATTACATTAACTTAGAAACTTGGTCTGTGTTCTACTATGGTGCTTTTAGTGTCTCCGCATACCGCAGCATACGACATAGCTTTGCAGACGATAAGTACAAGCGTTTCAGAGAGAAGAGCGGCCAATGTGACGATCTGGCTTTAAGTCGATTCGATAACAAATAACGAAAACGGACGAATTTCCAAGGTTTTTACTACATATGAACACTTTTCACATTCTCCCATGCTACTCGGACGCTAGTCCTCCTTTCATGCAGAGTCTTAACTTCCTAGCTCATGTCCAAGGCACCAATGCTAGCTAAAAAGTCAATAATCGATACCTAAAACTTGTATTGTACTACTTCTTACTGGCTATTACATCAACTTAGAAGCTCCTTCTGTGTTCTACTATGGTGATTTTAGTGTCTCCGCATACCGTAGCACGCGACATAGCTTTGTAGACGATAAGTACAACCGTTTCAGAGAGAAGAGCGGCCAATGTGACGATCTGGCTTTAAGTCGATTCGCTAACAAATGACGAAAACGGACGGATTTCTCAGGTTTTTACTTCATATGAACACTTTTTACATTCTCCCCTGCAACTCGGCTGCTAGTCCTCCTTTCATGCAGAATCTTAAGGTCCTAGCTCATGTCCAAGGCACCAAAGCCAGCTAAAAAGTCAATAATCGATACCTAAAACTTGAATTGTACTACTTCTTACTGGCTATTACATCAACTTAGAAGGTTCATCTGTGTTCTACTATGGTGCTTTTAGTGTCTCCGCATACCGCAGCACGCGACATAGCTTTGCAGACGATAAGTACAAGTGTTTCAGAGAGAGGAGCGGCCAATGTGACGATCTGGCTTTAAGTCGATTCGATAACAAATGGCGAAAACGGACCGATTTCTCAGGTTTTTACTACATATGAACACTTTTCACATTCTCCCGTGCAACTCGGCTGCTAGTCCTCCTTTCATGCAGAATCTTAAGGTACTAGCTCATATCCAAGGCACCAAAGCCAGCTAAAAAGTCAATAATCGATACCTAAAACTTGAATTGTACTACTTCTTACTGGCTATTACATCAACTTAGAAGCTTCATCTGTGTTCTACTATGGTGCTTTTCTGTTTCCGCCTACGGCAACAAGCGACATAGATTTGCAGACGATAAGTACAACCGTTTCCGAGAGTAGAGCGGCCAATGTGACGATCTGGCTTTAAGTCGATTCGATAACAAATGACGAAAACGGACGGATTTCTCAGGTTTTTACTTCATATTAACACTTTTTACATTCTCCCCTGCAACTCGGCTGCTAGTCCACCTTTCATGCAGAATCTTAAGGTCCTAGCTCATGTCCAAGGCACCAAAGCCAGCTAAAAAGTCAATAATCGATACCTAAAACTTCAATTGTACTACTTCTTACTGGCTATTACATCAACTTAGAAGCTTCATCTGTGTTCTACTATGGTGATTTTAGTGTCTCCGCATACCGCAGGACGCGACATAGCTGTGCAGACGATAAGAACAAGCGTTTTAGAGAGAAGAGCGGCCAATGTGACGATCTGGCTTTAAGTCGATTCGATAACAAATGACGATAACAGACCGATTATTCAGGTTTTTACTACATATGAACACTTTTCACATTCTCCCTTGCAACTCGGCTGCTAGTCCTCCTTTCATGCAGAATCTTAAGGTCCTAGCTCATGTCCAAGGCACCAAAGCCAGCTAAAAAGTCAATAATCAATACCTAAAACTTGAATTGTACTACTTCTTCCTGGCTATTACATCAACTTAGAAGCTTCATCTGTGTTCTACTACGGTGCTTTTAGTTTCTCCGCATACCGCAGCACGCGACATAGTTTTGCAGACTATAAGTACAACCGTTTCAGAGAGAAGAGCGGCCAATGTGACGATCTGGCTTTAAGTGGATTCGATAACAAATGACGAAAATGGACGGATTTCTCAGGTTTTTACTACATATGAATACTTTTCACATACTCCAGTGCAACGCGGCCGCTAGTCCTCGTTTCATGCCTAATCATAAGGTCCTAGCTCATGTCCAAGGCACCAAAGCCAGCTAAAAAGTCAATAATCGATACCTAAAACTTCAATTGTACTACTTCTTACTGGCTATTACATCAACTTAGAAGCTTCATCTGTGTTCTAATATGGTGCTTTTAATGTCTCCGCATACCGCAGCAAGCGACATAGCTTTGCAGACGATAAGTACAACCATTTCAGAGAGAAGAGCGGCCAATGTGTCGATCTGGCTTTAAGTCGATTCGATAACAAATGACGAAAACTGACGGATGTCTCAGGTTTTTAATACATATGAACACTTTTCACATTCTCCCGTGCAACTGGGCTGCTAGTCCTCCTTTTATGCAGAATCTTAAAGTCCTAGCTCATGTCCGAGGCACCAAAGCCAGCTGAAAAGTCAATAATCGATACCTAAAACTTGAATGGTATTACTTCTTACTGGCTATTACAGCAACTTAGAAGTTTCATCTGTGTTCTACTATGGTGCTTTTAGAGCCTCCGCATACCGCAGCACGCGACATAGCTTTGCAGACGATAAGTACAACCGTTTCCGAGAGCAGAGCGGCCAATGTGACGATCTGGCTTTAAGTCGATTCGATAACAAATGACGAAAACGGACGGATTTCTCAGGTTTTTACTTCATATGAACACTTTTTACATTCTCCCCTGCAACTCGGCTGCTAGTCCTCCTTTCATGCAGAATCTTAAGGTCCTAGCTCATGTCCAAGGCACCAAAGCTAGCTAAAAAGTCAATAATCGATACCTAAAACTTGAATTGTACTACTTCTTACTGGCTATTACATCAACTTAGAAGGTTCATCTGTGTTCTACTATGGTACTTTTAGTGTCTCCGCATACCGCAGCACGCGACATAGCTTTGCAGACGATAAGTACAAGTGTTTCAGAGAGAAGAGCGGCCAATGTGACGATCTGGCTTTAAGTCGATTCGATAACAAATTACGAAAACGGACCGATTTCTCAGGTTTTTACTACATATGAACACTTTTCACATTCTCCCTTGCAACTCGCCTGCTAGTCCTCCTTTCATGCAGAATCTTAAGGTCCTAGCTCATGTCCAAGGCACAAAAGCCAGCTAAAAAGTCAATAATCAATACCTAAAACTTGATTTGTACTACTTCTTCCTGGCTATTACATCAACTTAGAAGCTTCATCTGTGTTCTACTACGGTGCTTTTAGTTTCTCCGCATACCGCAGCACGCGACATAGTTTTGCAGACGATAAGTACAACCGTTTCAGAGAGAAGACCGGCCAATGTGACGATCTGGCTTTAAGTCGATTCGATAACAAATGACGAAAATGGACGGATTTCTCAGGTTTTTACTACATATGAACACTTTTCACATACTCCCGTGCAACGCGGCCGCTAGTCCTCGTTTCATGCAGAATCATAAAGTCCTAGCTCATGTCCAAGGCACCAAAGCCAGCTAAAAAGTCAATAATCGATACCTAAATCTTGAATTGGACTACTTCTTACTGGCTATTACATCAACTTAGAAGCATCATTTGTGTTCTACTATGGTGCTTTTAGTGTCTCCGCATATCGCAGCACGCGACATAGCTTTGTAGACGGTAAGTACAACCGTTTCAGAGAGAAGAGCGGCCAATGTGACGATCTGGCTTTAAGTCGATTCGATAACAAATGACGAAAACGGACCGATTTCTCAGGTTTTTACTACATATGAACACTTTTCACATTCTCCCTTGCAACTAGGCTGCTAGTCCTCCTTTCATGCAGAATCTTAAGGTCCTAGCTCATGTCCAAGGCACCAAAGACAGCTAAAAAGTCAATAATCAATACCTAAAACTTGAATTGTACTACTTCTTCCTGGCTATTACGACAAGGTAGAAGCTACATCTGTGTTCTACTACGGTGCTTTTAGTTTCTCCGCATACCGCAGCACGCGACATAGTTTTGCAGACGATAAGTACAACCGTTTCAGAGAGAAGAGCGGCCATTGTGACGATCTGGCTTTAAGTCGATTCGATAACAAATGACGAAAACGGACGGATTTCTCAGGTTTTTACTACATATGAACACTTTTCACATTCTCCCGTGCAACTCGGCTGCTAGTCCTCCCTCATGCAAAATCTTAAGTTCCTAGCTCGTGTCCAAGGCACCAAAGAAGGGTAAAAAGTCAATAACCGATACCTAAAACTTTAATTGTACTACTTCTTACTGGCTATTACATCAACTTAGAAGCTTCATCTGTGTTCTACTATGGTGCTTTTAGTGTCTCCGCATATCGCAGCTCGCGACATAACTTTGTAGAGGATAAGTACAAGCGTTTCAGAGAGAAGAGCGGCCAATGTGACGATCTTGCTTTAAGTAGTTTCGATAACAAATGACGAAAACGGACGGATTTCTCAGGTTTTTACTACATATGAACACTTTTCACATTCTCCCGTGCAACTCAGCTGCTAGTCCTCCTTTCATGCAGAATCATAAGGTCCTAGCTCATGTCCAAGGCACCAAAGCTAGCTAAATGTCAATAATCGATACCTAAAACTTGAATTGTACTACTTCTTACTGGATATTACATCAACTTGGAAGCTTCATCTGAGTTCTACTATGGTGCTTTTAGTGTCTCCGCATACCGCAGCACGCGACATAGCTTTGCAATCGATTAGTACAACCGTTTCAGAGTGAAGAGCGGCTAATGTGACGATCTGGCTTTAAGACAATTCGATAACAAATGACGAAAGCGGACGGATTTCTCGGGTTTTTACTACATATGAACACTTTTCACATTCTCCCATGCAAATCGGCTGCTAGACCTCCTTTCATGCAGAATGTTAAGGTCCTAGCTCATGTCCAAGGCACCAAAGCCAGCTAAAAAGTCAATAGTCGATACCTAAAACTTGAATTGTACTACTTCTTCCTGGCTATTACGTCAAATTAGAAGCTTCATCTGTGTTCTACTATGGTGCTTTTATTGTCTCCGCATACCGCAGCATGCGACATAGCTTTGCAGACGATAAGTACAACCGTTTCAGAGAGAAGAGCGGCCAATGTGACGATCTGGCTTTAAGTCGATTGGATAACAAATGACGAAAACGGACGAATTTCTTAGGTTTTTACTACATATGAACACTTTTCACATTCTCCCGTGCAACTCGGCTGCTAGTCCTCCTTTCATGCAGAATCTTAAGGTCCTAGCTCATGTCCAAGGCACCAAAGCCATCTAAAAAGTCAATAATCAATACCTAAAACTTGAATTGTACTACTTCTTACTGGCTATTACATCAACTTAGAAGCTTCATCTGTGTTCTACTATGGTGCTTTTAGTGCCTCCGCATACCGCAGCACGCAACATAGCAATGCAGACGATAAGTACAAGCGTTTCAGAGAGAAGAGCGGCCAATTTGACGATCTGGCTTTAAGTCGATTCGATAACAAATGACGAAAACGGACGGATGTCTCAGGTTTTTACTACATATGAACACTTTTCACATTCTCCCGTGCAACTCGGCTGATAGTCCTCCTTCATGCAAAATCTTAATGTCCTAGAACGTGTCCAAGGCACCTAAGAAGGGTAAAAAGTCATTAACTGCTACCTAAAACTTTAATTGTACTACTTCTTACTGGCTATTACATCAACTTAGAAGCTTCATCTGGGTTCTACTATGGTGCTTTTAGTGTGTCCGCATACCGCAGCACGCGACATCGCTTTGCAGACGATAAGTACAACCGTTTCAGAGTGACGAGCGGCCAATGTGAGGATCTGGCTTTAAGTCGATTCGATAACAAATGACGAAAACGAACGGATTTCTCAGGTCTTTACTACATATGAACACTTTTCACATTCTCCCTTGCAACTCGCCTGCTAGTCCTCCTTTCATGCAGAATCTTAAGGTCCTAGCTCATGTCCAAGGCACAAAAGCCAGCTAAAAAGTCAATAATCAATACCTAAAACTTGATTTGTACTACTTCTTCCTGGCTATTACATCAACTTAGAAGCTTCATCTGTGTTCTACTACGGTGCTTTTAGTTTCTCCGCATACCGCAGCACGCGACATAGTTTTGCAGACGATAAGTACAACCGTTTCAGAGAGAAGAGCGGCCAATGTGACGATCTGGCTTTAAGTCGATTCGATAACAAATGACGAAAACGGACGGATTTCTCAGGTTTTTACTACATATGAACACTTTTCACATTCTCCCATGCAACTCGGCTGCTAGTCCTCCCTCATGCAAAATCTTAAGTTCCTAGCTCGTGTCCAAGGCACCAAAGAAGGGTAAAAAGTCAATAACCGATACCTAAAACTTTAATTGTACTACTTCTTACTGGCTATTACATCAACTTAGAAGCTTCATCTGTGTTCTACTATGGTGCTTTTAGTGTCTCCGCATACCGCAGCACGTGACATAGCTTTTCAGACGATAAGTACAACCGTTTCAGAGAGAAGAGCGGCCAATGTGACGATCTGGCTTTAAGTCGATTCGATAACAAATGACGAAAACGAACGGATGTCTCAGGTTTTTAATACATATGAACACTTTTCACATTCTCCCTTGCAACTAGGCTGCTAGTCCTCCTTTCATGCAGAATCTTAAGGTCCTAGCTCATGTCCAAGGCACCAAAGACAGCTAAAAAGTCAATAATCAATACCTAAAACTTGAATTGTACTACTTCTTCCTGGCTATTACGACAAGGTAGAAGCTACATCTGTGTTCTACTACGGTGCTTTTAGTTTCTCCGCATACCGCAGCACGCGACATAGTTTTGCAGACGATAAGTACAACCGTTTCAGAGAGAAGAGCGGCCATTGTGACGATCTGGCTTTAAGTCGATTCGATAACAAATGACGAAAACGGACGGATTTCTCAGGTTTTTACTACATATGAACACTTTTCACATTCTCCCGTGCAACTCGGCTGCTAGTCCTCCCTCATGCAAAATCTTAAGTTCCTAGCTCGTGTCCAAGGCACCAAAGAAGGGTAAAAAGTCAATAACCGATACCTAAAACTTTAATTGTACTACTTCTTACTGGCTATTACATCAACTTAGAAGCTTCATCTGTGTTCTACTATGGTGCTTTTAGTGTCTCCGCATATCGCAGCTCGCGACATAACTTTGTAGAGGATAAGTACAAGCGTTTCAGAGAGAAGAGCGGCCAATGTGACGATCTTGCTTTAAGTAGTTTCGATAACAAATGACGAAAACGGACGGATTTCTCAGGTTTTTACTACATATGAACACTTTTCACATTCTCCCGTGCAACTCAGCTGCTAGTCCTCCTTTCATGCAGAATCATAAGGTCCTAGCTCATGTCCAAGGCACCAAAGCTAGCTAAATGTCAATAATCGATACCTAAAACTTGAATTGTACTACTTCTTACTGGATATTACATCAACTTGGAAGCTTCATCTGAGTTCTACTATGGTGCTTTTAGTGTCTCCGCATACCGCAGCACGCGACATAGCTTTGCAATCGATTAGTACAACCGTTTCAGAGTGAAGAGCGGCTAATGTGACGATCTGGCTTTAAGACAATTCGATAACAAATGACGAAAGCGGACGGATTTCTCGGGTTTTTACTACATATGAACACTTTTCACATTCTCCCATGCAAATCGGCTGCTAGACCTCCTTTCATGCAGAATGTTAAGGTCCTAGCTCATGTCCAAGGCACCAAAGCCAGCTAAAAAGTCAATAGTCGATACCTAAAACTTGAATTGTACTACTTCTTCCTGGCTATTACGTCAAATTAGAAGCTTCATCTGTGTTCTACTATGGTGCTTTTATTGTCTCCGCATACCGCAGCATGCGACATAGCTTTGCAGACGATAAGTACAACCGTTTCAGAGAGAAGAGCGGCCAATGTGACGATCTGGCTTTAAGTCGATTGGATAACAAATGACGAAAACGGACGAATTTCTTAGGTTTTTACTACATATGAACACTTTTCACATTCTCCCGTGCAACTCGGCTGCTAGTCCTCCTTTCATGCAGAATCTTAAGGTCCTAGCTCATGTCCAAGGCACCAAAGCCATCTAAAAAGTCAATAATCAATACCTAAAACTTGAATTGTACTACTTCTTACTGGCTATTACATCAACTTAGAAGCTTCATCTGTGTTCTACTATGGTGCTTTTAGTGCCTCCGCATACCGCAGCACGCAACATAGCAATGCAGACGATAAGTACAAGCGTTTCAGAGAGAAGAGCGGCCAATTTGACGATCTGGCTTTAAGTCGATTCGATAACAAATGACGAAAACGGACGGATGTCTCAGGTTTTTACTACATATGAACACTTTTCACATTCTCCCGTGCAACTCGGCTGATAGTCCTCCTTCATGCAAAATCTTAATGTCCTAGAACGTGTCCAAGGCACCTAAGAAGGGTAAAAAGTCATTAACTGCTACCTAAAACTTTAATTGTACTACTTCTTACTGGCTATTACATCAACTTAGAAGCTTCATCTGGGTTCTACTATGGTGCTTTTAGTGTGTCCGCATACCGCAGCACGCGACATCGCTTTGCAGACGATAAGTACAACCGTTTCAGAGTGACGAGCGGCCAATGTGAGGATCTGGCTTTAAGTCGATTCGATAACAAATGACGAAAACGAACGGATTTCTCAGGTCTTTACTACATATGAACACTTTTCACATTCTCAAGTGCAACTCGGCTGCTAGTCCTACTTTCATGCAAAACGTTAAGGTCCTAGCTAATGTCCAAGGCTTCAAAGCTAGCTAAAAAGTCAATAATCGATAAATAAGACTTGAATTGTACTACTTCTTACTGGCTATTTCATCAACTTAGAAGCTTCATCTGTGTTCTACTATGGTGCTTTTAATGTCTCCGCATATCGCAGCACGCGACATAGCTTTGTAGACGATAAGTACAACCGTTTCAGAGAGAAGAGCGGCCAATGTGACGATCTGGCTTTAAGTCGATTCGATAACAAATGACGAAAACGGACGGATTTCTCAGGTTTTTACTACATATGAACACTTTTCACATTCTCCCATGCAACTCGGCTGCTAGTCCTCCCTCATGCAAAATCTTAAGTTCCTAGCTCGTGTCCAAGGCACCAAAGAAGGGTAAAAAGTCAATAACCGATACCTAAAACTTTAATTGTACTACTTCTTACTGGCTATTACATCAACTTAGAAGCTTCATCTGTGTTCTACTATGGTGCTTTTAGTGTCTCCGCATACCGCAGCACGTGACATAGCTTTTCAGACGATAAGTACAACCGTTTCAGAGAGAAGAGCGGCCAATGTGACGATCTGGCTTTAAGTCGATTCGATAACAAATGACGAAAACGAACGGATGTCTCAGGTTTTTAATACATATGAACACTTTTCACATTCTCCCGTGCAACTGGGCTCCTAGTCCTCCTTTTATGCAGAATCTTAAAGTCCTAGCTCATGTCCAAGGCACCAAAGCCAGCTAAAAAGTCAATAATCGATACCTAAAACTTGAATGGTATTACTTCTTACTGGCTATTACAGCAACTTAGAAGGTTCATCTGTGTTCTACTATGGTGATTTTAGTGTTTCCGCATTCCGCAGCACGCGACATAGCTTTGCAGACGATAAGTACAACCGTTTCCGACAGCAGAGCGGCCAATGTGACGATCTGGCTTTAAGTCGATTCGATAACAAATTACGAAAACGGACCTATTTCTCAGGTTTTTACTACATATGAACACTTTTCACATTCTCCCGTGCAACTCGGCTGCTAGTCCTCCTTTCATGCAGAATCTTAAGGTCCTAGCTCATGTCCAAGGCACCAAAGCTAGCTAAAAAGTCAATAATCGATACCTAAAACTTGAATTGTACTACTTCTTACTGGCTATTACATCAACTTAGAAGGTTCATCTGTGTTCTACTATGGTACTTTTAGTGTCTCCGCATACCGCAGCACGCGACATAGCTTTGCAGACGATAAGTACAAGTGTTTCAGAGAGAAGAGCGGCCAATGTGACGATCTGGCTTTAAGTCGATTCGATAACAAATGACGAAAACGGACCGATTTCTCAGGTTTTTACTACATATGAACACTTTTCACATTCTCCCTTGCAACTCGCCTGCTAGTCCTCCTTTCATGCAGAATCTTAAGGTCCTAGCTCATGTCCAAGGCACAAAAGCCAGCTAAAAAGTCAATAATCAATACCTAAAACTTGATTTGTACTACTTCTTCCTGGCTATTACATCAACTTAGAAGCTTCATCTGTGTTCTACTACGGTGCTTTTAGTTTCTCCGCATACCGCAGCACGCGACATAGTTTTGCAGACGATAAGTACAACCGTTTCAGAGAGAAGAGCGGCCAATGTGACGATCTGGCTTTAAGTCGATTCGATAACAAATGACGAAAATGGACGGATTTCTCAGGTTTTTACTACATATGAACACTTTTCACATACTCCCGTGCAACGCGGCCGCTAGTCCTCGTTTCATGCAGAATCATAAAGTCCTAGCTCATGTCCAAGGCACCAAAGCCAGCTAAAAAGTCAATAATCGATACCTAAATCTTGAATTGGACTACTTCTTACTGGCTATTACATCAACTTAGAAGCATCATTTGTGTTCTACTATGCTGCTTTTAGTGTCTCCGCATATCGCAGCACGCGACATAGCTTTGTAGACGATAAGTACAACCGTTTCAGAGAGAAGAGCGGCCAATGTGACGATCTGGCTTTAAGTCGATTCGATAACAAATGACGAAAACGGACCGATTTCTCAGGTTTTTACTACATATGAACACTTTTCACATTCTCCCTTGCAACTAGGCTGCTAGTCCTCCTTTCATGCAGAATCTTAAGGTCCTAGCTCATGTCCAAGGCACCAAAGACAGCTAAAAAGTCAATAATCAATACCTAAAACTTGAATTGTACTACTTCTTCCTGGCTATTACGACAACGTAGAAGCTACATCTGTGTTCTACTACGGTGCTTTTAGTTTCTCCGCATACCGCAGCACGCGACATAGTTTTGCAGACGATAAGTACAACCGTTTCAGAGAGAAGAGCGGCCATTGTGACGATCTGGCTTTAAGTCGATTCGATAACAAATGACGAAAACGGACGGATTTCTCAGGTTTTTACTACATATGAACACTTTTCACATTCTCCCGTGCAACTCGGCTGCTAGTCCTCCCTCATGCAAAATCTTAAGTTCCTAGCTCGTGTCCAAGGCACCAAAGAAGGGTAAAAAGTCAATAACCGATACCTAAAACTTTAATTGTACTACTTCTTACTGGCTATTACATCAACTTAGAAGCTTCATCTGTGTTCTACTATGGTGCTTTTAGTGTCTCCGCATATCGCAGCTCGCGACATAGCTTTGTAGAGGATAAGTACAAGCGTTTCAGAGAGAAGAGCGGCCAATGTGACGATCTTGCTTTAAGTAGTTTCGATAACAAATGACGAAAACGGACGAATTTCTCAGGTTTTTACTACATATGAACACTTTTCACATTCTCCCGTGCTACTCGGGTGCTAGTCCTCCTTTCATGCTGAATCTTAAGGTCCTAGCTCATGTCCAAGGCACCAAAGCTAGCTAAATGTCAATAATCGATACCTGAAACTTGAATTGTACTACTTCTTACTGGCTATTACATCAACTTAGAAGCTTCATCTGTGTTCTACTATGGAGCTTTTAGTGTCTCCGCATACCGCAGCACGCGACATAGCTTTGCAATCGATTAGTACAACCGTTTCAGAGTGAAGAGCGGCTAATGTGACGATCTGGCTTTAAGACAATTCGATAACAAATGACGAAAGCGGACGGATTTCTCGGGTTTTTACTACATATAAACACTTTTCACATTCTCCCATGCAAATCGGCTGCTAGACCTCCTTTCATGCAGAATGTTCAGGTCCTAGCTCATGCCCAAGGCACCAAAGCCAGCTAAAAAGTCAATAGTCGATACCTAAAACTTGAATTGTACTACTTCTTCCTGGCTATTACGTCAAATTAGAAGCTTCATCTGTGTTCTACTATGGTGCTTTTAATGTCTCCGCATATCGCAGCACGCGACATAGCTTTGTAGACGATAAGTACAACCGTTTCAGAGAGAAGAGCGGCCAATGTGACGATCTGGCTTTAAGTCGATTCGATAACAAATGACGAAAACTGACGGATGTCTCAGGTTTTTACTACATATGAACACTTTTCACATTCTCCCATGCAACTCGGCTGCTAGTCCTCCCTCATGCAAAATCTTAAGTTCCTAGCTCGTGTCCAAGGCACCAAAGAAGGGTAAAAAGTCAATAACCGATACCTAAAACTTTAATTGTACTACTTCTTACTGGCTATTACATCAACTTAGAAGCTTCATCTGTGTTCTACTATGGTGCTTTTAGTGTCTCCGCATACCGCAGCACGTGACATAGCTTTTCAAACGATAAGTACAACCGTTTCAGAGAGAAGAGCGGCCAATGTGACGATCTGGCTTTAAGTCGATTCGATAACAAATGACGAAAACGAACGGATGTCTCAGGTTTTTAATACATATGAACACTTTTCACATTCTCCCGTGCAACTGGGCTGCTAGTCCTCCTTTTATGCAGAATCTTAAAGTCCTAGCTCATGTCCAAGGCACCAAAGCCAGCTAAAAAGTCAATAATCGATACCTAAAACTTGAATGGTATTACTTCTTACTGGCTATTACAGCAACTTAGAAGGTTCATCTGTGTTCTACTATGGTGATTTTAGTGTTTCCGCATACCGCAGCACGCGACATAGCTTTGCAGACGATAAGTACAACCGTTTCCGACAGCAGAGCGGCCAATGTGACGATCTGGCTTTAAGTCGATTCGATAACAAATGACGAAAACGGACCGATTTCTCAGGTTTTTACTACATATGAACACTTTTCACATTCTCCCGTGCAACTCGGATGCTAGTCCTCCTTTCATGCAGAATCTTAAGGTCCTAGCTCATGTCCAAGGCACCAAAGCCAGCTAAAAAGTCAATAATCAATACCTAAAACTTGAATTGTACTACTTCTTCCTGGCTATTACATCAACTTAGAAGCTTCATCTGTGTTCTACTTCGGTGCTTTTAGTTTCTCCGCATACCGCAGCACGCGACATAGTTTTGCAGACGATAAGTACAACCGTTTCAGAGAGAAGAGCGGCCAATGTGACGATCTGGCTTTAAGTCGATTCGATAACAAATGACGAAAATGGACGGATTTCTCAGGTTTTTACTACATATGAACACTTTTCACATACTCCCGTGCAACGCGGCCGCTAGTCCTCGTTTCATGCAGAATCATAAGGTCCTAGCTCATGTCCAAGGCACCAAAGCCAGCTAAAAAGTCAATAATCGATACCTAAATCTTGAATTGGACTACTTCTTACTGGCTATTACATCAACTTAGAAGCATCATTTGTGTTCTACTACGGTGCTTTTAGTTTCTCCGCATACCGCAGCACGCGTCATAGTTTTGCAGACGATAAGTACAACCGTTTCAGAGAGAAGAGCGGCCATTGTGACGATCTGGCTTTAAGTCGATTCGATAACAAATGACGAAAACGGACGGATTTCTCAGGTTTTTACTACATATGAACACTTTTCACATTCTCCCGTGCAACTCGGCTGCTAGTCCTCCCTCATGCAAAATCTTAAGTTCCTAGCTCGTGTCCAAGGCACCAAAGAAGGGTAAAAAGTCAATAACCGATACCTAAAACTTTAATTGTACTACTTCTTACTGGCTATTACATCAACTTAGAAGCTTCATCTGTGTTCTACTATGGTGCTTTTAGTGTCTCCGCATATCGCAGCTCGCGACATAGCTTTGTAGAGGATAAGTACAACCGTTTCAGAGAGAAGAGCGGCCAATGTGACGATCTTGCTTTAAGTAGATTCGATAACAAATGACGAAAACGGACGGATTTCTCAGGTTTTTGCTACATATGAACACTTTTCACATTCTCCCGTGCAACTCGGCTGCTAGTCCTCCTTTCATGCAGAATCATAAGGTCCTAGCTCATGTCCAAGGCACCAAAGGTAGCTAAATGTCAATAATCGATACCTAAAACTTGAATTGTACTACTTCTTACTGGCTATTACATCAACTTAGAAGCTTCATCTGTGTTCTACTATGGTGCTTTTAGTGTCTCCGCATACCGCAGCACGCGACATAGCTTTGCAATCGATAAGTACAACCGTTTCAGAGTGAAGAGCGGCTAATGTGACGATCTGGCTTTAAGACGATTCGATAACAAATGACGAAAACGGACGGATTACTCGGGTTTTTACTACATATGAATACTTTTCACATTCTCCCATGCAAATCGGCTGCTAGTCCTCCTTTCATGCAGAATGTTAAGGTCCTAGCTCATGTCCAAGGCACCAAAGCCAGCTAAAAAGTCAATAGTCGATACCTAAAACTTGAATTGTACTACTTCTTCCTGGGTATTACGTCAAATTAGAAGCTTCATCTGTGTTCTACTATGGTGCTTTTATTGTCTCCGCATACCGCAGCATGCGACATAGCTTTGCAGACGATAAGTACAACCGTTTCAGAGAGAAGAGCGGCCAATGTGACGATCTGGCTTTAAGTCGATTCGATAACAAATGACGAAAACAGAAAATTTTCTTAGGTTTTTACTACACATGAACACTTTTCACATTCTCCCGTGCAACTCGGCTGCTAGTCCTCCTTCATGCAAAATCTTAATTTCCTAGAACGTGTCCAAGGCACCAAAGAAGGGTAAAAAGTCATTAACTGATACCTAAAACTTTAATTGGACTACTTCTTACTGGCTATTACATCATCTTAGAAGCTTCATCTGGGTTCTACTATGGTGCTTTTAGTGTCTCCGCATACCGCAGCACGTGACATAGCTTTGCAATCGATAAGTACAACCGTTTCAGAGAGAAGAGCGGCTAATTTGACGATCTGGCTTTAAGTCGATTCGATAACAAATGACGAAAACGGACGGATTTCTCGGGGTTTTACTACATATGAACACTTTTCACATTCTCCCATGCAAATCGGCTGCTAGTCCTCCTTTCATACAGAATGTTAAGGTCCTAGCTTTTGTCCAAGGGACCAAAGCCAGCTAAAAAGTCAATAACTGACACCTAAAACTTGAATTGTACTACTTCTTCCTGGCTATTACGTCAACTTAGAAGCTTCATCTGCGTTCTACTATGGTGCTTTTAGTGTCTCCGCAAACCGCAGCACGCGACATAGCTTTGCAGACGATAAGTACAACCGTTTCAGAGAGAAGAGCGGCCAATGTGACGATCTGCCTTTAAGTCGATTCGATAACAAATGACGAAAACGTACCGATTTCATAGGTTTTTACTACATATGAACACTTTTCACATTCGCCCGTGCAACTCGGCAGCTAGTCCTCCTTTATTGCAGAATCTTAAGGTCCTAGCTCATGTCCAAGTCACCAAAGCCAGCTAAAAAGTCAACAACCGATACCTAAAACTTGAATTGTACTACTTCTTACTGGCTATTACATCATCTTAGAAGCTTCATCTGTGTTCTACTATGGTGCTTTTAGTGTCTCCGAATACCGCAGTACGCGACATAGCTTTGCAGACGGTAAGTACAACCGTTTCAGAGAGAAGAGCGACCAATGTGACGATCTGGCTTTAAGTAGATTCCATAATAAATGACGAAAACGGACGGATTTCTTAGGTTTTTACTACATATGAACACTTTTCACATTCTCCCGTGCAACTCGGCTGCTAGTCCTCCTTTCATGCAGAATCTTAAGGTCCCAGCTCATGTCCAAGGCACAAAAGCCAGCTAAAAGATCAATATTCAATACCTAATACTTGTATTGTACTTCTTCTTACTGGCTATTACATCAACTTAGAAGCTTCATCTGTGTTCTACTATAGTGCTTTTAGTTTCTCAGCATACCGCAGCACGCGACATAGCTTTGCAGACGATAAGTACAACCGTTTCAGAGAGAAGAGCGGCCAATGTGACGATCTGGCTTTAAGTCGATTCGATAACAAATGACGAAAACGGACGGATGTCTCAGGTTTTTACTGCATATGAACACTTTTCACATTCTCCCGTGCAACTCGGCTGCTAGTCCTCCTTTAATGCAGAATCTTAAGGTCCTATCTCATGTCCAAGGCACCAGAGCCAGCTAAAAATTCAATAATCGATACCTAAAACTTGAATTGTACTACTTCTTACTGGCTATTACATCAACTTAGAAGCTTCATCTGTGTTCTACTATGGCGCTTTTAGTGTCTCCGCATACCGCAGCAAGCGACATAGCTTTGCAGACGATAAGTACAACCGTTTCAGAGAGAAGAGCGGCCAATGTGTCGATCTGGCTTTAAGTCGATTCGATAACAAATGACGAAAACTGACGGATGTCTCAGGTTTTTAATACATATGAACACTTTTCACATTCTCCCGTGCAACTGGGCTGCTAGTCCTCCTTTTATGCAGAATCTTAAAGTCCTAGCTCATGTCCAAGGCACCAAAGCCAGCTAAAAAGTCAATAATCGATACCTAAAACTTGAATGGTATTACTTCTTACTGGCTATTACAGCAACTTAGAAGTTTCATCTGTGTTCTACTATGGTGCTTTTACAGTCTCGGCGTACCGCAGCACGCGACATAGCTTTGCAGACGATAAGTACAACCGTTTCAGAGAGCAGAGCGGCCAATTTGACGATCTGGCTTTAAGTCGATTCGATAACAAATGAAAACGGACGGATTTCTCAATTTTTTACTTCATATGAACACTTTTTACATTCTCCCCTGCAACTCGGCTGCTAGTCCTCGTTTCATGCAGAATCTTAAGGTCCTAGCCCATGTCCAAGGCACCAAAGCCAGCTAAAAAGTCAATAATCGATACCTAAAACTTGAATTGTACTACTTATTCCTGGCTATTACATCAACTTAGAAGCTTCATCTGTGTTCTACTACGGTGCTTTTAGTTTCTCCGCATACCGCAGCACGCGACATAGTTTTAAAGACGATAAGTACAACCGTTTCAGAGAAAAGAGCGGCCAATGTGACGATCTGGCTTTAAGTCGATTCGATAACAAATGACGAAAACGGACGGATCTCTCAGGTTTTTACTACATATGAACACTTTTCACATTCTCCCGTGCAACTCGGCTGATAGTCCTCCTTCATGCAAAATCTTAATTTCCTAGCTCGTGTCCAAGGCACCAAAGAAGGGTAAAAGTCATTAACCGATACCTAAAACTTTAATTGTACTACTTCTTACTGGCTATTACATCAACTTAGAAGCTTCATCTGTGTTCTACTATTTTGCTTTTATTGTGTCCGCATACCGCAGCACGCGACATAGTTTTGCAGACGATAAGTACAACCGTTTCAGAGAGCAGAGCGGCCAATGTGACGATCTGGCTTTAAGTCGATTCTATAACAAATGACGAAAATGGACGGATTTCTCTGGTTTTTACTACATATGAACACTTTTCACATAATCCCGTGCAACGCGGCCGCTAGTCCTCGTTTCATGCAGAATCATAAGGTCCTAGCTCATGTCCAAGGCACACCAAAGCCAGCTAAAAAGTCAATAATCGATACCTAAATCTTGAATTGGACTACTTCTTACTGGCTATTACATCAACTTAGAAGCATCATTTGTGTTCTACTATGGTGCTTTTAGTGTCTCCGCATATCGCAGCAAACGACATAGCTTTGTAGACGATAAGTACAACCGTTTCAGAGAGAAGAGCGGCCAATGTGACGATCTGGCTTTAAGTCGATTCGATAACAAATGACGAAAACGGACCGATTTCTCAGGTTTTCACTACATATGAACACTTTTCACATTCTCTTTTGCAACTAGGCTGCTAGTCCTCCTTTCATGCAGAATGTTAAGGTCCTAGCTCATGTCCAAGGCACCAAAGCCAGCTAAAAAGTCAATAATCAATACCTAAAACTTGAATTGTACTACTTCTTCCTGGCTATTACGTCAACGTAGAAGCTACATCTGTGTTCTACTACGGTGCTTTTAGTTTCTCCGCATACCGCAGCACGCGACATAGTTTTGCAGACGATAAGTACAACCGTTTCAGAGAGAAGAGCGGCCATTGTGACGAGCTGGCTTCAAGTCGATTCGATAACAAATGACGAAAACGGACAGATTTCTCAGGTTTTTACTACATATGAACACTTTTCACATTCTCCCGTGCAACTCGGCTGCTAGTCCTCCCTCATGCAAAATCTTAAGTTCTTAGCTCGTGTCCAAGGCACCAAAGAAGGGTAAAAAATCAATAACCGATACCTAAAACTTTAATTGTACTACTTCTTACTGGCTATTACATCAACTTAGAAGCTTCATCTGTGTTCTACTATGCTGCTTGTAGTGTCTCAGCATGCCGCAGCACGCGACATAGCTTTGCAGACGATAAGTACAACCGTTTCAGAGAGAAGAGCGGCCAATGTGACGATCTGGCTTTAAGTCGATTCGATAACAAATGACGAAAACGGACGGATTTCTCAGGTTTTTACTACATATGAACACTTTTCACATTCTCCCGTGCAACTCGGCTGCTAGTCCTCCTTCATGCAAAATCTTAAGTTCCTAGCTCGTGTCCAAGGCACCAAAGAAGTGTGAAAAGTCAATAACCGATACCTAAAACTTGAATTTTACTTCTTCTTACTGGCTATTACATCAACTTAGAAGCTTCATCTGTGTTCTACTATGATGCTTTTAGTGTCTCCGCATACCGCAGCACGCGACATAGCTTTGCAGACGATAAGTACAACCGTTTCAGAGAGAAGAGCGGCCAATGTGACGATCTGGCTTTAAGTCGATTCGATAACAAATGAAGAAAACGGACGAATTTCTTAGGTTTCTACTACATATGAAAACTTTTCACATTCTCCCGTGCAACTCGGCTGCTAGTCCTCCTTTCATGCAGAATCTTAAGGTCCTAGCTCATGTCCAAGGCACCAAAGCCAGCTAAAAAGTCAATAATCGATACCTAAATCTCTAATTGATCTACTTCTTACTGGCTATTACATCAACATAGAAGCTTCATCTGTGTTCTACTATGGTGCTTTTCTGTTTCCGCCTACGGCAACATGCGACATAGCTTTGCAGACGATAAGTACAACCGTTTTTGAGAGCAGAGCGACCAATGTGACGATCTGGCTTTAAGTCGATTCGATAACAAATGACGAAAACGGACGGATTACTCAGGTCTTTACTTCATATGAACACTTTTTACATTCTCCCCTGCAACTCGGCTGCTAGTCCTTCTTTCATGCAGAATCTTAAGGTCCTAGCTCATGTCCAAGGCACCAAAGCCAGCTAAAAAGTCAATAATCGATACCTAAAACTTGAATTGTACTACTTCTTACTGGCTATTACATCAACTTAGAAGCTTCATCTGTGTTCTACTATGGTGCTTTTAGTGTCTCCGCATACCGCAGCACGCGACATTGCTTTGTAGACGATAAGTACAACCGTTTCAGAGAGAAGAGCGGCCAATGTGACGATCTGGCTTTAAGTCGATTCGATAACAAATAACGAAAACGGACGGATTTCTCCGGTTTTTACTACATACGAACACTTTTCACATTCTCCCGTGCAACTCGGCTGCTAGTCCTCCTTTCATGCAGAATCTTAAGGTCCTAGCTCATGTCCAAGGCACCAAAGCCAGCTAAAAAGTCAATAATCGATACCTAAAACTTGAATTCTACTACTTCTTACTGGCTATTACATCATCTTAGAAGCTTCATCTGTGTTCTACTATGGTGCTTTTAGTGTCTCCGAATACCGCAGTACGCGACATAGCTTTGCATACGATAAGTACAACCGTTTCAGAGAGAAGAGCGGCCAATGTGACGATCTGGCTTTAAGTAGATTCAATAATAAATGACGAAAACGGACGGATTTCTCAGGTTTTTACTACATATGAACACTTTTCACATTCTCCCGTGCAACTCGCCTGCTAGTCCTCCTTTCATGCAGAATCTTAAGGTCCTAGCTCATGTCCAAGGCACCAAAGCCAGCTAAAAAGTCAATAATCGATACCTAAAACTTGAATTCTACTACTTCTTACTGGCTATTACATCATCTTAGAAGCTTCATCTGTGTTCTACTATGGTGCTTTTAGTGTCTCCGAATACCGCAGTACGCGACATAGCTTTGCAGACGATAAGTACAACCGTTTCAAAGAGAAGAGCGGCCAATGTGACGATCTGGCTTTAAGTAGATTCGATAGTAAATGACGTAAACGGACGGATTTCTCAGGTTTTTACTACATATGAACACTTTTCACATTCTCCCGTGCAACTCGGCTGCTAGTCCTCCTTTCATGCAGAATCATAAGGTCCTAGCTCATGTCCAAGGCACCAAAGCCAGCTAAAAAGTCAATAATCGATACCTAAAACGCGAATTGTACTACTTCTTACTGGATATTGCATCAACTTAGAAGCTTCACCTGTGTTCTACTGTGGTGATTTTAGTGTCTCCGCATACCGCAGCACGTGACATAGCTTTGCAGACGATAAGTACAACCGTTTTAGAGAGAAGAGCGGCCAATGTGACGATCTGGCTTTAAGTCGATTCGATAACAAATGACGAAAACGGACGGATTTCTCGGGTTTTTACTACATATGAACACTTTTCACATTCTCCCATGCAAATCGGCTGCTAGTCCTCCTTTCATAGAGAATGTTAAGGTCCTAACTTTTGTCCAAGGCACCAAAGCCAGCTAAAAAGTCAATAATCGATACCTAAATCTGTAATTGGTCTACTTCTTACTGGCTATTACATCAACTTAGAAGCTTCATCTGTGTTCTACTATGGTGCTTTTCTGTTTCCGCCTACGGCAACACGCGACATAGCTTTGAAGACGATAAGTACAACCGTTTTTGAGAGCAGAGCGACCAATGTGACGATCTGGCTTTAAGTCGATTCGATAACAAATGACGAAAACGGACGGATTACTCAGGTCTTTACTTCATATCAACAATTTTTACATTCTCCCCTGCAACTCGGCTGCTAGTCCTCCTTTCATGCAGAATCTTAAGGTCCTAGCTCATGTCCAAGGCATCAAAGCTATTTAAAAAGTCAATAATCGATACCTAAAACTTGAATTGTACTACTTCTTACTGGCTATTACATCAACTTAGAAGCTTCATCTGTGTTCTACTATGGTGCTTTTAGTGTTTCCGCATACCGCAGCACGCGACATTGCTTTGTAGACGATAAGTACAACCGTTTCAGAGAGAAGAGCGGCCAATGTGACGATCTGGCTTTAAGTCGATTCGATAACAAATGACGAAAACGGACGGATTTCTCAGGTTTTTACTACATATGAACACTTTTCACATTCTCCCGTGCAACTCGGCTGCTAGTCCTGCTTCATGCAAAATCTTAAGTTCCTAGCTCGTGTCCAAGGCACCAAAGAAGTGTAAAAAGTCAATAACCGTTACCTAAAACTTGAATTTTACTACTTCTTACTGGCTATTACATCAACTTAGAAGCTTCATCTGTGTTCTACTATGGTGCTTTTAGTGTCTCCGCATACCGCAGCACACGACATAGCTTTGCAATCGATAAGTACAACCGTTTCAGAGAGAAGAGCGGCTAATTTGACGATCTGGCTTTAAGTCGATTCGATAACAAATGACGAAAACGGACGGATTTCTCGGGTTTTTACTACATATGAACACTTTTCACATTCTCCCATGCAAATCGGCTGCTAGTCCTCCTTTCATAGAGAATGTTAAGGTCCTAAGTTTTGTCCAAGGCACCAAAGCCAGCTAAAAAGTCAATAACCGACACCTAAAACTTGAATTGTACTACTTCTTCCTGGCTATTACGTCAACTTAGAAGCTTCATCTGTGTTCTACTATGGTGCTTTTAGTGTCTCCGCATACCGCAGCACGCGACATAGCTTTGCAGACGATAAGTACAACCGTTTCAGAGAGAAGAGCGGCCAATGTGACGATCTGGCTTTAAGTCGATTCGATAACAAATGACGAAAACGGACGAATTTCTTAGGTTTCTACTACATATGAAAACTTTTCACATTCTCCCGTGCAACTCGGCTGCTAGTCCTCCTTTCATGCAGAATCTTAAGGTCCTAGCTCATGTCCAAGGCACCAAAGCCAGCTAAAAAGTCAATAATCGATACCTAAATCTCTAATTGATCTACTTCTTACTGGCTATTACATCAACTTAGAAGCTTCATCTGTGTTCTACTATGGTGGTTTTCTGTTTCCGCCTACAGCAACACGCGACATAGCTTTGCAGACGATATGTACAACCGTTTTTGAGAGCAGAGCGAACAATGTGACAATCTGGCTTTAAGTCGATTCGATAACAAATGACGAAAACGGACGGATTACTCAGGTCTTTACTTCATATGAACACTTTTTACATTCTCCCCTGCAACTCGGCTGCTAGTCCTTCTTTCATGCAGAATCTTAAGGTCCTAGCTCATGTCCAAGGCACCAAAGCAAGCTAAAAAGTCAATAATCGATACCTAAAACTTGAATTGTACTACTTCTTACTGGCTATTACATCAACTTAGAAGCTTCATCTGTGTTCTACTATGGTGCTTTTAGTGTCTCCGCATACCGCAGCACGCGACATTGCTTTGTAGACGATAAGTACAACCGTTTCAGAGAGAAGAGCGGCCAATGTGACGATCTGGCTTTAAGTCGATTCGATAACAAATGACGAAAACGGACGGATTTCTCCGGTTTTTACTACATATGAACACTTTTCACATTCTCCCGTGCAACTCGGCTGCTAGTCCTCCTTTCATGCAGAATCTTAAGGTCCTAGCTCATGTCCAAGGCACCAAAGCCAGCTAAAAAGTCAATAATCGATACCTAAAACTTGAATTCTACTACTTCTTACTGGCTATTACATCATCTTAGAAGCTTCATCTGTGTTCTACTATGGTGCTTTTAGTGTCTCCGAATACCGCAGTACGCGACATAGCTTTGCAGACGATAAGTACAACCGTTTCAGAGAGAAGAGCGGCCAATGTGACGATCTGGCTTTAAGTAGATTCGATAATAAATGACGAAAACGGACGGATTTCTCAGGTTTTTACTACATATGAACACTTTTCACATTCTCCCGTGCAACTCGGCTGCTAGTCCTCCTTTCATGCAGAATCTTAAGGTCCCAGCTCATGTCCAAGGCACAAAAGCCAGCTAAAAAGTCAATATTCAATACCTAATACTTGTTTTGTACTACTTCTTACTGGCTATTACATCAACTTATAAGCTTGATCTGTGTTCTACTATAGTGCTTTTAGTGTCTCAGCATACCGCAGCACGCGACATAGCTTTGCAGACGGTAAGTACAAGTGTTTCAGAGAGAAGAGCGGCCAATGTGACGATCTGGCTTTAAGTCGATTCGATAACAAATGACGAAAACGGACGGATTTCTCAGGTTTTTACTACATATGAACACTTTTCACATACTCCCGTGCCACTGAGCTGCTCGTCCTCCTTTCATGCAGAATCATAAGGTCCTAGCTCATGTCCAAGGCACCAAAGCCAGCTAAAAAGTCAATAATCGATACCTAAAACGCGAATTGTACTACTTCTTACTGGATATTGCATCAACTTAGAAGCTTCATCTGTGTTCCACTGTGGTGATTTTAGTGTCTCCGCATACCGCAGCACGTGACATAGCTTTGCAGACGATAAGTACAACCGTTTCAGAGAGAAGAGCGGCCAATGTGCCGATCTGGCTTTAAGTCGATTCGATAACAAATGACGAAAACGGACGGATTTCTCAGGTTTTTACTACATATGAACACTTTTCACATTCTCCCGTGCAACTCGGCTGCTAGTCCTCCTTCATGCAAAATCTTAAGTTCCTAGCTCGTGTCCAAGGCACCAAAGAAGTGTAAAAAGTCAATAACCGATACCTAAAACTTGAATTTTACTTCTTCTTACTGGCTATTACATCAACTTAGAAGCTTCATCTGTGTTCTACTATGGTGCTTTTAGTGTCTCCGCATACCGCAGCACGCGACATAGCTTTGCAGACGATAAGTACAACCGTTTCAGAGAGAAGAGCGGCCAATGTGACGATCTGGCTTTAAGTCGATTCGATAACAAATGACGAAAACGGACGGATGTCTCAGGTTTTTACTGCATATGAACACTTTTCACATTCTCCCGTGCAACTCGGCTGCTAGTCCTCCTTTCATGCAGAATCTTAAGGTCCTAGCTCATGTCCAAGGCACCAAAGCTAGCTAAAAAGTCAATAATCGATACCTAAAACTTGAATTGTACTACTTCTTACTGGCTATTACAAGAACTTAGAAGCTTCATCTGTGTTCTACTATGGTGCTTTTAGTGTCTCCGCATACCGCAGCACGCGACATATCTTTGTAGACGATAAGTACAACCGTGTCAGAGAGAAGAGCGACCAATGTGACGATCTGGCTTTAAGTCGATTCGATAACAAATGACGAAAACGGAAGGATTTCTCAGGTATTTTTTTACATATGAACACTTTTCACATTCTCCTGGGCAACTCGGCTGCTAGTCCTCCTTTCATGCAGAATCTTAACGTCCTAGCTCATGTCCAAGGCACCAAAGCCAGCTAAAAAGTCAATAATCGATACCTAAAACTTGAATTGGACTACTTATTACAGGCTATTACATCAACTTAGATGCTTCATCTGTGTTCTACTATGGTGCTTTTAGTGTCTCCGCATACCGCAGCACGCGACATAGCTTTGCAGACGATAAGTACAACCGTTTCAGAGAGAAGAGCGGCCAATGTGACGATCTGGCTTTAAGTCGATTCGATAACAAATGACGAAAACGGACGAATTTCTTAGGTTTTTACTACATATGAAAACTTTTCACATTCTCCCGTGTAACTCGGCTGCTAGTAATCCTTTCATGCAGAATCTTAAGGTCCTAGCTCATGTCCAAGGCACCAAAGCCAGCTAAAAAGTCAATAATCGATACCTAAATCTCTAATTGGTCTACTTCTTACTGGCTATTACATCAACTTAGAAGCTTCATCTGTGTTCAACTATGGTGCTTTTCTGTTTCCGCCTACGGCAACACGCGACATAGCTTTGCAGACGATAAGTACAACCGTTTTTGAGAGCAGAGCGACCAATGTGACGATCTGGCTTTAAGTCGATTCCATAACAAATGACGAAAACGGACGGATTACTCAGGTCTTTACTTCATATGAACACTTTTTACATTCTCCCCTGCAACTCGGCTGCTAGTCCTTCTTTCATGCAGAATCTTAAGGTCCTAGCTCATGTCCAAGGCATCAAAGCAAGCAAAAAAGTCAATAATCGATACCTAAAACTTGAATTGTACTACGTCTTACTGGCTATTACATCAACTTAGAAGCTTCATCTGTGTTCTACTATGGTGCTTTTAGTGTCTCCGCATACCGCAGCACGCGACATTGCTTTGTAGACGATAAGTACAACCGTTTCAGAGAGAAGAGCGGCCAATGTGACGATCTGGCTTTAAGTCGATTCGATAACAAATGACGAAAACGGACGGATTTCTCCGGTTTTTACTACATATGAACACTTTTCACATTCTCCCGTGCAACTCGGCTGCTAGTCCTCCTTTCATGCAGAATCTTAAGGTCCTAGCTCATGTCCAAGGCACCAAAGCCAGCTAAAAAGTCAATAATCGATACCTAAAACTTGAATTCTACTACTTCTTACTGGCTATTACATCATCTTAGAAGCTTCATCTGTGTTCTACTATGGTGCTTTTAGTGTCTCCGAATACCGCAGTACGCGACATAGCTTTGCAGACGGTAAGTACAAGTGTTTCAGAGAGAAGAGCGGCCAATGTGACGATCTGGCTTTAAGTCGATTCGATAACAAATGACGAAAACGGACGGATTTCTCAGGTTTTTACTACATATGAACACTTTTCACATACTCCCGTGCCACTGAGCTGCTCGTCCTCCTTTCATGCAGAATCATAAGGTCCTAGCTCATGTCCAAGGCACCAAAGCCAGTTAAAAAGTCAATAATCGATACCTAAAACGCGAATTGTACTACTTCTTACTGGATATTGCATCAACTTAGAAGCTTCATCTGTGTTCCACTGTGGTGATTTTAGTGTCTCCGCATACCGCAGCACGTGACATAGCTTTGCAGACGATAAGTACAACCGTTTCAGAGAGAAGAGCGGCCAATGTGCCGATCTGGCTTTAAGTCGATTCGATAACAAATGACGAAAACGGACGGATTTCTCAGGTTTTTACTACATATGAACACTTTTCACATTCTCCCGTGCAACTCGGCTGCTAGTCCTCCTTCATGCAAAATCTTAAGTTCCTAGCTCGTGTCCAAGGCACCAAAGAAGTGTAAAAAGTCAATAACCGATACCTAAAACTTGAATTTTACTTCTTCTTACTGGCTATTACATCAACTTAGAAGCTTCATCTGTGTTCTACTATGGTGCTTTTAGTGTCTCCGAATACCGCAGCACGCGACATAGCTTTGCAGACGATAAGTACAACCGTTTCAGAGAGAAGAGCGGCCAATGTGACGATCTGGCTTTAAGTCGATTCGATAACAAATGACGAAAACGGACGGATGTCTCAGGTTTTTACTGCATATGAACACTTTTCACATTCTCCCGTGCAACTCGGCTGCTAGTCCTCCTTTCATGCAGAATCTTAAGGTCCTAGCTCATGTCCAAGGCACCAAAGCTAGCTAAAAAGTCAATAATCGATACCTAAAACTTGAATTGTACTACTTCTTACTGGCTATTACAAGAACTTAGAAGCTTCATCTGTGTTCTACTATGGTGATTTTAGTGTCTCCGCATACCGCAGCACGCGACATATCTTTGTAGACGATAAGTACAACCGTGTCAGAGAGAAGAGCGACCAATGTGACGATCTGGCTTTAAGTCGATTCGATAACAAATGACGAAAACGGAAGGATTTCTCAGGTATTTTTTTACATATGAACACTTTTCACATTCTCCTGGGCAACTCGGCTGCTAGTCCTCCTTTCATGCAGAATCTTAACGTCCTAGCTCATGTCCAAGGCACCAAAGCCAGCTAAAAAGTCAATAATCGATACCTAAAACTTGAATTGGACTACTTATTACAGGCTATTACATCAACTTAGATGCTTCATCTGTGTTCTACTATGGTGCTTTTAGTGTCTCCGCATACCGCAGCACGCGACATAGCTTTGCAGACGATAAGTACAACCGTTTCAGAGAGAAGAGCGGCCAATGTGACGATCTGGCTTTAAGTCGATTCGATAACAAATGACGAAAACGGACGAATTTCTTAGGTTTTTACTACATATGAAAACTTTTCACATTCTCCCGTGTAACTCGGCTGCTAGTAATCCTTTCATGCAGAATCTTAAGGTCCTAGCTCATGTCCAAGGCACCAAAGCCAGCTAAAAAGTCAATAATCGATACCTAAATCTCTAATTGGTCTACTTCTTACTGGCTATTACATCAACTTAGAAGCTTCATCTGTGTTCAACTATGGTGCTTTTCTGTTTCCGCCTACGGCAACACGCGACATAGCTTTGCAGACGATAAGTACAACCGTTTTTGAGAGCAGAGCGACCAATGTGACGATCTGGCTTTAAGTCGATTCCATAACAAATGACGAAAACGGACGGATTACTCAGGTCTTTACTTCATATGAACACTTTTTACATTCTCCCCTGCAACTCGGCTGCTAGTCCTCCTTTCATGCAGAATCTTAAGGTCCTAGCTCATGTCCAAGGCATCAAAGCTATTTAAAAAATCAATAATCGATACCTAAAACTTGAATTGTACTACTTCTTACTGGCTATTACATCAACTTAGAAGCTTCATCTGTGTTCTACTATGGTGCTTTTAGTGTTTCCGCATACCGCAGCACGCGACATTGCTTTGTAGACGATAAGTACAACCGTTTCAGAGAGAAGAGCGGCCAATGTGACGATCTGGCTTTAAGTCGATTCGATAACAAATGACGAAAACGGACGGATTACTCAGGTTTTTACTACATATGAACACTTTTCACATTCTCCCGTGCAACTCGGCTGCTAGTCCTCCTTTCATGCAGAATCTTAAGGTCCTAGCTCATGTCCAAGGCACCAGAGCCAGCTAAAAAGTCAATAGTCGATACCTAAAACGCGAATTGTACTACTTCTTACTGGATATTGCATCAACTTAGAAGCTTCATCTGTGTTCTACTGTGGTGATTTTAGTGTCTCCGCATACCGCAGCACGTGACATAGCTTTGCAGACGATAAGTACAACCGTTTCAGAGAGAAGAGCGGCCAATGTGCCGATCTGGCTTTAAGTCGATTCGATAACAAATGACGAAAACGGACGGATTTCTCAGGTTTTTACTACATATGAACACTTTTCACATTCTCCCGTGCAACTCGGCTGCTAGTCCTCCTTCATGCAAAATTTTAAGTTCCTAGCTCGTGTCCAAGGCACCAAAGAAGTGTAAAAAGTCAATAACCGATACCTAAAACTTGAATTTTACTTCTTCTTACTGGCTATTACATCAACTTAGAAGCTTCATCTGTGTTCTACTATGGTGCTTTTAGTGTCTCCGCATACCGCAGCACACGACATAGCTTTGCAGACGATAAGTACAACCGTTTCAGAGAGAAGAGCGGCCAATGTGACGATCTGGCTTTAAGTCGATTCGATAACAAATGACGAAAACGGACGGATGTCTCAGGTTTTTACTGCATATGAACACTTTTCACATTCTCCCGTGCAACTCGGCTGCTAGTCCTCCTTTCATGCAGAATCTTAACGTCCTAGCTCATGTCCAAGGCACCAAAGCCAGCTAAAAAGTCAATAATCGATACCTAAAACTTGAATTGTACTACTTCTTACTGGCTATTACAAGAACTTAGAAGCTTCATCTGTGTTCTACTATGGTGATTTTAGTGTCTCCGCATACCGCAGCACGCGACATATCTTTGTAGACGATAAGTACAACCGTGTCAGAGAGAAGAGCGACCAATGTGACGATCTGTCTTTAAGTCGATTCGATAACAAATGACGAAAACGGAAGGATTTCTCAGGTATTTTTTTACATATGAACACTTTTCACATTCTCCTGGGCAACTCGGCTGCTAGTCCTCCTTTCATGCAGAATCTTAACGTCCTAGCTCATGTCCAAGGCACCAAAGCCAGCTAAAAAGTCAATAATCGATACCTAAAACTTGAATTGGACTACTTATTACAGGCTATTACATCAACTTAGATGCTTCATCTGTGTTCTACTATGGTGATTTTAATGTCTACGCATACCGCAGCACGCGACATAGCTTTGCAGACGATAAGTACAACCGTTTCAGAGAGAAGAGCGGCCAATGTGACGATCTGGCTTTAAGTCGATTCGATAACAAATGACGAAAACGGACGGAGTTCACAGGTGTTTACTACATATGAACACTTTTCACATTTTCCCGTGCAGCTCGGCTGCTAGTCCTAATTTAATGCAGAATCTTAAGGTCCAAGCTCATGTCCAAGGCACCAGAGCCAGCTAAAAAGTCAATTATCGATACCTAAAACTTGAATGCTACTACTTCTTACTGGCTATTACATCAACTTAGAAGCTTCATCTGTGTTCTACTATGGTGCTTTTAGTGTCTCCACATACCGCAGCACGCGACATGGCTTTGCAGACGATAAGTACAAGCGTTTCAGAGAGAAGAGCGGCCAATGTGACGATCTGGCTTTAAGTCTATTCGATAACAAATGACGAAAACGGACGGATGTCTCAGGTTTTTACTACATATGAACACTTTTCACATTCTCCCATGCAACTCGGCTGCTAGTCCTCCTTTTATGCAGAATCTTAAAGTCCTAGCTCATGTCAAAGGCACAAAAGCCAGCTAAAAAGTCAATAATCAATACCTAAAACTTGAATTGTACTACTTCTTCCTGGCTATTACATCAACTTAGAAGCTTCATCTGTGTTCTACTACGGTGCTTTTAGTTTCTCCGCATACCGGTGCACGCGACATAGTTTTACAGACGATAAGTACAACCGTTTCAGAGAGAGGAGCGGCCAATGTGACGATCTGGCTTTAAGTCGATTCGATAACAAATGACGAAAACGGACGGATTTCTCAGGTTTTTACTATATATGAACACTTTTCACATTCTCCCGTTCAACTCGGCTGCTAGTCCTCCTTTCATGCAGAATCATAAGGTCCTAGCTCATGTCCAAGGCACCAAAGCTAGCTAAAAAGTCAATAATCGATACCTAAAACTTGAATTGGACTACTTCTTACTGGCTATTACATAAACTTAGAAGCTTCATCTGTGTTCTACTATGGTGCTTTTCTGTTTCCGCCTACGGCAACACGCGACGTAGCTTTGCAGACGATAAGTACAACCGTTTCAGAGAGAAGAGCGGCCAATGTGACGATCTGGCTTAAAGTCGTTTCGATAACAAATGACTAAAACGGATGGATTTCTCAGGTTTTTACTACATATGAACACTTTTCATATTCTCCCGTGCAACTCGGCTGCTAGTCCTCCTTTATTGGAGAATCTTAAGGACCTAGCTCATGTCCAAGGCACCAAAGCCAGCTAAAAAGTCAATAATCGATACCTAAAACTTGAATTGTACTACTTCTTCCTGGCTATTACATCAACTTAGATGCTTCATCTGTGTTCTACTATGGTGCTTTTCTGTTTCCGCCTACGGCAACACGCGACATAGCTTTGCAGACGATAAGTACAACCGTTTTTGAGAGCAGAGCGACCAATGTGACGATCTGGCTTTAAGTCGATTCGATAACAAATGACGAAAACGGACGGATTACTCAGGTCTTTACTTCATATGAACACTTTTTACATTCTCCCCTGCAACTCGGCTGCTAGTCCTCCTTTCATGCAGCATCTTAAGGTCCTAGCTCATGTCCAAGGCACCAAAGCCAGCTAAAAAGTCAATAATCGATACCTAAAACTTGAATTCTACTACTTCTTACTGGCTATTACATCATCTTAGAAGCTTCATCTGTGTTTTACTATGCTGCTTTTAGTGTCTCCGAATACCGCAGTACGCGACATAGCTTTGCAGACGATAAGTACAACCGTTTCAGAGAGAAGAGCGGCCAATGTGACGATCTGGCTTTAAGTAGATTCGATAATAAATGACGAAAACGGACGGATTTCTCAGGTTTTTACTACATATGAACACTTTTCATATTCTCCCGTGCAACTCGGCTGCTAGTCCTCCTTTCATGCAGAATCTTAAGGTCCCAGCTCATGTCCAAGGCACAAAAGCCAGCTAAAAAGTCAATATTCAATACCTAATACTTGTATTGTACTACTTCTTACTGGCTATTACATCAACTTAGAAGCTTGATCTGTGTTCTACTATAGTGCTTTTAGTGTCTCAGCATACCGCAGCACGCGACATAGCTTTGCAGACGATAAGTACAACCGTTTCAGAGAGAAAAGCGGCCAATGTGTTGATCTGGCTTTAAGTCGATTCGATAACAAATGACGAAAACGGACGGATTTCTCAGGTTTTTACTACATATGAACACTTTTCACATACTCCCATGCAACTGAGCTGCTCGTCCTCCTTTCATGCAGAATCATAAGGTCCTAGCTCATGTCCAAGGCACCAAAGCCAGCTAAAAAGTCAATTATCGATACCTAAAACGCGAATTGTACTACTTCTTACTGGATATTGCATCAACTTAGAAGCTTCATCTGTGTTCTACTGTGGTGATTTTAGTGTCTCCGCATACCGCAGCACGTGACATAGCTTTGCAGACGATAAGTACAACCGTTTCAGAGAGAAGAGCGGCCAATGTGACGATCTGGCTTTAAGTCGATTCGGTAACAAATGACGAAAACGGACGGATTTCTCAGGTTTTTACTACATATGAACACTTTTCACATTCTCCCGTGCAACTCGGCTGCTAGACCTCCTTCATGCAAAATCTTAAGTTCCTAGCTCGTGTCCAAGGCACCAAAGAAGTGTAAAAAGTCAATAACCGATACCTAAAACTTGAATTTTACTTCTTCTTACTGGCTATTACATCAACTTAGAAGCTTCATCTGTGTTCTACTATGGTGCTTTTAGTGTTTCCGCATACCGCAGCACGCGACATGGCTTTGCAGACGATAAGTACAACTTTTTCAGAGAGAAGAGCGGCCAATGTGACGATCTGGCTTTAAGTCGATTCCTTAACAAATGACGAAAACGGACGGATTTCTAAAGTTTTTACTACATATGAACACTTTTCACATTCTCCCGTGCAACTCGGCTGCTAGTCCTCCTTTCATGCAGAATGTTAAGGTCCTAGCTCATATCCAAGGCACCAAAGCCAGCTAAAAAGTCAATAATCGATACCTAAAACTTGAATTGTACTACTTCTTACTGGCTATTACATCAATGTAGAAGCTTCATCTGTGTTCTACTATGGTGCTTTTAGTGTCTCCGCATACCGCAGCACGCGACATAGCATTGCAGACGATAAGTACAACCGTTTCAGAGAGAAGAGCGGCCAATGTGACGATCTGGCTTTAAGTCGATTCGATAACAAATGACGAAAACGGACGGATGTCTCAGGTTTTTACTACATATGAACACTTTTCACATTCTCCCATGCAACTCGGCTGCTAGTCCTCCTTTTATGCAGAATCTTAAAGTCCTAGCTCATGTCCAAGGCACAAAAGCCAGCTAAAAAGTCAATAATCAATACCTAAAACTTGAATTGTACTACTTCTTCCTGGCTATTACATCAACTTAGAAGCTTCATCTGTGTTCTACTACGGTGCTTTTAGTTTCTCCGCATACCGGTGCACGCGACATAGTTTTACAGACGATAAGTACAACCGTTTCAGAGAGAAGAGCGGCCAATGTGACGATCTGGCTTTATGTCGATTCGATAAGAAATGACGAAAACGGACGGATTTCTCAGGTTTTTACTATATATGAACACTTTTCACATTCTCCCGTTCAACTCGGCTGCTAGTCCTCCTTTCATGCAGAATCATAAGGTCCTAGCTCATGTCCAAGGCACCAAAGCTAGCTAAAAAGTCAATAATCGATACCTAAAACTTGAATTGTACTACTTCTTACTGGCTATTACATCAACTTAGAAGCTTCATCTGTGTTCTACTATGGTGCTTTTAGTGTCTCCGCATACCGCAGCACGCGACATAGCTTTGCAATCGATAAGTACAACCGTTTCAGAGAGAAGAGCGGCTAATTTGACGATCTGGCTTTAAGTCGATTCGATAACAAATGACGAAAACGGACGGATTTCTCGGGTTTTTACTACATATTAACACTTTTCACATTCTCCCATGCAAATCGGCTGCTAGTATTCCTTTCATACAGAATGTTAAGGTCCTAGCTTTTGTCCAAGGCACCAAAGCCAGCTAAAAAGTCAATAATCGATACCTAAAACTTGAATTGTACTACTTCTTCCTGGCTATTACGTCAACTTAGAAGCTTCATCTGTGTTCTACTATGGTGCTTTTAGTGTCTCCGCATACCGCAGCACGCGACATAGCTTTGCAGACAATAAGTACAACCGTTTCAGAGAGAAGAGCGGCCAATGTGTCGATCTGGCTTTAAGTCGATTCGATAACAAATGACGAAAACGGACGAATTTCTTAGGTTTTTACTACATATGAAAACTTTTCACATTCTCCCGTGCAACTCGGCTGCTAGTCCTCCTTTCATGCAGAATCTTAAGGTCCTAGCTCATGTCCAAGGCACCAAAGCCAGCTAAAAAGTCAATAATCGATACCTAAATCTTGAATTGGACTACTTCTTACTGGCTATTACATAAACTTAGAAGCTTCATCTGTGTTCTACTATGGTGCTTTTCTGTTTCCGCCTACGGCAACACGCGACATAGCTTTGCAGACGATAAGTACAACCGTTTCAGAGAGAAGAGCGGCCAATGTGACGATCTGGCTTTAAGTCGTTTCGATAACAAATGACGAAAACGGATGGATTTCTCAGGTTTTTACTACATATGAACACTTTTCACATTCTCCCGTGCAACTCGGCTGCTAGTCCTCCTTTATTGGAGAATCTTAAGGTCCTAGCTCATGTCCAAGGCACCAAAGCCAGCTAAAAAGTCAATAATCAATACCTAAAACTTGAATTGTACTACTTCTTCCTGGCTATTACATCAACTTAGAAGCTTCATCTGTGTTCTACTGTGGTGATTTTAGTGTCTCCGCATACCGCAGCACGTGACATAGCTTCGCAGACGATAAGTACAAGTGTTTCAGAGAGAAGAGCGGCCAATGTGACGATCTGGCTTTAAGTCGATTCGAAAACAAATGACGAAAACGGACGAATTTCTCAGGTTTTTACTACATATGAACACTTTCCACATTCTCCCGTGCTACTCGGCTGCTAGTCCTCCTTTCATGCAGAATCTTAAGGTCCTAGCTCATGTCCAAGGCACCAAAGCTAGCTAAAAAGTCAATAATCGATACCTAAAACTTGAATTGTACTACTTCTTACTGGCTATTACATCAACTTAGAAGCCTCATCTGTGTTCTACTATGGTGCTTTTAGTGTCTCCGCATACCGCAGCACGCGACATAGCTTTGCAGACGATAAGTACAACCGTTTCAGAGAGAAGAGCGGCCAATGTGACGAATTGGCTTTAAGGCGATTCGATAACAAATGACGAAAACGGACGAATTTCTCAGGTTTTTACTACATATGAACACTTTTCACTTTCTCCCGTGCAACTCGGCTGCTAGTCCTCCTTTCATGCAGAATCTTAAGGTCCTAGCTCATGTCCAAGGCATCAAAGCTAGCTAAAAAGTCAATAATCGATACCTAAAACTTGAATTGTACTACTTCTTACTGGCTATTACATCAACTTAGAAGCTTCATCTGTCTTCTACTATGGTGCTTTTAGTGTCTCCGCATACCGCAGCACGCGACATTGCTTTGTAGACGATAAGTACAACCGTTTCAGAGAGAAGAGCGGCCAATGTGACGATCTGGCTTTAAATCGATTCGATAACAAATGACGAAAACGGACGAATTTCTCAGGTTTTTACTACATATGAACACTTTCCACATTCTCCCGTGCTACTCGGCTGCTAGTCCTCCTTTCATGCAGAATCTTAAGGTCCTAGCTCATGTCCAAGGCACCAAAGCTAGCTAAAAAGTCAATAATCGATACCTAAAACTTGAATTGTACTACTTCTTACTGGCTATTACATCAACTTAGAAGCCTCATCTGTGTTCTACTATGGTGCTTTTAGTGTCTCCGCATACCGCAGCACGCGACATAGCTTTGCAGACGATAAGTACAACTTTTTCAGAGAGAAGAGCGGCCAATGTGACGATCTGGCTTTAAGTCGATTCGATAACAAATGACGAAAACGTACGGATTTCTCAGGTTTTTACTACATATGAACACTTATCACATTCTCCCGTGCAACTCGGCTGCTAGTCCTCCTTTCATGCAGAATCTTAAGGTCTTAGCTCATGTCCAAGGTACCAAAGCCAGCTAAAAAGTCAATAATGGATACCTAAAACTTGAATTCTACTACTTCTTACTGCCTATTACATCAACTTAGAACCTTCATCTGTGTTCTACTATGGTGCTTTTAGTGTCTCCGCATACCGCAGCACGCGACATAGCTTTGCAGAGGATAAGTACAACCGTTTCAGAGAGAAGAGCGGCCAATGTGACGATCTGGCTTTAAGTCGATTCGATAACAAATGACGAAAACGGACGGATTTCTCAGGTTTTTACTACATATGAACACTTTTCACATTTTCCCCTGCAACTCGGCTGTTAGTCCTCCTTTCATGCAGAATCTTAAGGTCCTAGCTCATGTCCAAGGCACCAAAGCCAGCTAAAAAGTCAATAATCGATACCTAAAACTTGAATTGGACTACTTCTTACTGGATATTACATCAACTTAGAAGCTTCATCTGCGTTCTACTATGCTGCCTGTAGTGTCTCAGCATACCGCAGCATGCGACATAGCTTTGCAGACGATAAGTACAAGCGTTTCACAGAGAAGAGCGGCCAATAAGACGATGTGGCTTTAAGTCGATTCGATAACAAATGACGAAAACGGACGAATTTCCCAGCTTTTTACAACATATGAACACTTTTCACATTCTCCCGTGCAACTCGGCTGCTAGTCCTCCTTTCATGCAGAATCTTAAGGTCCTAGCTCATGTCCAAGGCACCAAAGCTAGCTAAAAAGTCAATAATCGATACCTAAAACTTGAATTGTACTACTTCTTACTGGCTATTACATCAACTTAGTAGCTCCATCTGTGTTCTACTATGGTGATTTTAGTGTCTTCGCATACCGCAGCACGCGACTTAGCTTTGTAGACGATAAGTACAACCGTTTCAGAGAGAAGAGCGGCCAATGTGACGATCTGGCTTTAAGTCGATTCGATAACAAATGACGAAAACGGACGAATTCCTCAGGTTTTTACTACATATGAACACTTTTCACATTCTCCCGTGCTACTCGGCTGCTAGTCCTCCTTTCATGCAGAATCTTAAGGTCCTAGCTCATGTCCAAGGCACCAAAGCCAGCTAAAAAGTCAATAATCGATACCTAAAACTTGAATTTGACTACTTCTTACTCGCTATTACATCAACTTAGAAGCTTCATCTGTATTCTACTATGGTGCTTTTCCTGTTTCCGCCTACGGCAACACGCGACATAGCTTTGCAGACGATAAGTACAACCGTTTCCGAGAGCAGAGCGGCCAAATTGACGATCTGGCTTTAAGTCGATTCGATAACAAATGACGAAAACGGACGGATTTCTCAGGTTTTTACTTCATATGAACACTTTTTACATTCTTTCCTGCAACTCGGCTGCTAGTCCTCCTTTCATGCAGAATCTTAAGGTCCTAGCTCATGTCCAAGGCACCAAAGCCAGCTAAAAAGTCAATAATAGATACCTAAAACTTGAATTGTACTACTTCTTACTGGCTATTACATCAACTTAGAAGCTTCATCTGTGTTCTACTATGCTGCTTGTAGTGTCTCAGCATACCGCAGCATGCGACATAGCTTTGCAGACGATAAGTACAAGCGTTTCAGAGAGAAGAGCGGCCAATAAGACGATGTGGCTTTAAGTCGATTCGATAACAAATGACGAAAACGGACGAATTTCCCAGGTTTTTACTACATATGAACACTTTTCACATTCTCCCGTGCTACTCGGCTGCTAGTCCTCCTTTCAAGCAGAATCTTAAGGTCCTAGCTCATGTCCAAGGCACCAAAGCTGGCTAAAAAGTCAATAATCGATACCTAAAACTTGAATTGTACTACTTCTTACTGGCTATTACATCAACTTAGTAGCTCCATCTGTGTTCTACTATGCTGCTTGTAGTGTCTCAGCATACCGCAGCATGCGACATAGCTTTGCAGACGATAAGTACAACCGTTTCAGAGAGAAGAGCGGCCAATAAGACGATGTGGCTTTATGTCGATTCGATAACAAATGACGAAAACGGACGAATTTCCCAGGTTTTTACTACATATGAACACTTTTCACATTCTCCCGTGCTACTCGGCTGCTAGTCCTCCTTTCATGCAGAATCTTAAGGTCCTAGCTGATGTCCAAGGCACCAAAGCCAGCTAAAAAGTCAATAATCGATACCTAAAACTTGAATTGTACTACTTCTTACTGGCTATTACATCAGCTTAGAAGCTTCATCTGTGTTCTACTATTTTGCTTTTAGTGTCTCCACATACCGCAGCACGTGACATAGCTTTGTAGACGATAAGTACAACCGTTTCAGAGAGAAGAGCGGCCAATGTGACGATCTGACTTAAAGTCGATTCGATAACAAATGACGAAAACGGACGGATTTCTCAGGTTTTTACTACATATGAACACTTTTCACATTCTCCCGTGCAACTCGGCTGCTAGTCCTCCTTTCATGCAGAATCTTAAGGTCCTAGCTCATGTCCAAGGCACCAAAGCCAGCTAAAAAGTCAATAATCGATACCTAAAACTTGAATTCTACTACTTCTTACTGGCTATTACATCAACTTAGAAGCTTCATCTGTGTTCTACTATAGTGCTTTTAGTGTCTCCACATACCGCAGCACGCGACATAGCTTTGCAGACGATAAGTACAACCGTTTCAGAGAGAAGAGCGGCCAATGTGACGATCTGGCTTTAAGTCGATTCGATAACAAATGACGAAAACGGATGGATTTCTAAGGTTTTTACTACATATGAACACTTTTCACATTCTCCCGTGCAACTCGGCTGCTAGTCCTCCTTTCATGCAGAATCTTAAGGTACTAGCTCATGTCCAAGGCACCAAAGCCAGCTAAAAAGTCAATAATCGATACCTAAAACTTGAATTGTACTACTTCTTACTGGCTATTACATCAACTTAGAAGCTTCATCTGTGTTCTACTATGGTGCTTTTAGTGTCTCCGCATACCGCAGCACGCGACACAGCTTTGCAGACGATAAGTACAACCGTTTCAGAGAGAAGAGCGGCCAATGTGACGATCTGGCTTTAAGTCGATTCGATAACAAATGACGAAAACGGACGGAAGTCTCAGGTTTTTAATACATATGAACACTTTTCACATTCTCCCGTGCAACTCGGCTGCTAGTCCTCCTTTTATGCAGAATCTTAAAGTCCTAGCTCATGTCCAAGGCACCAAAGCCAGCTAAAAAGTCAATAATCGATACCTAAATCTCTAATTGGTCTACTTCTTACTGGCTATTACATCAACTTAGAAGCTTCATCTGTGTTCTACTATGGTGCTTTTCTGTTTCCGCCTACGGCAACACGCGGCATAGCTTTGCAGACGATAAGTACAACCGTTTCTGAGAGCAGAGCAACCAATGTGACGATCTGGCTTTAAGTCGATTCGATAACAAATGACGAAAACGGACGGATTACTCAGGTCTTTACTTCATATGAACACTTTTTACATTCTCCCCTGCAACTCGGCTGCTAGTCCTCCTTTCATGCAGAATCTTAAGGTCCTAGCTCATGTCCAAGGCACCAAAGCCAGCTAAAAAGTCAATAATCGATACCTAAAACTTGAATTGTACTACTTCTTACTGGCTACTACATCAACATAGAAGCTTCATCTGTGTTCTACTATGCCGATTTTAGTGTCTCAGCATACCGCTGCATGCGACATAGCTTTGCAGACGATAAGTACAAGCGTCTCAGAGAGAAGAGCGGCCAATGTGACGATCTGGCTTTGATTCCAAAACAAATGACGAAAACGGACGAATTTCTCAGGTTTTTACTACATATGAACACTTTTCACATTCTCCCGTGCTACTCGGCTGCTAGTCCTCCTTTCATGCAGAATCTTAAGGTCCTAGCTCATGTCCAAGGCACCAAAGCTAGCTAAAAAGTCAATAATCGATACCTAAAACTTGAATTGTACTACTTCTTACTGGCTATTACATCAACTTAGAAACTTCATCTGTGTTCTACTATGCTGCTTGTAGTGTCTCAGCATACCGCAGTATGCGACATAGCTTTGCAGACGATAAGTACAACCGTTTCAGAGAGAAGAGCGGCCAATGTGACGATCTGGCTTTAAGTCGATTCTACATCTACATGACTACTCTGCAATTCACATTTAAGTGCTTGGCAGAGGGTTCATCGAACCACAATCATACTATCTCTCTACTATTCCACTCCCGAACAGCGAGCGGGAAAAACGAACACCTAAACCTTTCTGTTCGAGCTCTGATTTCTCTTATTTTATTTTGATGATCATTCTTACCTATGTAGGTTGGGCTCAACAAAATATTTTCGCATTCGGAAGAGAAAGTTGGTGACTGAAATTTCGTAAAAAGGTCTCGCCGCGATGAAAAACGTCTATGCTGTAATGACTTCCATCCCAACTCGTGTATCATATCTGCCACACTCTCTCCCCTATAACGCGATAATACAAAACGAGCTGCCCTTCTTTGCACCCTCTCGATGTCCTCCGTCAATCCCACCTGGTAAGGATTCCACACCGCGCAGCAATATTCTAACAGAGGACGAACGAGTGTAGTGTAAGCTGTCTCTTTAGTGGACTTGTTGCATCTTCTAAGTGTCCTGCCAATGAAACGCAACCTTTGGCTCGCCTTCCCGACAATATTATCTATGAGGTCCTTCCAACTGAAGTTGTTTGTAATTTTAACACCCAGGTACTTAGTTGAATTGACAGCCTTGAGAATTGTACTATTTATCGAGTAATCGAATTCCAACGGATTTCTTTTGGAACTCATGTGGATCATCTCACACTTTTCGTTATTTAGCGTCAACTGCCACCTGACACACCATACAGCAATCTTTTCTAAATCGCTTTGCAGCTGATACTGGTCTTCGGATGACTTTACTAGACGGTAAATTACAGCATCATCTGCGAACAACCTAAGAGAACTGCTCAGATTGTCACCCAGGTCATTTATATAGATCAGGAACAGTAGAGGTCCCAGGACGCTTCCTTGGGGAACACCTGATATCACTTCAGTTTTACTCGATGATTTGCCGTCTATTACTACGAACTGTGACCTTCCTGACAGGAAATCACGAATCCAGTCGCACAACTGAGACGATACCCCATAGCTCCGCAGCTTGATTAGAAGTCGCTTGTGAGGAACGGTGTCAAAAGCTTTCCGGAAATCTAGAAATACGGAATCAACTTGAGATCCCCTGTCGATAGCGGCCATTACCTCGTGCGAATAAAGAGCTAGCTGCGTTGCACAAGAGCGATGTTTTCTGAAGCCATGCTGATTACGTGTCAATAGATCGTTCCCTTCGAGGTGATTCATAATGTTTGAATACAGTATATGCTCCAAAACCCTACTGCAAACCGACGTCAATGATATAGGTCTGTAGTTAAATGGATTACTCCTACTACCCTTCTTGAACACTGGTGCGACCTGCGCAATTTTCCAATCTGTAGGTACAGATCTATCGGTGAGCGAGCGGTTGTATATGAGTGCTAAGTAGGGAGCTATAGTATCAGCGTAATCTGAAAGGAACCTAATCGGTATACAATCTGGACCTGAAGACTTGCCCGTATCAAGCGATTTGAGTTGCTTCGCAACCCCTAAGGTATCTACTTCTAAGAAACTCATGCTAGCAGATGTTCGTGTTTCAAATTCTGGAATATTCCATTCGTCTTCCCTGGTGAAGGAATTTCGGAAAACTGCGTTCAATAACTCCGCTTTAGCGGCGCAGTCGTCGATAACAGTACCATCGGCACTGCGCAGCGAAGGTATTGACTGCGTCTTGCCGCTTGTGTACTTTACATACGACCAGAATTTCTTCGGATTTTCTACCAAATTTCGAGACAATGTTTCGTTGTGGAACCTATTAAAGGCATCTCGCATCGAAGTACGTGCCAAATTTCGCGCGTCTGTAAATTTTAGCCCATCTTCAGGATTTCGCGTTCTTCTGAACTTCGCATGCTTTTTCCGTTGCCTCTGCAACAGGGTTCGGACCTTTTTTGTGTACCACGGGGGATCCGTTCCATCTCTTACCAATTTATGAGGTATGAATATCTCAATTGCTGTTGCTACTATATCTTTGAATTTGAGCCACATCTCGTCTACATTCGCATAGTCAGTTCGGAAGGAATGGAAATTGTCTTTTAGGAAGGCTTCTAGTGGTACTTTATCCGCTTTTTTAAATAAAATTATTTTGCGTTTGTTTCTGATGGATTTGGAAGAAATGGTATTGAGCCTAGCTACAATGACCTTGTGATCACTAATCCCTGTATCAGTCATGATGCTCTCTATCAGCTCTGGATTGTTTGTGGCCAAGAGGTCAAGTGTGTTTTCGCAACCATTTACAATTCGCGTGGGTTCGTGGACTAACTGCTCTAAATAATTTTCGGAGAATGCATTTAGGACAATCTCGGAAGACGTTTTGTGCCTACCACCGATTTTGAACAAGTATTTTTGCCAACATACCGAGGGTAGGTTGAAGTCCCCACCAACTATAACCGTATGAGTGGGGTATTTATTTGTTACGAGACTCAAACTTTCTCTGAACTGTTCCGCAACTGTATCATCGGAGTCTGGGGGTCGGTAGAAGGAGCCAATTATTAACTTAATTCGGCTGTTAAGTATAACCTCCACCCACACCAATTCGCACAGAGTATCTACTTCGACTTCACTACAAGATAAACCACTACTGACAGACACCAACACTCCACCACCAATTCTGCCTAATCTATCTTTCCTGAACACCGTCTGAGACTTCGTAAAAATTTCTGCAGAACTTATTTCAGGCTTTAGCCAGCTTTCTGTACCTATAACGATATCAGCTTCTGCGCTTTCTATTAGCGCTTGAAGCTCAGGGACTTTTCCAGCGCAACTACAACAATTTACAACTATAATTCCGACTGTTCCTTGATCCAAGCACGTCCTGTAATTGCCAAGCACCCTTTGACATTGCAGCCCATCCCGCACTTTCCCGAGGCCTTCTAACCTAAAAAACCGCCCAGTCCACGCCACACAGCCTCCGCTACCCGTGTAGCCGCCAGCTGAGTGTAGTGAACTCCTGACCTATTCAGCGGAACCCGAAACCCCACCACCCTATGGCGCAAGTCAAGGAATCTGCAGCCAATACGGTCGCAAAACCGTCTGAGCCTCTGATTCGATAACAAATGACGAAAACGGACGAATTTCCCAGGTTTTTACTACATATGAACACTTTTCACATTCTCCCGTGCTACTCGGCTGCTAGTCCTCCTTTCATGCAGAATCTTAAGGTCCTAGCTCATGTCCAAGGCACCAATGCTAGCTAAAACGTCAATAATCGATACATAAAACTTGAATTGTACTACTTCATACTGGCTATTACATCAACTTAGAAGCTCCATCTGTGTTCTACTATGGTGATTTTAGTGTCTCCGCATACCGCAGCACGCGACATAGCTTTGTAGACGATAAGTACACCCGTTTCAGAGAGAAGAGCGGCCAATGTGACGATCTGGCTTTAAGTCGATTCGATAACAAATGACGAAAACGGACGGATTTCTCAGGTTTTTACTACATATGAACACTTTTCACATTCTCCCGTGCAACTCGGCTGCTAGTCCTCCTTTCATGCAGAATCTTAAGGTCCTAGCTCATGTCCAAGGCAACAAAGCCAGCTAAAAAGTCAATAATCGATACCTAAAACTTGAATTGTACTACTTCTTACTGGCTATTACATCAACTTAGAAGCTTCATCTGTGTTTTACTATGCTGCTTGTAGTGTCCCAGCATACCGCAGCATGCGACATAGCTTTGCAGACGATAAGTACAACCGTTTCCGAGAGCAGAGCGGCCAATGTGACGATCTGGCTTTAGGTCGATTCGATAACAAATGACGAAAACGGACGGATTTCTCAGGTTTTTACTTCATATGAACACTTTTTACATTCTCCCCTGCAACTCGGCTGCTAGTCCTCCTTTCATGCAGAATCTTAAGGTCCTAGCTCATGTCCAAGGCACCAAAGCCAACCAAAAAATCAATAATCGATACCTAAAACTTGAATTGTACTACTTCTTACTGGCTATTACATCAACTTAGAAGCTTCATCTGTGTTTTACTATGCTGCTTGTAGTGTCTCAGCATACCGCAGCATGCGACATAGCTTTGCAGACGATAAGTACAACCGTTTCCGAGAGCAGAGCGGCCAATGTGACGATCTGGCTTTAAGTCGATTCGATAACAAATGACGAAAACGGACCGATTTCTCAGGTTTTTACTTCATATGAACACTTTTTACATTCTCCCCTGCAACTCGGCTGCTAGTCCTCCTTTCATGCAGAATCTTAAGGTCCTAGCTCATGTCCAAGGCACCAAAGCCAGCTAAAAAGTCAATAATCGATACCTAAAACTTGAATTGTACTACTTCTTACTGGCCATTACATCAACTTAGAAGCTTCATCTGTGTTTTACTATGCTGCTTGTAGTGTCTCAGCATACCGCAGCATGCGACATAGCTTTGCAGACGATAAGTACAAGCGTTTCAGAGAGAAGAGCGGCCAATGTGACGATCTGGCTTTAAGTCGATTCGATAACAAATGACGAAAACGGACGAATTTCTCAGGTTTTTACTACATATGATCACTTTTCACATTCTCCCGTGCTACTGGGCTGCTAGTCCTCCTTTCATGCAGAATCTTAAGGTCCTAGCTCATGTCCAAGGCACCAAAGCCAGCTAAAAAGTCAATAATCGATACGTAAAACTTGAATTCTACTACTTCTTACTGGCTATTACATCAACTTGGAAGTGTCATCTGTGTTCTACAATGGTGCTTTTAGTGTCTCTGCATACCGCAGCATGCGACATAGCTTTGCAGACGATAAGTACAAGCGTCTCAGAGAGAAGAGCGGCCAATGTGACGATCTGGCTTTGATTCCAAAACAAATGACGAAAACGGACGAATTTTTCAGGTTTTTACTACATATGAACACTTTTCACATTCTCCCGTGCTACTCGGCTGCTAGTCCTCCTTTCATGCAGAATCTTAAGGTCCTAGCTCATGTCCAAGGCACCAAAGCTAGCTAAAAAGTCAATAATCAATACCTAAAACTTGAATTGTACTACTTCTTACTGGCTATTACATCAACTTAGAAACTTCATCTGTGTTCTACTATGCTGCTTGTAGTGTCTCAGCATACCGCAGTATGCGACATAGCTTTGCAGACGATAAGTACAACCGTTTCAGAGAGAAGAGCGGCCAATGTGACGATCTGGCTTTAAGTCGATTCTACATCTACATGACTACTCTGCAATTCACATTTAAGTGCTTGGCAGAGGGTTCATCGAACCACAATCATACTATCTCTCTACTATTCCACTCCCGAACAGCGAGCGGGAAAAACGAACACCTAAACCTTTCTGTTCGAGCTCTGATTTCTCTTATTTTATTTTGATGATCATTCCTACCTATGTAGGTTGGGCTCAACAAAATATTTTCGCATTCGGAAGAGAAAGTTGGTGACTGAAATTTCGTAAAAAGGTCTCGCCGCGACGAAAAACGTCTATGCTGTAATGACTTCCATCCCAACTCGTGTATCATATCTGCCACACTCTCTCCCCTATAACGCGATAATACAAAACGAGCTGCCCTTCTTTGCACCCTCTCGATGTCCTCCGTCAATCCCACCTGGTAAGGATTCCACACCGCGCAGCAATATTCTAACAGAGGACGAACGAGTGTAGTGTAAGCTGTCTCTTTAGTGGACTTGTTGCATCTTCTAAGTGTCCTGCCAATGAAACGCAACCTTTGGCTCGCCTTCCCGAGAATATTATCTATGAGGTCCTTCCAAATGAAGTTGTTTGTAATTTTAACACCCAGGTACTTAGTTGAATTGACAGCCTTGAGAATTGTACTATTTATCGAGTAATCGAATTCCAACGGATTTCTTTTGGAACTCATGTGGATCATCTCACACTTTTCGTTATTTAGCGTCAACTGCCACCTGACACACCATACAGCAATCTTTTCTAAATCGCTTTGCAGCTGATACTGGTCTTCGGATGACTTTACTAGACGGTAAATTACAGCATCATCTGCGAACAACCTAAGAGAACTGCTCAGATTGTCACCCAGGTCATTTATATAGATCAGGAACAGTAGAGGTCCCAGGACGCTTCCTTGGGGAACACCTGATATCACTTCAGTTTTACTCGATGATTTGCCGTCTATTACTACGAACTGTGACCTTCCTGACAGGAAATCACGAATCCAGTCGCACAACTGAGACGATACCCCATAGCTCCGCAGCTTGATTAGAAGTCGCTTGTGAGGAACGGTGTCAAAAGCTTTCCGGAAATCTAGAAATACGGAATCAACTTGAGATCCCCTGTCGATAGCGGCCATTACCTCGTGCGAATAAAGAGCTAGCTGCGTTGCACAAGAGCGATGTTTTCTGAAGCCATGCTGATTACGTGTCAATAGATCGTTCCCTTCGAGGTGATTCATAATGTTTGAATACAGTATATGCTCCAAAACCCTACTGCAAACCGACGTCAATGATATAGGTCTGTAGTTAAATGGATTACTCCTACTACCCTTCTTGAACACTGGTGCGACCTGCGCAATTTTCCAATCTGTAGGTACAGATCTATCGGTGAGCGAGCGGTTGTATATGAGTGCTAAGTAGGGAGCTATAGTATCAGCGTAATCTGAAAGGAACCTAATCGGTATACAATCTGGACCTGAAGACTTGCCCGTATCAAGCGATTTGAGTTGCTTCGCAACCCCTAAGGTATCTACTTCTAAGAAACTCATGCTAGCAGATGTTCGTGTTTCAAATTCTGGAATATTCCATTCGTCTTCCCTGGTGAAGGAATTTCGGAAAACTGCGTTCAATAACTCCGCTTTAGCGGCGCAGTCGTCGATAACAGTACCATCGGCACTGCGCAGCGAAGGTATTGACTGCGTCTTGCCGCTTGTGTACTTTACATACGACCAGAATTTCTTCGGATTTTCTACCAAATTTCGAGACAATGTTTCGTTGTGGAACCTATTAAAGGCATCTCGCATCGAAGTACGTGCCAAATTTCGCGCGTCTGTAAATTTTAGCCCATCTTCAGGATTTCGCGTTCTTCTGAACTTCGCATGCTTTTTCCGTTGCCTCTGCAACAGGGTTCGGACCTTTTTTGTGTACCACGGGGGATCCGTTCCATCTCTTACCAATTTATGAGGTATGAATATCTCAATTGCTGTTGCTACTATATCTTTGAATTTGAGCCACATCTCGTCTACATTCGCATAGTCAGTTCGGAAGGAATGGAAATTGTCTTTTAGGAAGGCTTCTAGTGGTACTTTATCCGCTTTTTTAAATAAAATTATTTTGCGTTTGTTTCTGATGGATTTGGAAGAAATGGTATTGAGCCTAGCTACAATGACCTTGTGATCACTAATCCCTGTATCAGTCATGATGCTCTCTATCAGCTCTGGATTGTTTGTGGCCAAGAGGTCAAGTGTGTTTTCGCAACCATTTACAATTCGCGTGGGTTCGTGGACTAACTGCTCTAAATAATTTTCGGAGAATGCATTTAGGACAATCTCGGAAGACGTTTTGTGCCTACCACCGATTTTGAACAAGTATTTTTGCCAACATACCGAGGGTAGGTTGAAGTCCCCACCAACTATAACCGTATGAGTGGGGTATTTATTTGTTACGAGACTCAAACTTTCTCTGAACTGTTCCGCAACTGTATCATCGGAGTCTGGGGGTCGGTAGAAGGAGCCAATTATTAACTTAATTCGGCTGTTAAGTATAACCTCCACCCACACCAATTCGCACAGAGTATCTACTTCGACTTCACTACAAGATAAACCACTACTGACAGACACCAACACTCCACCACCAATTCTGCCTAATCTATCTTTCCTGAACACCGTCTGAGACTTCGTAAAAATTTCTGCAGAACTTATTTCAGGCTTTAGCCAGCTTTCTGTACCTATAACGATATCAGCTTCTGCGCTTTCTATTAGCGCTTGAAGCTCAGGGACTTTTCCAGCGCAACTACAACAATTTACAACTATAATTCCGACTGTTCCTTGATCCAAGCACGTCCTGTAATTGCCAAGCACCCTTTGACATTGCAGCCCATCCCGCACTTTCCCGAGGCCTTCTAACCTAAAAAACCGCCCAGTCCACGCCACACAAACTCCGCTACCCGTGTAGCCGCCAGCTGAGTGTAGTGAACTCCTGACCTATTCAGCGGAACCCGAAACCCCACCACCCTATGGCGCAAGTCAAGGAATCTGCAGCCAATACGGTCGCAAAACCGTCTGAGCCTCTGATTCGATAACAAATGACGAAAACGGACGAATTTCCCAGGTTTTTACTACATATGAACACTTTTCACATTCTCCCGTGCTACTCGGCTGCTAGTCCTCCTTTCATGCAGAATCTTAAGGTCCTAGCTCATGTCCAAGGCACCAATGCTAGCTAAAACGTCAATAATCGATACATAAAACTTGAATTGTACTACTTCATACTGGCTATTACATCAACTTAGAAGCTCCATCTGTGTTCTACTATGGTGATTTTAGTGTCTCCGCATACCGCAGCACGCGACATAGCTTTGTAGACGATAAGTACACCCGTTTCAGAGAGAAGAGCGGCCAATGTGACGATCTGGCTTTAAGTCGATTCGATAACAAATGACGAAAACGGACGGATTTCTCAGGTTTTTACTACATATGAACACTTTTCACATTCTCCCGTGCAACTCGGCTGCTAGTCCTCCTTTCATGCAGAATCTTAAGGTCCTAGCTCATGTCCAAGGCAACAAAGCCAGCTAAAAAGTCAATAATCGATACCTAAAACTTGAATTGTACTACTTCTTACTGGCTATTACATCAACTTAGAAGCATCATCTGTGTTTTACTATGCTGCTTGTAGTGTCCCAGCATACCGCAGCATGCGACATAGCTTTGCAGACGATAAGTACAACCGTTTCCGAGAGCAGAGCGGCCAATGTGACGATCTGGCTTTAGGTCGATTCGATAACAAATGACGAAAACGGACGGATTTCTCAGGTTTTTACTTCATATGAACACTTTTTACATTCTCCCCTGCAACTCGGCTGCTAGTCCTCCTTTCATGCAGAATCTTAAGGTCCTAGCTCATGTCCAAGGCACCAAAGCCAACCAAAAAATCAATAATCGATACCTAAAACTTGAATTGTACTACTTCTTACTGGCTATTACATCAATGTAGAAGCTTCATCTGTGTTCTACTATGGTGCTTTTAGTGTCTCCGCATACCGCAGCACGCGACATAGCATTGCAGACGATAAGTACAACCGTTTCAGAGAGAAGAGCGGCCAATGAGACGATCTGGCTTTAAGTCGATTCGATAACAAATGACGAAAACGGACGGATGTCTCAGGTTTTTACTACATATGAACACTTTTCACATTCTCCCATGCAACTCGGCTGCTAGTCCTCCTTTTATGCAGAATCTTAAAGTCCTAGCTCATGTCCAAGGCACCAAAGCCAGCTAAAAAGTCAATAATCGATACCTAAAACTTGAATTGTACTACTTCTTACTGGCTATTACATCAACTTAGAAGCTTCATCCTTGTTCTACTATTGTGCTTTTAGTGTCTCCGCATACCGCAGCACGCGACATTGCTTTGCAGACGATAAGTACAACCGTTTCAGAGAGAAGAGCGGCCAATGTGACGATCTGGCTTCAAGTCGATTCGATAACAAATGACGATAACGTATGGATTTCTAAGGTTTTTACTACATATGAACACTTTTCACATTCTCCCGTGCTACTCGGCTGCTAGTCCTCCTTTCATGCAGAATCCTAAGGTACTAGCTCATGTCCAAGGCACCAAAGCCAGCTAAAAAGTCAATAATCGATACGTAAAACTTGAATTGTACTACTTCTTACTGGCTATTACATCAACTTAGAAGCTTCTTCTGTGTTCTACTATTGTGCTTTTAGTGTCTCCGCATACCGCAGCACGCGACATAGCTTTGCAGACGATAAGTACAACCGTTTCAGAGAGAAGAGCGGCCAATGTGACGATCTGGCTTTAAGTCGATTCGATAACAAATGACGAAAACGGACGGATTACTCAGGTCTTTACTGCATATGAACACTTTTTAAATTCTTCCCTGCAACTCGGCTGCTAGTCCTCCTTTCATGCAGAATCTTAAGGTCCTAGCTCATGTCCAAGGCACCAAAGTCAGCTAAAAAGTCAATAATCGATACCTAAAACTTGAATTGTACTACTTCTTACTGGCTATTACATCAACATAGAAGCTTCATCCTTGTTCTACTATTGTGCTTTTAGTGTCTCGCATACCGCAGCACGCGACATAGCTTTGCAGACGATAAGTACAACCGTTTCAGAGAGAAGAGCGGAAAATGTGACGATCTGGCTTTAAGTCGATTCGATAACAAATGACGAAAACGGACGGATGTCTCAGGTTTTTAATACATACGAACACTTTTCACATTCTCCCGTGCAAATGGGCTGCTAGTCCTCCTTTTATGCAGAATCTTAAAGTCCTAGCTCATGTCCAAGGCACCAAAGCCAGCTAAAAAGTCAATAATCGATACTTAAATCTCTAATTGGTCTACTTCTTACTGGCTATTACATCAACTTAGAAGCTTCATCTGTGTTCTACTATGGTGCTTTTCTGTTTCCGCCTACGGCAACAAGCGACATAGCTTTGCAGACGATAAGTACAACCGTTTCTGAGAGCAGAGCGACCAATGTGACGATCTGGCTTTAAGTCGATTCGATAACAAATGACGAAAACGGACGGATTACTCAGGTCTTTACTGCATATGAACACTTTTTAAATTCTTCCCTGCAACTCGGCTGCTAGTCCTCCTTTCATGCAGAATCTTAAGGTCCTAGCTCATGTCCAAGGCACCAAAGTCAGCTAAAAAGTCAATAATCGATGCCTAAAACTTGAATTATACTACTTCTTACTGGCTATTACATCAACATAGAAGCTTCATCTGTGTTCTACTATGCTGCTTTTAGTGTCTCAGCATACCGCAGCATGCGACATAGCTTTGCAGACAATAAGTACAAGCGTTTCAGAGAGAAGAGCGGCCAATGTGACGATCTGGCTTTAAGTCGATTCCATAACAAATGACGAAAACGGACGAAATTCTCAGGTTTTTACTACATATGAACACTTTTCACATTCTCCCGTGCTACTCGGCTGCTAGTCCACCTTTCATGCAGAATCTTAAGGTCCTAGCTCATGTCCAAGGCACCAATGCTAGCTAAAACGTCAATAATCGATACCTAAAACTTGAATTGTACTACTTCTTACTGGCTATTACATCAACTTAGAAGCTCCATCTGTGTTCTACTATGGTGATTTTAGTGTCTCCGCATACCGCAGCACGCGACATAGCTTTGTAGACGATAAGTACAACCGTTTCAGAGAGAAGAGCGGCCAATGTGACGATCTGGCTTTAAGTCGATTCGATAACAAATGACGAAAACGGACGGATTTATCAGGTTTTTACTACATATGAACACTTTTCACATTCTCCCGTGCAACTCGGCTGCTAGTCCTCCTTTCATGCAGAATCTTAAGGTCCTAGCTCATGTCCAAGGCACCAAAGCCAGCTAAAAAGTCAATAATCGATACCTAAAACTTGAATTGTACTACTTCTTACTGGCTATTACATCAACTTAGAAGCTTCATCTGTGTTTTACTATGCTGCTTGTAGTGTCTTAGCATACCGCAGCATGCGACATAGCTTTGCAGACGATAAGTACAACCGTTTCCGAGAGCAGAGCGGCCAATGTGACGATCTGGCTTTAAGTCGATTCGATAACAAATGACGAAAACGGACCGATTTCTCAGGTTTTTACTTCATATGAACACTTTTTACATTCTCCCCTGCAACTCGGCTGCTAGTCCTCCTTTCATGCAGAATCTTAAGGTCCTAGCTCATGTCCAAGGCACCAAAGCCAGCTAAAAAGTCAATAATCGATACCTAAAACTTGAATTGTACTACTTCTTACTGGCCATTACATCAACTTAGAAGCTTCATCTGTGTTTTACTATGCTGCTTGTAGTGTCTCAGCATACCGCAGCATGCGACATAGCTTCGCAGACGATAAGTACAAGCGTTTCAGAGAGAAGAGCGGCCAATGTGACGATCTGGCTTTAAGTCGATTCGATAACAAATGACGAAAACGGACGAATTTCTCAGGTTTTTACTACATATGATCACTTTTCACATTCTCCCGTGCTACTCGGCTGCTAGTCCTCCTTTCATGCAGAATCTTAAGGTCCTAGCTCATGTCCAAGGCACCAAAGCCAGCTAAAAAGTCAATAATCGATACCAAAACTTGAATTGTACTACTTCTTACTGGCCATTACATCAACTTAGAAGCTTCATCTGTGTTTTACTATGCTGCTTGTAGTGTCTCAGCATACCGCAGCATGCGACATAGCTTCGCAGACGATAAGTACAAGCGTTTCAGAGAGAAGAGCGGCCAATGTGACGATCTGGCTTTAAGTCGATTCGATAACAAATGACGAAAACGGACGAATTTCTCAGGTTTTTACTACATATGATCACTTTTCACATTCTCCCGTGCTACTCGGCTGCTAGTCCTCCTTTCATGCAGAATCTTAAGGTCCTAGCTCATGTCCAAGTCACCAAAGCCAGCTAAAAAGTCAATAATCGATACCTAAAACTTGAATTGGACTACTTCTTACTCGCTATTACATCAACTTAGAAGCTTCATCTGTGTTCTACTATGGTGCTTTTCCTGTTTCCGCCTACGGCAACACGCGACATAGCTTTGCAGACGGTAAGTACAACCGTTTCCGAGAGCAGAGCGGCCAATGTGACGATCTGTCTTTAAGTCGATTCGATAACAAATGACGAAAACGGACAGATTTCTCAGGTTTTTACTACATATGAACACTTTTCACATTTTCCCCTGCAACTCGGCTGCTACTCCTCCTTTCATACAGAATCTTAAGGTCCTAGCTCATGTCCAAGGCACCAAAGCCAGCTAAAAAGTCAATAATCGATACCTAAAACTTGAATTGTACTACTTCTTACTGGCTATTACATCAGCTTAGAAGCTTCATCTGTGTTCTACTATTTTGCTTTTAGTGTCTCCACATACCGCAGCATGTGACATAGCTTTGTAGACGATAAGTACAACCGTTTCAGAGAGAAGAGCGGCCAATGTGACGATCTGACTTAAAGTCGATTCGATAACAAATGACGAAAACGGACGGATTTCTCAGGTTTTTACTACATATGAACACTTTTCACATTCTCCCGTGCAACTCGGCAGCCATTCCTCCTTTCATGCTGAATCTTAAGGTCCTAGCTCATGTCCAAGGCACCAAAGCCAGCTAAAAAGTCAATAATCGATACCTAAAACTTGAATTCTACTACTTCTTACTGGCTATTACATCAACTTAGAAGCTTCATCTGTGTTCTACTATTGTGCTTTTAGTGTCTCCGCATACCGCAGCATGCGACATAGCTTTGCAGACGATAAGTACAACCGTTTCAGAGAGAAGAGCGGCCAATGTGACGATCTGGCTTTAAGTCGATTCGATAACAAATGACGAAAACGGACGGATGTCTCAGGTTTTTAATACATATGAACACTTTTCACATTCTCCCGTGCAACTGGGCTGCTAGTCCTCCTTTTATGCAGAATCTTAAAGTCCTAGCTCATGTCCAAGGCACCAAAGCCAGCTAAAATGTCAATAATCGATACTTAAATCTCTAATTGGTCTACTTCTTACTGGCTATTACATCAACTTAGAAGCTTCATCTGTGTTCTACTATGGTGCTTTTCTGTTTTCGCCTACGGCAACACGCGACATAGCTTTGCAGACGATAAGTACAACCGTTTCTGAGAGCAGAGCGACCAATGTGACGATCTGGCTTTAAGTCGATTCGATAACAAATGACGAAAACGGACGGATTACTCAGGTCTTTACTTCATATGAACACTTTTTAAATTCTTCCCTGCAACTCGGCTGCTAGTCCTCCTTTCATGCTGAATCTTAAGGTCCTAGCTCATGTCCAAGGCACCAAAGCCAGCTAAAAAGTCAATAATCGATACCTAAAACTTGAATTGTACTACTTCTTACTGGCTATTACATCAACATAGAAGCTTCATCTGTGTTCTACTATGCTGCTTTTAGTGTCTCAGCATACCGCAGCATGCGACATAGCTTTGCAGACGATAAGTACAAGCGTTTCAGAGAGAAGAGCGGCCAATGTGACGATCTGGCTTTAAGTCGATTCCATAACAAATGACGAAAACAGACGAATTTCTCAGGTTTTTACTACATATGAACACTTTTCACATTCTCCCGTGCTACTCGGCTGCTAGTCCTCCTTTCATGCAGAATCTTAAGGTCCTAGATCATGTCCAAGGCACCAAAGGTAGCTAAAAAGTCAATAATCGATACCTAAAACTTGAATTGTACTACTTCTTACTGGCTATTACATCAACTTAGAAACTTCATCTGTGTTCTACTATGCTGCTTGTAGTGTCTCAGCATACCGCAGTATGCGACATAGCTTTGCAGACGATAAGTACAAGCGTTTCAGAGAGAAGAGCGGCCAATGTGACGATCTGGCTTTAAGTCGATTCGATAACAAATGACGAAAACGGACGAATTTCCCACTTTTTTACTACATATGAACACTTTTCACATTCTCCCGTGCTACTCGGCTGCTAGTCCTCCTTTCATGCAGAATCTTAAGGTCGTAGCTCATGTCCAAGGCACCAATGCTAGCTAAAAAGTCAATAATCGATACCTAAAACTTGAATTTTACTACTTCTTACTGGCTATTACATCAACTTAGAAGCTCCATCTGTGTTCTACTATGGTGCTTTTCTGTTTCCGCCTACGGCAACACGCGACATAGCTTTGCAGACGATAAGTACAACTGTTTCTGAGAGCAGAGCGACCAATGTGACGATCTGGCTTTAAGTCGATTCGATAACAAATGACGAAAACGGACGAATTACTCAGGTCTTTACTTCATATGAACACTTTTTAAATTCTTCCCTGCAACTCGGCTGCTAGTCCACCTTTCATGCAGAATCTTAAGGTCCTAGCTCATGTCCAAGGCACCAAAGTCAGCTAAAAAGTCAATAATCGATACCTAAAACTTTAATTGTAGTACTTCTTACTGGCTATTACATCAACTTAGAAGCTTCATCTGTGTTCTACTATGGTGCTTTTAGTGTCTCAGCATAAAGCAGCACGCGACATAGCTTTGCAGACGATAAGTACAACCGTTTTAGAGAGAAGAGCGGCCAATGTGACGATCTGGCTTTAAGTCGATTCGATAACAAATGACAAAAACGGACGGATTTCTCAGGTTTTTACTATATATGAACACTTTTCACATTCTCCCGTGCAACTCGGCTGCTAGTCCTCCTTTCATGCAGAATCTTAAGGTCCTAGCTCATGTCCAAGGCAACAAAGCCAGCTAAAAAGCCAATAAACAATACCTAAAACTTGAATTGTACTACTTCTTCCTGGCTATTACATCAACTTAGAAGCTTCATCTGTGTTCTACTACGGTGCTTTTAGTTTCTCCGCATACCGCAGCACGCGACATAGTTTTGCAGACGATAAGTACAACCGTTTCAGAGAGAAGAGCGGCCAATGTGACGATCTAGCTTTAAGTCGATTCGATAACAAATGACGAAAATGGACGGATTTCTCAGGTTTTTACTACATATGAACACTTTTCACATACTCCCGTGCAACGCGGCCGCTAGTCCTCGTTTCATGCAGAATCATAAGGTCCTAGCTCATGTCCAAGGCACCAAAGCCAGCTAAAAAGTCAATAATCGATACCTAAATCTTGAATTGGACTACTTCTTACTGGCTATTACATCAACTTAGAAGCATCATTTGTGTTCTACTATGGTGCTTTTAGTGTCTCCGCATATCGCAGCACGCGACATAGCTTTGTAGACGATAAGTACAACCGTTTCAGAGAGAAGAGCGGCCAATGTGACGATCTGGCTTTAAGTCGATTCGATAACAAATGACGAAAACGGACCGATTTCTCAGGTTTTTACTACATATGAACACTTTTCACATTCTCCCTTGCAACTAGGCTGCTAGTCCTCCATTCATGCAGAATCATAAGGTCCTAGCTCATGTCCAAGGCACCAAAGCCAGCTAAAAAGTCAATAATCAATACCTAAAACTTGAATTGTACTACTTCTTCCTGGCTATTACGTCAGCGTAGAAGCTACATCTGTGTTCTACTACGGTGCTTTTAGTTTCTCCGCATACCGCAGCACGCGACATAGTTTTGCAGACGATAAGTACAACCGTTTCGGAGAGAAGAGCGGCCATTGTGACGATCTGGCTTTAAGTCGATTCGGTAACAAATGACGAAAACGGACGGATTTCTCAGGTTTTTACTACATATGAACACTTTTCACATTCTCCCGTGCAACTCGGCTGCTAGTCCTCCTTTCATGCAGAATCATAAGGTCCTAGCTCATGTCCAAGGCACCAAAGCTAGCTAAATGTCAATAATCGATACCTACAACTTGAATTGTACTACTTCTTACTGGCTATTACATCAACTTAGAAGCTTCATCTGTGTTCTACTATGGTGCATTTAGTGTCTCCGCATACCGCAGCACGTGACATAGCTTTGCAATCGATAAGTACAACCGTTTCAGAGTGAAGAGCGGCTAATGTGACGATCTGGCTTTAAGTCGATTCGATAACAAATGACGAAAACGGACGGATTTCTCAGGTTTTTACTACATATGAACACTTTTCACATTCTCCCTTGCAACTCGGCTGCTAGTCCTCCTTTCATGCAGAATCTTAAGGTCCTAGCTCATGTCCAAGGCACCAAAGCCAGCTAAAAAGTCAATAATCAATACCTAAAACTTGATTTGTACTACTTCTTCCTGGCTATTACATCAACTTAGAAGCTTCATCTGTGTTCTACTACGGTGCTTTTAGTTTCTCCGCATACCGCAGCACGCGACATAGTTTTGCAGACGATAAGTACAAGCGTTTCAGAGAGAAGAGCGGCCAATGTGACGATCTAGCTTTAAGTCGATTCGATAACAAATGACGAAAATGGACGGATTTCTCAGGTTTTTACTACATATGAACACTTTTCACATACTCCCGTGCAACGCGGCCGCTAGTCCTCGTTTCATGCAGAATCATAAGGTCCTAGCTCATGTCCAAGGCACCAAAGCCAGCTAAAAAGACCATAATCGATACCTAAATCTTGAATTGGACTACTTCTTACTGGCTATTACATCAACTTAGAAGCATCATTTGTGTTCTACTATGGTGCTTTTAGTGTCTCCGCATATCGCAGCACGCGACATAGCTTTGTAGACGATAAGTACAACCGTTTAAGAGAGAAGAGCGGCCAATGTGACGATCTGGCTTTAAGTCGATTCGATAACAAATGACGAAAACGGACCGATTTCTCAGGTTTTTACTACATATGAACACTTTTCACATTCTCCCTTGCAACTAGGCTGCTAGTCCTCCATTCATGCAGAATCGTAAGGTCCTAGCTCATGTCCAAGGCACCAAAGCCAGCTAAAAAGTCAATAATCAATACCTAAAACTTGAATTGTACTACTTCTTCCTGGCTATTACGTCAGCGTAGAAGCTACATCTGTGTTCTACTACGGTGCTTTTAGTTTCTCCGCATACCGCAGCACGCGAAATAGTTTTGCAGACGATAAGTACAACCGTTTCAGAGAGAAGAGCGGCCATTGTGACGATCTGGCTTTAAGTCGATTCGATAACAAATGACGAAAACGGACGGATGTCTCAGGTTTTTACTACATATGAACACTTTTCACATTCTCCCGTGCAACTCGGCTGCTAGTCCTCCTTTCATGCAGAATCATAAGGTCCTAGCTCATGTCCAAGGCACCAAAGCTAGCTAAATGTCAATAATCGATACCTACAACTTGAATTGTACTACTTCTTACTGGCTATTACATCAACTTAGAAGCTTCATCTGTGTTCTACTATGGTGCTTTTAGTGTCTCCGCATACCGCAGCACGTGACATAGCTTTGCAATCGATAAGTACAACCGTTTCAGAGTGAAGAGCGGCTAATGTGACGATCTGGCTTTAAGACGATTCGATAACAAATGACGAAAACGGACGGATCTCTCGGGTTTTTACTACATATGAACACTTTTCACATTCTCCCATGCAAATCGGCTGCTAGTCCTCCTTTCATGCAGAATGTTAAGGTCCTAGCTCATGTCCAAGGCACCAAAGCCAGCTAAAAAGTCAATAGTCGATACCTAAAACTTGAATTGTACTACTTCTTCCTGGCTATTACGTCAAATTAGAAGCTTCATCTGTGTTCTACTATTGTGCTTTTATTGTCTCCGCATACCGCAGCATGCGGCATAGCTTTGCAGACGATAAGTACAACCGTTTCAGAGAGAAGAGCGGCCAATGTGACGATCTGGCTTTAAGTCGATTCGATAACAAATGACGAAAACGGACGGATGTCTCAGGTTTTTACTACATATGAACACTTTTCACATTCTCCCATGCAACTCGGCTGCTAGTCCTCCGTTCATGCAGAATCTTAAAGTCCTAGCTCATGTCCAAGGCACCAAAGCCAGCTAAAAAGTCAATAATCAATACCTAAAACTTGAATTGTACTACTTCTTCCTGGCTATTACATCAACTTAGAAGCTTCGTCTGTGTTCTACTATGGTGCTTTTAGTTTCTCCGCATACCGGTGCACGCGACATAGTTTTACAGACGATAAGTACAACCGTTTCAGAGAGAAGAGCGGAAAATCTGACGATCTTCCTTTAAGTCGATTCGATAACAAATGACGAAATCGAACGGATTTCTCAGGTTTTTACTACATATGAACACTTTTCACATTCTCCCGTGCAACTCGGCTGATAGTCATCCTTCATGCAAAATCTTAATTTCCTAGCTCGTGTCCAAGGCACCAAAGAAGGGTAAAAAGTCATTAACTGATACCTAAAACTTTAATTGTAGTACTTCTTACTGGCTATTACATCAACTTAGAAGCTTCATCTGTGTTCTACTATGGTGCTTTTAGTGTCTCAGCATACCGCAGCACGCGACATAGCTTTGCAGACGATAAGTACAACCGTTTCAGAGAGAAGAGCGGCCAATGTGACGATCTGGCTTTAAGTCGATTCGATAACAAATGACAAAAACGGACGGATTTCTCAGGTTTTTACTATATATGAACACTTTTCACATTCTCCCGTGCAACTCGGCTGCTAGTCCTCCTTCATGCAAAATCTTAAGTTCCTAGATCGTGTCCAAGGCACCAAAGAAGGATAAAAAGTCATTAACTGATACCTAAAACTTTAATTGTACTACTTCTTACTGGCTATTACATCAACTTAGAGGCTTCATCTGGGTTCTACTATGGTGCTTTTAGTGTGTCCGCATACCGCAGCACGCGACATAGCTTTGCAGACGATAAGTACAACTTTTTCAGAGAGAAGAGCGGCCAATGTGACGATCTGGCTTTAAGTCGATTCGATAACAAATGACGAAAATGGACGGATATCTCAGGTTTTTACTACAAATGAACACTTTTCACATTCTCCCGTGGAACTCGGCTGCTAGCCCTCCTTTCATGCAGAATATTAAGGTCCTAGCTCATGTCCAAGGCACCAAAGCCAGCTAAAAATTCAATATTCAATACCTAAAACTTGAATTGTAGTACTTCTTACTGGCTATTACATCAACTTAGAAGCTTGATCTGTGTTCTACTATGGTGCTTTTAGTGTCTCAGCATACTGCAGCACGCGACATAGCTTTGCAGACGATAACTACAAGCGATTCAGAGAGAAGAGCGGCCAATGTGACGATCTGGCTTTAAGTCGATTCGATAACAAATGACGAAAACGGACCGATTTCTCAGGTTTTTACTACATATGAACACTTTTCACATTCTCCCTTGCAACTCGACTGCTAGTCCTCATTTCATGCAGAATCTTAAGGTCCTAGCTCATGTCCAAGGCAACAAAGCCAGCTAAAAATTCAATAATCAATACCTAAAACTTGAATTGTACTACTTCTTCCTGGCTATTACATCAACTTAGAAGCTTCATCTGTGTTCTACTACGGTGCTTTTAGTTTCTCCGCATACCGCAGCACGCGACATAGTTTTGCAGACGATAAGTACAACCGTTTCAGAGAGAAGAGCGGCCAATGTGACGATCTAGCTTTAAGTCGATTCGATAACAAATGACGAAAATGGACGGATTTCTCAGGTTTTTACTACATATGAACACTTTTCACATACTCCCGTGCAACGCGGCCGCTAGTCCTCGTTTCATGCAGAATCATAAGGTCCTAGCTCATGTCCAAGGCACCAAAGCCAGCTAAAAAGTCAATAATCGATACCTAAATCTTGAATTGGACTACTTCTTACTGGCTATTACATCAACTTAGAAGCATCATTTGTGTTCTACTATGGTGCTTTTAGTGTCTCCGCATATCGCAGCACGCGACATAGCTTTGTAGACGATAAGTACAACCGTTTCAGAGAGAAGAGCGGCCAATGTGACGATCTGGCTTTAAGTCGATTCGATAACAAATGACGAAAACGGACCGATTTCTCAGGTTTTTACTACATATGAACACTTTTCACATTCTCCCTTGCAACTAGGCTGCTAGTCCTCCATTCATGCAGAATCTTAAGGTCCTAGCTCATGTCCAAGGCACCAAAGCCAGCTAAAAAGTCAATAATCAATACCTAAAACTTGAATTGTACTACTTCTTCCTGGCTATTACGTCAGCGTAGAAGCTACATCTGTGTTCTACTACGGTGCTTTTAGTTTCTCCGCATACCGCAGTACGCGACATAGCTTTGCAGACGATAAGTACAAGCGTTTCAGAGAGAAGAGCGGCCAATGTGACGATCTGGCTTTAAGTCGATTCGATAACAAATGACGAAAACGGACCGATTTCTCAGGTTTTTACTACATATGAACACTTTTCACATTCTCCCATGCAAATCGGCTGCTAGTCCTCCTTTCATGCAGGATGTTAAGGTCCTAGCTCATGTCCAAGGCATCAAAGCCAGCTAAAAAGTCAATAGTCGATACCTAAAACTTGAATTGTACTACTTCTTCCTGGCTATTACGTCAAATTAGAAGCTTCATCTGTGTTCTACTATTGTGCTTTTATTGTCTCCGCATACCGCAGCATGCGGCATAGCTTTGCAGACGATAAGTACAACCGTTTCAGAGAGAAGAGCGGCCAATGTGACGATCTGGCTTTAAGTCGATTCGATAACAAATGACGAAAACGGACGAATTTCTTAGGTTTTTACTACATATGAACACTTTTCACATTCTCCCATGCAACTCGGCTGCTAGTCCTCCTTTCATGCAGAATCTTAAGGTCCTAGCTCATGTCCAAGGCACCAAAGCCAGCTAAAAAGTCAATAATCAATACCTAAAACTGGAATTGTACTACTTCTTACTGGCTATTACATCAACTTAGAAGCATCATCTGTGTTCTACTATGATGCTTTTAGTGCCTCCGCATACCGCAGCACGCGACATAGCTTTGCAGACGATAAGTACAAGCGTTTCAGAGAGCAGAGCTTCCAATGTGACGATCTGGCTTTAAGTCGATTCGATAACAAATGACGAAAACGGACGGATGTCTCAGGTTTTTACTACATATGAACACTTTTCACATTCTCCCGTGCAACTCGGCTGATAGTCCTCCTTCATGCAAAATCTTAATTTCCTAGAACGTGTCCAAGGCACCAAAGAAGGGTAAAAAGTCATTAACTGATACCTAAAACTTTAATTGTACCACTTCTTACTGGTTATTACATCAACTTAGAAGCTTCATCTGGGTTCTACTATGGTGCTTTTAGTGTGTCCGCATACCGCAACACGCGACATAGCTTTGCAGACGATAAGTACAACTTTTTCAGAGAGAAGAGCGGCCAATGTGACGATCTGGCATTAAGTCGATTCGATAACAAATGACGAAAATGGACGGATATCTCAGGTTTTTACTACAAATGAACACTTTTCACATTCTCCCGTGCAACTCGGCTGCTAGCCCTCCTTTCATGCAGAATATTAAGGTCGTAGCTCATGTCCATGGCACCAAAGCCAGCTAAAAAATCAATATTCAATACCTAAAACTTGAATTGTACTACTTCTTACTGGCTATTACATCAACGTAGAAGCTTGATCTGTGTTCTACTATGGTGCTTTTAGTGTCTCAGCATACCGCAGCACGCGACATAGCTTTGCAGACGACAAGTACAACCGTTTCAGAGAGAAGAGCGGCCAATGTGACGATCTGGCTTTAAGTCGATTCGATAACAAATCACGAAAACGGACGGATTTCTCAGGTTTTTACTACATATGAACACTTTTCACATTCTCCCGTGCAACTCGGCTGCTAGTCCTCCTTTCATGCAGAATCATAAGGTCCTAGCTCATGTCCAAGGCACCAAAGCTAGCTAAAAAGGCAATAATCGATACCTAAAACTTGAATTGTACTACTTCTTCCTGGCTATTACATCAACTTAGAAGCTTCATCTGTGTTCTACTATGGTGATTTTAGTGTCTCCGCATACCGCAGCACGCGACATAGCTTTGCAATCGATAAGTACAACCGTTTCAGAGAGAAGAGCGGCTAATTTGACGATCTGGCTTTAAGTCGATTCGATAACAAATGACGAAAACGGACGGATTTCTCGGGTTTTTACTACATATGAACACTTTTCACATTCTCCCATGCAAATCGGCTGCTAGCCCTCCTTTCATACAGAATGTTAAGGTCCTAGCTTTTGTCCAAGGCACCAAAGCAGCTAAAAAGTCAATAATCGATACCTAAAACTTGAATTGTACTACTTCTTACTGGCTATTACATCAACTTAGAAGCCTCATCTGTGTTCTACTATGTGCTTTTAGTGTCTCCGCATACCGCAGCACGCGACATAGCTTTGCAGACGATAAGTACAACCGTTTCAGAGAGAAGAGCGGCCAATGTGACGATCTGGCTTTAAGTCGATTCGATAACAAATGACGAAAACGGACCGATTTCTCAGGTTTTTACTACATATGAACACTTTTCACATTCTCCCATGCAACTCGGCTGCTAGTCCTCTTTATTGCAGAATCTTAAGGTCCTAGCTCATGTCCAAGGCACCAAAGCCAGCTAAAAAGTCAACAACCGATACCTAAAACTTGAATTGTACTACTGCTTACTGGCTATTACATCATCTCAGAAGCTTCATCTGTGTTCTACTATGGTGCTTTTAGCGTCTCCGAATACCGCAGTACGCGACATAGCTTTGCAGACGATAAGTACAACCGTTTCAGAGAGAAGAGCGGCCAATGTGACGATCTGGCTTTAAGTAGATTCGATAATAAATGACGAAAACGGACGGATTTCTCAGGTTTTTACTACATATGAACACTTTTCACATTCTCCCGTGCAACTCGGCTGCTAGTCCTCCTTTCATGCAGAATCTTAAGGTCCCAGCTCATGTCCAAGGCACAAAAGCCAACTAAAAGGTCAATATTCAATACCTAATACTTGTATTGTACTACTTCTTACTGGCTATTACATCTACTTAGAAGCTTGATCTGTGTTCTACTATAGTGCTTTTAGTGTCTCAGCTTACCGCAGCACGCGACATAGCTTTGCAGACGATAAGTACAACCGTTTCAGAGAGAAAAGCGGCCAATGTGTCGATCTGGCTTTAAGTCGATTCGATAACATATGACGAAAACGGACGGATTTCTCAGGTTTTTACTACATATGAACACTTTTCACATCTCCCGTGCAACTCGGCTGCTAGTCCTCCTTCATGCAAAATCTTAAGTTCCTAGCCCGTGCCCAAGGCACCAAAGAAGTGTAAAAAGTCAATAACCGATACCTTAAACTTGAATTTTACTTCTTCTTATTGGCTATTACATCAAGTTAGAGGCTTCATCTGTGTTCTACTATGGTGCTTTTAGTGTGTCCGCATACCGCAGCACGCGACATAGCTTTGCAAACGATAAGTACAACCGTTTCATAGAGAAGAGCGGCCAATGTGACGATCTGGCTTTAAGTCAATTCGATAACAAATGACGAAAACGGACGGAGTTCTCAGGTTTTTACTACATATGAACACTTTTCACATTCTCCCGTGCAACTCGGCTGCTAGTCCTCCTTTAATGCAGAATGTTAAGGTCCTAGCTCATGTCCAAGGCACCAGAGCCAACTAAAAAGTCAATAATCGATACCTAAAACTTGAATTCTACTACTTCTTACTGGCTATTACATCAACTTAGAAGCTTCATCTGTGTTCTACTATGGTGCTTTTAGTGTCTCCACATACCGCAGCACGCGAGATGGCTTTGCAGACGATAAGTACAACCGTTTCAGAGAGAAGAGCGGCCAATATGACGATCTGGCTTTAAGTCGATTCGATAACAAATGACGAAAACGGACGGATTTCTCAGGTTTTTACTACATATGAACACTTTTCACATTCTCCCATGCAACTCGGCTGCTAGTCCTCCTTTCATGCAGAATTTTAAGTCCTAGCTCATGTCCAAGGCACCAAAGCCAGCTAAAAAGTCAATAATCAATACCTAAAACTTGAATTGTACTACTTCTCCCTGGCTATTACATCAACTTAGAAGCTTCATCTGTGTTCTACTATGGTGCTTTTAGTTTCTCCGCATACCGGTGCACGCGACATAGTTTTACAGACGATAAGTACAACCGTTTCAGAGAGAAGAGCGGAAAATCTGACGATCTGGCTTTAAGTCGATTCGATAACAAATGACGAAATCGTACGGATTTCTCGGGTTTTTACTACATATGAACACTTTTCACATTCTCCCGTGCAACTCGGCTGATAGTCCTCCTTCATGCAAAATCTTAATTTCCTAGCTCGTGTCCAAGGCACCAAAGAAGGGTAAAAAGTCATTAACTGATACCTAAAACTTTAATTGTAGTACTTCTTACTGGCTATTACATCAACTTAGAAGCTTCATCTGTGTTCTACTATGGTGCTTTTAGTGTCTCAGCATACCGCAGCACGCGATAAAGCTTTGCAGACGATAAGTACAACCGTTTCAGAGAGAAAAGCGGCCAATGTGTCGATCTGGCTTTAAGCCGATTCGACAACATATGAAGAAAACGGACGGATTTCTCAGGTTTTTACTACATATGAACACTTTTCACATCTCCCGTGCAACTCGGCTGCTAGTCCTCCTTCATGCAAAATCTTAAGTTCCTAGCTCGTGCCCAAGGCACCAAAGAAGTGTAAAAAGTCAATAACCGATACCTTAAACTTGAATTTTACTTCTTCTTACTGGCTATTACATCAAGTTAGAGGCTTCATCTGTGTTCTACTATGGTGCTTTTAGTGTGTCCGCATACCGCAGCACGCGACATAGCTTTGCAAACGATAAGTACAACCGTTTCAGAGAGAAGAGCGGCCAATGTGACGATCTGGCTTTAAGTCGATTCGATAACAAATGACGAAAACGGACGGAGTTCTCAGGTTTTTACTACATATGAACACTTTTCACATTCTCCCGTGCAACTCGGCTGCTAGTCCTCCTTTCATGCAGAATCTTAAGGTCCTAGCTCATGTCCAAGGCACCAGAGCCAACTAAAAAGTCAATAATCGATACCTAAAACTTGAATTCTACTACTTCTTACTGGCTATTACATCAACTTAGAAGCTTCATCTGTGTTCTACTATGGTGCTTTTAGTGTCTCCACATACCGCAGCACGCGACATGGCTTTGCAGACGATAAGTACAACCGTTTCAGAGAGAAGAGCGGCCAATATGACGATCTGGCTTTAAGTCGATTCGATAACAAATGACGAAAACGGACGGATTTCTCAGGTTTTTACTACATATGAACACTTTTCACATTCTCCCATGCAACTCGGCTGCTAGTCCTCCTTTCATGCAGAATTTTAAGTCCTAGCTTATGTCCAAGGCACCAAAGCCAGCTAAAAAGTCAATAATCAATACCTAAAACTTGAATTGTACTACTTCTCCCTGGCTATTACATCAACTTAGAAGCTTCATCTGTGTTCTACTATGGTGCTTTTAGTTTCTCCGCATACCGGTGCACGCGACATAGTTTTACAGACGATAAGTACAACCGTTTCAGAGAGAAGAGTGGAAAATCTGACGATCTGGCTTTAAGTCGATTCGATAACAAATGACGAAATCGTACGGATTTCTCGGGTTTTTACTACATATGAACACTTTTCACATTCTCCCGTGCAACTCGGCTGATAGTCCTCCTTCATGCAAAATCTTAATTTCCTAGCTCGTGTCCAAGGCACCAAAGAAGGGTAAAAAGTCATTAACTGATACCTAAAACTTTAATTGTAGTACTTCTTACTGGCTATTACATCAACTTAGAAGCTTCATCTGTGTTCTACTATGGTGCTTTTAGTGTCTCAGCATACCGCAGCACGCGACGTAGCTTTGCAGACGATAAGTACAACCGTTTCAGAGAGAAGAGCGGCCAATGTGACGATCTGGCTTTAAGTCGATTCGATAACAAATGACGAAAACGGACGGATTTCTCAGGTTTTTACTATATATGAACACTTTTCACATTCTCCCGTGCAACTCGGCTGCTAGTCCTCCTTCATGCAAAATCTTAAGTTCCTAGATCGTGTCCAAGGCACCAAAGAAGGGTAAAAAGTCAATAACCGATACATAAAACTTTAATTGTACTACTTCTTACTGGCTATTACATCAACTTAGAAGCATCATTTGTGTTCTACTATGGTGCTTTTAGTGTCTCCGCATATCGCAACACGCGACATAGCTTTGTAGACGATAAGTACAACCGTTTCAGAGAGAAGAGCGGCCAATGTGACGATCTGGCTTTAAGTCGATTCGATAACAAATGACGAAAACGGACCGATTTCTCAGGTTTTTACTACATATGAACACTTTTCACATTCTCCCTTGCAACTAGGCTGCTAGTCCTCCATTCATGCAGAATCTTAAGGTCCTAGCTCATGTCCAAGGCACCAAAGCCAGCTAAAAAGTCAATAATCAATACCTAAAACTTGAATTGTACTACTTCTTCCTGGCTATTACGTCAGCGTAGAAGCTACATCTGTGTTCTACTACGGTGCTTTTAGTTTCTCCGCATACCGCAGCACGCGACATAGTTTTGCAGACGATAAGTACAACCGTTTCAGAGAGAAGAGCGGCCATTGTGACGATCTGGCTTTAAGTCGATTCGATAACAAATGACGAAAACGGACGGATTTCTCAGGTTTTTACTACATATGAACACTTTTCACATTCTCCCGTGCAACTCGGCTGCTAGTCCTCCTTTCATGCAGAATCATAAGGTCTTAGCTCATGTCCAAGGCACCAAAGCTAGCTAAATGTCAATAATCGATACCTACAACTTGAATTGTACTACTTCTTACTGGCTATTACATCAACTTAGAAGCTTCATCTGTGTTCTACTATGGTGTTTTTAGTGTCTCCGCATACCGCAGCACGTGACATAGCTTTGCAATCGATAAGTACAACCGTTTCAGAGTGAAGAGCGGCTAATGTGACGATCTGGCTTTAAGACGATTCGATAACAAATGACGAAAACGGACGGATTTCTCGGGTTTTTACTACATATGAACACTTTTCACATTCCCCCATGCAAATCGGCTGCTAGTCCTCCTTTCATGCAGAATGTTAAGGTCCTAGCTCATGTCCAAGGCACCAAAGCCAGCTAAAAAGTCAATAGTCGATACCTAAAACTTGAATTGTACTACTTCTTCCTGGCTATTACGTCAAATTAGAAGCTTCATCTGTGTTCTACTATTGTGCTTTTATTGTCTCCGCATACCGCAGCATGCGGCATAGCTTGGCAGACGATAAGTACAACCGTTTCAGAGAGAAGAGCGGCCAATGTGACGATCTGGCTTTAAGTCGATTCGATAACAAATGACGAAAACGGACGAATTTCTTAGGTTTTTACTACATATGAACACTTTTCACATTCTCCCATGCAACTCGGCTGCTAGTCCTCCTTTCATGCAGAATTTTAAGGTCCTAGCTCATGTCCAAGGCACCAAAGCCAGCTAAAAAGTCAATAATCAATACCTAAAACTGGAATTGTACTACTTCTTACTGGCTATTACATCAACTTAGAAGCATCATCTGTGTTCTACTATGATGCTTTTAGTGCCTCCGCATACCGCAGCACGCGACATAGCTTTGCAGACGATATGTACAAGCGTTTCAGAGAGAAGAGCTTCCAATGTGACGATCTTGCTTTAAGTCGATTCGATAACAAATGACGAAAACGGACGGATGTCTCAGGTTTTTACTACATATGAACACTTTTCACATTCTCCCGTGCAACTCGGCTGATAGTCCTCCTTCATGCAAAATCTTAATTTCCTAGAACGTGTCCAAGGCACCAAAGAAGGGTAAAAAGTCATTAACTGATACCTAAAACTTTAATTGTACTACTTCTTACTGGCTATTACATCAACTTAGAAGCTTTATCTAGGTTCTACTATGGTGCTTTTAGTGTGTCCGCATACCGCAACACGCGACATAGCTTTGCAGACGATAAGTACAACTTTTTCAGAGAGAAGAGCGGCCAATGTGACGATCTGGCATTAAGTCGATTCGATAACAAATGACGAAAATGGACGGATATCTCAGGTTTTTACTACAAATGATCACTTTTCACATTCTCCCGTGCAACTCGGCTGCTAGCCCTCCTTTCATGCAGAATATTAAGGTCCTAGCTCATGTCCAAGGCACCAAAGCCAGCTAAAAAATCAATATTCAATACCTAAAACTTGAATTGTACTACTTCTTACTGGCTATTACATCAACGTTGAAGCTTGATCTGTGTTCTACTATGGTGCTTTTAGTGTCTCAGCATACCGCAGCACGCGACATAGCTTTGCAATCGATAAGTACAACCGTTTCAGAGAGAAGAGCGGCTAATTTGACGATCTGGCTTTAAGTCGATTTGATAACAAATGACGAAAACGGACGGATTTCTCGGGTTTTTACTACATATGAACACTTTTCACATTCTCCCATGCAAATCGGCTGCTAGCCCTCCTTTCATACAGAATGTTAAGGTCCTAGCTTTTGTCCAAGGCACCAAAGCCAGCTAAAAAGTCAATAATCGATACCTAAAACTTGAATTCTACTACTTCTTACTGGCTATTACATCAACTTAGAAGCTTCATCTGTGTTCTACTATGGTGCTTTTAGTGTCTCCACATACCGCAGCACGCGACATGGCTTTGCAGACGATAAGTACAACCGTTTCAGAGAGAAGAGCGGCCAATATGACGATCTGGCTTTAAGTCGATTCGATAACAAATGACGAAAACGGACCGATTTCTCAGGTTTTTACTACATATGAAAACTTTTCACATCTCCCATGCAACTCGGCTGCTAGTCCTCCTTCATGCAAAATCTTAAGTTCCTAGCTCGTGCCCAAGGCACCAAAGAAGTGTAAAAAGTCAATAACCGATACCTTAAACTTGAATTTTACTTCTTCTTACTGGCTATTACATCAAGTTAGAGGCTTCATCTGTGTTCTACTATGGTGCTTTTAGTGTGTCCGCATACCGCAGCACGCGACATAGCTTTGCAGACGATAAGTACAACCGTTTCAGAGAGAAGAGCGGCCAATGTGACGATCTGGCTTTAAGTCGATTCGATAACAAATGACGAAAACGGACGGAGTTCTCAGGTTTTTACTACATATGAACACTTTTCACATTCTCCCGTGCAACTCGGCTGCTAGTCCTCCTTTAATGCAGAATCTTAAGGTAATAGCTCATGTCCAAGGCACCAGAGCCAACTAAAAAGTCAATAATCGATACCTAAAACTTGAATTCTACTACTTCTTACTGGCTATTACATCAACTTAGAAGCTTCATCTGTGTTCTACTATGGTGCTTTTAGTGTCTCCACATACCGCAGCACGCGACATGGCTTTGCAGACGATAAGTACAACCGTTTCAGAGAGAAGAGCGGCCAATATGACGATCTGGCTTTAAGTCAATTCGATAACAAATGACGAAAACGGACGGATTTCTAAGGTTTTTACTACATATGAACACTTTTCACATTCTCCCGTGCAACTCGGCTGATAGTCCTCCTTCATGCAAAATCTTAATTTCCTAGAACGTGTCCAAGGCACCAAAGAAGGGTAAAAAGTCATTAACTGATACCTAAAACTTTAATTGTACTACTTCTTACTGGCTATTACATCAACTTAGAAGCTTCATCTGGGTTCTACTATGGTGCTTTTAGTGTGTCCGCATACCGCAACACGCGACATAGCTTTGCAGACGATAAGTACAACTTTTTCAGTGAGAAGAGCGGCCAATATGACGATCTGGCATTAAGTCGATTCGATAACAAATGACGAAAATGGACGGATATCTCAGGTTTTTACTACAAATGAACACTTTTCACATTCTCCCGTGCAACTCGGCTGCTAGCCCTCCTTTCATGCAGAATATTAAGGTCCTAGCTCATGTCCAAGGCAAAAAAGCCAGCTAAAAAATCAATATTCAATACCTAAAACTTGAATTGTACTACTTCTTACTGGCTATTACATCAACGTAGAAGCTTGATCTGTGTTCTACTATGGTGCTTTTAGTGTCTCAGCATACCGCAGCACGCGACATAGCTTTGCAGACGACAAGTACAACCGTTTCAGAGAGAAGAGCGGCCAATGTGACGATCTGGCTTTAAGTCGATTCGATAACAAATCACGAAAACGGACGGATTTCTCAGGTTTTTACTACATATGAACACTTTTCACATTCTCCCGTGCAACTCGGCTGCTAGTCCTCCTTTCATGCAGAATCATAAGGTCCTAGCTCATGTCCAAGGCACCAAAGCTAGCTAAAAAGGCAATAATCGATACCTAAAACTTGAATTGTACTACTTCTTCCTGGCTATTACATCAACTTAGAAGCTTCATCTGTGTTCTACTATGGTGATTTTAGTGTCTCCGCATACCGCAGCACGCGACATAGCTTTGCAATCGATAAGTACAACCGTTTCAGAGAGAAGAGCGGCTAATTTGACGATCTGGCTTTAAGTCGATTCGATAACAAATGACGAAAACGGACGGATTTCTCGGGTTTTTACTACATATGAACACTTTTCACATTCTCCCATGCAAATCGGCTGCTAGCCCTCCTTTCATACAGAATGTTAAGGTCCTAGCTTTTGTCCAAGGCACCAAAGCCAGCTAAAAAGTCAATAATCGATACCTAAAACTTGAATTGTACTACTTCTTACTGGCTATTACATCAACTTAGAAGCCTCATCTGTGTTCTACTATGGTGCTTTTAGTGTCTCCGCATACCGCAGCACGCGACATAGCTTTGCAGACGATAAGTACAACCGTTTCAGAGAGAAGAGCGGCCAATGTGACGATCTGGCTTTAAGTCGATTCGATAACAAATGACGAAAACGGACCGATTTCTCAGGTTTTTACTACATATGAACACTTTTCACATTCTCCCATGCAACTCGGCTGCTGGTCCTCTTTATTGCAGAATCTTAAGGTCCTAGCTCATGTCCAAGGCACCAAAGCCAGCTAAAAAGTCAACAACCGATACCTAAAACTTGAATTGTACTACTGCTTACTGGCTATTTCATCATCTCAGAAGCTTCATCTGTGTTCTACTATGGTGCTTTTAGCGTCCCCGAATACCGCAGTACGCGACATAGCTTTGCAGACGATAAGTACAACCGTTTCAGAGAGAAAGGCGGCCAATGTGACGATCTGGCTTTAAGTAGATTCGATAATAAATGACGAAAACGGACGGATTTCTCAGGTTTTTACTACATATGAACACTTTTCACATTCTGCCGTGCAACTCGGCTGCTAGTCCTCCTTTCATGCAGAATCTTAAGGTCCCAGCTCATGTCCAAGGCACAAAAGCCAACTAAAAGGTCAATATTCAATACCTAATACTTGTATTGTACTACTTCTTACTGGCTTTTACATCTACTTAGAAGCTTGATCTGTGTTCTATTATAGTGCTTTTAGTGCCTCCGCATACCGCAGCACGCGACATAGCTTTGCAGACGATAAGTACAACCGTTTCAGAGAGAAGAGCTTCCAATGTGACGATCTGGCTTTAAGTCGATTCGATAACAAATGACGAAAACGGACGGATGTCTCAGGTTTTTACTACATATGAACACTTTTCACATTCTCCCGTGCAACTCGGCTGATAGTCCTCCTTCATGCAAAATCTTAATTTCCTAGAACGTGTCCAAGGCACCAAAGAAGGGTAAAAAGTCATTAACTGATACCTAAAACTTTAATTGTACTACTTCTTACTGGCTATTACATCAACTTAGAAGCTTCATCTGGGTTCTACTATGGTGCTTTTAGTGTGTCCGCATACCGCAACACGCGACATAGCTTTGCAGACGATAAGTACAACTTTTTCAGAGAGAAGAGCGGCCAATGTGACGATCTGGCATTAAGTCGATTCGATAACAAATGACGAAAATGGACGGATATCTCAGGTTTTTACTACAAATGAACACTTTTCACATTCTCCCGTGCAACTCGGCTGCTAGTCCTCCTTTCATGCAGAATCATAAGGTCCTAGCTCATGTCCAAGGCACCAAAGCTAGCTAAAAAGGCAATAATCGATACCTAAAACTTGAATTGTACTACTTCTTCCTGGCTATTACATCAACTTAGAAGCTTTATCTGTGTTCTACTATGGTGATTTTAGTGTCTCCGCATACCGCAGCACGCGACATAGCTTTGCAATCGATAAGTACAACCGTTTCAGAGAGAAGAGCGGCTAATTTGACGATCTGGCTTTAAGTCGATTCGATAACAAATGACGAAAACGGACGGATTTCTCGGGTTTTTACTACATATGAACACTTTTCACATTCTCCCATGCAAATCGGCTGCTAGCCCTCCTTTCATACAGAATGTTAAGGTCCCAGCTCATGTCCAAGGCACAAAAGCCAACTAAAAGGTCAATATTCAATACCTAATACTTGTATTGTACTACTTCTTACTGGCTATTACATCTACTTAGAAGCTTGATCTGTGTTCTACTATAGTGCTTTTAGTGTCTCAGCTTACCGCAGCACGCGACATAGCTTTGCAGACGATAAGTACAACCGTTTCAGAGAGAAAAGCGGCCAATGTGTCGATCTGGCTTTAAGTCGATTCGATAACATATGACGAAAACGGACGGATTTCTCAGGTTTTTACTACATATGAACACTTTTCACATCTCCCGTGCAACTCGGCTGCTAGTCCTCCTTCATGCAAAATCTTAAGTTCCTAGCTCGTGCCCAAGGCACCAAAGAAGTGTAAAAAGTCAATAACCGATACCTTAAACTTGAATTTTACTTCTTCTTACTGGCTATTACATCAAGTTAGAGGCTTCATCTGTGTTCTACTATGGTGCTTTTAGTGTGTCCGCATACCGCAGCACGCGACATAGCTTTGCAGACGATAAGTACAACCGTTTCAGAGAGAAGAGCGGCCAATGTGACGATCTGGCTTTAAGTCGATTCGATAACAAATGACGAAAACGGACTGAGTTCTCAGGTTTTTACTACATATGAACACTTTTCACATTCTCCCGTGCAACTCGGCTGCTAGTCCTCCTTTAATGCAGAATCTTAAGGTCCTAGCTCATGTCCAAGGCACCAGAGCCAACTAAAAAGTCAATAATCGATACCTAAAACTTGAATTCTACTACTTCTTACTGGCTATTACATCAACTTAGAAGCTTCATCTGTGTTCTACTATGGTGCTTTTAGTGTCTCCACATACCGCAGCACGCGACATGGCTTGCAGACGATAAGTACAACCGTTTCAGAGAGAAGAGCGGCCAATATGACGATCTGGCTTTAAGTCGATTCGATAACAAATGACGAAAACGGACGGATTTCTAAGGTTTTTACTACATATGAACACTTTTCACATTCTCCCATGCAACTCGGCTGCTAGTCCTCCTTTCATGCAGAATTTTAAGTCCTAGCTCATGTCCAAGGCACCAAAGCCAGCTAAAAAGTCAATAATCAATACCTAAAACTTGAATTGTACTACTTCTCCCTGGCTATTACATCAACTTAGAAGCTTCATCTGTGTTCTACTATGGTGCTTTTAGTTTCTCCGCATACCGGTGCACGCGACATAGTTTTACAGACGATAAGTACAACCGTTTCAGAGAGAAGAGTGGAAAATCTGACGATCTGGCTTTAAGTCGATTCGATAACAAATGACGAAAACGGACGGATTTCTCGGGTTTTTACTACATATGAACACTTTTCACATTCTCCCATGCAAATCGGCTGCTAGCCCTCCTTTCATACAGAATGTTAAGGCCCTAGCTTTTGTCCAAGGCACCAAAGCCAGCTAAAAAGTCAATAATCGATACCTAAAACTTGAATTGTACTACTTCTTACTGGCTATTACATCAACTTAGAAGCCTCATCTGTGTTCTACTATGGTGCTTTTAGTGTCTCCGCATACCGCAGCACGCGACATAGCTTTGCAGACGATAAGTACAACCGTTTCAGAGAGAAGAGCGGCCAATGTGACGATTTGGCTTTAAGTCGATTCGATAACAAATGACGAAAACGGACCGATTTCTCAGGTTTTTACTACATATGAACACTTTTCACATTCTCCCATGCAACTCGGCTGCTAGTCCTCTTTATTGCAGAATCTTAAGGTCCTAGCTCATGTCCAAGGCACCAAAGCCAGCTAAAAAGTCAACAACCGATACCTAAAACTTGAATTGTACTACTGCTTACTGGCTATTACATCATCTTAGAAGCTTCATCTGTGTTCTACTATGGTGCTTTTAGCGTCTCCGAATACCGCAGTACGCGACATAGCTTTGCAGACGATAAGTACAACCGTTTCAGAGAGAAGAGCGGCCAATGTGACGATCTGGCTTTAAGTAGATTCGATAATAAATGACGAAAACGGACGGATTTCTCAGGTTTTTACTACATATGAACACTTTTCACATTCTCCCGTGCAACTCGGCTGCTAGTCCTCCTTTCATGCAGAATCTTAAGGTCCCAGCTCATGTCCAAGGCACAAAAGCCAACTAAAAGTTCAATATTCAATACCTAATACTTGTATTGTACTACTTCTTACTGGCTATTACATCTACTTAGAAGCTTGATCTGTGTTCTACTATAGTGCTTTTAGTGTCTCAGCTTACCGCAGCACGCGACATAGCTTTGCAGACGATAAGTACAACCGTTTCAGAGAGAAAAGCGGCCAATGTGTCGATCTGGCTTTAAGTCGATTCGATAACATATGACGAAAACGGACGGATTTCACAGGTTTTTACTACATATGAACACTTTTCACATCTCCCGTGCAACTCGGCTGCTAGTCCTCCTTCATGCAAAATCTTAAGTTCCTAGCTCGTGCCCAAGGCACCAAAGAAGTGTAAAAAGTCAATAACCGATACCTTAAACTTGAATTTTACTTCTTCTTACTGGCTATTACATCAAGTTAGAGGCTTCATCTGTGTTCTACTATGGTGCTTTTAGTGTGTCCGCATACCGCATCACGCGACATAGCTTTGCAGACGATAAGTACAACCGTTTCAGAGAGAAGAGCGGCCAATGTGACGATCTGGCTTTAAGTCGATTCGATAACAAATGACGAAAACGGACGGAGTTCTCAGGTTTTTACTACATATGAACACTTTTCACATTCTCCCGTGCAACTCGGCTGCTAGTCCTCCTTTAATGCAGAATCTTAAGGTCCTAGCTCATGTCCAAGGCACCAGAGCCAACTAAAAAGTCAATAATCGATACCTAAAACTTGAATTCTACTACTTCTTACTGGCTATTACATCAACTTAGAAGCTTCATCTGTGTTCTACTATGGTGCTTTTAGTGTCTCCACATACCGCAGCACGCGACATGGCTTGCAGACGATAAGTACAACCGTTTCAGAGAGAAGAGCGGCCAATATGACGATCTGGCTTTAAGTCGATTCGATAACAAATGACGAAAACGGACGGATTTCTAACGTTTTTACTACATATGAACACTTTTCACATTCTCCCATGCAACTCGGCTGCTAGTCCTCCTTTCATGCAGAATTTTAAGTCCTAGCTCATGTCCAAGGCACCAAAGCCAGCTAAAAAGTCAATAATCAATAACTAAAACTTGAATTGTACTACTTCTCCCTGGCTATTACATCAACTTAGAAGCTTCATCTGTGTTCTACTATGGTGCTTTTAGTTTCTCCGCATACCGGTGCACGCGACATAGTTTTACAGACGATAAGTACAACCGTTTCAGAGAGAAGAGCGGAAAATCTGACGATCTGGCTTTAAGTCGATTCGATAACAAATGACGAAATCGTACGGATTTCTCGGGTTTTTACTACATATGAACACTTTTCACATTCTCCCGTGAAACTCTTCTGATAGTCCTCCTTCATGCAAAATCTTAATTTCCTAGCTCGTGTCCAAGGCACCAAAGAAGGGTAAAAAGTCATTAACTGATACCTAAAACTTTAATTGTACTACTTCTTACTGACTATAACATCAACTTAGAAGCTTCATCTGTGTTCTACTATGGCGCTTTTAGTGTCTCAGCATACCGCAGCACGCGACATAGCTTTGCAGACGATAAGTACAACCGTTTCAGAGAGAAGAGCGGCCAATGTGACGATCTGGCTTTAAGTCGATTCGATAACAAATGACGAAAACGGACGGATTTCTCAGGTTTTTACTACATATGAACACTTTTCACATTCTCCCGTGCAACTCGGCTGCTAGTCCTCCTTTCATGCAGAATCATAAGGTCCTAGCTCATGTCCAAGGCACCAAAGCTAGCTAAATGTCAATAATCGATACCTACAACTTGAATTGTACTACTTCTTACTGGCTATTACATCAACTTAGAAGCTTCATCTGTGTTCTACTATGGTGTTTTTAGTGCCTCCGCATACCGCAGCACGTGACATAGCTTTGCAATCGATAAGTACAACCGTTTCAGAGTGAAGAGCGGCTAATGTGACGATCTGGCTTTAAGACGATTCGATAACAAATGACGAAAACGGACGGATTTCTCGGGTTTTTACTACATATGAACACTTTTCACATTCTCCCATGCAAATCGGCTGCTAGTCCTCCTTTCATGCAGAATGTTAAGGTCCTAGCTCATGTCCAAGGCACCAAAGCCAGCTAAAAAGTCAATAGTCGATACCTAAAACTTGAATTGTACTACTTCTTCCTGGCTATTACGTCAAATTAGAAGCTTCATCTGTGTTCTACTATTGTGCTTTTATTGTCTCCGCATACCGCAGCATGCGGCATAGCTTTGCAGACGATAAGTACAACCGTTTCAGAGAGAAGAGCGGCCAATGTGACGATCTGGCTTTAAGTCGATTCGATAACAAATCACGAAAACGGACGGATTTCTCAGGTTTTTACTACATATGAACACTTTTTACATTCTCCCGTGCAACTCGGCTGCTAGTCCTCCTTTCATGCAGAATCATAAGGTCCTAGCTCATGTCCAAGGCACCAAAGCTAGCTAAAAAGGCAATAATCGATACCTAAAACTTGAATTGTACTACTTCTTCCTGGCTATTACATCAACTTAGAAGCTTCATCTGTTTTCTACTATGGTGATTTTAGAGTCTCCGCATACCGCAGCACGCGACATAGCTTTGCAATCGATAAGTACAACCGTTTCAGAGAGAAGAGCGGCTAATTTGACGATCTGGCTTTAAGTCGATTCGATAACAAATGACGAAAACGGACGGATTTCTCGGGTTTTTACTACATATGAACACTTTTCACATTCTCCCATGCAAATCGGCTGCTAGCCCTCCTTTCATACAGAATGTTAAGGTTCCAGCTCATGTCCAAGGCACAAAAGCCAACTAAAAGGTCAATATTCAAAACCTAATACATGTATTGTACTACTTCTTACTGGCTATTACATCTACTTAGAAGCTTGATCTGTGTTCTACTATAGTGCTTTTAGTGTCTCAGCTTACCGCAGCACGCGACATAGCTTTGCAGACGATAAGTACAACCGTTTCAGAGAGAAAAGCGGCCAATGTGTCGATCTGGCTTTAAGTCGATTCGATAACATATGACGAAAACGGACGGATTTCTCAGGTTTTTACTACATATGAACACTTTTCACATCTCCCGTGCAACTCGGCTGCTAGTCCTCCTTCATGCAAAATCTTAAGTTCCTAGCTCGTGCCCAAGGCACCAAAGAAGTGTAAAAAGTCAATAACCGATACCTTAAACTTGAATTTTACTTCTTCTTACTGGCTATTACATCAAGTTAGAGGCTTCATCTGTGTTCTACTATGGTGCTTTTAGTGTGTCCGCATACCGCAGCACGCGACATAGCTTTGCAGACGATAAGTACAACCGTTTCAGAGAGAAGAGCGGCCAATGTGACGATCTGGCTTTAAGTCGATTCGATAACAAATGACGAAAACGGACGGAGTTCTCAGGTTTTTACTACATATGAACACTTTTCACATTCTCCCGTGCAACTCGGCTGCTAGTCCTCCTTTAATGCAGAATCTTAAGGTCCTAGCTCATGTCCAAGGCACCAGAGCCAACTAAAAAGTCAATAATCGATACCTAAAACTTGAATTGTACTACTTCTTCCTGGCTATTACATCAACTTAGAAGCTTCATCTGTGTTCTACTATGGTGATTTTAGTGTCTCCGCATACCGCAGCACGCGACATAGCTTTGCAATCGATAAGTACAACCGTTTCAGAGAGAAGAGCGGCTAATTTGACGATCTGGCTTTAAGTCGATTCGATAACAAATGACGAAAACGGACGGATTTCTAAGGTTTTTACTACATATGAACACTTTTCACATTCTCCCATGCAACTCGGCTGCTAGTCCTCCTTTCATGCAGAATTTTAAGTCCTAGCTCATGTCCAAGGCACCAAAGCCAGCTAAAAAGTCAATAATCAATACCTAAAACTTGAATTGTACTACTTCTCCCTGGCTATTACATCAACTTAGAAGCTTCATCTGTGTTCTACTATGGTGCTTTTAGTTTCTCCGCATACCGGTGCACGCGACATAGTTTTACAGACGATAAGTACAACCGTTTCAGAGAGAAGAGCGGAAAATCTGACGATCTGGCTTTAAGTCGATTCGATAACAAATGACGAAAACGGACGGATTTCTCGGGTTTTTACTACATATGAACACTTTTCACATTCTCCCATGCAAATCGGCTGCTAGCCCTCCTTTCATACAGAATGTTAAGGTCCTAGCTTTTGTCCAAGGCACCAAAGCCAGCTAAAAAGTCAATAATCGATACCTAAAACTTGAATTGTACTACTTCTTACTGGCTATTACATCAACTTAGAAGCCTCATCTGTGTTCTACTATGGTGCTTTTAGTGTCTCCGCATACCGCAGCACGCGACATAGCTTTGCAGACGATAAGTACAACCGTTTCAGAGAGAAGAGCGGCCAATGTGACGATCTGGCTTTAAGTCGATTCGATAACAAATGACGAAAACGGACCGATTTCTCAGGTTTTTACTACATATGAACACTTTTCACATTCTCCCATGCAACTCGGCTGCTAGTCCTCTTTATTGCAGAATCTTAAGGTCCTAGCTCATGTCCAAGGCACCAAAGCCAGCTAAAAAGTCAACAACCGATACCTAAAACTTGAATTGTACTACTGCTTACTGGCTATTACATCATCTTAGAAGCTTCATCTGTGTTCTACTATGGTGCTTTTAGCGTCTCCGAATACCGCAGTACGCGACATAGCTTTGCAGACGATAAGTACAACCGTTTCAGAGAGAAGAGCGGCCAATGTGACGATCTGGCTTTAAGTAGATTCGATAATAAATGACGAAAACGGACGGATTTCTCAGGTTTGTACTACATATGAACACTTTTCACATTCTCCCGTGCAACTCGGCTGCTAGTCCTCCTTTCATGCAGAATCTTAAGGTCCCAGCTCATGTCCAAGGCACAAAAGCCAACTAAAAGGGCAATATTCAATACCTAATACTTGTATTGTACTACTTCTTACTGGCTATTACATCTACTTAGAAGCTTGATCTGTGTTCTACTATAGAGCTTTTAGTGTCTCAGCTTACCGCAGCACGCGACATAGCTTTGCAGACGATAAGTACAACCGTTTCAGAGAGAAAAGCGGCCAATGTGTCGATCTGGCTTTAAGTCGATTCGATAACATATGACGAAAACGGACGGATTTCACAGGTTTTTACTACATATGAACACTTTTCACATCTCCCGTGCAACTCGGCTGCCAGTCCTCCTTCATGCAAAATCTTAAGTTCCTAGCTCGTGCCCAAGGCACCAAAGAAGTGTAAAAAGTCAATAACCGATACCTTAAACTTGAATTTTACTTCTTCTTACTGGCTATTACATCAAGTTAGAGGCTTCATCTGTGTTCTACTATGGTGCTTTTAGTGTGTCCGCATACCGCAGCACGCGACATAGCTTTGCAGACGATAAGTACAACCGTTTCAGAGAGAAGAGCGGCCAATGTGACGATCTGGCTTTAAGTCGATTCGATAACAAATGACGAAAACGGACGGAGTTCTCAGGTTTTTACTACATATGAACACTTTTCACATTCTCCCGTGCAACTCGGCTGCTAGTCCTCCTTTAATGCAGAATCTTAAGGTCCTAGCTCATGTCCGAGGCACCAGAGCCAACTAAAAAGTCAATAATCGATACCTAAAACTTGAATTCTACTACTTCTTACTGGCTATTACATCAACTTAGAAGCTTCATCTGTGTTCTACTATGGTGCTTTTAGTGTCTCCACATACCGCAGCACGCGACATGGCTTGCAGACGATAAGTACAACCGTTTCAGAGAGAAGAGCGGCCAATATGACGATCTGGCTTTAAGTCGATTCGATAACAAATGACGAAAACGGACGGATTTCTAAGGTTTTTACTACATATGAACACTTTTCACATTCTCCCATGCAACTCGGCTGCTAGTCCTCCTTTCATGCAGAATTTTAAGTCCTAGCTCATGTCCAAGGCACCAAAGCCAGCTAAAAAGTCAATAATCAATAACTAAAACTTGAATTGTACTACTTCTCCCTGGCTATTACATCAACTTAGAAGCTTCATCTGTGTTCTACTATGATGCTTTTAGTTTCTCCGCATAACCGTGCACGCGACATAGTTTTACAGACGATAAGTACAACCGTTTCAGAGAGAAGAGCGGAAAATCTGACGATCTGGCTTTAAGTCGATTCGATAACAAATGACGAAATCGTACGGATTTCTCGGGTTTTTACTACATATGAACACTTTTCACATTCTCCCGTGCAACTCGGCTGATAGTCCTCCTTCATGCAAAATCTTAATTTCCTAGCTCGTGTCCAAGGCACCAAAGAAGGGTAAAAAGTCATTAACTGATACCTAAAACTTTAATTGTAGTACTTCTTACTGACTATTACATCAACTTAGAAGCTTCATCTGTGTTCTACTATGGCGCTTTTAGTGTCTCAGCATACCGCAGCACGCGACATAGCTTTGCAGACGATAAGAACAACCGTTTCAGAGAGAAGAGCGGCCAATGTGACGATCTGGCTTTAAGTCGATTCGATAACAAATGACGAAAACGGACGGATTTCTCAGGTTTTTACTATATATGAACACTTTTCACATTCTCCCGTGCAACTCGGCTGCTAGTCCTCCTTCATGCAAAATCTTAAGTTCCTAGATCGTGTCCAAGGCACCAAAGAAGGGTAAAAAGTCAATAACCGATACATAAAACTTTAATTGTACTACTTCTTACTGGCTATTACATCAACTTAGAAGCATCATTTGTGTTCTACTATGGTGCTTTTAGTGTCTCCGCATATCGCAGCACGCGACATAGCTTTGTAGACGATAAGTACAACCGTTTCAGAGAGAAGAGCGGCCAATGTGACGATCTGGCTTTAAGTCGATTCGATAACAAATGACGAAAACGGACCGATTTCTCAGGTTTTTACTACATATGAACACTTTTCACATTCTCCCTTGCAACTAGGCTGCTAGTCCTCCATTCATGCAGAATCTTAAGGTCCTAGCTCATGTCCAAGGCACCAAAGCCAGCTAAAAAGTCAATAATCAATACCTAAAACTTGAATTGTACTACTTCTTCCTGGCTATTACGTCAGCGTAGAAGCTACATCTGTGTTCTACTACGGTGCTTTTAGTTTCTCCGCATACCGCAGCACGCGACATAGTTTTGCAGACGATAAGTACAACCGTTTCAGAGAGAAGAGCGGCCATTGTGACGATCTGGCTTTAAGTCGATTCGATAACAAATGACGAAAACGGACGGATTTCTCAGGTTTTTACTACATATGAACACTTTTCACATTCTCCCGTGCAACTCGGCTGCTAGTCCTCCTTTCATGCAGAATCATAAGGTCCTAGCTCATGTCCAAGGCACCAAAGCTAGCTAAATGTCAATAATCGATACCTACAACTTGAATTGTACTACTTCTTACTGGCTATTACATCAACTTAGAAGCTTCATCTGTGTTCTACTATGGTGCTTTTAGTGTCTCCGCATACCGCAGCACGTGACATAGCTTTGCAATCGATAAGTACAACCGTTTCAGAGTGAAGAGCGGCTAATGTGACGATCTGGCTTTAAGTCGATTCGATAACATATGACGAAAACGGACGGATTTCACAGGTTTTTACTACATATGAACACTTTTCACATTCTCCCGTTCAACTCGGCTGCTAGTCCTCCTTTCATGCAGAATCTTAAGGTCCCAGCTCATGTCCAAGGCACAAAAGCCAACTAAAAGGTCAATATTCAATACCTAATACTTGTATTGTACTACTTCTTACTGGCTATTACATCTACTTAGAAGCTTGATCTGTGTTCTACTATAGTGCTTTTAGTGTCTCAGCTTACCGCAGCACGCGACATAGCTTTGCAGACGATAAGTACAACCGTTTCAGAGAGAAAAGCGGCCAATGTGTCGATCTGGCTTTAAGTCGATTCGATAACATATGACGAAAACGGACGGATTTCACAGGTTTTTACTACATATGAACACTTTTCACATCTCCCGTGCAACTCGGCTGCTAGTCCTCCTTCATGCAAAATCTTAAGTTCCTAGCTCGTGCCCAAGGCACCAAAGAAGTGTAAAAAGTCAATAACCGATACCTTAAACTTGAATTTTACTTCTTCTTACTGGCTATTACATCAAGTTAGAGGCTTCATCTGTGTTCTACTATGGTGCTTTTAGTGTGTCCGCATACCGCAGCACGCGACATAGCTTTGCAGACGATAAGTACAACCGTTTCAGAGAGAAGAGCGGCCAATGTGACGATCTGGCTTTAAGTCGATTCGATAACAAATGACGAAAACGGACGGAGTTCTCAGGTTTTTACTACATATGAACACTTTTCACATTCTCCCGTGCAACTCGGCTGCTAGTCCTCCTTTAATGCAGAATCTTAAGGTCCTAGCTCATGTCCAAGGCACCAGAGCCAACTAAAAAGTCAATAATCGATACCTAAAACTTGAATTCTACTATTTCTTACTGGCTATTACATCAACTTAGAAGCTTCATCTGTGTTCTACTATGGTGCTTTTAGTGTCTCCACATACCGCAGCACGCGACATGGCTTGCAGACGATAAGTACAACCGTTTCAGAGAGAAGAGCGGCCAATATGACGATCTGGCTTTAAGTCGATTCGATAACAAATGACGAAAACGGACGGATTTCTAAGGTTTTTACTACATATGAACACTTTTCACATTCTCCCATGCAACTCGGCTGCTAGTCCTCCTTTCATGCAGAATTTTAAGTCCTAGCTCATGTCCAAGGCACCAAAGCCAGCTAAAAAGTCAATAATCAATAACTAAAACTTGAATTGTACTACTTCTCCCTGGCTATTACATCAACTTAGAAGCTTCATCTGTGTTCTACTATGGTGCTTTTAGTTTCTCCGCATACCCGTGCACGCGACATAGTTTTACAGACGATAAGTACAACCGTTTCAGAGAGAAGAGCGGAAAATCTGACGATCTGGCTTTAAGTCGATTCGATAACAAATGACGAAATCGTACGGATTTCTCGGGTTTTTACTACATATGAACACTTTTCACATTCTCCCGTGCAACTCGGCTGATAGTCCTCCTTCATGCAAAATCTTAATTTCCTAGCTCGTGTCCAAGGCACCAAAGAAGGGTAAAAAGTCATTAACTGATACCTAAAACTTTAATTGTAGTACTTCTTACTGACTATTACATCAACTTAGAAGCTTCATCTGTGTTCTACTATGGCGCTTTTAGTGTCTCAGCATACCGCAGCACGCGACATAGCTTTGCAGACGATAAGTACAACCGTTTCAAAGAGAAGAGCGGCCAATGTGACGATCTGGCTTTAAGTCGATTCGATAATAAAAGACGAAAACGGACGGATTTCTCAGGTTTTTACTATATATGAACACTTTTCACATTCTCCCGTGCAACTCGGCTGCTAGTCCTCCTTCATGCAAAATCTTAAGTTCCTAGATCGTGTCCAAGGCACCAAAGAAGGGTAAAAAGTCAATAACCGATACATAAAACTTTAATTGTACTACTTCTTACTGGCTATTACATCAACTTAGAAGCATCATTTGTGTTCTACTATGGTGCTTTTAGTGTCTCCGCATATCGCAGCACGCGACATAGCTTTGTAGACGATAAGTACAACCGTTTCAGAGAGAAGAGCGGCCAATGTGACGATCTGGCTTTAAGTCGATTCGATAACAAATGACGAAAACGGACCGATTTCTCAGGTTTTTACTACATATGAACACTTTTCACATTCTCCCTTGCAACTAGGCTGCTAGTCCTCCATTCATGCAGAATCTTAAGGTCCTAGCTCATGTCCAAGGCACCAAAGCCAGCTAAAAAGTCAATAATCAATACCTAAAACTTGAATTGTACTACTTCTTCCTGGCTATTACGTCAGCGTAGAAGCTACATCTGTGTTCTACTACGGTGCTTTTAGTTTCTCCGCATACCGCAGCACGCGACATAGTTTTGCAGACGATAAGTACAACCGTTTCAGAGAGAAGAGCGGCCATTGTGACGATCTGGCTTTAAGTCGATTCGATAACAAATGACGAAAACGGACGGATTTCTCAGGTTTTTACTACATATGAACACTTTTCACATTCTCCCGTGCAACTCGGCTGCTAGTCCTCCTTTCATGCAGAATCATAAGGTCCTAGCTCATGTCCAAGGCACCAAAGCTAGCTAAATGTCAATAATCAATACCTACAACTTGAATTGTACTACTTCTTACTGGCTATTACATCAACTTAGAAGCTTCATCTGTGTTCTACTATGGTGCTTTTAGTGTCTCCGCATACCGCAGCACGTGACATAGCTTTGCAATCGATAAGTACAACCGTTTCAGAGTGAAGAGCGGCTAATGTGACGATCTGGCTTTAAGACGATTCGATAACAAATGACGAAAACGGACGGATTTCTCGGGTTTTTACTACATATGAACACTTTTCACATTCTCCCATGCAAATCGGCTGCTAGTCCTCCTTTCATGCAGAATGTTAAGGTCCTAGCTCATGTCTAAGGCACCAAAGCCAGCTAAAAAGTCAATAGTCGATACCTAAAACTTGAATTGTACTACTTCTTCCTGGCTATTACGTCAAATTAGAAGCTTCATCTGTGTTCTACTATTGTGCTTTTATTGTCTCCGCATACCGCAGCATGCGGCATAGCTTTGCAGACGATAAGTACAACCGTTTCAGAGAGAAGAGCGGCCAATGTGACGATCTGGCTTTAAGTCGATTCGATAACAAATGAGGAAAACGGACGAATTTCTTAGGTTTTTACTACATATGAACACTTTTCACATTCTCCCATGCAACTCGGCTGCTATTCCTCCTTTCATGCAGAATCTTAAGGTCCTAGCTCATGTCCAAGGCACCAAAGCCAGCTAAAAAGTCAATAATCAATACCTAAAACTGGAATTGTACTACTTCTTACTGGCTATTACATCAACTTAGAAGCATCATCTGTGTTCTACTATGATGCTTTTAGTGCCTCCGCATACCGCAGCACGCGACATAGCTTTGCAGACGATAAGTACAAGCGTTTCAGAGAGAAGAGCTTCCAATGTGACGATCTTGCTTTAAGTCGATTCGATAACAAATGACGAAAACGGACGGATGTCTCAGGTTTTTACTACATATGAACACTTTTCACATTCTCCCGTGCAACTCGGCTGATAGTCCTCCTTCATGCAAAATCTTAATTTCCTAGAACGTGTCCAAGGCACCAAAGAAGGGTAAAAAGTCATTAACTGATACCTAAAACTTTAATTGTACTACTTCTTACTGGCTATTAAATCAACTTAGAAGCTTCATCTGGGTTCTACTATGGTGCTTTTAGTGTGTCCGCATACCGCAACACGCGACATAGCTTTGCAGACGATAAGTACAACTTTTTCAAAGAGAAGAGCGGCCAATGTGACGATCTGGCATTAAGTCGATTCGATAACAAATGACGAAAATGGACGGATATCTCAGGTTTTTACTACAAATGAACACTTTTCACATTCTCCCGTGCAACTCGGCTGCTAGCCCTCCTTTCATGCAGAATATTGAGGTCCTAGCTCATGTCCAAGGCACCAAAGCCAGCTAAAAAATCAATATTCAATACCTAAAACTTGAATTGTACTACTTCTTACTGGCTATTACATCAACGTAGAAGCTTGATCTGTGTTCTACTATGGTGCTTTTAGTGTCTCAGCATACCGCAGCACGCGACATAGCTTTGCAGACGACAAGTACAACCGTTTCAGAGAGAAGAGCGGCCAATGTGACGATCTGGCTTTAAGTCGATTCGATAACAAATCACGAAAACGGACGGATTTCTCAGGTTTTTACTACATATGAACACTTTTCACATTCTCCCGTGCAACTCGGCTGCTAGTCCTCCTTTCATGCAGAATCATAAGGTCCTAGCTCATGTCCAAGGCACCAAAGCTAGCTAAAAAGGCAATAATCGATACCTAAAACTTGAATTGTACTACTTCTTCCTGGCTATTACATCAACTTAGAAGCTTCATCTGTGTTCTACTATGGTGATTTTAGTGTCTCCGCATACCGCAGCACGCGACATAGCTTTGCAATCGATAAGTACAACCGTTTCAGAGAGAAGAGCGGCTAATTTGACGATCTGGCTTTAAGTCGATTCGATAACAAATGACGAAAACGGACGGATTTCTCGGGTTTTTACTACATATGAACACTTTTCACATTCTCCCATGCAAATCGGCTGCTAGCCCTCCTTTCATACAGAATGTTAAGGTCCTAGCTTTTGTATAAGGCACCAAAGCCAGCTAAAAAGTCAATAATCGATACCTAAAACTTGAATTTTACTTCTTCTTACTGGCTATTACATCAAGTTAGAAGCTTCATCTGTGTTCTACTATGGTGCTTTTAGTGTGTCCGCATACCGCAGCACGCGACATAGCTTTGCAGACGATAAGTACAACCGTTTCAGAGAGAAGAGCGGCCAATGTGACGATCTGGCTTTAAGTCGATTCGATAACAAATGACGAAAACGGACGGAGTTCTCAGGTTTTTACTACATATGAACACTTTTCACATTCTCCCGTGCAACTCGGCTGCTAGTCCTCCTTTAATGCAGAATCTTAAGGTAATAGCTCATGTCCAAGGCACCAGAGCCAACTAAAAAGTCAATAATCGATACCTAAAACTTGAATTCTACTACTTCTTACTGGCTATTACATCAACTTAGAAGCTTCATCTGTGTTCTACTATGGTGCTTTTAGTGTCTCCACATACCGCAGCACGCGACATGGCTTTGCAGACGATAAGTACAACCGTTTCAGAGAGAAGAGCGGCCAATATGACGATCTGGCTTTAAGTCGATTCGATAATAAATGACGAAAACGGACGGATTTCTCAGGTTTTTACTACATATGAACACTTTTCACATTCTCCCGTGCAACTCGGCTGCTAGTCCTCCTTTCATGCAGAATTTTAAGTCCTAGCTCATGTCCAAGGCACCAGAGCCAACTAAAAAGTCAATAATCGATACCTAAAACTTGAATTCTACTACTTATTACTGGCTATTACATCAACTTAGAAGCTTCATCTGTGTTCTACTATGGTGCTTTTAGTGTCTCCACATACCGCAGCACGCGACATAGCTTTGCAGACGATAAGTACAACCGTTTCAGAGAGAAGAGCGGCCAATATGACGATCTGGCTTTAAGTCGATTCGATAACAAATGACGAAAACGTACGGATTTCTAAGGTTTTTACTACATATGAACACTTTTCACATTCCCCCATGCAACTCGGCTGCTAGTCCTCCTTTCATGCAGAATTTTAAGTCCTAGCTCATGTCCAAGGCACCAAAGCCAGCTAAAAAGTCAATAATCAATACCTAAAACTTGAATTGTACTACTTCTCCCTGGCTATTACATCAACTTAGAAGCTTCATCTGTGTTCTACTATGGTGCTTTTAGTTTCTCCGCATACCGGTGCACGCGACATAGTTTTACAGACGATAAGTACAACCGTTTCAGAGAGAAGAGCGGAAAATCTGACGATCTGGCTTTAAGTCGATTTGATAACAAATGACGAAATCGTACGGATTTCTCGGGTTTTTACTACATATGAACACTTTTCACATTCTCCCGTGCAACTCGGCTGATAGTCCTCCTTCATGCAAAATCTTAATTTCCTAGCTCGTGTCCAAGGCACCAAAGAAGGGTAAAAAGTCATTAACTGATACCTAAAACTTTAATTGTAGTACTTCTTACTGGCTATTACATCAACTTAGAAGCTTCATCTGTGTTCTACTATGGTGCTTTTAGTGTCTCTGCATATCGCAGCACGCGACATAGCTTTGTAGACGATAAGTACAACCGTTTCAGAGAGACGAGCGGCCAATGTGACGATCTTGCTTTAAGTCGATTCGATAACAAATGACGAAAACCTACGGATTTCTCAGGTTTTTAATACATATGAACACTTTTCACATTCTCCCGTGCAACTCGGCTGCTAGCCCTCCTTTCATGCAGAATATTAAGGTCCTAGCTCATGTCCAAGGCACCAAAGCCAGCTAAAAATTCAATATTCAATACCTAAAACTTGAATTGTACTACTTCTTACTGGCTATTACATCAACGTAGAAGCTTGATCTGTGTTCTACTATGGTGCTTTTAGTGTCTCAGCATACCGCAGCACGCGACATAGCTTTGCAGACGACAAGTACAACCGTTTCAGAGAGAAGAGCGGCCAATGTGACGATCTGGCTTTAAGTCGATTCGATAACAAATCACGAAAACGGACGGATTTCTCAGGTTTTTACTACATATGAACACTTTTCACATTCTCCCGTGCAACTCGGCTGCTAGTCCTCCTTTCATGCAGAATCATAAGGTCCTAGCTCATGTCCAAGGCACCAAAGCTAGCTAAAAAGGCAATAATCGATACCTAAAACTTGAATTGTACTACTTCTTCCTGGCTATTACATCAACTTAGAAGCTTCATCTGTGTTCTACAATGGTGCTTTTAGTGTCTCCGCATACCGCAGCACGCGACATAGCTTTGCAATCGATAAGTACAACCGTTTCAGAGAGAAGAGCGGCTAATTTGACGATCTGGCTTTAAGTCGATTCGATAACAAATGACGAAAACGGACGGATTTCTCGGGTTTTTACAACATATGAACACTTTTCATATTCTCCCATGCAAATCGGCTGCTAGTCCTCCTTTCATACAGAATGTTAAGGTCCTAGCTTTTGTCCAAGGCACCAAAGCCAGCTAAAAAGTCAATAACCGACACCTAAAACTTGAATTGTACTACTTCTTCCTGGCTATTACGTCAACTTAGAAGCTTCATCTGTGTTCTACTATGGTGCTTTTAGTGTTTCCGCATACCGCAGCACGCGACATAGCTTTGCAGACGATAAGTATAACCGTTTCAGAGAGAAGAGCGGCCAATGTGACGATCTGGCTTTACGTCGATTCGATAACAAATGACGAAAACGGACGAATTTCTTAGGTTTTTACTACATATGAAAACTTTTCACATTCCCCCGTGCAACTCGGCTGCTAGTCCTCCTTTCATGCAGATTCTTAAGGTCCTAGCTCATGTCCAAAGCACCAAAGCCAGCTAAAAAGTCAATAATCGATACCTAAATCTTGAATTGGACTACTTCTTACTGGCTATTACATCAACTTAGAAGTTTCATCTGTGTTCTACTATGGTGCTTTTCCTGTTTCCGCCTACGGCAACACGCGACATAGCTTTGCAGACGATAAGTACAACCGTTTCAGAGAGAAGAGCGGCCAATGTGACGATCTGGCTTTAAGTCGATTCGATAACAAATGACGAAAACGGACCGATTTCTCAGGTTTTTACTACATATGAACACTTTCACATTCTCCCATGCAACTCGGCTGATAGTCCTCCTTTCATGCAGAATCTTAAGGTCCTAGCTCATGTCCAAGGCACCAAAGCCAGCTAAAAAGTCAATAATCAATACCTAAAACTGGAATTGTACTACTTCTTACTGGCTATTACATCAACTTAGAAGCATCATCTGTGTTCTACTATGATGCTTTTAGTGCCTCCGCATACCGCAGCACGCGACATAGCTTTGCAGACGACAAGTACAAGCGTTTCAGAGAGAAGAGCGGCCAATGTGACGATCTGGCTTTAAGTCGATTCGATAACAAATGACGAAAACGGACGGATGTCTCAGGTTTTTACTACATATGAACACTTTTCACATTCTCCCGTGCAACTCGGCTGATAGTCCTCCTTCATGCAAAATCTTAATTTCCTAGAACGTGTCCAAGGCACCAAAGAAGGGTAAAAAGTCATTAACTGATACCTAAAACTTTAATTGTACTACTTCTTACTGGCTATTACATCAACTTAGAAGCTTCATCTGGGTTCTACTATGGTGCTTTTAGTGTGTCCGCATACCGCAGCACGCGACATAGCTTTGCAGACGATATGTACAACTTTTTCAGAGAGAAGAGCGGCCAATGTGACGATCTGGCATTAAGTCGATTCGATAACAAATGACGAAAATGGACGGATATCTCAGGTTTTTACTACAAATGAACACTTTTCACATTCTCCCGTGCAACTCGGCTGCTAGCCCTCCTTTCATGCAGAATATTAAGGTCCTAGCTCATGTCCAAGGCACCAAAGCCAGCTAAAAATTCAATATTCAATACCTAAAACTTGAATTGTACTACTTCTTACTGGCTATTACATCAACGTAGAAGCTTGATCTGTGTTCTACTATGGTGCTTTTAGTGTCTCAGCATACCGCAGCACGCGACATAGCTTTGCAGACGACAAGTACAACCGTTTCAGAGAGAAGAGCGGCCAATGTGACGATCTGGCTTTAAGTCGATTCGATAACAAATCACGAAAACGGACGGATTTCTCAGGTTTTTACTACATATGAACACTTTTCACATTCTCCCGTGCAACTCGGCTGCTAGTCCTCCTTTCATGCAGAATCATAAGGTCCTAGCTCATGTCCAAGGCACCAAAGCTAGCTAAAAAGGCAATAATCGATACCTAAAACTTGAATTGTACTACTTCTTCCTGGCTATTACATCAACTTAGAAGCTTCATCTGTGTTCTACAATGGTGCTTTTAGTGTCTCCGCATACCGCAGCACGCGACATAGCTTTGCAATCGATAAGTACAACCGTTTCAGAGAGAAGAGCGGCTAATTTGACAATCTGGCTTTAAGTCGATTCGATAACAAATGACGAAAACGGACGGATTTCTCGGGTTTTTACTACATATGAACACTTTTCACATTCTCCCATGCAAATCGGCTGCTAGTCCTCCTTTCATACAGAATGTTAAGGTCCTAGCTTTTGTCCAAGGCACCAAAGCCAGCTAAATAGTCAATAATCGATACCTAAAACTTGAATTGTACTACTTCTTACTGGCTATTACATCAACTTAGAAGCTTCATCTGTGTTCTACTATGGTGCTTTTAGTGTCTCCGCATACCGCAGCACGCGACATAGCTTTGCAGACGACAAGTACAACCGTTTCAGAGAGAAGAGCGGCCAATGTGACGATCTGGCTTTAAGTCGATTCGATAACAAATGACGAAAACGGACCGATTTCTCAGGTTTTTACTACATATGAACACTTTTCACATTCTCCCATGCAACTCGGCTGCTAGTCCTCTTTATTGCAGAATCTTAAGGTCCTAGCTCATGTCCAAGGCACCAAAGCCAGCTAAAAAGTCAACAACCGATACATAAAACTTGAATTGTACTACTGCTTACTGGCTATTACATCATCTTAGAAGCTTCATCTGGGTTCTACTATGGTGCTTTTAGCGTCTCCGAATACCGCAGTACGCGACATAGCTTTGCAGACGATAAGTACAGCCGTTTCAGAGAGAAGAGCGGCCAATGTGACGATCTGGCTTTAAGTAGATTCGATAATAAATGACGAAAACGGACGGATTTCTCAGGTTTTTACTACATATGAACACTTTTCACATTCTCCCGTGCAACTCGGCTGCTAGTCCTCCTTTCATGCAGAATCTTAAGGTCCCAGCTCATGTCCAAGGCACAAAAGCCAGCTAAAAGTTCAATATTCAATACCTAATAGTTGTATTGTACTACTTCTTACTGGCTATTACATCTACTTAGAAGCTTAATCTGTGTTCTACTATAGTGCTTTTAGTGTCTCAGGTTACCGCAGCACACGACATAGCTTTGCAGACGATAAGTACAACCGTTTCAGAGAGAAAAGCGGCCAATGTGTCGATCTGGCTTTAAGTCGATTCGATAACATATGACTAAAACGGACGGATTTCTCAGGTTTTTACTACATATGAACACTTTTCACATCTCCCGTGCAACTCGGCTGCTAGTCCTCCTACATGCAGAATCATAAGGTCCTAGCTCATGTCCAAGGCACCAAAGCTAGCTAAAAAGGCAATAATCGATACCTAAAACTTGAATTGTACTACTTCTTCCTGGCTATTACATCAACTTAGAAGCTTCATCTGTGTTCTACAATGGTGCTTTTAGGGTCTCCGCATACCGCAGCACGCGACATAGCTTTGCAATCGATAAGTACAACCGTTTCAGAGAGAAGAGCGGCTAATTTGACGATCTGGCTTTAAGTCGATTCGATAACAAATGACGAAAACGGACGGATTTCTCGGGTTTTTACAACATATGAACACTTTTCATATTCTCCCATGCAAATCGGCTGCTAGTCCTCCTTTCATACAGAATGTTAAGGTCCTAGCTTTTGTCCAAGGCACCAAAGCCAGCTAAAAAGTCAATAACCGACACCTAAAACTTGAATTGTACTACTTCTTCCTGGCTATTACGTCAACTTAGAAGCTTCATCTGTGTTCTACTATGGTGCTTTTAGTGTTTCCGCATACCGCAGCACGCGACATAGCTTTGCAGACGATAAGTATAACCGTTTCAGAGAGAAGAGCGGCCAATGTGACGATCTGGCTTTACGTCGATTCGATAACAAATGACGAAAACGGACGAATTTCTTAGGTTTTTACTACATATGAAAACTTTTCACATTCCCCCGTGCAACTCGGCTGCTAGTCCTCCTTTCATGCAGATTCTTAAGGTCCTAGCTCATGTCCAAAGCACCAAAGCCAGCTAAAAAGTCAATAATCGATACCTAAATCTTGAATTGGACTACTTCTTACTGGCTATTACATCAACTTAGAAGTTTCATCTGTGTTCTACTATGGTGCTTTTCCTGTTTCCGCCTACGGCAACACGCGACATAGCTTTGCAGACGATAAGTACAACCGTTTCAGAGAGAAGAGCGGCCAATGTGACGATCTGGCTTTAAGTCGATTCGATAACAAATGACGAAAACGGACCGATTTCTCAGGTTTTTACTACATATGAACACTTTCACATTCTCCCATGCAACTCGGCTGCTAGTCCTCCTTTCATGCAGAATCTTAAGGTCCTAGCTCATGTCCAAGGCACCAAAGCCAGCTAAAAAGTCAATAATCAATACCTAAAACTGGAATTGTACTACTTCTTACTGGCTATTACATCAACTTAGAAGCATCATCTGTGTTCTACTATGATGCTTTTAGTGCCTCCGCATACCGCAGCACGCGACATAGCTTTGCAGACGACAAGTACAAGCGTTTCAGAGAGAAGAGCGGCCAATGTGACGATCTGGCTTTAAGTCGATTCGATAACAAATGACGAAAACGGACGGATGTCTCAGGTTTTTACTACATATGAACACTTTTCACATTCTCCCGTGCAACTCGGCTGATAGTCCTCCTTCATGCAAAATCTTAATTTCCTAGAACGTGTCCAAGGCACCAAAGAAGGGTAAAAAGTCATTAACTGATACCTAAAACTTTAATTGTACTACTTCTTACTGGCTATTACATCAACTTAGAAGCTTCATCTGGGTTCTACTATGGTGCTTTTAGTGTGTCCGCATACCGCAGCACGCGACATAGCTTTGCAGACGATATGTACAACTTTTTCAGAGAGAAGAGCGGCCAATGTGACGATCTGGCATTAAGTCGATTCGATAACAAATGACGAAAATGGACGGATATCTCAGGTTTTTACTACATATGAACACTTTTCACATTCTCCCGTGCAACTCGGCTGCTAGTCCTCCTTTCATGCAGAATCTTAAGGTCCCAGCTCATGTCCAAGGCACAAAAGCCAGCTAAAAGTTCAATATTCAATACCTAATAGTTGTATTGTACTACTTCTTACTGGCTATTACATCTACTTAGAAGCTTAATCTGTGTTCTACTATAGTGCTTTTAGTGTCTCAGGTTACCGCAGCACACGACATAGCTTTGCAGACGATAAGTACAACCGTTTCAGAGAGAAAAGCGGCCAATGTGTCGATCTGGCTTTAAGTCGATTCGATAACATATGACGAAAACGGACGGATTTCTCAGGTTTTTACTACATATGAACACTTTTCACATCTCCCGTGCAACTCGGCTGCTAGTCCTCCTACATGCAGAATCATAAGGTCCTAGCTCATGTCCAAGGCACCAAAGCTAGCTAAAAAGGCAATAATCGATACCTAAAACTTGAATTGTACTACTTCTTCCTGGCTATTACATCAACTTAGAAGCTTCATCTGTGTTCTACAATGGTGCTTTTAGGGTCTCCGCATACCGCAGCACGCGACATAGCTTTGCAATCGATAAGTACAACCGTTTCAGAGAGAAGAGCGGCTAATTTGACGATCTGGCTTTAAGTCGATTCGATAACAAATGACGAAAACGGACGGATTTCTCGGGTTTTTACAACATATGAACACTTTTCATATTCTCCCATGCAAATCGGCTGCTAGTCCTCCTTTCATACAGAATGTTAAGGTCCTAGCTTTTGTCCAAGGCACCAAAGCCAGCTAAAAAGTCAATAACCGACACCTAAAACTTGAATTGTACTACTTCTTCCTGGCTATTACGTCAACTTAGAAGCTTCATCTGTGTTCTACTATGGTGCTTTTAGTGTTTCCGCATACCGCAGCACGCGACATAGCTTTGCAGACGATAAGTATAACCGTTTCAGAGAGAAGAGCGGCCAATGTGACGATCTGGCTTTACGTCGATTCGATAACAAATGACGAAAACGGACGAATTTCTTAGGTTTTTACTACATATGAAAACTTTTCACATTCCCCCGTGCAACTCGGCTGCTAGTCCTCCTTTCATGCAGATTCTTAAGGTCCTAGCTCATGTCCAAAGCACCAAAGCCAGCTAAAAAGTCAATAATCGATACCTAAATCTTGAATTGGACTACTTCTTACTGGCTATTACATCAACTTAGAAGTTTCATCTGTGTTCTACTATGGTGCTTTTCCTGTTTCCGCCTACGGCAACACGCGACATAGCTTTGCAGACGATAAGTACAACCGTTTCAGAGAGAAGAGCGGCCAATGTGACGATCTGGCTTTAAGTCGATTCGATAACAAATGACGAAAACGGACCGATTTCTCAGGTTTTTACTACATATGAACACTTTCACATTCTCCCATGCAACTCGGCTGCTAGTCCTCCTTTCATGCAGAATCTTAAGGTCCTAGCTCATGTCCAAGGCACCAAAGCCAGCTAAAAAGTCAATAATCAATACCTAAAACTGGAATTGTACTACTTCTTACTGGCTATTACATCAACTTAGAAGCATCATCTGTGTTCTACTATGATGCTTTTAGTGCCTCCGCATACCGCAGCACGCGACATAGCTTTGCAGACGACAAGTACAAGCGTTTCAGAGAGAAGAGCGGCCAATGTGACGATCTGGCTTTAAGTCGATTCGATAACAAATGACGAAAACGGACGGATGTCTCAGGTTTTTACTACATATGAACACTTTTCACATTCTCCCGTGCAACTCGGCTGATAGTCCTCCTTCATGCAAAATCTTAATTTCCTAGAACGTGTCCAAGGCACCAAAGAAGGGTAAAAAGTCATTAACTGATACCTAAAACTTTAATTGTACTACTTCTTACTGGCTATTACATCAACTTAGAAGCTTCATCTGGGTTCTACTATGGTGCTTTTAGTGTGTCCGCATACCGCAGCACGCGACATAGCTTTGCAGACGATATGTACAACTTTTTCAGAGAGAAGAGCGGCCAATGTGACGATCTGGCATTAAGTCGATTCGATAACAAATGACGAAAATGGACGGATATCTCAGGTTTTTACTACAAATGAACACTTTTCACATTCTCCCGTGCAACTCGGCTGCTAGCCCTCCTTTCATGCAGAATATTAAGGTCCTAGCTCATGTCCAAGGCACCAAAGCCAGCTAAAAATTCAATATTCAATACCTAAAACTTGAATTGTACTACTTCTTACTGGCTATTACATCAACGTAGAAGCTTGATCTGTGTTCTACTATGGTGCTTTTAGTGTCTCAGCATACCGCAGCACGCGACATAGCTTTGCAGACGACAAGTACAACCGTTTCAGAGAGAAGAGCGGCCAATGTGACGATCTGGCTTTAAGTCGATTCGATAACAAATCACGAAAACGGACGGATTTCTCAGGTTTTTACTACATATGAACACTTTTCACATTCTCCCGTGCAACTCGGCTGCTAGTCCTCCTTTCATGCAGAATCATAAGGTCCTAGCTCATGTCCAAGGCACCAAAGCTAGCTAAAAAGGCAATAATCGATACCTAAAACTTGAATTGTACTACTTCTTCCTGGCTATTACATCAACTTAGAAGCTTCATCTGTGTTCTACAATGGTGCTTTTAGTGTCTCCGCATACCGCAGCACGCGACATAGCTTTGCAATCGATAAGTACAACCGTTTCAGAGAGAAGAGCGGCTAATTTGACAATCTGGCTTTAAGTCGATTCGATAACAAATGACGAAAACGGACGGATTTCTCGGGTTTTTACTACATATGAACACTTTTCACATTCTCCCATGCAAATCGGCTGCTAGTCCTCCTTTCATACAGAATGTTAAGGTCCTAGCTTTTGTCCAAGGCACCAAAGCCAGCTAAATAGTCAATAATCGATACCTAAAACTTGAATTGTACTACTTCTTACTGGCTATTACATCAACTTAGAAGCTTCATCTGTGTTCTACTATGGTGCTTTTAGTGTCTCCGCATACCGCAGCACGCGACATAGCTTTGCAGACGACAAGTACAACCGTTTCAGAGAGAAGAGCGGCCAATGTGACGATCTGGCTTTAAGTCGATTCGATAACAAATGACGAAAACGGACCGATTTCTCAGGTTTTTACTACATATGAACACTTTTCACATTCTCCCATGCAACTCGGCTGCTAGTCCTCTTTATTGCAGAATCTTAAGGTCCTAGCTCATGTCCAAGGCACCAAAGCCAGCTAAAAAGTCAACAACCGATACATAAAACTTGAATTGTACTACTGCTTACTGGCTATTACATCATCTTAGAAGCTTCATCTGGGTTCTACTATGGTGCTTTTAGCGTCTCCGAATACCGCAGTACGCGACATAGCTTTGCAGACGATAAGTACAGCCGTTTCAGAGAGAAGAGCGGCCAATGTGACGATCTGGCTTTAAGTAGATTCGATAATAAATGACGAAAACGGACGGATTTCTCAGGTTTTTACTACATATGAACACTTTTCACATTCTCTCGTGCAACTCGGCTGCTAGTCCTCCTTTCATGCAGAATCTTAAGGTCCCAGCTCATGTCCAAGGCACAAAAGCCAGCTAAAAGTTCAATATTCAATACCTAATACTTGTATTGTACTACTTCTTACTGGCTATTACATCTACTTAGAAGCTTAATCTGTGTTCTACTATAGTGCTTTTAGTGTCTCAGGTTACCGCAGCACACGACATAGCTTTGCAGACGATAAGTACAACCGTTTCAGAGAGAAAAGCGGCCAATGTGTCGATCTGGCTTTAAGTCGATTCGATAACATATGACGAAAACGGATGGATTTCTCAGGTTTTTACTACATATGAACACTTTTCACATCTCCCGTGCAACTCGGCTGCTAGTCCTCCTACATGCAGAATCTTAAGGTCCTAGCTCATGCCCAAGGCACCAAAGCCAGCTAAAAAGTCAATAATCAATACCTAAAACTTGAATTGTACTACTTCTTCCTGGCTATTACATCAACTTAGAAGCTTCATCTGTGTTCTACTATGGTGCTTTTAGTTTCTCCGCATACCGGTGCACGCGACATAGTTTTACAGACGATAAGTACAACCGTTTCAGAGAGAAGAGCGGCCAATATGACGATCTGGCTTTAAGTCTATTCGATAACAAATGACGAAATCGGACGGATTTCTCGGGTTTTTACTACATATGAACACTTTTCACATTCTCCCGTGCAACTCGGCTGATAGTCCTCCTTCATGCAAAATCTTAATTTCCTAGCTCGTGTCCAAGGCACCAAAGAAGGGTAAAAAGTCATTAACTGATACCTAAAACTTTAATTGTAGTACTTCTTACTGGCTATTACATCAACTTAGAAGCTACATCTGTGTTCTACTATGGTGCTTTTAGTGTCTCAGCATACCGCAGCACGCGACATAGCTTTGCAGACGATAAGTACAACCGTTTCAGAGAGAAGAGCGGCCAATGTGACGATCTGGCTTTAAGTCGATTCGATAACAAATGACGAAAACGGACGGATTTCTCAGGTTTTTACTATATATGAACACTTTTCACATTCTCCCGTGCAACTCGGCTGCTAGTCCTCCTTCATGCAAAATCTTAAGTTCCTAGATCGTGTCCAAGGCACCAAAGAAGGGTAAAAAGTCAATAACCAATACCTAAAACTTTAATTGTACTACTTCTTACTGGCTATTACATCAACTTAGAAGCTTCATCTGTGTTCTACTATGGTGCTTTTAGTGTCTCTGCATATCGCAGCACGCGACATAGCTTTGTAGACGATAAGTACAACCGTTTCAGAGAGACGAGCGGCCAATGTGACGATCTTGCTTTAAGTTGATTCGATAACAAATGACGAAAACGGACGGATTTCACAGGTTTTTACTATATATGAACACTTTTCACATTCTCCCGTGCAACTCGGCTGCTAGTCCTCCTTCATGCAAAATCTTAAGTTCCTAGATCGTGTCCAAGGCACCAAAGAAGGGTAAAAAGTCAATAACCGATACATAAAACTTTAATTGTACTACTTCTTACTGGCTATTACATCAACTTAGAAGCTTCATCTGTGTTCTACTATGGTGCTTTTAGTGTCTCTGCATATCGCAGCACGCGACATAGCTTTGTAGACGATAAGTACAACCGTTTCAGAGAGACGAGCGGCCAATGTGACGATCTTGCTTTAAGTCGATTCGATAACAAATGACGAAAACGGACCGATTTCTCAGGTTTTTACTACATATGAACACTTTTCACATTCTCCCATGCAACTCGGCTGCTAGTCCTCTTTATTGCAGAATCTTAAGGTCCTAGCTCATGTCCAAGGCACCAAAGCCAGCTAAAAAGTCAACAACCGATACCTAAAACTTGAATTGTACTACTGCTTACTGGCTATTACATCATCTTAGAAGCTTCATCTGTGTTCTACTATGGTGCTTTTAGCGTCTCCGAATACCGCAGTACGCGACATAGCTTTGCAGACGATAACTACAACCGTTTCAGAGAGAAGAGCGGCCAATGTGACGATCTGGCTTTAAGTAGATTCGATAATAAATGACGAAAACGGACGGATTTCTCAGGTTTTTACTACATATGAACACTTTTCACATTCTCCCGTGCAACTCGGCTGCTAGTCCTCCTTTCATGCAGAATCTTAAGGTCCCAGCTCATGTCCAAGGCACAAAAGCCAGCTAAAGGGTCAATATTCAATACCTAATACTTGTATTGTACTACTTCTTACTGGCTATTACATCTACTTAGAAGCTTGATCTGTGTTCTACTATAGTGCCTTTAGTGTCTCAGCTTACCGCAGCACGCGACATATCTTTGCAGACGATAAGTACAACCGTTTCAGAGAGAAAAGCGGCCAATGTGTCGATCTGGCTTTAAGTCGATTCGATAACAAATGACGAAAACGGACGTATTTCTCAGGTTTTTACTACATATGAACACTTTTCACATCTCCCGTGCAACTCGGCTGCTAGTCCTCCTTCATGCAAAATCTGAAGTTCCTAGCTCATGTCCAAGACACCAAAGCCAGCTAAAAAGTCAATAATCAATACCTAAAACTTGAATTGTACTACATCTTCCTGGCTATTACATCAACTTAGAAGCTTCATCTGTGTTCTACTATGGTGCTTTTAGTTTCTCCGCATACCGGTGCTCGCGACATAGTTTTACAGACGATAAGTACAACCGTTTCAGAGAGAAGAGCGGAAAATCTGACGATCTGGCTTTAAGTCGATTCGGTAACAAATGACGAAATCGTACGGATTTCTCGGGTTTTTACTACATATGAACACTTTTCACATTCTCCCGTGCAACTCGGCTGATAGTCCTCCTTCATGCAAAATCTTAATTTCCTAGCTCGTGTCCAAGGCACCAAAGAAGGGTAAAAAGTCATTAACTGATACCTAAAACTTTAATTGTAGTACTTCTTACTGGCTATTACATCAACTTAGAAGCTTCATCTGTGTTCTACTATGGTGCTTTTAGTGTCTCAGCATACCGCAGCACGCGACATAGCTTTGCAGACGATAAGTACAACCGTTTCAGAGAGAAGAGCGGCCAATGTGACGACCTGGCTTTAAGTTGATTCGATAACAAATGACGAAAACGGACGGATTTCTCAGGTTTTTACTATATATGAACACTTTTCACATTCTCCCGTGCAACTCGGCTGCTAGTCCTCCTTTCATGCAGAATCATAAGGTCCTAGCTCATGTCCAAGGCACCAAAGCTAGCTAAAAAGGCAATAATCGATACCTAAAACTTGAATTGTACTACTTCTTACTGGCTATTACATCAACTTAGAAGCTTCATCTGTGTTCTACTATGGTGCTTTTAGTGTCTCCGCATACCGCAGCACGCGACATAGCTTTGCAATCGATAAGTACAACCGTTTCAGAGAGAAGAGCGGCTAATTTGACGATCTGGCTTTAAGTCGATTCGATAACAAATGACGAAAACGGACGGATTTCTCGGGTTTTTACTACATATGAACACTTTTCACATTCGCCCATGCAAATCGGCTGCTAGTCCTCCTTTCATACAGAATGTTAAGGTCCTAGCTTTTGTCCAAGGCACCAAAGCCAGCTAAAAAGTCAATAACCGACACCTAAAACTTGAATTGTACTACTTCTTCCTGGCTATTACGTCAACTTAGAAGCTTCATCTGTGTTCTACTATGGTGCTTTTAGTGTTTCCGCATACCGCAGCACGCGACATAGCTTTGCAGACGATAAGTACAACCGTTTCAGAGAGAAGAGCGGCCAATGTGACGATCTGGCTTTACGTCGATTCGATAACAAATGACGAAAACGGACGAATTTCTTAGGTTTTTACTACATATGAAAACTTTTCACATTCCCCCGTGCAACTCGGCTGCTAGTCCTCCTTCATGCAAAATCTTAAGTTCCTAGATCGTGTCCAAGGCACCAAAGAAGGGTAAAAAGTCAATAACCAATACCTAAAACTTTAATTGTACTACTTCTTACTGGCTATTACATCAACTTAGAAGCTTCATCTGTGTTCTACTATGGTGCTTTTAGTGTCTCTGCATATCGCAGCACGCGACATAGCTTTGTAGACGATAAGTACAACCGTTTCAGAGAGACGAGCGGCCAATGTGACGATCTTGCTTTAAGTTGATTCGATAACAAATGACGAAAACGGACGGATTTCACAGGTTTTTACTATATATGAACACTTTTCACATTCTCCCGTGCAACTCGGCTGCTAGTCCTCCTTCATGCAAAATCTTAAGTTCCTAGATCGTGTCCAAGGCACCAAAGAAGGGTAAAAAGTCAATAACCGATACATAAAACTTTAATTGTACTACTTCTTACTGGCTATTACATCAACTTAGAAGCTTCATCTGTGTTCTACTATGGTGCTTTTAGTATCTCTGCATATCGCAGCACGCGACATAGCTTTGTAGACGATAAGTACAACCGTTTCAGAGAGACGAGCGGCCAATGTGACGATCTTGCTTTAAGTCGATTCGATAACAAATGACGAAATGGACCGATTTCTCAGGTTTTTACTACATATGAACACTTTTCACATTCTCCCATGCAACTCGGCTGCTAGTCCTCTTTATTGCAGAATCTTAAGGTCCTAGCTCATGTCCAAGGCACCAAAGCCAGCTAAAAAGTCAACAACCGATACCTAAAACTTGAATTGTACTACTGCTTACTGGCTATTACATCATCTTAGAAGCTTCATCTGTGTTCTACTATGATGCTTTTAGCGTCTCCGAATACCGCAGTACGCGACATAGCTTTGCAGACGATAACTACAACCGTTTCAGAGAGAAGAGCGGCCAATGTGACGATCTGGCTTTAAGTAGATTCAATAATAAATGTCGAAAACGGACGGATTTCTCAGGTTTTTACTACATATGAACACTTTACACATTCTCCCGTGCAACTCAGCTGCTAGTCCTCCTTTCATGCAGAATCTTAAGGTCCCAGCTCATGTCCAAGGCACAAAAGCCAGCTAAAAGGTCAATATTCAATACCTAATACTTGTATTGTACTACTTCTTATTGGCTATTACATCTACTTAGAAGCTTGATCTGTGTTCTACTATAGTGCTTTTAGTGTCTCAGCTTACCGCAGCACGCGACATATCTTTGCAGACGATAAGTACAACCGTTTCAGAGAGAAGAGCGGACAATATGACGATCTGGCTTTAAGTCGATTCGATAACAAATGACGAAAACGGACGGATTTCTAACGTTTTTACTACATATGAACACTTTTCACATTCTCCCATGCAACTCGGCTGCTAGTCCTCCTTTCATGCAGAATTTTAAGTCCTAGCTCATGTCCAAGACACCAAAGCCAGCTAAAAAGTCAATAATCAATACCTAAAACTTGAATTGTACTACATCTTCCTGGCTATTACATCAACTTAGAAGCTTCATCTGAGTTCTACTATGGTGCTTTTAGTTTCTCCGCATACCGGTGCACGCGACATAGTTTTACAGACGATAAGTACAACCGTTTCAGAGAGAAGAGCGGAAAATCTGACGATCTGGCTTTAAGTCGATTCGATAACAAATGACGAAATCGTACGGATTTCTCGGGTTTTTACTACATATGAACACTTTTCACATTCTCCCGTGCAACTCGGCTGATAGTCCTCCTTCATGCAAAATCTTAATTTCCTAGCTCGTGTCCAAGGCACCAAAGAAGGGTAAAAAGTCATTAACTGATACCTAAAACTTTAATTGTAGTACTTCTTACTGGCTATTACATCAACTTAGAAGCTTCATCTGTGTTCTACTATGGTGCTTTTAGTGTCTCAGCATACCGCAGCACGCGACATAGCTTTGCAGACGATAAGTACAACCGTTTCAGAGAGAAGAGCGGCCAATGTGACGATCTGGCTTTAAGTTGATTCGTTAACAAATGACGAAAACGGACGGATTTCTCAGGTTTTTACTATATATGAACACTTTTCACATTCTCCCGTGCAACTCGGCTGCTAGTCCTCCTTTCATGCAGAATCATAAGGTCCTAGCTCATGTCCAAGGCACCAAAGCTAGCTAAAAAGGCAATAATCGATACCTAAAACTTGAATTGTACTACTTCTTACTGGCTATTACATCAACTTAGAAGCTTCATCTGTGTTCTACTATGGTGCTTTTAGTGTCTCCGCATACCGCAGCACGCGACATAGCTTTGCAATCGATAAGTACAACCGTTTCAGAGAGAAGAGCGGCTAATTTGACGATCTGGCTTTAAGTCGATTCGATAACAAATGACGAAAACGGACGGATTTCTCGGGTTTTTACTACATATGAACACTTTTCACATTCTCCCATGCAAATCGGCTGCTAGTCCTCCTTTCATACAGAATGTTAAGGTCCTAGCTTTTGTCCAAGGCACCAAAGCCAGCTAAAAAGTCAATAACCGACACCTAAAACTTGAATTGTACTACTTCTTCCTGGCTATTACGTCAACTTAGAAGCTTCATCTGTGTTCTACTATGGTGCTTTTAGTGTTTCCGCATACCGCAGCACGCGACATAGCTTTGCAGACGATAAGTACAACCGTTTCAGAGAGACGAGCGGCCAATGTGACGATCTGGCTTTACGTCGATTCGATAACAAATGACGAAAACGGACGAATTTCTTAGGTTTTTACTACATATGAAAACTTTTCACATTCCCCCGTGCAACTCGGCTGCTAGTCCTCCTTTCATGCAGATTCTTAAGGTCCTAGCTCATGTCCAAGGCACCAAAGCCAGCTAAAAAGTCAATAATCGATACCTAAATCTTGAATTGGACTACTTCTTACTGGCTATTACATCAACTTAGAAGTTGCATCTGTGTTCTACTATGGTGCTTTTCCTGTTTCCGCCTACGGCAACACGCGACATAGCTTTGCAGACGATAAGTACAACCGTTTCAGAGAGAAGAGCGGCCAATGTGACGATCTTGCTTTAAGTCGATTCGATAACAAATGACGAAAACGGACCGATTTCTCAGGTTTTTACTACATATGAACACTTTTCACATTCTCCCGTGCAACTCGGCTGCTAGTCCTCCTTTATTGCAGAATCTTAAGGTCCTAGCTCATGTCCAAGGCACCAAAGCCAGCTAAAAAGTCAACAACCGATACCTAAAACTTGAATTGTACTACTGCTTACTGGCTATTACATCATCTTAGAAGCTTCATCTGTGTTCTACTATGGTGCTTTTAGTGTGTCCGCATACCGCAGCACGCGACATAGCTGTGCAATCGATAAGTACAACCGTTTCAGAGAGAAGAGCGGCTAATATGACGATCTGGCTTTAAGTCGATTCGATAACAAATGACGAAAACGGACGGATTTCTCGGGTTTTTACTACATATGAACACTTTTCACATTCTCCCATGCAAATCGGCTGCTAGTCCTCCTTTCATACAGAATGTTAAGGTCCTAGCTTTTGTCCAAGGCACCAAAGCCAGCTAAAAAGTCAATAACCGACACGTAAAACTTGAATTGTACTACTTCTTCCTGGCTATTACGTCAACTTAGAAGCTTCATCTGTGTTCTACTATGGTGCTTTTAGTGTTTCCGCATACCGCAGCACGCGACATAGCTTTGCAGACGATAAGTACAACCGTTTCAGAGAGAAGAGCGGCCAATGTGACGATCTGGCTTTACGTCGATTCGATAACAAATGACGGAAACGGACGAATTTCTTAGGTTTTTACTACATATGAAAACTTTTCACATTCCCCCGTGCAACTCGGCTGCTAGTGCTCCTTTAATGCAGAATCTTAAGGTCCTAGCTCATGTCCAAGGCACCAGAGCCAACTAAAAAGTCAATAATCGATACCTAAAACTTGAATTCTGCTACTTCTTACTGGCTATTACATCAACTTAGAAGCTTCATCTGTGTTCTACTATGGTGCTTTTAGTGTCTCCACATACCGCAGCACGCGACATGGCTTTGCAGACGATAAGTACAACCGTTTCAGAGAGAAGAGCGGCCAATATGACGATCTGGCTTTAAGTCGATTCGATAACAAATGACGAAAACGGACGGATTTCACAGGTTTTTACTACATATGAACACTTTTCACATTCTCCCGTGCAACTCGGCTGCTATTCCTCCTTTCATGCAGAATCTTAAGGTCCTAGCTCATGTCCAAGGCACCAAAGCCAGCTAAAAAGTAAATAATCGATACCTAAAACTTGAGTTGTACTATATCTTACTGGCTATTACATCAACTTTGAAGCTTCATCTGTGTTCTACTATGGTGCTTCTCCTGTTTCCGCCTACGGCAACACGCGTCATAGCTTTGCAGACGATAAGTACAACCGTTTCAGAGAGAAGAGCAGCCAATGTGTCGATCTGGCTTTAAGTCGATTCGATAACAAATGACAAAAACGGATGGATTTCTCAGGTTTTTACTACATATGAACACTTTTCACATTCTCCCGTGCAACTCGGCTGCTAGTCCTCCTTTATTGGAGAATCTTAAGGTCCTAGCTCATGTCCAAGGCACCAAAGCCAGGTAAAAAGTCAATAATCGATACCTAAAACTGGAATTTTACTACTTCTTACTGGCTATTACATCAACTTAGAAGCTTCATCTGTGTTCTACTGTGGTGATTTTAGTGTCTCCGCATACCGCAGCACGTGACATAGCTTCGCAGACGATAAGTACAACCGTTTCAGAGAGAAGAGCGGCAAATGTGACGATCTGGCTTTAAGTCGGTTGGATAACAAATGACGAAAACGGACGGATTTCTCAGGTTTTTACTACATATGAACACGTTTCAAATTCTCCCGTGCAACTCGGCTGCTAGTCCTCCTTTCATGCAGAATCTTAAGGTCCTAGCTCATGTCCAAGGCACCAAAGCCAGCTAAAAAGTCAATAATCGATACCTAAAACTTGAATTGTACTACTTCTTACTGGCTATTACATCAACTTAGAAGCTTCATCTGTGTTCTACTATGGTGCTTTTAGTGTCTCCGCATACCGCAGCACGCGACATAGCTTTGCAGACGATAAGTACAACCGTTTCAGAGAGAAGAGCGGCCAATGTGACGATCTCGCTTTAAGTCGATTCGATAACAAATGACGAAAACGGACCGATTTCTCAGGTTTTTACTACATATGAACACTTTTCACATTCTCCCATGCAACTCGGCTGCTAGTCTTCCTTTAATGCAGAATCTTAAGGTAATAGCTCATGTCCAAGGCACCAAAGCCAGCTAAAAAGTCAATAATCGATACCTAAAACTTGAATTGGATTACTTCTTACTGGCTATTACATCAACTTAGATGCTTCACGTGTGTTCCACTATGGTGATTTTAGTGTCTCCGCATACCGCAGCACGCGACATAGCTTTGCAGACGATAGGTACAATCGTTTCAGAGAGAAGAGCGGCCAATGTGACAATCTGGCTTTAAGTCGATTCGATAACAAATGACGAAAACGGACGGATTTCTAAGGTTTTTACTACATATGAACACTTTTCACATTCTCCCGTGCATCTCGGCTGCTAGTCCTCCTTTCATGCAGAATCTTAAGGTCCTAGCTCATGTCCAAGGCACCAAAGCCAGCTAAAAGTTCCATATTCAATACCTAAAACTTGAATTGTACTACTTCTTACTGGCTATTACATCAACTTAGAAGCTTCATCTGTTTTCTACTATGGTGCTTTTAGTGTCTCCGCATACCGCAGCACGCGACATAGCTTTGCAGACGATAAGTACAACCGTTTCAGAGAGAAGAGCGGCCAATCCGACGATCTGGCTTTAAGTCGATTCGATAACAAATGACGAAAACGGACGGATGTCCCAGGTTTTTACTACATATGAACACGTTTCACATTCTCCCGTGCAACTCGGCTGCTAGTCCTCCTTTCATGCAGAATCTTAAGGTCCTAGCTCATGTCCAAGGCACCAAAGCCAGCTAAAAAGTCAATAATCGATACCTAAAACTTGAATTCTACTACTTCTTCCTGGCTATTACGTCAACTTAGAAGCTTCATCTGTGTTCTACTATGGTGCTTTTAGTGTTTCCGGATACCGCAGCACGCGACATAGCTTTGCAGACGATAAGTACAACCGTTTCAGAGAGAAGAGCGGCCAATGTGACGATCTGGCTTTACGTCGATTCGATAACAAATGACGAAAACGGACGAATTTCTTAGGTTTTTACTACATATGAAAACTTTTCACATTCCCCCGTGCAACTCGGGTGCTAGTCCTCCTTTCATGCAGATTCTTAAGGTCCTAGCTCATGTCCAAGGCACCAAAGCCAGCTAAAAAGTCAATAATCGATACCTAAATCTTGAATTGGACTACTTCTTACTGGCTATTACATCAACTTAGAAGTTGCATCTGTGTTCTACTATGGTGCTTTTCCTGTTTCCGCCTACGGCAACACGCGACATAGCTTTGCAGACGATAAGTACAACCGTTTCAGAGAGAAGAGCGGCCAATGTGACGATCTTGCTTTAAGTCGATTCGATAACAAATGACGAAAACGGACCGATTTCTCAGGTTTTTACTACATATGAACACTTTTCACATTCTCCCGTGCAACTCGGCTGCTAGTCCTCCTTTATTGCAGAATCTTAAGGTCCTAGCTCATGTCCAAGGCACCAAAGCCAGCTAAAAAGTCAACAACCGATACCTAAAACTTGAATTGTACTACTGCTTACTGGCTATTACATCATCTTAGAAGCTTCATCTGTGTTCTACTATGGTGCTTTTAGCGTCTCCGAATACCGCAGTACGCGACATAGCTTTGCAGACGATAAGTACAACCGTTTCTGAGGGAAGAGCGGCCAATGTGACGATCTGGCTTTAAGTAGATTCGATAATAAATGACGAAAACGGACGGATTTCTAAGGTTTTTACTACATATGAACACTATTCACATTCTCCCGTGCAACTCGGCTGCTAGTCCTCCTTTCATGCAGAATCATAAGGTCCTAGCTCATGTCCAAGGCACCAAAGCTAGCTAAAAAGGCAATAATCGATACCTAAAACTTGAATTGTACTACTTCTTACTGGCTATTACATCAACTTAGAAGCTTCATCTGTGTTCTACTATGGTGCTTTTAGTGTGTCCGCATACCGCAGCACGCGACATAGCTGTGCAATCGATAAGTACAACCGTTTCAGAGAGATGAGCGGCTAATATGACGATCTGGCTTTAAGTCGATTCGATAACAAATGACGAAAACGGACGGATTTCTCGGGTTTTTACTACATATGAACACTTTTCACATTCTCCCATGCAAATCGGCTGCTAGTCCTCCTTTCATACAGAATGTTAAGGTCCTAGCATTTGTCCAAGGCACCAAAGCCAGCTAAAAAGTCAATAACCGACACCTAAAACTTGAATTGTACTACTTCTTCCTGGCTATTACGTCAACTTAGAAGCTTCATCTGTGTTCTACTATGGTGCTTTTAGTGTTTCCGCATACCGCAGCACGCGACATAGCTTTGCAGACGATAAGTACAACCGTTTCAGAGAGAATAGCGGCCAATGTGACGATCTGGCTTTACGTCGATTCGATAACAAATGACGAAAACGGACGAATTTCTTAGGTTTTTACTACATATGAAAACTTTTCACATTCCCCCGTGCAACTCGGCTGCTAGTCCTCCTTTCATGCAGATTCTTAAGGTCCTAGCTCATGTCCAAGGCACCAAAGCCAGCTAAAAGTTCCATATTCAATACCTAAAACTTGAATTGTACTACTTCTTACTGGCTATTACATCAACTTAGAAGCTTCATCTGTTTTCTACTATGGTGCTTTTAGTGTCTCCGCATACCGCAGCACGCGACATAGCTTTGCAGACGATAAGTACAACCGTTTCAGAGAGAAGAGCGGCCAATCCGACGATCTGGCTTTAAGTCGATTCGATAACAAATGACGAAAACGGACGGATGTCCCAGGTTTTTACTACATATGAACACGTTTCACATTCTCCCGTGCAACTCGGCTGCTAGTCCTCCTTTCATGCAGAATCTTAAGGTCCTAGCTCATGTCCAAGGCACCAAAGCCAGCTAAAAAGTCAATAATCGATACCTAAAACTTGAATTCTACTACTTCTTACTGGCTATTACATCAACTTAGAAGCTTCATCTGTGTTCTACTATGGTGCTTTTAGTGTCTCCGCATACCGCAGCACGCGACATAGCTTTGCAGACGATAAGTACAACCGTTTCAGAGAGAAGAGCGGCCAATGTGACGATCTGGCTTTAAGTCGATTCGATAACAAATGACGAAAACGGACGGATATCTCAGGTTTTTACTACATATGAACACTTTTCACATTCTCCCGTGCAACTCGGCTGCTAGTCCTCCTTCATGCAAAATCTTAAGTTTCTAGCTCGTGTCCAAGGCACCAAAGAAGGGTAAAAAGTCAATAACCGATACATAAAACTTGAATTTCTTTTCTTCTTACTGGCTATTACATCAACTTAGAAGCCTCATCTGTGTTCTACTATGGCGCTTTTAGTGTGTCCGCATACCGCAGCACGCGACATAGCTTTGCAGACGATAAGTACAACCGTTTCAGAGAGAAGAGCGGCCAATGTGACGATCTGGCTTTAAGTCGATTCGATAACAAATGACGAAAACGGACGGATGTCTCAGCTTTTTACTGCATATGAACACTTTTCACATTCTCCCGTGCAACTCGGCTGCTAGTCCTCCTTTCATGCAGAATCTTATGGTCCTAGCTCATGTCCAAGGCACCAAAGCCAGCTAAAAAGTCAATAATCGGTACCTAAAACTTGAATCGGATTACTTCTTACTGGCTATTACATCAACTTAGATGCTTCATCTGTGTTCTACTATGGTGATTTTAGTGTCTCCGCATACCGCAGCACGCGACATAGCTTTGCAGACGATAAGTGCAACCGTTTCAGAGAGAAGAGCAGCCAATGTGACGATCTGACTTTAAGTCGATTCGATAACAAATGACGAAAACGGACGGATTTCTCAGGTTTTTACTACATATGAACACTTTTCACATTCTCCCATGCAACTCGGCTGCTAGTCCTCCTTTCATGCAGAATCTTAAGGTCCTAGCTCATGTCCAAGGCACCAAAGCCAGCTAAAAAGTCAATAATCGATACCTAAAACTTGAATTGGATTACTTCTTACTGGCTATTACATCAACTTAGATGCTTGATCTGTGTTCTACTATGGTGATTTTAGTGTCTCCGCATACCGCAGCACGCGACATAGCTTTGCAGACGATAGGTACAAGCGTTTCAGAGAGAAGAGCGGCCAATGTGACAATCTGGCTTTAAGTCGATTCGATAACAAATGACGAAAACGGACGGATTTCTAAGGTTTTTACTACATATGAACACTTTTCTCGTTCTCCCGTGCAACTCGGCTGCTAGTCCTCCTTTCATGCAGAATGTTAAGGTCCTAGCTCATGTCCAAGGCACCAAAGCCAGCTAAAAAGTCAATAATCGATAACTAAAACTTGAATTTTACTACTTCTTACTGGGTATTACATCAACTTAGAAGCTTCATCTGTGTTCTACTATGGTGCTTTTAGTGTCTCCGCATACCGCAGCACGCGACATAGCTTTGCAGACGATAAGTACAACCGTTTCAGAGAGAAGAGCGGCCAATGTGACGATCTGGCTTTAAGTCGATTCGATAACAAATGACGAAAACGGACGGATATCTCAGGTTTTTACTACATATGAACACTTTTCACATTCTCCCGTGCAACTCGGCTGCTAGTCCTCCTTCATGCAAAATCTTAAGTTTCTAGCTCGTGTCCAAGGCACCAAAGAAGGGTAAAAAGTCAATAACCGATACATAAAACTTGAATTTCTTTTCTTCTTACTGGCTATTACATCAACTTAGAAGCTTCATCTGTGTTCTACTATGGTGCTTTTAGTGTGTCCGCATACCGCAGCACGCGACATAGCTTTGCAGACGATAAGTACAACCGTTTCAGAGAGAAGAGCGGCCAATGTGACGATCTGGCTTTAAGTCGATTCGATAACAAATGACGAAAACGGACGGATGTCTCAGGTTTTTACTGCATATGAACACTTTTCACATTCTCCCGTGCAACTCGGCTGCTAGTCCTCCTTTCATGCAGAATCTTAAGGTCCTAGCTGATGTCCAAGGCACCAAAGCCAGCAAAAAAGTCAATAATCGATACCTAAAACTTGAATTGGATTACTTCTTACTGGCTATTACATCAACTTAGATGCTTCATCTGTGTTCTACTATGGTGCTTTTAGTGTGTCCGCATACCGCAGCACGCGACATAGCTTTGCAGACGATAAGTACAACCGTTTCAGAGAGAAGAGCGGCCAATGTGACGATCTGGCTTTAAGTCGATTCGATAACAAATGACGAAAACGGACGGATGTCTCAGCTTTTTACTGCATATGAACACTTTTCACATTCTCCCGTGCAACTCGGCTGCTAGTCCTCCTTTCATGCAGAATCTTATGGTCCTAGCTCATGTCCAAGGCACCAAAGCCAGCTAAAAAGTCAATAATCGGTACCTAAAACTTGAATCGGATTACTTCTTACTGGCTATTACATCTACATCTACATCTACATGACTACTCTGCAATTCACATTTAAGTGCTTGGCAGAGGGTTCATCGAACCACAATCATACTATCTCTCTACTATTCCACTCCCGAACAGCGAGCGGGAAAAACGAACACCTAAACCTTTCTTTTCGAGCTCTGATTTCTCTTATTTTATTTTGATGATCATTCCTACCTATGTAGGTTGGGCTCAACAAAATATTTTCGCATTCGGAAGAGAAAGTTGGTGACTGAAATTTCGTAAAAAGGTCTCGCCGCGACGAAAAACGTCTATGCTGTAATGACTTCCATCCCAACTCGTGTATCATATCTGCCACACTCTCTCCCCTATAACGCGATAATACAAAACGAGCTGCCCTTCTTTGCACCCTCTCGATGTCCTCCGTCAATCCCACCTGGTAAGGATCCCACACCGCGCAGCAATATTCTAACAGAGGACGAACGAGTGTAGTGTAAGCTGTCTCTTTAGTGGACTTGTTGCATCTTCTAAGTGTCCTGCCAATGAAACGCAACCTTTGGCTCGCCTTCCCGACAATATTATCTATGTGGTCCTTCCAACTGAAGTTGTTTGTAATTTTAACACCCAGGTACTTAGTTGAATTGACAGCCTTGAGAATTGTACTATTTATCGAGTAATCGAATTCCAACGGATTTCTTTTGGAACTCATGTGGATCATCTCACACTTTTCGTTATTTAGCGTCAACTGCCACCTGACACACCATACAGCAATCTTTTCTAAATCGCTTTGCAGCTGATACTGGTCTTCGGATGACCTTACTAGACGGTAAATTACAGCATCATCTGCGAACAACCTAAGAGAACTGCTCAGATTGTCACCCAGGTCATTTATATAGATCAGGAACAGTAGAGGTCCCAGGACGCTTCCCTGGGGAACACCTGATATCACTTCAGTTTTACTCGATGATTTGCCGTCTATTACTACGAACTGCGACCTTCCTGACAGGAAATCACGAATCCAGTCGCACAACTGAGACGATACCCCATAGCTCCGCAGCTTGATTAGAAGTCGCTTGTGAGGAACGGTGTCAAAAGCTTTCCGGAAATCTAGAAATACGGAATCAACTTGAGATCCCCTGTCGATAGCGGCCATTACTTCGTGCGAATAAAGAGCTAGCTGCGTTGCACAAGAGCGATGTTTTCTGAAGCCATGCTTCATCAACTTAGATGCTTCATCTGTGTTCTACTATGGTGATTTTAGTGTCTCCGCATACCGCAGCACGCGACATAGCTTTGCAGACGATAAGTGCAACCGTTTCAGAGAGAAGAGCAGCCAATGTGACGATCTGACTTTAAGTCGATTCGATAACAAATGACGAAAACGGACGGATTTCTCAGGTTTTTACTACATATGAACACTTTTCACATTCTCCCATGCAACTCGGCTGCTAGTCCTCCTTTCATGCAGAATCTTAAGGTCCTAGCTCATGTCCAAGGCACCAAAGCCAGCTAAAAAGTCAATAATCGATACCTAAAACTTGAATTGGATTACTTCTTACTGGCTATTACATCAACTTAGATGCTTGATCTGTGTTCTACTATGGTGATTTTAGTGTCTCCGCATACCGCAGCACGCGACATAGCTTTGCAGACGATAGGTACAAGCGTTTCAGAGAGAAGAGCGGCCAATGTGACAATCTGGCTTTAAGTCGATTCGATAACAAATGACGAAAACGGACGGATTTCTAAGGTTTTTACTACATATGAACACTTTTCTCGTTCTCCCGTGCAACTCGGCTGCTAGTCCTCCTTTCATGCAGAATGTTAAGGTCCTAGCTCATGTCCAAGGCACCAAAGCCAGCTAAAAAGTCAATAATCGATAACTAAAACTTGAATTTTACTACTTCTTACTGGGTATTACATCAACTTAGAAGCTTCATCTGTGTTCTACTATGGTGCTTTTAGTGTCTCCGCATACCGCAGCACGCGACATAGCTTTGCAGACGATAAGTACAACCGTTTCAGAGAGAAGAGCGGCCAATGTGACGATCTGGCTTTAAGTCGATTCGATAACAAATGACGAAAACGGACGTATTTCTCAGGTTTTTACTACATTTGAACACTTTTCACATTCCCCCATGCAACTCGGCTGCTAGTCCTCCTTTCATGCAGAATATTAAGGTCCTACCTCATGTCCAAGTCACCAAAGCCAGCTAAAAAGTCAATAATCGATACTTAATCTTGAATTGGACTACTTCTTACTGGCTATTACATCAACTTAGAAGCTTCATCTGTGTTCTACTATGGTGCTTTTCCTGTTTCCGCCTACGGCAACACGCGACATACCTTTGAAGGCGATAAGTACAACCGTTTCAGAGAGAAGAGCGGCCAATATGACGATCTGGCTTTAAGTCGATTCGATAACAAATGACGAAAACGGACGGATTTCTCAGGTTTTAACTACATATGAAAACTTTTCACATTCTCCCGTGCAACTCGGCTGCTAGTCCTCCTTTCATGCAGAATCTTAAGGTCCTAGCTCATGTCCAAGGCACCAAAGCCAGCTAAAAGTTCCATATTCAATACCTAAAACTTGAATTGTACTACTTCTTACTGGTTATTACATCAACTTAGAAGCTTCATCTGTGTTCTATTATGGTGCCTTTAGTGTCTCAGCATACCGCAGCACGCGACATAGCTTTGCAGACGATAAGTACAACCGTTTCAGAGAGAAGAGCGGCCAATGTGTCGATCTGGCTTTAAGTCGATTCGATAACAAATGACGAAAACGGACGGATTTCTCAGGTTTTTACAACATATGAACACTTTTCACATTCTCCCGTGGAACTCGGCTGCTAGTCCTCCTTTCATGCAGAATCTTAAGGTCCTAGCTCATGTCCAAGGCACCAAAGGCAGCTAAAAAGTCAATAATCGATACCTAAAACCCGAATTCTACTACTTCTTACTGGATATTACATCAATTTAGAAGCTTCATCTGTGTTCTACTGTGGTGATTTTAGTGTCTCCGCATACCGCAGCACGTGACATAGCTTTGCAGACGACAAGTACAACCGTTTCAGAGAAAAGAGCGGCCAATTTGACGATCTGGCTTTAAGTCGATTCGATAACAAATGACGAAAACGGACGGATTTCTCAGGTTTTTACTACATATGAACACTTTTCACATTCTCCCGTGCAACTCGGCTGCTAGTCCTCCTTTCATGCAAAGTCTTAAGGTCCTAGCTCATGTCCAAGGCACCAAAGCCTGCTAAAAAGTCAATAATCGATACCTAAAACATGAATTGTACTACTTCTTACTGGCTATTACATCAACTTAGAAGCTTCATCTGTGTTCTACTATGGTGCTTTTAGTGTCTCTGCATACCGCAGCACGCGACATAGCTGTGCAGACGATAAGTACTAGCGTTTCAGAGAGAAGAGCGGCCAATGTGACGATCTGGCTTTAAGTCGATTCGATAACAAATGACGAAAACGGACGGATTTCTCAGGTTTTTTTTTTTTTTTTAGATATGAACACTTTTCACATTCACCCGTGCAACTCGGCTGCTAGTCCTCCTTTCATGCAGAATCTTAAGGTCCTAGCTCATGTCCAAGTCACCAAAGCCAGCTAAAAAGTCAATAATCGATACCTACAACTTAAATTGTACTACTTCTTACTGGCTATTACATCAACTTAGATGCTTCATCTGTGTTCTACTATGGTGATTTCAGTGTCTCCGCATACCGCAGCACGCGACATAGCTTTGCAGACGAGAAGTACAACCGTTTCAGAGAGAAGAGCGGCCAATGTGACGATCTGGCTTTAAGTCGATTCGATAACAAATGACGAAAACGGACGGATTTCTCAGGTTTTTACTACATATGAACACTTTTCACATTCTCCCGTGCAACTCGGCTGCTAGTCCTCCTTTCATGTAGAATCTTAAGGTCCTAGCTCATGTCCAAGGCACCAAAGCCAGCTAAAAAGTCAATAATCGATACCTAAAACTTGAATTCAACTACATCTTACTGGCTATTACATCAACTTAGAAGCTTGATCTGTGTTCTACTATGGTGATTTTAGTGTCTCCGCATACCGCAGCACGCGACATAGCTTTGCAGACGATAAGTACAACCGTTTCAGAGAGAAGAGCGGCCAATGTGACGATCTGGCTTTAAGTCGATTCGATAACAAATGACGGAAACGGACGGATTTCTCAGGTTTTTACTACATATTAACACTTTTCACATTCTCCCGTGCAACTCTGCTGCTAGTCGTCCTTTAATGCAGAATGTTAAGGTCCTAGCTCATGTCCAAGGCACCAAAGCCAGCTAAAAAGTCAATAAGTGATACCTAAAACTTGAATTGGATTACTTCTTACTGGCTATTACATCAACTTAGATGCTTCATCTGTCTTCTACTATGGTGATTTTAGTGTCTCCGCATACCGCAGCACGCGACATAGCTTTGCAGACGATAAGTACAATCGTTTCAGTGAGAAGAGCGGCCAATGTGACGATCTAACTTTAATTCGATTCGATAACAAATGACGAATACGGACGGATTTGTAAGGTTTTTACTACATATGAACAGTTTTCACATTCTCCCGTGCAACTCGGCTGCTAGTCCTCCTTTCATGCAGAATGTTAAGGTCCTAGCTCATGTCCAAGTCACCAAAGCCAGCTAAAAAGTCAATAATCGATACCTAAAACTTGAATTGGACTACTTCTTACTGGCTATTACATCAACTTAGATGCTCATCTGTGTTCTACTATGGTGATTTTAGTGTCTCCGCATACCGCAGCACGCGACATAGCTTTGCTGACGAGAAGTACAACCGTTTCAGAGAGAAGAGCGGCCAATGTGACGATCTGGCTTTAAGTCGATTCGATAACAAATGACGAAAACGGACGAATTTCTTAGGTTTTTACTACATATGAACACTTTTCACATTCTCCCGTGCAACTCGGCTGCTAGTCCTCCTTTCATGCAGAGTCTTAAGGTCCTAGCTCATGTCCAAGTCACCAAAGCCAGCTAAAAGGTCCATATTCAATACTTGAAACTTGAATTGTACTACTTCTTACTGGCTATTACATCAACTTAGAAGCTTGATCTGTGTTCTACTATGGTGCTTTTAGTGTCTCAGCATACCGCAGCACGCGACATAGCTTTGCAGACGATAAGTACAGCCGTTTCAGAGAGAAGAGCGGCCAATGTGTCGATCTGGCTTTAAGTCGATTCGATAACAAATGACGAAACCGGACGGATGTCTCAGGTTTTTACTACATATGAACACTTTTCACATTCTCCCGTGCAACTCGGCTGCTAGTCCTCCTTTCATGCAGAATCTTAAGGTCCTAGCTCATGTCCAAGGCACCAAAGCCAGCTAAAAAGTCAATAATCGATACCTAAAACTTGAATTGTACTACTTCTTACTGGCTATTACATCAACTTAGATGCTTCATCTGTGTTCTACTATGGTGATTTTAGTGTCTCCGCATACCGCAGCACGCGACATAGCTTTGCAGATGATAAGTACAAGCGTTTCAGAGAGAAGAGCGGCCAATGTGACGATCTGGCTTTAAGTCGATTCGATAACAAATGACGAAAAGGGACGGATTTCTCAGGTTTTTACTACATATGAACACATTTCACATTCTCCCGTGCAACTCGGCTGCTAGTCCTCCTTTCATGCAGAATCTTAAGGTCCTAGCTCATGTCCAAGGCACTAAAGCCAGCTAAAAAGTCAATAATCGATACCTAAAACTTGAATTGTACTACTTCTTACTGGCTATTACATCAACTTAGAAGCTTCATCTGTGTTCTACTATGGTGATTTTAGTGTCTCCGCATACCGCAGTACGCGACATAGCTTTGCAGACGATAAGTACAAGCGTTTCAGAGAGAAGAGCGGCCAATGTGACGAACTGGCTTTAAGTCGATTCGATAACTAATGACGAAAACGGACGGATTTCTCAGGTTTTAACTACATATGAACACTTTTTACATTCCCCCGTGCAACTCGGCTGCTAGTCCTCCTTTCATGCAGAATCTTAAGGTCCTAGCTCATGTCCAAGGCACCAAAGCCAGCTAAAAAGTCAACAATCGATACCTAAAACTTGAATTGTACTACTTCTTACTGGCTATTACATCAACTTAGAAGCTTCATCTGTGTTCTACTATGGTGCTTTCAGTGTCTCCACATACCGCAGCACGCGACATAGCTTTGCAGACTATAAGTACAACCGTTTCAGAGGGAAGAGCGGCCAATGTGACGATCTGGCTTTAAGTCGATTCGATAACAAATGACGAAAACGGACGGATTTTTAAGGTTTTTATTACATATGAACACTTTTCACATTCTCCCGTGCAACTCGGCTGCTAGTCCTCCTTTCATGCAGAATCGTAAGGTCCTAGCTCATGTCCAAGGCAACAAACCCAGCTAAAAAGTCAATAATCGATACCTAAAACTTGAATTGTACTACTTCTTACTTGCTATTACATCAACTTAGAAGCTTCATCTGTGTTCTACTATGGTGCTTTTAGTGTCTCCGCATACCGCAGCACGCGACATAGCTTTGCAGACGATAAGTACAACCGTTTCAGAGAGAAGACCGGCCAATGTGACGATTTGGCTTTAAGTCGATTCGATAACAAATGACGAAAACGGACGGATGTCTCAGGTTTTTACTAGATATGAACACTTTTCACATTCTCCCATGCAACTGGGCTGCTAGTCCTCCTTTTATGCAGAATCTTAAAGTCCTAGCTCATGTCCAAGGCACCAAAGCCAGCTAAAAATTCAATAATCGATACCTAAAACTTGAATTGTACTAGTTCTTACTGGCTATTACATCAAATTAGAAGCTTCATCTGTGTTCTACTATGGTGCTTTTCCTGTTTCCGCCTACGGCAACACGCGACATAGCTTTGCAGACGATAAGTACAACCGTTTCCGAGAGCAGAGCGGCCAATGTGACGATCTGGCTTTAAGTCGATTCGATAACAAATGACGAAAATGGACGGATTTCTCAGGTTTTTACTACATATGAACACTTTTCACATTCTCCCGTACAACTCGGCTGCTAGTCCTCCTTTCATGCAGAATCTTAAGGTCCTAGCTCATGTCCAAGGCACCAAAGCCAGCTAAAAAGTCTATAATCGATACCTAAAACTTGAATTGGATTACTTCTTACTGGCTATTACATCAACTTAGATGCTTAATCTGTGTTCTACTATGGTGATTTTAGTGTCTCAGCATACCGCAGCACGCGACATAGCTTTGCAGACGATAAGTGCAACCGTTTCAGAGAGAAGAGCAGCCAATGTGACGATCTGGCTTTAAGTCGATTCGATAACAAATGACGAAAACGGACGGATTTCTCATTTTTTTACTACATATGAACACTTTTCACATTCTCCCATGCAACTCGGCTGCTAGTCCTCCTTTAATGCAGAATCTTAAGGTCCTAGCTCATGTCCAAGGCACCAAAGCCAGCTATAAAGTCAATAATCGATACCTAATACTTGAATTGGATTACTTCTTACTGGCTATTACATCAACTTAGATGCTTCATCTGTGTTCTACTATGGTGATTTTAGTGTCTCCGCATACCGCAGCACGCGACATAGCTTTGCAGACGATAGGTACAAGCGTTTCAGAGAGAAGAGCGGCCAATGTGACGATCTGGCTTTAAGTCGATTCGTTAACAAATGACGAAAACGGACGGATTTCTCAGGTTTTAACTACATATGAACACTTTTCACATTCCCCCGTGCAACTCGGCTGCTAGTCCTCCTTTCATGCAGAATCTTAAGGTCCTAGCTCATGTCCAAGGCACCAAAGCCAGCTAAAAAGTCAATAATCGATACCTAAAACTTGAATTGTACTACTTCTTCCTGGCTATTACATCAACTTAGAAGCTTCATCTGTGTTCTACTATGGTGCTTTTAGTGTCTCCACATACCGCAGCACGCGGCATAGCTTTGCAGACGGTAAGTACAACCGTTTCAGAGAGAAGAGCGGCCAATGTGACGATCTGTCTTTAAGCCGATTCGAAAACAAATGACGAAAACGGACGGATTTTTAAGGTTTTTATTACATATGAACACTTTTCACATTCTCCCGTGCAACTCGGCTGCTAGTCCTCCTTTCATGCAGAATCGTAAGGTCCTAGCTCATGTCCAAGGCACCAAACCCAGCTAAAAAGTCAATAATCGATACCTAAATCTTGAATTGGACTACTTCTGACTGGCTATTACATCAACTTAGAAGCTTCATCTGTGTTCTACTATGGTGCTTTTAGTGTCTCCGCATACCGCAGCACGCGACATAGCTTTGCAGACGATAAGTACAACCGTTTCAGAGAGAAGAGCGGCCAATGTGACGATCTGGCTTTAAGTCGATTCGATAACAAATGACGAAAACGGACGGATGTCTCAGGTTTTTACTACATATGAACACTTTTCACATTCTCCCGTGCAACTGGGCTGCTAGTCCTCCTTTTATGCAGAATCTTAAAGTCCTATCTCATGTCCACGGCACCAAATCCAGCTAAAAACTCAATAATCGATACCTAAAACTTGAATTGGACTACTTCTTACTGGCTATTACATCAACTTAGATGCTTCATCTGTGTTCTACTATGGTGATTGTAGTGTCTCCGCATACCGCAGCACGCGACATAGCTTTGCAGACGATACGTACAACCGTTTCAGAGAGTAGAGCGGCCAATGTGACGATCTGGCTTTAAGTCGATTCGATAACAAATGACGAAAACGGACCGATTTCTCAGGTTTTTAGTACATATGAACACTTTTCACATTCTCCCTTGCAACTCGGCTGCTAGTCCTCCTTTCATGCTGAATCTTAAGGTCCTAGCTCATGTCCAAGGCACCAAAGCCAGCTAAAGATCAATATTCAATACCTAAAACTTGATTTGTTCTACTTCTTACTGGCTATTACATCGACTTAGAAGCTTGATCTGTGTTCTACTATGGTGCTTTTAGTGTCTCAGCATACCGCAGCACGCGACATAGCTTTGCAGACGATAAGTACAACCGTTTCAGAGAGAAGAGTGGCCAACGTGACGATCTGGCTTGATGTCGATTCGATAACAAATGACGAAAACGGACGGATTTCTCAGGTTTTTACTACATATGAACAATTTTCACATTCTCCCGTGCAACTCGGCTGCTAGTCCTCCTTTCATGCAGAATCTTGAGGTCCTAGCTCATGTCCAAGGCACCAAAGCCAGCTAAAAAGTAAATAATCGATACCTAAAACTTGAATTGTACTACTTCTTACTGGGTATTACATCAACTTAGAAGATTCATCTGTGTTCTACTATTGTGCTTTTAGTGTCTCCGCATACCGCAGCATGCGACATAGCTTAGCAGACGATAAGTACAAGCGTTACAGAGAGAAGAGCGGCCAATGTGACGATCTGGCTTTAAGTCGATCCGATAACAAATGACGAAAACGGACGGATTTCTCAAGTTTTAACTACATTTGAACACTTTTCACATTCTCCCGTGCAACTCGGCTGCTAGTCCTCCTTTCATGCAGAATCTTAAGGTCCTAGCTCATGTCCAAGGCACCAAAGCCAGCTAAAAAGTCAATAATCGATACCTAAAACTTGAATTGTACTACTTCTTACTGGCTATTCCATCATCTTAGAAGCTTCATCTGTGTTCTACTATGGTGCTTTTAGTGTCTCCGCAAATCGCAGCACGCGACATAGCTTTGCAGACGATAAGTACAACCGTTTCAGAGAGAAGAGCGGCCAATGTGACGATCTGGCTTTAAGTAGATTCGATAACAAATGACGAAAGCGGAGGGATTTGTCAGGTTTTTACTACATATGAACACCTTTCTCATTCTCCCGTGCAACTGGGCTGCTAGTCCTCCTTTCATGCAGAATCATAAGGTCCTAGCTCATGTCCAATGCACCAAAGCCAGGTAAAATTCAATAATCGATACCTAAAACTTGAATTGTACTACTTCTTACTGGCTATTACATCAACTTAGAAGCTTCATCTGTGTTCTACTATGGTGCTTTTAGTGTCTCTGCATACCGCAGCACGCGACATAGCTTTGCAGACGATAAGTACAACCGTTTCACAGAGAAGAGCGGCCAATGTGACGATCTGGCTTTAAGTCGATTCGATAACAAATGACGAAAACAGACGGATTTCTCAGGTTTTTACTACATATGAACACTTTTCACATTCTCCCCTGCAACTCGGCTGCTAGTCCTCCTTTCATGCAGAATCTTATGGTCCTAGCTAATGTCCAAGGCACCAAAGCCAGCTAAAAAGACAATAATCGATACCTAAAACTTGAGTTGTACTACTTCTTACTGGCTATTACATCAACTTAGAAGCTTCATCTGTGTTCTACTATGGTGATTGTAGTGTCTCCGCATACCGCAGCACGCGACATAGCTTTGCAGACGATACGTACAACCGTTTCAAAGAGTAGAGCGGCCAATGTTACGATCTGGCTTTAAGTCGATTCGATAACAAATGACGAAAACGGACCGATTTCTCAGGTTTTTAGTACATATGAACACTTTTCACATTCTCCCTTGCAACTCGGCTGCTAGTCCTCCTTTCATGCAGAATCTTAAGGTCCTAGCTCATGTCCAAGGCACCAAAGCCAGCTAAAAAGTCAATAATCAATACCTAAAACTTGAATTGTACTACTTCTTACTGGCTACTACATCAGCTTAGAAGCTTCATCTTTGTTCTACTACGGTGCTTTTAGATTCTCCGCATGCCGCAGCACGCGACATAGTTTTGCAGACGATAAGTACAACCGTTTCAGAGAGAAGAGTGGCCAACGTGACGATCTGGCTTGATGTCGATTCGATAACAAATGACGAAAACGGACGGATTTCTCAGGTTTTTACTACATATGAACACTTTTCACATTCACCCGTGCAACTCGGCTGCTAGTCCTCCTTTCATGCTGAATCTTAAGGTCCTAGCTCAAGTCCAAGGCACCAAAGCCAGCTAAAGATCAATATTCAATACCTAAAACTTGAATTGTTCTACTTCTTACTGGCTATTACATCGACTTAGAAGCTTGATCTGTGTTCTACTATGGTGCTTTTAGTGTCTCAGCATACCGCAGCACGCGACATAGCTCTGCAGACGATAAGTACAACCGTTTCAGAGAGAAGAGTGGCCAACGTGACGATCTGGCTTGATGTCGATTCGATAACAAATGACGAAAACGGACGGATTTCTCAGGTTTTTACTACATATGAACACTTTTCACATTCTCCCGTGCAACTGGGCTGCTAGTCCTCCATCATGCAAAATCTTAAGTTCCTAGCTCGTGTCCAAGGCCCAAAGAAGGGTAAAAAGTCAATAACCGATACCTAAAACTTTAATTGTACTACTTCTTACTGGCTATTACATCAACTTAGAAGCTTCATCTCTGTTCAACTATGGTGCTTTTAGTGTCTCTGCATACCGCAGCACGCGACATAGCTTTGCAGACGATAAGTACAACCGTTTCAGAGAGAAGAGCGGCCAATGTAACGATCTGGCTTTAAGTCGTTTCGATAACAAATGACGAAAACGGACGGATTTTTAAGGTTTTTATTACATATGAACACTTTTCACATTCTCCCGTGCAACTCGGCTGCTAGTCCTCCTTTCATGCAGAATCATAAGGTCCTAGCTCATGTCCAATGCACCAAAGCCAGGTAAAATTCAATAATCGATACCTAAAACTTGAATTGTACTACTTCTTACTGGCTATTACATCAACTTAGAAGCTTCATCTGTGTTCTACTGTGGTGCTTTTAGTGTCTCCGCATACCGCAGCAAGCGACATAGCTTTGCAGACGATAAGTACAACCGTTTCAGAGAGAAGAGCGGAAAATGTGACGATCTGGCTTTAAGTCGATTCGATAACAAATGACGAAAACGGACGGATTACTCAGGTTTTTACTACATATGAACACTTTTCACATTCTCCCGTGCAAATCGGCTGCTAGTCCTCCTTTCATACAGAATGTTAAGGTCCTAGCTCATGTCCAAAGCACCAAAGCCAGCCAAAAAGTCAATTATCGATACCTAAAACTTGAATTGTACCACTTCTTACTGGCTATTACATCAACTTAGAAGCTTGATCTGTGTTCTACTATGGTGCTTTTAGTGTCTCAGTATACCGCAGCACGCGACATAGCTTTGCAGACGATAAGTACAACCGTTTCAGAGAGAAGAGCGGCCAATGTGACGATCTGGCTTTAAGTCGATTCGATAACAAATGACGAAAACGGACGGATTTCTCAGGTTTTTACTACATATGAACACTTTTCACATTCTCGCGTGCAACTCGGCTGCTAGTCCTCCTTTCATGCAGAATCTTAAGGTCCTAGCTCATGTCCAAGGCACCAAAGCCAGCTAAAATGTCAATAATCGATACCTAAAATTTGAATTGTACTACTTCTTACTGGATATTACATCAACTTAGAAGCTTCATCTGTATTCTACTGTGGTGATTTTAGTGTCTCCGCATACCGCTGCACGTGACATAGCTTTGCAGACGATAAGTACAACCGATTCAGAGAGGCGAGCGGCCAATGTGACGATCTGGCTTTAAGTCGATTCGATAACAAATGACGAAAACGGACGGATTTCTCCGGTTTTTACTACATATGAACACTTTTCACATTCTCCCGTGCAACTCGGCTGCTAGTCCTCCTTTCATGCAGAATGTTAAGGACCTAGCTCATGTCCAAGGCACCAAAGCCAGCTAAAAAGTCAATAATCAATACCTAAAAGTTGAATTGTACTACGTCTTACTGGGTATTACATCAACTTAAAAGCTTCATCTGTGTTCTACTATGGTGCTTTTAGTGTCTCCGCATACCGCAGCACGCGACATAGCTTTGCAGACGATAAGTACAACCGTTTCAGAGAGAAGAGCGGCCAATGTGACGATTTGGCTTTAAGTCGATTCGATAACAAATGACAAAAACGGACGTATTTCTCAGGTTTTTACTACATTTGAACACTTTTCACATACTCCCGTGCAACTCGGCTGCTAGTCCTCCTTTCATGCAGAATCTTAAGGTCCTAGCTCATGTCCAAGGCACCAAAGCCAGCTAAAACGTCAATAATCGATACCTAAAACTTCAATTGTACTACTTCTTACTGGCTATTACATCAACTTAGAAGCTTCATCTGTGTTCTACTATGGTGCTTTTAGAGTCTCCGCATATCGCAGCACGCGACATAGCTTTGTAGACGATAAGTACAACCGTTTCAGAGAGAAGAGCGGCCAATGTGACGATCTTGCTTTAAGTAGATGCGATAACAAATGACGAAAGCGGACGGATTTCTCAGGTTTTTATTACATATGTACACTTTTCTCATTCTCCCGTGCAACTCGGCTGCTAGTCCTCCTTTCATGCAGAATCTTAAGGTCCTAGATCATGTCCAAGGCACCAAAGCCAGCTAAAAAGTCAATAATCGATACCTAAGACTTGAATTGGATTACTTCTTACTGGCTATTACATCTGCTTAGAAGCTTCATCTTTGTTCTACTATGGTGCTTTTAGTGTCTCCGCATATCGCAGCACTCGACATAGCTTTGTAGACGATAAGTACAACCGTTTCAGAGAGAAAAGCGGCCAATGTGTCGATCTGGCTTTAAGTCGATTCGATAACATATGACGAAAACGGACGGATTTCTCAGGTTTTTACTACATATGAACACTTTTCACATCTCCCGTGCAACTCGGCTGCTAGTCCTCCTTCATGCAGAATCTTAAGGTCCTAGCTCATGCCCAAGGCACCAAAGCCAGCTAAAAAGTCAATAATCGATACCTAAAACTTGAATTGTACTACGTCTTACTGGGTATTACATCAACTTAGAAGCTTCATCTGTGTTCTACTATGGTGCTTTTAGTGTCTCCGCATAAGGCAGCACGCGACATAGCTTTGCAGACGATAAGTACAACCGTTTCAGAGAGAAGAGCGGCCAATGTGACGATTTGGCTTTAAGTCGATTCGATAACAAATGACAAAAACGGACGTATTTCTCAGGTTTTTACTACATTTGAACACTTTTCACATACTCCCGTGCAACTCGGCTGCTAGTCCTCCTTTCATGCTGAATCTTAAGGTCCTAGCTCATGTCCAAGGCACCAAAGCCAGCTAAAACGTCAATAATCGATACCTAAAACTTCAATTGTACTACTTCTTACTGGCTATTACATCAACTTAGAAGCTTCATCTGTGTTCTACTATGGTGCTTTTAGAGTCTCCGCATATCGCAGCACGAGACATAGCTTTGTAGACGATAAGTACAACCGTTTCAGAGAGAAGAGCGGCCAATGTGACGATCTTGCTTTAAGTAGATGCGATAACAAATGACGAAAGCGGACGGATTTCTCAGGTTTTTATTACATATGTACACTTTTCTCATTCTTCCGTGCAACGCGGCTGCTAGTCCTCCTTTCATGCAGAATCTTAAGGTCCTAGATCATGTCCAAGGCACCAAAGCCAGCTAAAAAGTCAATAATCGATACCTAAGACTTGAATTGGATTACTTCTTACTGGCTATTACATCAGCTTAGAAGCTTCATCTGTGTTCTACTATGGTGCTTTTAGTGTCTCCGCATATCGCAGCACTCGACATAGCTTTGTAGACGATAAGTACAACCGTTTCAGAGAGAAGAGCGGCCAATGTGACGATCTGGCTTTAAGTAGATTCGATAACAAATGACGAAAGCGGACGGATTTCACAGGTTTTTACTACATATGAACACTTTTCTCATTCTCCCGTGCAACTCGGCTGCTAGTCCTACTTTCATGCAGAATCATAAGGTCCTAGCACATGTCCAAGCCACCAAAGCCAGCTAAAACGTCAATAATCGATATCTAAAACTTGAATTTTACTACTTATTACTGGCTATAACATCAACTTAGAAGCTTCATCTGTGTTCCACTATGGTGCTTTTAGTGTCTCCGCATACCACAGCACGCGACATAGCTTTGCAATCGATAAGTACAACCGTTTCAGAGAGAAGAGCGGCCAATGTGGCGATCTGGCTTTAAGGCGATTCGATAACAAATGACGAAAACGGACCTATTTCTCAGGTTTTTACTACATATGAACACCTTTCACATTCTCCCGTGCAACTCGGCTGCTAGTCCTCCTTTCATGCAGAATCTTAAGGTCCTAGCTCATGTCCAAGGCACCAAAGCCAGCTAAAAAGTCCATAATCAATACCTGAAACTTGAATTGTACTACTTCTTTTGGCTATTACATCAACTTAGAAGCTTCATCTGTGTTCTACTACGGTGATTTTAGTGTCTCCGCATACCGCAGCACGCGACATAGCTTTGCAGACGAAAAGTACAAGCGTTTCAGAGAGAAGATCGGAAAATGTGACGATCTGGCTTTAAGTCGATTCGATAACAAATGACGAAAACGGACGTATTTCTCAGGTTTTTACTACTTTTGAACACTTTTTACATTCTCCCGTGCACCTCGGCTGCTAGTCCTCCTTCATGCAAAATCTTAAGTTCCTAGCTCGTGTCCAAGGCACCAAAGAAGGGTAAAATGTCAATACCCGATAGCTAAAACTTGAATTGTACTACTTTTCACTGGCTATTACATCAACTTAGAAGCTTCATCTGTGTTCTACTATGGTGCTTTTAGTGTCTCCGCATACCGCAGCACGCGACATAGCTTTGCAGACGATAAGTACAAGCGTTTCAGAGAGAAGAGCGGCCAATGTGACGATCTGGCTTTAAGTCGATTCGATAACAAATGACGAAAATGGAAGGATTTCTCGGGTTTTTACTACATATGAACACTTTTCACATTCTTCCGTGCAACTCGGCTGCTAGTCCTCCTTCATGCAAAATCTTAAGTTCCCGGCTAATGTCTAAGGCACAAAATCCAGCTAAAAATTCAATATTCAATACCTAAAACTCGAATTGTTTTACTTCTTACTGGCAATTACATCAACTTAGAAGCTTGATCTGTGTTCTACTATGGTGCTTTTAGTGTCTCAGCATACCGCAGCACGCGACATAGCTTTGCAGACGATAAGTACAAGTGTTTCAGAGAGAAGAGCGGCCAAAGTGACGATCTGGCTTTAAGTCGATTCGATAACAAATGACGAAAACTGACGGATTTCTCAGGTTTTTACTACATTTGAACACTTTTCACATTCTCCCGTGCAACTCGGCTGCTAGTCCTTCTTTCATGCTGAATATTAAGGTCCTAGCTCATGTCCAAGGCACAAAATCCAGCAAAAAATTCAATATTCAATACCTAAAACTCGAATTTTACTACTTCTTACTATCTATTACATCAACTTTGAAGCTTGATCTGTGTTCTACTATGGTGCTTTTAGTGTCTCAGCATACCGCAGCACGCGACATAGCTTTGCAGACGATAAGTACAAGTGTTTCAGAGAGAAGAGCGGCCAATGTGACGATCTGGCTTTAAGTCGATTCGATAACAAATGACGAAAACGGACGGATTTCTCAGGTTTTTACTACATTTGAACACTTTTCACATTCTCCCGTGCAACTCTGCTGCTAGTCCTCCTTCATGCAAAATCTTAAGTTCCTAGCTCGTGTCCAAAGCACCAAAGAAGGGAAAAAGTCAATAACCGATACCTAAAACTGTAAATGTACTACTTGTTACTGGGTATTACATCAACTTAGAAGCTTCATCTGAGTTCTACTATGGTGCATTCAGTGTGTCCGCATACCGCAGCACGCGACATAGCTTTGCAGACGATAAGTACAACCGTTTCAGAGAGAAGAGCGGCCAATGTGACGATCTGGCTTTAAGTCGATTCGATATCAAATAACGTAAACGGACGGATGTCTAGGTTTTTACCACATATGAACACTTTTCATATTCTCCCGTCCAACTCCGCTGCTAATCCTCCTTTCATGCAGAATCTTAAGGACCTAGCTCATGTCCAAGGCACCAATGCCAAATAAAAAGTCAATAATCGATACCTAAAACTTGAATTGTACTATATCTTACTGGCTATTACATCAACTTAGAAGCTTCATCTGTGTTCTACTATGGTACTTTTACTGTCTCCGCATACCGCAGCACGCGACATTGCTTTGTAGACGATAAGTACAACCGTTTCAGAGAGAAGAGCGGCCAATGTGACGATCTGGCTTTAAGTAGATTCGATAACAAATGACGAAAGCGGACGGATTTCTCAGGTTTTTACTACATATGAACACTTTTCTCATTCTCCCGTGCAACTCGGCTGCTAGTCCTACTTTCATGCAGAATCATAAGGTCCTAGCACATGTCCAAGCCACCAAAGCCAGCTAAAACGTCAATAATCGATATCTAAAACTTGAATTTTACTACTTATTACTGGCTATAACATCAACTTAGAAGCTTCATCTGTGTTCCACTATGGTGCTTTTAGTGTCTCCGCATACCACAGCACGCGACATAGCTTTGCAATCGATAAGTACAGCCGTTTCAGAGAGAAGAGCGGCCAATGTGGCGATCTGGCTTTAAGGCGATTCGATAACAAATGACGAAAACGGACCTATTTCTCAGGTTTTTACTACATATGAACACCTTTCACATTCTCCCGTGCAACTCGGCTGCTAGTCCTCCTTTCATGCAGAATCTTAAGGTCCTAGCTCATGTCCAAGGCACCAAAGCCAGCTAAAAAGTCCATAATCAATACCTGAAACTTGAATTGTACTACTTCTTTTGGCTATTACATCAACTTAGAAGCTTCATCTGTGTTCTACTACGGTGATTTTAGTGTCTCCGCATACCGCAGCACGCGACATAGCTTTGCAGACGAAAAGTACAAGCGTTTCAGAGAGAAGATCGGAAAATGTGACGATCTGGCTTTAAGTCGATTCGATAACAAATGACGAAAACGGACGTATTTCTCAGGTTTTTACTACTTTTGAACACTTTTTACATTCTCCCGTGCACCTCGGCTGCTAGTCCTCCTTCATGCAAAATCTTAAGTTCCTAGCTCGTGTCCAAGGCACCAAAGAAGGGTAAAATGTCAATACCCGATAGCTAAAACTTGAATTGTACTACTTTTCACTGGCTATTACATCAACTTAGAAGCTTCATCTGTGTTCTACTATGGTGTTTTTAGTGTCTCCGCATACCGCAGCACGCGACATAGCTTTGCAGACGATAAGTACAACCGTGTCAGAGAGAAGAGCGGCCAATGTGACGATCTGGCTTTAAGTCGATTCGATAACAAATGACGAAAATGGAAGGATTTCTCGGGTTTTTACTACATATGAACACTTTTCACATTCTTCCGTGCAACTCGGCTGCTAGTCCTCCTTCATGCAAAATCTTAAGTTCCCGGCTAATGTCTAAGGCACAAAATCCAGCTAAAAATTCAATATTCAATACCTAAAACTCGAATTGTTTTACTTCTTACTGGCAATTACATCAACTTAGAAGCTTGATCTGTGTTCTACTATGGTGCTTTTAGTGTCTCAGCATACCGCAGCACGCGACATAGCTTTGCAGACGATAAGTACAAGTGTTTCAGAGAGAAGAGCGGCCAATGTGACGATCTGGCTTTAAGTCGATTCGATAACAAATGACGAAAACTGACGGATTTCTCAGGTTTTTACTACATTTGAACACTTTTCACATTCTCCCGTGCAACTCGGCTGCTAGTCCTTCTTTCATGCTGAATATTAAGGTCCTAGCTCATGTCCAAGGCACAAAATCCAGCAAAAAATTCAATATTCAATACCTAAAACTCGAATTTTACTACTTCTTACTATCTATTACATCAACTTTGAAGCTTGATCTGTGTTCTACTATGGTGCTTTTAGTGTCTCAGCATACCGCAGCACGCGACATAGCTTTGCAGACGATAAGTACAAGTGTTTCAGAGAGAAGAGCGGCCAATGTGACGATCTGGCTTTAAGTCGATTCGATAACAAATGACGAAAACGGACGGATTTCTCAGGTTTTTACTACATTTGAACACTTTTCACATTCTCCCGTGCAACTCGGCTGCTAGTCCTCCTTCATGCAAAATCTTAAGTTCCTAGCTCGTGTCCAAAGCACCAAAGAAGGGTAAAAAGTCAATAACCGATACCTAAAACTGTAAATGTACTACTTGTTACTGGGTATTACATCAACTTAGAAGCTTCATCTGAGTTCTACTATGGTGCATTCAGTGTGTCCGCATACCGCAGCACGCGACATAGCTTTGCAGACGATAAGTACAACCGTTTCAGAGAGAAGAGCGGCCAATGTGACGATCTGGCTTTAAGTCGATTCGATATCAAATAACGAAAACGGACGGATGTCTAGGTTTTTACCACATATGAACATTTTTCATATTCTCCCGTCCAACTCCGCTGCTAATCCTCCTTTCATGCAGAATCTTAAGGACCTAGCTCATGTCCAAGGCACCAAAGCCAAATAAAAAGTCAATAATCGATACCTAAAACTTGAATTGTACTATATCTTACTGGCTATTACATCAACTTAGAAGCTTCATCTGTGTTCTACTATGGTACTTTTACTGTCTCCGCATACCGCAGCACGCGACATTGCTTTGTAGACGATAAGTACAACCGTTTCAGAGAGATGAGCGGCCAATGTGACGATCTGGCTTTAAGTCGGTTCGATAACAAAAGACGAAAACGGACCGATTTCTCAGGTTTTTACTACATATGAACACTTTTCACATTCTCCCGTGCAACTCGGCTGCTAGTCCTCCTTTAATGCAGAATGTTATGGTCCTAGCTCAAGTCCAAGGCACCAAAGCCAGCTAAAAAGTAAATAATCGATACCTAAAACTTGAATTGTACTATATCTTACTGGCTATTACATCAACTTAGAAGCTTCATCTGTGTTCTACTATGGTGCTTTTACTGTCTCCGCATACCGCAGCACGCGACATAGCTTTGCAGACGATAAGTTCAAGCGTTTCAGAGATAAGAGCGGCCAATGTGACGATCTGGCTTTAAGTCGATTCGATAACAAATGACGAAAACGGACGGATGTCTCAGGTTTTTACTACATATGAACACTTTTCACATTCTCCCGTGCAACTCGGCTGCTAGTCCTCCTTTCATGCAGAATGTTAAGGTCCTAGCTCAAGTCCAAGGCACCAAAGCCAGCTAAAAAGTAAATAATCGATACCTAAAACTTGAATTGTACTATATCTTACTGGCTATTACATCAACTTAGAAGCTTCATCTGTGTTCTACTGTGGTGCTTTTAGTGTGTCCGCATACCGCAGCACGCGACATAGCTTTGCAGACGATAAGTACAACCGTTTTAGAGAGAAGAGCGGCCAATGTGACGATCTGGCTTTAAGTCGGTTCCATAACAAAAGACGTAAACGGACCGATTTCTCAGATTTTTACTACATATGAAAACTTTTCACATTCTCCCGTGCAACTCGGCTGCTAGTCCTCCTTTCATGCAGAATCTTAAGGTCCTAGCTCATGTCCAAGGCACCAAAGCCAGCTAAAAATTCAATATACAATACCTAAAACTTGAATTGTACTAATTCTTACTGGCTATTACATCAACTTAGAAGCTTCATCTGTGTTCTACTACGGTGCTTTTAGTGTCTCAGCATACCGCAGCACGTGACATAGCCTTACAGACGATAAGTACAACCGTTTCAGAGAGAAGAGCGGCCAATGTGACGATCTGGCTTTAAGTCGATTCGATAACAAATGACGAAAACGGACGGATTTCTCAGGTTTTTACTACATATGAACACTTTTCACATTCTCCCGTGCAACTCAGCTGCTAGTCCTCCTTTCATGCAGAATCTTAAGGTCCTAGCTAATGTCCAAGGCACCAATGCCAGCTAAAAAGTCAATAATCGATACCTAAAACTTGAATTGTACTATATCTTAATGGCTATTACATCAACTTAGGAGCTTCATCTGTGTTCTACTATTGTACTTTTACTGTCTCCGCATACCGCAGCACGCGACATAGCTTTGCAGACGATAAGTACAACCGTTTCAGAGAGAAGAGCGGCCAATGTGACGATCTGGCTTTAAGTCGATAAGATAACAAATGACGAAAACGGACGGATGTCTCAGGTTTTTACTACATATGAACACTTTTCACATTCTCCCGTGCAACTCCGCTGCTAATCCTCCTTTCATGCAGAATCTTAACGTCCTAGCTCAAGTCCAAGGCAGCAAAGCCAGCTAAGAATTCAATATTGAATACCTAAAACTTGAATTGTACTACTTCTTACTGGCTATTACATCAACTTAGAAGCTTCATCTGTGTTCTACTATGGTGCTTTTAGTGTCTCCGCATACCGCAGCACGCGACATAGCTTTGCAATCGATAAGTACAACCGTTTCAGAGAGAAGAGCGGCCAATGTGACGATCTGGCTTTAAGTCGATTCGATAACAAATGACGAAAACGGACGTATTTCTCAGGTTTGTACTACATTTGAAGACTTTTCACATTCTCCCGTGCAACTCGGCTTCTAGTCCTCCTTTCATGCAGAATATTAAGGTCCTAGCCCATGTCCAAGGCACCAAACCCAGCTAAAAATTCAATATTCAATACCTAAAACTTGAATTGTACTACTTCTTACTGGCTATTACATCAACTTAGAAGCTTGATCTGTGTTCTACTATGGTGCTTTTAGTGTCCCAACATACCGCAGCACGCGACATAGCTTTGCAGACGATAAGTACCACCGTTTCAGAGAGAAGAGCGGCCAATGTGACGATCTGGCTTTAAGTCGATTCGATAACAAATGACGAAAACGGACGGGTGTCTCAGGTTTTTACTACATATGAACTCTTTTCACATTCTCCCGTGCAACTCCGCTGCTAATCCTCCGTTCATGCAGAATCTTAAGGTCCTAGCTCATGTCCAAGGCACCAAAGATAGCTAAAAAGTCAATAATCGATAACTAAAACTTGAATTCTACTACTTCTTACTGGCTATTACATCAACTTAGAAGCTTCATCTGTGTTCTACTATGGTGCTTTTAGTGTCTCCGCATACCGCAGCACGCGACATAGCTTTGCAGACGATAAGTACAAGCGTTTCAGAGAGAAGAGCGGCCAATGTGACGATCTGGCTTTAAGTCGATTCGATAACAAATGACGAAAATGGAAGGATTTCTCGGGTTTTTACTACATATGAACACTTTTCACATTCTTCCGTGCAACTCGGCTGCTAGTCCTCCTTCATGCAAAATCTTAAGTTCCCGGCTAATGTCTAAGGCACAAAATCCAGCTAAAAATTCAATATTCAATACCTAAAACTCGAATTGTTTTACTTCTTACTGGCAATTACATCAACTTAGAAGCTTGATCTGTGTTCTACTATGGTGCTTTTAGTGTCTCAGCATACCGCAGCACGCGACATAGCTTTGCAGACGATAAGTACAAGTGTTTCAGAGAGAAGAGCGGCCAAAGTGACGATCTGGCTTTAAGTCGATTCGATAACAAATGACGAAAACTGACGGATTTCTCAGGTTTTTACTACATTTGAACACTTTTCACATTCTCCCGTGCAACTCGGCTGCTAGTCCTTCTTTCATGCTGAATATTAAGGTCCTAGCTCATGTCCAAGGCACAAAATCCAGCAAAAAATTCAATATTCAATACCTAAAACTCGAATTTTACTACTTCTTACTATCTATTACATCAACTTTGAAGCTTGATCTGTGTTCTACTATGGTGCTTTTAGTGTCTCAGCATACCGCAGCACGCGACATAGCTTTGCAGACGATAAGTACAAGTGTTTCAGAGAGAAGAGCGGCCAATGTGACGATCTGGCTTTAAGTCGATTCGATAACAAATGACGAAAACGGACGGATTTCTCAGGTTTTTACTACATTTGAACACTTTTCACATTCTCCCGTGCAACTCTGCTGCTAGTCCTCCTTCATGCAAAATCTTAAGTTCCTAGCTCGTGTCCAAAGCACCAAAGAAGGGAAAAAGTCAATAACCGATACCTAAAACTGTAAATGTACTACTTGTTACTGGGTATTACATCAACTTAGAAGCTTCATCTGAGTTCTACTATGGTGCATTCAGTGTGTCCGCATACCGCAGCACGCGACATAGCTTTGCAGACGATAAGTACAACCGTTTCAGAGAGAAGAGCGGCCAATGTGACGATCTGGCTTTAAGTCGATTCGATATCAAATAACGTAAACGGACGGATGTCTAGGTTTTTACCACATATGAACACTTTTCATATTCTCCCGTCCAACTCCGCTGCTAATCCTCCTTTCATGCAGAATCTTAAGGACCTAGCTCATGTCCAAGGCACCAATGCCAAATAAAAAGTCAATAATCGATACCTAAAACTTGAATTGTACTATATCTTACTGGCTATTACATCAACTTAGAAGCTTCATCTGTGTTCTACTATGGTACTTTTACTGTCTCCGCATACCGCAGCACGCGACATTGCTTTGTAGACGATAAGTACAACCGTTTCAGAGAGAAGAGCGGCCAATGTGACGATCTGGCTTTAAGTAGATTCGATAACAAATGACGAAAGCGGACGGATTTCTCAGGTTTTTACTACATATGAACACTTTTCTCATTCTCCCGTGCAACTCGGCTGCTAGTCCTACTTTCATGCAGAATCATAAGGTCCTAGCACATGTCCAAGCCACCAAAGCCAGCTAAAACGTCAATAATCGATATCTAAAACTTGAATTTTACTACTTATTACTGGCTATAACATCAACTTAGAAGCTTCATCTGTGTTCCACTATGGTGCTTTTAGTGTCTCCGCATACCACAGCACGCGACATAGCTTTGCAATCGATAAGTACAGCCGTTTCAGAGAGAAGAGCGGCCAATGTGGCGATCTGGCTTTAAGGCGATTCGATAACAAATGACGAAAACGGACCTATTTCTCAGGTTTTTACTACATATGAACACCTTTCACATTCTCCCGTGCAACTCGGCTGCTAGTCCTCCTTTCATGCAGAATCTTAAGGTCCTAGCTCATGTCCAAGGCACCAAAGCCAGCTAAAAAGTCCATAATCAATACCTGAAACTTGAATTGTACTACTTCTTTTGGCTATTACATCAACTTAGAAGCTTCATCTGTGTTCTACTACGGTGATTTTAGTGTCTCCGCATACCGCAGCACGCGACATAGCTTTGCAGACGAAAAGTACAAGCGTTTCAGAGAGAAGATCGGAAAATGTGACGATCTGGCTTTAAGTCGATTCGATAACAAATGACGAAAACGGACGTATTTCTCAGGTTTTTACTACTTTTGAACACTTTTTACATTCTCCCGTGCACCTCGGCTGCTAGTCCTCCTTCATGCAAAATCTTAAGTTCCTAGCTCGTGTCCAAGGCACCAAAGAAGGGTAAAATGTCAATACCCGATAGCTAAAACTTGAATTGTACTACTTTTCACTGGCTATTACATCAACTTAGAAGCTTCATCTGTGTTCTACTATGGTGTTTTTAGTGTCTCCGCATACCGCAGCACGCGACATAGCTTTGCAGACGATAAGTACAACCGTGTCAGAGAGAAGAGCGGCCAATGTGACGATCTGGCTTTAAGTCGATTCGATAACAAATGACGAAAATGGAAGGATTTCTCGGGTTTTTACTACATATGAACACTTTTCACATTCTTCCGTGCAACTCGGCTGCTAGTCCTCCTTCATGCAAAATCTTAAGTTCCCGGCTAATGTCTAAGGCACAAAATCCAGCTAAAAATTCAATATTCAATACCTAAAACTCGAATTGTTTTACTTCTTACTGGCAATTACATCAACTTAGAAGCTTGATCTGTGTTCTACTATGGTGCTTTTAGTGTCTCAGCATACCGCAGCACGCGACATAGCTTTGCAGACGATAAGTACAAGTGTTTCAGAGAGAAGAGCGGCCAATGTGACGATCTGGCTTTAAGTCGATTCGATAACAAATGACGAAAACTGACGGATTTCTCAGGTTTTTACTACATTTGAACACTTTTCACATTCTCCCGTGCAACTCGGCTGCTAGTCCTTCTTTCATGCTGAATATTAAGGTCCTAGCTCATGTCCAAGGCACAAAATCCAGCAAAAAATTCAATATTCAATACCTAAAACTCGAATTTTACTACTTCTTACTATCTATTACATCAACTTTGAAGCTTGATCTGTGTTCTACTATGGTGCTTTTAGTGTCTCAGCATACCGCAGCACGCGACATAGCTTTGCAGACGATAAGTACAAGTGTTTCAGAGAGAAGAGCGGCCAATGTGACGATCTGGCTTTAAGTCGATTCGATAACAAATGACGAAAACGGACGGATTTCTCAGGTTTTTACTACATTTGAACACTTTTCACATTCTCCCGTGCAACTCGGCTGCTAGTCCTCCTTCATGCAAAATCTTAAGTTCCTAGCTCGTGTCCAAAGCACCAAAGAAGGGTAAAAAGTCAATAACCGATACCTAAAACTGTAAATGTACTACTTGTTACTGGGTATTACATCAACTTAGAAGCTTCATCTGAGTTCTACTATGGTGCATTCAGTGTGTCCGCATACCGCAGCACGCGACATAGCTTTGCAGACGATAAGTACAACCGTTTCAGAGAGAAGAGCGGCCAATGTGACGATCTGGCTTTAAGTCGATTCGATATCAAATAACGAAAACGGACGGATGTCTAGGTTTTTACCACATATGAACATTTTTCATATTCTCCCGTCCAACTCCGCTGCTAATCCTCCTTTCATGCAGAATCTTAAGGACCTAGCTCATGTCCAAGGCACCAAAGCCAAATAAAAAGTCAATAATCGATACCTAAAACTTGAATTGTACTATATCTTACTGGCTATTACATCAACTTAGAAGCTTCATCTGTGTTCTACTATGGTACTTTTACTGTCTCCGCATACCGCAGCACGCGACATTGCTTTGTAGACGATAAGTACAACCGTTTCAGAGAGATGAGCGGCCAATGTGACGATCTGGCTTTAAGTCGGTTCGATAACAAAAGACGAAAACGGACCGATTTCTCAGGTTTTTACTACATATGAACACTTTTCACATTCTCCCGTGCAACTCGGCTGCTAGTCCTCCTTTAATGCAGAATGTTATGGTCCTAGCTCAAGTCCAAGGCACCAAAGCCAGCTAAAAAGTAAATAATCGATACCTAAAACTTGAATTGTACTATATCTTACTGGCTATTACATCAACTTAGAAGCTTCATCTGTGTTCTACTATGGTGCTTTTACTGTCTCCGCATACCGCAGCACGCGACATAGCTTTGCAGACGATAAGTTCAAGCGTTTCAGAGATAAGAGCGGCCAATGTGACGATCTGGCTTTAAGTCGATTCGATAACAAATGACGAAAACGGACGGATGTCTCAGGTTTTTACTACATATGAACACTTTTCACATTCTCCCGTGCAACTCGGCTGCTAGTCCTCCTTTCATGCAGAATGTTAAGGTCCTAGCTCAAGTCCAAGGCACCAAAGCCAGCTAAAAAGTAAATAATCGATACCTAAAACTTGAATTGTACTATATCTTACTGGCTATTACATCAACTTAGAAGCTTCATCTGTGTTCTACTGTGGTGCTTTTAGTGTGTCCGCATACCGCAGCACGCGACATAGCTTTGCAGACGATAAGTACAACCGTTTTAGAGAGAAGAGCGGCCAATGTGACGATCTGGCTTTAAGTCGGTTCCATAACAAAAGACGTAAACGGACCGATTTCTCAGATTTTTACTACATATGAAAACTTTTCACATTCTCCCGTGCAACTCGGCTGCTAGTCCTCCTTTCATGCAGAATCTTAAGGTCCTAGCTCATGTCCAAGGCACCAAAGCCAGCTAAAAATTCAATATACAATACCTAAAACTTGAATTGTACTAATTCTTACTGGCTATTACATCAACTTAGAAGCTTCATCTGTGTTCTACTACGGTGCTTTTAGTGTCTCAGCATACCGCAGCACGTGACATAGCCTTACAGACGATAAGTACAACCGTTTCAGAGAGAAGAGCGGCCAATGTGACGATCTGGCTTTAAGTCGATTCGATAACAAATGACGAAAACGGACGGATTTCTCAGGTTTTTACTACATATGAACACTTTTCACATTCTCCCGTGCAACTCGGCTGCTAGTCCTCCTTTCATGCAGAATCTTAAGGTCCTAGCTAATGTCCAAGGCACCAATGCCAGCTAAAAAGTCAATAATCGATACCTAAAACTTGAATTGTACTATATCTTAATGGCTATTACATCAACTTAGGAGCTTCATCTGTGTTCTACTATTGTACTTTTACTGTCTCCGCATACCGCAGCACGCGACATAGCTTTGCAGACGATAAGTACAACCGTTTCAGAGAGAAGAGCGGCCAATGTGACGATCTGGCTTTAAGTCGATAAGATAACAAATGACGAAAACGGACGGATGTCTCAGGTTTTTACTACATATGAACACTTTTCACATTCTCCCGTGCAACTCCGCTGCTAATCCTCCTTTCATGCAGAATCTTAACGTCCTAGCTCAAGTCCAAGGCAGCAAAGCCAGCTAAGAATTCAATATTGAATACCTAAAACTTGAATTGTACTACTTCTTACTGGCTATTACATCAACTTAGAAGCTTCATCTGTGTTCTACTATGGTGCTTTTAGTGTCTCCGCATACCGCAGCACGCGACATAGCTTTGCAATCGATAAGTACAACCGTTTCAGAGAGAAGAGCGGCCAATGTGACGATCTGGCTTTAAGTCGATTCGATAACAAATGACGAAAACGGACGTATTTCTCAGGTTTGTACTACATTTGAAGACTTTTCACATTCTCCCGTGCAACTCGGCTTCTAGTCCTCCTTTCATGCAGAATATTAAGGTCCTAGCCCATGTCCAAGGCACCAAACCCAGCTAAAAATTCAATATTCAATACCTAAAACTTGAATTGTACTACTTCTTACTGGCTATTACATCAACTTAGAAGCTTGATCTGTGTTCTACTATGGTGCTTTTAGTGTCCCAACATACCGCAGCACGCGACATAGCTTTGCAGACGATAAGTACCACCGTTTCAGAGAGAAGAGCGGCCAATGTGACGATCTGGCTTTAAGTCGATTCGATAACAAATGACGAAAACGGACGGGTGTCTCAGGTTTTTACTACATATGAACTCTTTTCACATTCTCCCGTGCAACTCCGCTGCTAATCCTCCGTTCATGCAGAATCTTAAGGTCCTAGCTCATGTCCAAGGCACCAAAGATAGCTAAAAAGTCAATAATCGATAACTAAAACTTGAATTCTACTACTTCTTACTGGCTATTACATCAACTTAGAAGCTTCATCTGTGTTCTACTATGGTGATTTTAATGTCTCCGCATACCGCAGCTTGCGACTTAGCTTTGCAGACGGTAAGTACAACCGTTTCAGAGAGAAGTGCGGCCAATGTGACGATCTGGCTTTAAGTCGATTCGATAACAAATGACGAAAACGGACGGATTTCTCGGGTTTTTACTACATGTGACGACTTTTCACATTCTCCCGTGCAAATCGGCTGCTAGTCCTCCTTTCATGCAGAATGTTAAGGTCCTAGCTCATGTCCAAGGCACCAAAGTCAGCTAAAAAGTCTGTAATTGATACCTAAAACTTGAATTGTACTACTTCTTACTGGCTATTACATCAACTTAGGAGTTTCATCCGTGTTCTACTATGGTGATTTTAGTGTCTCCGCATACCGCAGCACGCGACATAGCTTTGCAGACGATAAGTACAACCGTTTCAGAGAGAAGAGCGGCCAATGTGACGATCTGGCTTTAAGTCGATTCGATAACAAATGACGAAAACGGACGGATTTCTCAGGTTTTTACTACATATGAACACTTTTCACATTCTCCCGTGCAACACGGCTGCTAGTCCTCCTTTCATGCAGAATCTTAAGGTCCTAGCTCATGTCCAAGGCACCAATGCCAGCTAAAAAGTCAATAATCGATAACTAAAACTTGAATTGTACTATATCTTACTGGCTATTACATCAACTTAGAAGCTTCATCTGTGTTCTACTATGGTGCTTTTACTGTCTCCGCATACCGCAGCACGGGACATAGCTTTGCAGACGATAAGTACAAGTGTTTCAGAGAGAAGAGCGGCCAATGTGACGATCTGGCTTTAAGTCGATTCGATAACAAATGACGAAAACGGACGGATGTCTCAGGTTTTTACTACATATGAACACTTTTCACATTCTCCCGTGCAACTCGGCTGCTAGTCCTCCTTTCATGTAGATCGTTAAGGTCCTAGCTCATGTCCAAGGCACCAAAGCCAGCTAAAAAGTCAATAATCGATACCTAAAGCTTGAATTGTACTACTTCTTACAGGCTATTACATCAACTTAGAAGCTTCATCTGTGTTCTACTATGGTGCTTTTAGTGTCTCCGCATACCGCAGCACGCGACATAGCTTTGCAGACGATAAGTACAAGCGTTTCAGAGAGAAGAGCGGCCAATGTGACGATCTGGCTTTAAGTCGATTCGATAACAAATGACGAAAACGGACGGATTTCTCAGGTTTTTACTACATTTGAACACTTTTCACATTCTCCCGTGCAACTCGGATGCTAGACCTCCTTTCATGCAGAATATTAAGGTCCTAGCTCATGTCCAAGGCACCAAAGCCAGCTAAAAAGTCAATAATCGATATCTAAAACTTGAATTGTACTACTTCTTCCTTTGTATTACATCAACTTAGAAGCTTCATCTGTGTTCTACTATGGTGCTTTTAGTGTCTCCGCGTACCGCAGCACGCGACATAGCTTTGCAACGGTAAGTACAAGTGTTTCAGAGAGAAGAGCGGCCAATGTGACGATCTGGCTTTAAGTCGATTCGATAACAAATGACGAAAACGGACCAATTTCTCAGGTTTTTACTACATATGAACACTTTTCACATTCTCCCGTGCAACAGGGCTGCTAGACTTCCTTTCATGCAGAATCTTAAGGTCCTAGCTCATGTCCAAGGCACCAAGCCAGCTAAAAATTCAATATTGAATACCTAAAATTTGAATTGTACTACTCCTTACTGGCTATTGCATCAACTTAGAAGCTTCATCTGTGTTCTACTATGGTGCTTTTAGTGTCTCCGCATACCGCAGCACGCGACATAGCTTTGCAGACGATAAGTACAACCGTTTCAGAGAGAAGAGCGGCCAATGTTACGATCTTGCTTTAAGTCGATTCGATAACAAATGACGAAAACGGACGGATGTCTCAGGTTTTTACTACATATGAACACTTTTCACATTCTCCCGTGAAACTCCGCTGCTAATCCTCTTTTCATGCAGAATCTTAAGGTTCTAGCTCATGTCCAAGGCACCAAAGCCAGCTAAAAAGTCAATAATCGATACCTAAAACTTGAATTGTACTACTTCTTACTGGCTATTACATCAACTTAGAAGCTTCATCTGTGTTCTACTATGGTGCTTTTAGTGTCTCCGCATACCGCAGTACGCGACATAGCTTTGCAGACGATAAGTACAACCGTTTCAGAGAGAAGAGCGGCCAATGTGACGATCTGGCTTTAAGTCGATTCGATAACAAATGACGAAAACGGACGGATTTCTCAGGTTTTTACTACATATGAACACTTTTCACATTCTCCCGTGCAACAGGGCTGCTAGTCCTCCTTTCATGCAGAATCTTAAGGTCCTAGCTCATGTCCAAGGCACCAAAGCCAGCTAAAAATTCAATATTGAATATCTAAAACTTGAATTGTACTACTTCTTACTGGAAATTACATCAACTTAGAAGCTTCATCTGTGTTCTACTATGGTGCTCATAGTGTCTCAGCATACCGCAGCACGCGACATAGCTTTGCAGACGATAAGTACAACCGTTTCAGAGAGAAGAGCGGCCAATGTGACGACCTAGGTTTAAGTTGATTCGATAACAAATGACGAAAACGGACGGATTTCTCAGGTTTTTACTACATATGAACACTTTTCATATTCTCCCGTGCAACTCCGCTGCTAATCCTCCTTTCATGCAGAATCCTAAGGTCCTAGCTCATGTCCAAGGCACCAAAGCCAGCTAAAAATTCAATATTGAATACCTAAAACTTGAATTGTACTACTTCTTACTGGCTATTACATCAACTTAGAAGCTTCATCTGTGTTCTACTATGGTGCTTTTAGTGTCTCCGCATACCGCAGCACGCGACATAGCTTTGCAATCGATAAGTACAACCGTATCAGAGAGAAGAGCGGCCAATGTGACGATCTGGCTTTAAGTCGATTCGATAACAAATGACGAAAACGGACGTATTTCTCAGGTTTTTACTACATTTGAAGACTTTTCACATTCTCCCGTGTAACTCGGCTGCTAGTCCCCCTTTCATGCAGAATATTAAGGTCCTACCTCATGTCCAAGCACCAAAGCCAGCTAAAAATTCAATATTCAATACCTAAAACTTGAATTGTACTACTTCTTACTGGCTATTACATCAACTTAGAAGCATAATCTGTGTTCTACTATGGTGCTTTTAGTGTCTCAGCATACCGCAGCACGCGACATAGCTTTGCAGACGATAAGTACAACCGTTTCAGAGAGAAGAGCGGCCAATGTGACGATCTGGCTTTAAGTCGATTCGATAACAAATGACGAATACGGACGGATTTCTCGGGTTTTTACTACATGTGAAGACTTTTCACATTCTCCCGTGCAAATCGGCTGCTAGTCCTCCTTTCATGCAGAACGTTAAGGTCCTGGCTCATGTCCAAGGCACCAAAGCCAGCTAAAAAGTCAATAATCGATACCTAAAACTTGAATTGTACTACTTCTTCCTTTGTATTACATCAACTTAGAAGCTTCATCTGTGTTCTACTATGGTGATTTTAGTGTCTCCGCATACCGCAGCACGCGACATAGCTTTGCAGACGATAACTACGAGCGTTTCAGAGAGAAGAGCGTCCAATGTGACGACCTGACTTTAAGTCGATTCGATAACAAATGACGAAAACGGACGGATTTCTCAGGTTTTTACTACATTTGAACACTTTTCACATTTTCCCGTGCAACTCGGCTGCTAGTCCTCCTTTCATGCAGAATCTTAAGGTACTAGCTCATGTCCAAGGCACCAAAGCCAGCTAAAACGTCAATAATCGATAACTAAAACTTGTATTGTACTACTTCTTACTGGCTATTACATCAACTTAGAAGCTTCATCTGTGTTCTACTATGGTGCTTTTCCTGTTTCCGCATACCGCAGCACGCGACATAGCTTTGCAGACGATAAGTACAACTTTTTCAGAGAGAAGAGCTACCAATGTGACGATCTGGCTTGAAGTCGATTCGATAACTAATGACGAAAACGGACGTATTTCTCAGGTTTTTACTACATATGAACACTTTTCACATTCCCCCGTGCAAATCGGCTGCCAGTCCTCCTTTCACGCAGAATCTTAAGGTCCTAGCTCATGTCCAAGGCACCAAAGCCAGCTAAAAAGTCAATAATCGATACCTAAAACTTGAATTGTACTATATCTTACTGGCTATTACATCAACTTAGAAGCATCATCTGTGTTCTACTATGGTGCTTTTACTGTCTCCGCATACCGCAGAACGCCACATAGCTTTGCAGACGATAAGTACAACCGTTTCAGAGAGAAGAGCGGCCAATGTGACGATCTGGCTTTAAGTCGATTCGATAACAAATGACGAAAACGGACGGATGTCTCAGGTTGTCCAAGGCACCAAAGAAGGGTAAAAAGTCAATAACCGATACCTAAAACTTGAATTGTACTACTTCTTACTGGCTATTACATCAACTTAGAAGCTTCATCTGTGTTCTACTATGGTGCTTGTAGTGTGTCCGCATACCGCAGCACGCGACATAGCTTTGCAGACGATAAGTACAACCGTTTCAGAGAGAAGAGCGGCCAATGTGACGACCTGGCTTGAAGAAGATTCGATAACAAATGACGAAAACGGACGGAATTCTAGGTTTTTACTACATATGAACACTTTTCATATTCTCCCGTGCAACTCCGCTGCTAATTATCCTTTCATTCAGAAGTTTAAGGTCCTAGCTCATGTCCAAGGCACCAAAGCCAGCTAAAAAGTCAATAATCGATACCTAAAACGTGAATTGTACTACTTCTTACTGGCTATTACATCAACTTAGAAGCTTCATCTGTGTTCTACTATGGAGCTTTTACTGTCTCCGCATACGGCAGCACGCGACATAGCTTTGCAGACGATAAGTACAACCGTTTCAGAGAGAAGAGCGGCCAATGTGACGATCTGGCTTTAAGTATATTCGATAACAAATAACGTAAACGGACGGATGTCTCACGTTTTTTGTACATATGAACATTTTTCACATTCTCCCGTGAAACTCGGCTGCTAGTCCTCCTTTCATGGAGAATCTTAAGGATCTAGCTCATGTCCAAGGCACCAAAGCCAGCTAAAAAGTCAATAATCGATACCTAAAACTTGAACTGTACTACTTCTTACTGGCTATTACATCAACGTAGAAGCTTCATCTGTGTTCTACTATGGTGCTTTTAGTGTCTCCGCATACCGCAGCACGCGACACAGCTTTGCAATCGATAAGTACAACCGTTTCAGAGAGAAGAGCAGCTAATTTGACGATCTGGCTTTAAGTCGATTCGATAACAAATGACGAAAACGGACGGATTTATCGGGTTATTACTACATATAAACTCTTTTCACATTCTCCCATGCAAATCGGCTGCTACTCCTCCTTTCATGCAGAATGTTAAGGTCCTAGCTCATGTCCAAGGCACCAAAGCCAGCTAAAAAGTCAATAAACGATATCTAAAACTTGAATGGTACTACTTCTTCCTGGCTATTACATCAACTTAGAAGCTTCATCTGTGTTCTACTTTGGTGCTTTTAGTGTCTCCGCATACCGCAGCACGCGACATAGCTTTGCAGACGGTAAGTACAAGTGTTTCAGAGAGAAGAGCGGCCAATGTGACGATCTGGCTTTAAGTCGATTCGATAACAAATGACGAAAACGGACGGATTTCTCAGGTTTTTACTACATATGAACACTTTTCACATTCTCCCATGCAACTCGGCTGCCAGTCCTTCTTTCATGCAGAATCTTAAGGTCCTAGCTCATGTCCAAGGCACCAAAGCCAGCTAAAAAGTCAATAATCGATACCTAAAACTTGAATTGTACTACATCTTACTGGCTATTACATCAACTTAGAAGCTTCATCTGTGTTCTGCTATGGTGATTTTAGTGTCTCCGCATACCGCAGCACGCGACATAGCTTCGCAGACGATAAGTACAACCGTTTCAGAGAGAAGAGCGGCCAATGTGACGATCTGGCTTTACGTCGATTCGATAACAAATGACGAAAACGGAAGGATTTCTCAGGTTTTTACTACATATGAACATTTTTCACATTCTCCCGTGAAACTCGGCTGCTAGTCCTCCTTTCATGGAGAATCTTAAGGATCTAGCTCATGTCCAAGGTACCAAAGCCAGCTGAAAAGTCAATAATCGATACCTAAAACTTGAATTGTACTACTTCTTACTGGCTATTACATCAACTTGTAAGCTTCATCTGTGTTCTACTATGGTGATTTTAGTGTCTCCGCATACCGCAGCACGCGACATAGCTTTGCAGACGATAAGTACAACCGTTTCAGAGAGAAGAGCGGCCAATGAGACGATCTGGCTTTAAGTCGATTCGATAACAAGTGACGAAAACGGACCGATTTCTCAGGTTTTTACGACATATGAACACTTTTCACATTCTCCCGTGCAACTTGGCTCCTCGTCCTCCTTTCATGCAGAATCTTAAGGTCCTAGCTCAAGTCCAAGGCACCAAAGCCAGCTAAAAAGTCAATATTCAATACCCAAAACTTATATTGTACTACTTCTTACTGGCTATTACATCAACTTAGAAGCTTCATCTGTGTTCTACTATGGTGCTTTTAGTGTCTCAGCATACCGCAGCACGCGACATAGCTTTGCAGACGATAAGTACAAGTGTTTCAGAGAGAAGAGCGGCCAATGTGACGATCTGGCTTTAAGTATATTCGATAACAAATAACGTAAACGGACGGATGTCTCACGTTTTTTGTACATATGAACATTTTTCACATTCTCCCGTGAAACTCGGCTGCTAGTCCTCCTTTCATGGAGAATCTTAAGGATCTAGCTCATGTCCAAGGCACCAAAGCCAGCTAAAAAGTCAATAATCGATACCTAAAACTTGAACTGTACTACTTCTTACTGGCTATTACATCAACGTAGAAGCTTCATCTGTGTTCTACTATGGTGCTTTTAGTGTCTCCGCATACCGCAGCACGCGACACAGCTTTGCAATCGATAAGTACAACCGTTTCAGAGAGAAGAGCAGCTAATTTGACGATCTGGCTTTAAGTCGATTCGATAACAAATGACGAAAACGGACGGATTTATCGGGTTATTACTACATATAAACTCTTTTCACATTCTCCCATGCAAATCGGCTGCTACTCCTCCTTTCATGCAGAATGTTAAGGTCCTAGCTCATGTCCAAGGCACCAAAGCCAGCTAAAAAGTCAATAAACGATATCTAAAACTTGAATTGTACTACTTCTTCCTGGCTATTACATCAACTTAGAAGCTTCATCTGTGTTCTACTTTGGTGCTTTTAGTGTCTCCGCATACCGCAGCACGCGACATAGCTTTGCAGACGGTAAGTACAAGTGTTTCAGAGAGAAGAGCGGCCAATGTGACGATCTGGCTTTAAGTCGATTCGATAACAAATGACGAAAACGGACGGATTTCTCAGGTTTTTACTACATATGAACACTTTTCACATTCTCCCATGCAACTCGGCTGCCAGTCCTTCTTTCATGCAGAATCTTAAGGTCCTAGCTCATGTCCAAGGCACCAAAGCCAGCTAAAAAGTCAATAATCGATACCTAAAACTTGAATTGTACTACATCTTACTGGCTATTACATCAACTTAGAAGCTTCATCTGTGTTCTGCTATGGTGATTTTAGTGTCTCCGCATACCGCAGCACGCGACATAGCTTCGCAGACGATAAGTACAACCGTTTCAGAGAGAAGAGCGGCCAGTGTGACGATCTGGCTTTACGTCGATTCGATAACAAATGACGAAAACGGAAGGATTTCTCAGGTTTTTACTACATATGAACATTTTTCACATTCTCCCGTGAAACTCGGCTGCTAGTCCTCCTTTCATGGAGAATCTTAAGGATCTAGCTCATGTCCAAGGTACCAAAGCCAGCTGAAAAGTCAATAATCGATACCTAAAACTTGAATTGTACTACTTCTTACTGGCTATTACATCAACTTGTAAGCTTCATCTGTGTTCTACTATGGTGATTTTAGTGTCTCCGCATACCGCAGCACGCGACATAGCTTTGCAGACGATAAGTACAACCGTTTCAGAGAGAAGAGCGGCCAATGAGACGATCTGGCTTTAAGTCGATTCGATAACAAGTGACGAAAACGGACCGATTTCTCAGGTTTTTACGACATATGAACACTTTTCACATTCTCCCGTGCAACTTGGCTCCTCGTCCTCCTTTCATGCAGAATCTTAAGGTCCTAGCTCAAGTCCAAGGCACCAAAGCCAGCTAAAAAGTCAATATTCAATACCCAAAACTTATATTGTACTACTTCTTACTGGCTATTACATCAACTTAGAAGCTTCATCTGTGTTCTACTATGGTGCTTTTAGTGTCTCAGCATACCGCAGCACGCGACATAGCTTTGCAGACGATAAGTACAAGTGTTTCAGAGAGAAGAGCGGCCAATGTGACGATCTGGCTTTAAGTCGATTCGTTAACAAATGACGAAAACGTACGGATTTCTCTGGTTTTTACTACATATGAACACTTTTCACATTCTCCCGTGCAACTCGGCTGCTAGTCCTCCTTTCATGCAGAATGTTAAGGTCCTAGCTCATGTCCAAGGCACCAAAGCCAGCTAAAAAGTCAATAATCGATACCTAAAACTTGAACTGTACTACTTCTTACTGGCTATTACATCAACGTAGAAGCTTCATCTGTGTTCTACTATGGTGCTTTTAGTGTCTCCGCATACCGCAGCACGCGACATAGCTTTGCAATCGATAAGTACAACCGTTTCAGAGAGAAGAGCAGCTAATTTGACGATCTGGCTTTAAGTCGATTCGATAACAAATGACGAAAACGGACGGATTTATCGGGTTATTACTACATATAAACTCTTTTCACATTCTCCCATGCAAATCGGCTGCTACTCCTCCTTTCATGCAGAATGTTAAGGTCCTAGCTCATGTCCAAGGCACCAAAGGCAGCTAAAAAGTCAATAAACGATATCTAAAACTTGAATTGTACTACTTCTTCCTGGCTATTACATCAACTTAGAAGCTTCATCTGTGTTCTACTTTGGTGCTTTTAGTGTCTCCGCATACCGCAGCACGTGACATAGCTTTGCAGACGGTAAGTACAAGTGTTTCAGAGAGAAGAGCGGCCAATGTGACGATCTGGCTTTAAGTCGATTCGATAACAAATGACGAAAACGGACGGATTTCTCAGGTTTTTACTACATATGAACACTTTTCACATTCTCCCATGCAACTCGGCTGCCAGTCCTTCTTTCATGCAGAATCTTAAGGTCCTAGCTCATGTCCAAGGCACCAAAGCCAGCTAAAAAGTCAATAATCGATACCTAAAACTTGAATTGTACTACATCTTACTGGCTATTACATCAACTTAGAAGCTTCATCTGTGTTCTACTATGGTGATTTTAGTGTCTCCGCATACCGCAGCACGCGACATAGCTTCGCAGACGATAAGTACAACCGTTTCAGAGAGAAGAGCGGCCAATGTGACGATCTAGCTTTACGTCGATTCGATAACAAATGACGAAAACGGAAGGATTTCTCAGGTTTTTACTACATATGAACACTTTTCACATTCTCCCGTGCAACTCGGCTGCTAGTCCTCCTTACATGCAGAATCTTAAGGTCCTAGCTCATGTCCAAGGCACCAAAGCCAGCTAAAAAGTCAATAATCGATAACTAAAACTTGAATTGTACTACATCTTACTGGCTATTACATCAACTTAGAAGCTTCATCTGTGTTCTACTATGGTGCTTTTAGTGTCTCCGCATACCGCAGCACGCGACATAGCTTCGCAGACGATAAGTACAACCGTTTCAGAGAGAAGAGCGGCCAATGTGACGATCTGGCTTTACGTCGATTCGATAACAAATGACGAAAACGGAAGGATTTCTCAGGTTTTTACTACATATGAACATTTTTCACATTCTCCCGTGAAACTCGGCTGCTAGTCCTCCTTTCATGGAGAATCTTAAGGATCTAGCTCATGTCCAAGGTACCAAAGCCAGCTGAAAAGTCAATAATCGATACCTAAAACTTGAATTGTACTACTTCTTACTGGCTATTACATCAACTTGTAAGCTTCATCTGTGTTCTACTATGGTGATTTTAGTGTCTCCGCATACCGCAGTACGCGACATAGCTTTGCAGACGATAAGTACAACCGTTTCAGAGAGAAGAGCGGCCAATGAGACGATCTGGCTTTAAGTCGATTCGATAACAAGTGACGAAAACGGACCGATTTCTCAGGTTTTTACGACATATGAACACTTTTCACATTCTCCCGTGCAACTTGGCACCTCGTCCTCCTTTCATGCAGAATCTTAAGGTCCTAGCTCAAGTCCAAGGCACCAAAGCCAGCTAAAAAGTCAATATTCAATACCCAAAACTTATATTGTACTACTTCTTACTGGCTATTACATCAACTTAGAAGCTTCATCTGTGTTCTACTATGGTGCTTTTAGTGTCTCAGCATACCGCAGCACGCGACATAGCTTTGCAGACGATAAGTACAAGTGTTTCAGAGAGAAGAGCGGCCAATGTGACGATCTGGCTTTAAGTCGATTCGTTAACAAATGACGAAAACGTACGGATTTCTCTGGTTTTTACTACATATGAACACTTTTCACATTCTCCCGTGCAACTCGGCTGCTAGTCCTCCTTTCATGCAGAATGTTAAGGTCCTAGCTCATGTCCAAGGCACCAAAGCCAGCTAAAAAGTCAATAATCGATACCTAAAACTTGAACTGTACTACTTCCTACTGGCTATTACATCAACGTAGAAGCTTCATCTGTGTTCTACTATGGTGCTTTTAGTGTCTCCGCATACCGCAGCACGCGACATAGCTTTGCAATCGATAAGTACAACCGTTTCAGAGAGAAGAGCAGCTAATTTGACGATCTGGCTTTAAGTCGATTCGATAACAAATGACGAAAACGGACGGATTTATCGGGTTATTACTACATATAAACTCTTTTCACATTCTCCCATGCAAATCGGCTGCTACTCCTCCTTTCATGCAGAATGTTAAGGTCCTAGCTCATGTCCAAGGCACCAAAGGCAGCTAAAAAGTCAATAAACGATATCTAAAACTTGAATTGTACTACTTCTTCCTGGCTATTACATCAACTTAGAAGCTTCATCTGTGTTCTACTTTGGTGCTTTTAGTGTCTCCGCATACCGCAGCACGCGACATAGCTTTGCAGACGGTAAGTACAAGTGTTTCAGAGAGAAGAGCGGCCAATGTGACGATCTGGCTTTAAGTCGATTCGATAACAAATGACGAAAACGGACGGATTTCTCAGGTTTTTACTACATATGAACACTTTTCACATTCTCCCATGCAACTCGGCTGCCAGTCCTTCTTTCATGCAGAATCTTAAGGTCCTAGCTCATGTCCAAGGCACCAAAGCCAGCTAAAAAGTCAATAATCGATACCTAAAACTTGAATTGTACTACATCTTACTGGTTATTACATCAACTTAGAAGCTTCATCTGTGTTCTACTATGGTGATTTTAGTGTCTCCGCATACCGCAGCACGCGACATAGCTTTGCAGACGATAAGTACAAGTGTTTCAGAGAGAAGAGCGGCCAATGTGACGATCTGGCTTTAAGTCGATTCGTTAACAAATGACGAAAACGTACGGATTTCTCTGGTTTTTACTACATATGAACACTTTTCACATTCTCCCGTGCAACTCGGCTGCTAGTCCTCCTTTCATGCAGAATGTTAAGGTCCTAGCTCATGTCCAAGGCACCAAAGCCAGCTAAAAAGTCAATAATCGATACCTAAAACTTGAACTGTACTACTTCTTACTGGCTATTACATCAACGTAGAAGCTTCATCTGTGTTCTACTATGGTGCTTTTAGTGTCTCCGCATACCGCAGCACGCGACATAGCTTTGCAATCGATAAGTACAACCGTTTCAGAGAGAAGAGCAGCTAATTTGACGATCTGGCTTTAAGTCGATTCGATAACAAATGACGAAAACGGACGGATTTATCGGGTTATTACTACATATAAACTCTTTTCACATTCTCCCATGCAAATCGGCTGCTACTCCTCCTTTCATGCAGAATGTTAAGGTCCTAGCTCATGTCCAAGGCACCAAAGGCAGCTAAAAAGTCAATAAACGATATCTAAAACTTGAATTGTACTACTTCTTCCTGGCTATTACATCAACTTAGAAGCTTCATCTGTGTTCTACTTTGGTGCTTTTAGTGTCTCCGCATACCGCAGCACGCGACATAGCTTTGCAGACGGTAAGTACAAGTGTTTCAGAGAGAAGAGCGGCCAATGTGACGATCTGGCTTTAAGTCGATTCGATAACAAATGACGAAAACGGACGGATTTCTCAGGTTTTTACTACATATGAACACTTTTCACATTCTCCCATGCAACTCGGCTGCCAGTCCTTCTTTCATGCAGAATCTTAAGGTCCTAGCTCATGTCCAAGGCACCAAAGCCAGCTAAAAAGTCAATAATCGATACCTAAAACTTGAATTGTACTACATCTTACTGGCTATTACATCAACTTAGAAGCTTCATCTGTGTTCTACTATGGTGATTTTAGTGTCTCCGCATACCGCAGCACGCGACATAGCTTCGCAGACGATAAGTACAACCGTTTCAGAGAGAAGAGCGGCCAATGTGACGATCTAGCTTTACGTCGATTCGATAACAAATGACGAAAACGGAAGGATTTCTCAGGTTTTTACTACATATGAACACTTTTCACATTCTCCCGTGCAACTCGGCTGCTAGTCCTCCTTACATGCAGAATCTTAAGGTCCTAGCTCATGTCCAAGGCACCAAAGCCAGCTAAAAAGTCAATAATCGATACCTAAAACTTGAATTGTACTACATCTTACTGGCTATTACATCAACTTAGAAGCTTCATCTGTGTTCTACTATGGTGCTTTTAGTGTCTCCGCATACCGCAGCACGCGACATAGCTTCGCAGACGATAAGTACAACCGTTTCAGAGAGAAGAGCGGCCAATGTGACGATCTGGCTTTACGTCGATTCGATAACAAATGACGAAAACGGAAGGATTTCTCAGGTTTTTACTACATATGAACATTTTTCACATTCTCCCGTGAAACTCGGCTGCTAGTCCTCCTTTCATGGAGAATCTTAAGGATCTAGCTCATGTCCAAGGTACCAAAGCCAGCTGAAAAGTCAATAATCGATACCTAAAACTTGAATTGTACTACTTCTTACTGGCTATTACATCAACTTGTAAGCTTCATCTGTGTTCTACTATGGTGATTTTAGTGTCTCCGCATACCGCAGCACGCGACATAGCTTTGCAGACGATAAGTACAACCGTTTCAGAGAGAAGAGCGGCCAATGAGACGATCTGGCTTTAAGTCGATTCGATAACAAGTGACGAAAACGGACCGATTTCTCAGGTTTTTACGACATATGAACACTTTTCACATTCTTCCGTGCAACTTGGCACCTCGTCCTCCTTTCATGCAGAATCTTAAGGTCCTAGCTCAAGTCCAAGGCACCAAAGCCAGCTAAAAAGTCAATATTCAATACCCAAAACTTATATTGTACTACTTCTTACTGGCTATTACATCAACTTAGAAGCTTCATCTGTGTTCTACTATGGTGCTTTTAGTGTCTCAGCATACCGCAGCACGCGACATAGCTTTGCAGACGATAAGTACAAGTGTTTCAGAGAGAAGAGCGGCCAATGTGACGATCTGGCTTTAAGTCGATTCGTTAACAAATGACGAAAACGTACGGATTTCTCTGGTTTTTACTACATATGAACACTTTTCACATTCTCCCGTGCAACTCGGCTGCTAGTCCTCCTTTCATGCAGAATGTTAAGGTCCTAGCTCATGTCCAAGGCACCAAAGCCAGCTAAAAAGTCAATAATCGATACCTAAAACTTGAACTGTACTACTTCTTACTGGCTATTACATCAACGTAGAAGCTTCATCTGTGTTCTACTATGGTGCTTTTAGTGTCTCCGCATACCGCAGCACGCGACATAGCTTTGCAATCGATAAGTACAACCGTTTCAGAGAGAAGAGCAGCTAATTTGACGATCTGGCTTTAAGTCGATTCGATAACAAATGACGAAAACGGACGGATTTATCGGGTTATTACTACATATAAACTCTTTTCACATTCTCCCATGCAAATCGGCTGCTACTCCTCCTTTCATGCAGAATGTTAAGGTCCTAGCTCATGTCCAAGGCACCAAAGGCAGCTAAAAAGTCAATAAACGATATCTAAAACTTGAATTGTACTACTTCTTCCTGGCTATTACATCAACTTAGAAGCTTCATCTGTGTTCTACTTTGGTGCTTTTAGTGTCTCCGCATACCGCAGCACGCGACATAGCTTTGCAGACGGTAAGTACAAGTGTTTCAGAGAGAAGAGCGGCCAATGTGACGATCTGGCTTTAAGTCGATTCGATAACAAATGACGAAAACGGACGGATTTCTCAGGTTTTTACTACATATGAACACTTTTCACATTCTCCCATGCAACTCGGCTGCCAGTCCTTCTTTCATGCAGAATCTTAAGGTCCTAGCTCATGTCCAAGGCACCAAAGCCAGCTAAAAAGTCAATAATCGATACCAAAAACTTGAATTGTACTACATCTTACTGGCTATTACATCAACTTAGAAGCTTCATCTGTGTTCTACTATGGTGATTTTAGTGTCTCCGCATACCGCAGCACGCGACATAGCTTTGCAGACGATAAGTACAAGTGTTTCAGAGAGAAGAGCGGCCAATGTGACGATCTGGCTTTAAGTCGATTCGTTAACAAATGACGAAAACGTACGGATTTCTCTGGTTTTTACTACATATGAACACTTTTCACATTCTCCCGTGCAACTCGGCTGCTAGTCCTCCTTTCATGCAGAATGTTAAGGTCCTAGCTCATGTCCAAGGCACCAAAGGCAGCTAAAAAGTCAATAAACGATATCTAAAACTTGAATTGTACTACTTCTTCCTGGCTATTACATCAACTTAGAAGCTTCATCTGTGTTCTACTTTGGTGCTTTTAGTGTCTCCGCATACCGCAGCACGCGACATAGCTTTGCAGACGGTAAGTACAAGTGTTTCAGAGAGAAGAGCGGCCAATGTGACGATCTGGCTTTAAGTCGATTCGATAACAAATGACGAAAACGGACGGATTTCTCAGGTTTTTACTACATATGAACACTTTTCACATTCTCCCATGCAACTCGGCTGCCAGTCCTTCTTTCATGCAGAATCTTAAGGTCCTAGCTCATGTCCAAGGCACCAAAGCCAGCTAAAAAGTCAATAATCGATACCTAAAACTTGAATTGTACTACATCTTACTGGCTATTACATCAACTTAGAAGCTTCATCTGTGTTCTACTATGGTGATTTTAGTGTCTCCGCATACCGCAGCACGCGACATAGCTTCGCAGACGATAAGTACAACCGTTTCAGAGAGAAGAGCGGCCAATGTGACGATCTAGCTTTACGTCGATTCGATAACAAATGACGAAAACGGAAGGATTTCTCAGGTTTTTACTACATATGAACACTTTTCACATTCTCCCGTGCAACTCGGCTGCTAGTCCTCCTTACATGCAGAATCTTAAGGTCCTAGCTCATGTCCAAGGCACCAAAGCCAGCTAAAAAGTCAATAATCGATACCTAAAACTTGAATTGTACTACATCTTACTGGCTATTACATCAACTTAGAAGCTTCATCTGTGTTCTACTATGGTGCTTTTAGTGTCTCCGCATACCGCAGCACGCGACATAGCTTTGCAGACGATAAGTGCAACCGTTTCAGAGAGAAGAGCGGCCAATGAGACGATCTGGCTTTAAGTATATTCGATAACAAATGACGTAAACGGACGGATTTCTCAGGTTTTTACTACATATGAACATTTTTCACATTCTCCTGTGAAACTCGGCTGCTAGTCCTCCTTTCATGGAGAATCTTAAGGATCTAGCTCATGTCCAAGGTACCAAAGCCAGCTGAAAAGTCAATAATCGATACCTAAAACTTGAATTGTACTACTTCTTACTGGCTATTACATCAACTTGTAAGCTTCATCTGTGTTCTACTATGGTGATTTTAGTGTCTCCGCATACCGCAGCACGCGACATAGCTTTGCAGACGGTAAGTACAAGTGTTTCAGAGAGAAGAGCGGCCAATGTGACGATCTGGCTTTAAGTCGATTCGATAACAAATGACGAAAACGGACGGATTTCTCAGGTTTTTACTACATATGAACACTTTTCACATTCTCCCATGCAACTCGGCTGCCAGTCCTTCTTTCATGCAGAATCTTAAGGTCCTAGCTCATGTCCAAGGCACCAAAGCCAGCTAAAAAGTCAATAATCGATACCTAAAACTTGAATTGTACTACATCTTACTGGCTATTACATCAACTTAGAAGCTTCATCTGTGTTCTGCTATGGTGATTTTAGTGTCTCCGCATACCGCAGCACGCGACATAGCTTCGCAGACGATAAGTACAACCGTTTCAGAGAGAAGAGCGGCCAATGTGACGATCTGGCTTTACGTCGATTCGATAACAAATGACGAAAACGGAAGGATTTCTCAGGTTTTTACTACATATGAACATTTTTCACATTCTCCTGTGAAACTCGGCTGCTAGTCCTCCTTTCATGGAGAATCTTAAGGATCTAGCTCATGTCCAAGGTACCAAAGCCAGCTGAAAAGTCAATAATCGATACCTAAAACTTGAATTGTACTACTTCTTACTGGCTATTACATCAACTTGTAAGCTTCATCTGTGTTCTACTATGGTGATTTTAGTGTCTCCGCATACCGCAGCACGCGACATAGCTTTGCAGACGATAAGTACAACCGTTTCAGAGAGAAGAGCGGCCAATGAGACGATCTGGCTTTAAGTCGATTCGATAACAAGTGACGAAAACGGACCGATTTCTCAGGTTTTTACGACATATGAACACTTTTCACATTCTCCCGTGCAACTTGGCTCCTCGTCCTCCTTTCATGCAGAATCTTAAGGTCCTAGCTCATGTCCAAGGCACCAAAGCCAGCTAAAAAGTCAATATTCAATACCCAAAACTTATATTGTACTACTTCTTACTGGCTATTACATCAACTTAGAAGCTTCATCTGTGTTCTACTATGGTGCTTTTAGTGTCTCAGCATACCGCAGCACGCGACATAGCTTTGCAGACGATAAGTACAAGTGTTTCAGAGAGAAGAGCGGCCAATGTGACGATCTGGCTTTAAGTCGTTTCGTTAACAAATGACGAAAACGTACGGATTTCTCTGGTTTTTACTACATATGAACACTTTTCACATTCTCCCGTGCAACTCGGCTGCTAGTCCTCCTTTCATGCAGAATGTTAAGGTCCTAGCTCATGTCCAAGGCACCAAAGCCAGCTAAAAAGTCAATAATCGATACCTAAAACTTGAACTGTACTACTTCTTACTGGCTATTACATCAACGTAGAAGCTTCATCTGTGTTCTACTATGGTGCTTTTAGTGTCTCCGCATACCGCAGCACGCGACATAGCTTTGCAATCGATAAGTACAACCGTTTCAGAGAGAAGAGCAGCTAATTTGACGATCTGGCTTTAAGTCGATTCGATAACAAATGACGAAAACGGACGGATTTATCGGGTTATTACTACATATAAACTCTTTTCACATTCTCCCATGCAAATCGGCTGCTACTCCTCCTTTCATGCAGAATGTTAAGGTCCTAGCTCATGTCCAAGGCACCAAAGCCAGCTAAAAAGTCAATAAACGATATCTAAAACTTGAATTGTACTACTTCTTCCTGGCTATTACATCAACTTAGAAGCTTCATCTGTGTTCTACTTTGGTGCTTTTAGTGTCTCCGCATACCGCAGCACGCGACATAGCTTTGCAGACGGTAAGTACAAGTGTTTCAGAGAGAAGAGCGGCCAATGTGACGATCTGGCTTTAAGTCGATTCGATAACAAATGACGAAAACGGACGGATTTCTCAGGTTTTTACTACATATGAACACTTTTCACATTCTCCCATGCAACTCGGCTGCCAGTCCTTCTTTCATGCAGAATCTTAAGGTCCTAGCTCATGTCCAAGGCACCAAAGCCAGCTAAAAAGTCAATAATCGATACCTAAAACTTGAATTGTACTACATCTTACTGGCTATTACATCAACTTAGAAGCTTCATCTGTGTTCTACTATGGTGATTTTAGTGTTTCCGCATACCGCAGCACGCGACATAGCTTCGCAGACGATAAGTACAACCGTTTCAGAGAGAAGAGCGGCCAATGTGACGATCTGGCTTTACGTCGATTCGATAACAAATGACGAAAACGGAAGGATTTCTCAGGTTTTTACTACATATGAACACTTTTCACATTCTCCCGTGCAACTCGGCTGCTAGTCCTCCTTACATGCAGAATCTTAAGGTCCTAGCTCATGTCCAAGGCACCAAAGCCAGCTAAAAAGTCAATAATCGATACCTAAAACTTGAATTGTACTACATCTTACTGGCTATTACATCAACTTAGAAGCTTCATCTGTGTTCTACTATGGTGCTTTTAGTGTCTCCGCATACCGCAGCACGCGACATAGCTTTGCAGACGATAAGTGCAACCGTTTCAGAGAGAAGAGCGGCCAATGAGACGATCTGGCTTTAAGTATATTCGATAACAAATGACGTAAACGGACGGATGTCTCAGGTTTTTTCTACATATGAACATTTTTCACATTCTCCCGTGAAACTCGGCTGCTAGTCCTCCTTTCATGGAGAATCTTAAGGATCTAGCTCATGTCCAAGGTACCAAAGCCAGCTGAAAAGTCAATAATGGATACCTAAAACTTGAATTGTACTACTTCTTACTGGCTATTACATCAACTTGTAAGCTTCATCTGTGCTCTACTATGGTGATTTTAGTGTCTCCGCATACCGCAGCACGCGACATAGCTTTGCAGACGATAAGTACAACCGTTTCAGAGAGAAGAGCGGCCAATGAGACGATCTGGCTTTAAGTCGATTCGATAACAAGTGACGAAAACGGACCGATTTCTCAGGTTTTTACGACATATGAACACTTTTCACATTCTCCCGTGCAACTTGGCTCCTCGTCCTCCTTTCATGCAGAATCTTAAGGTCCTAGCTCATGTCCAAGGCACCAAAGCCAGTTAAAAAGTCAATATTCAATACCCAAAACTTATATTGTACTACTTCTTACTGGCTATTACATCAACTTAGAAGCTTCATCTGTGTTCTACTATGGTGCTTTTAGTGTCTCAGCATACCGCAGCACGCGACATAGCTTTGCAGACGATAAGTACAAGTGTTTCAGAGAGAAGAGCGGCCAATGTGACGATCTGGCTTTAAGTCGATTCGTTAACAAATGACGAAAACGTACGGATTTCTCTGGTTTTTACTACATATGAACACTTTTCACATTCTCCCGTGCAACTCGGCTGCTAGTCCTCCTTTCATGCAGAATGTTAAGGTCCTAGCTCATGTCCAAGGCACCAAAGCCAGCTAAAAAGTCAATAATCGATACCTAAAACTTGAACTGTACTACTTCTTACTGGCTATTACATCAACATAGAAGCTTCATCTGTGTTCTACTATGGTGCTTTTAGTGTCTCCGCATACCGCAGCACGCGACATAGCTTTGCAATCGATAAGTACAACCGTTTCAGAGAGAAGAGCAGCTAATTTGACGATCTGGCTTTAAGTCGATTCGATAACAAATGACGAAAACGGACGGATTTATCGGGTTATTACTACATATAAACTCTTTTCACATTCTCCCATGCAAATCGGCTGCTACTCCTCCTTTCATGCAGAATGTTAAGGTCCTAGCTCATGTCCCAGGCACCAAAGGCAGCTAAAAAGTCAATAAACGATATCTAAAACTTGAATTGTACTACTTCTTCCTGGCGATTACATCAACTTAGAAGCTTCATCTGTGTTCTACTTTGGTGCTTTTAGTGTCTCAGCATACCGCAGCACGCGACATAGCTTTGCAGACGGTAAGTACAAGTGTTTCAGAGAGAAGAGCGGCCAATGTGACGATCTGGCTTTAAGTCGATTCGATAACAAATGACGAATACGGACGGATTTCTCAGGTTTTTACTACATATGAACACTTTTCACATTCTCCCATGCAACTCGGCTGCCAGTCCTTCTTTCATGCAGAATCTTAAGGTCCTAGCTCATGTCCAAGGCACCAAAGCCAGCTAAAAAGTCAATAATCGATACCTAAAACTTGAATTGTACTACATCTTACTGGCTATTACATCAACTTAGAAGCTTCATCTGTGTTCTGCTATGGTGATTTTAGTGTCTCCGCATACCGCAGCACGCGACATAGCTTCGCAGACGATAAGTACAAGCGTTTCAGAGAGAAGAGCGGCCAATGTGACGATCTGGCTTTACGTCGATTCGATAACAAATGACGAAAACGGAAGGATTTCTCAGGTTTTTACTACATATGAACATTTTTCACATTCTCCCGTGAAACTCGGCTGCTAGTCCTCCTTTCATGGAGAATCTTAAGGATCTAGCTCATGTCCAAGGTACCAAAGCCAGCTGAAAAGTCAATAATCGATACCTAAAACTTGAATTGTACTACTTCTTACTGGCTATTACATCAACTTGTAAGCTTCATCTGTGTTCTACTATGGTGATTTTAGTGTCTCCGCATACCGCAGCACGCGACATAGCTTTGCAGACGATAAGTACAACCGTTTCAGAGAGAAGAGCGGCCAATGAGACGATCTGGCTTTAAGTCGATTCGATAACAAGTGACGAAAACGGACCGATTTCTCAGGTTTTTACGACATATGAACACTTTTCACATTCTCCCGTGCAACTTGGCTCCTCGTCCTCCTTTCATGCAGAATCTTAAGGTCCTAGCTCATGTCCAAGGCACCAAAGCCAGCTAAAAAGTCAATATTCAATACCCAAAACTTATATTGTACTACTTCTTACTGGCTATTACATCAACTTAGAAGCTTCATCTGTGTTCTACTATGGTGCTTTTAGTGTCTCAGCATACCGCAGCACGCGGCATAGCTTTGCAGACGATAAGTACAAGTGTTTCAGAGAGAAGAGCGGCCAATATGACGATCTGGCTTTAAGTCGATTCGTTAACAAATGACGAAAACGTACGGATTTCTCTGGTTTTTACTACATATGAACACTTTTCACATTCTCCCGTGCAACTCGGCTGCTAGTCCTCCTTTCATGCAGAATGTTAAGGTCCTAGCTCATGTCCAAGGCACCAAAGCCAGCTAAAAAGTCAATAATCGATACCTAAAACTTGAACTGTACTACTTCTTACTGGCTATTACATCAACGTAGAAGCTTCATCTGTGTTCTACTATGGTGCTTTTAGTGTCTCCGCATACCGCAGCACGCGACATAGCTTTGCAATCGATAAGTACAACCGTTTCAGAGAGAAGAGCAGCTAATTTGACGATCTGGCTTTAAGTCGATTCGATAACAAATGACGAAAACGGACGGATTTATCGGGTTATTACTACATATAAACTCTTTTCACATTCTCCCATGCAAATCGGCTGCTACTCCTCCTTTCATGCAGAATGTTAAGGTCCTAGCTCATGTCCAAGGCACCAAAGCCAGCTAAAAAGTCAATAAACGATATCTAAAACTTGAATTGTACTACTTCTTCCTGGCTATTACATCAACTTAGAAGCTTCATCTGTGTTCTACTTTGGTGCTTTTAGTGTCTCCCCATACCGCAGCACGCGACATAGCTTTGCAGACGGTAAGTACAAGTGTTTCAGAGAGAAGAGCGGCCAATGTGACGATCTGGCTTTACGTCGATTCGATAACAAATGACGAAAACGGAAGGATTTCTCAGGTTTTTACTACATATGAACACTTTTCACATTCTCCCGTGCAACTCGGCTGCTAGTCCTCCTTACATGCAGAATCTTAAGGTCCTAGCTCATGTCCAAGGCACCAAAGCCAGCTAAAAAGTCAATAATCGATACCTAAAACTTGAATTGTACTACATCTTACTGGCTATTACATCAACTTAGAAGCTTCATCTGTGTTCCACTATGGTGCTTTTAGTGTCTCCGCATACCGCAGCACGCGACATAGCTTTGCAGACGATAAGTGCAACCGTTTCAGAGAGAAGAGCGGCCAATGAGACGATCTGGCTTTAAGTAGATTCGATAACAAATGACGTAAACGGACGGATGTCTCAGATTTTTACTACATATGAACATGTTTCACATTCTCCCGTGCAACTCGGCAGCTAGTCCTCCTTTCATGCAGAATCTTAAGGTCCTAGGTCATGTCCAAGGTACCAAAGCCAGCTAAAAAGTCAATAATCGATACCTAAAACTTGAATTGTACTACTTCTTACTGGCTATTACATCAACTTATAAGCTTCATCTGTGTTCTACTATGGTGATTTTAGTGTCTCCGCATACCGCAGCACGCGACATAGCTTTGCAGACGATAAGTACAACCGTTTCAGAGAGAAGAGTTACCAATGAGACGATCTGGCTTTAAGTCGATTCGATAACAAATGATGAAAACGGACCGATTTCTCGGGTTTTTACTACATATGAACACTTTTCACATTCTCCCGTGCAACTTGGCTCCACGTCCTCCTTTCATGCAGAATCTTAAGGTCCTAGCTCATGTCCAAGGCACCAAAGCCAGCTAAAAAGTCAATAATCGATACCTAAAACTTGAATTGTACTACTTCTTACAGGCTATTACATCAACTTAGAAGCTTCATCTGTGTTCTACTATGGTGCTTTTAGTGTCTCCGCATACCGCAGCACGCGACATAGCTTTGCAGACGATAAGTACAACCGTTTCGGAGAGAAGAGCGGCCAATGTGACGATCTGGCTTTAAGTCGGTTCGATAACAAATGACGAAAACGGACCGATTTCTCAGGTTTTTACTACATATGAACACTATTCACATTCTCCAGTGCAACTCGGCTGCTAGTCCTCCTTTCATGCAGAATCGTAAGGTCCTAGCTCATGTCCAAGGCACCAAAGCCAGCTAAAAAGTCAATATTCAATACCTAAAACTTGAATTGTACTACTTCTTACTGGCTATTACATCAACTTAGAAGCTTCATCTGTGTTCTACTATGGTGCTTTTAGTGTCTCAGCATACTGCAGCACGCGACATAGCTTTGCAGACGATAAGTACAACCGTTTCAGAGAGAAGAGCCCCCAATGTGACGATCTGGCTTTAAGTAGATTCGATAACAAATGACGAAAACGGACGGATTTCTCAGGTTTTTACTACATATGAACACTTTTCACATTCTCCCGTGCAACTCGGCTGCTAGTCCTCCTTTCATGCAAAATCTTATTTCCTAGCTCATGTTCAAGGCACCAAAGAAGGGTAAAAACTCAATAACCGATAACTAAAACTTTAATTGTATTACTTCTTACTGGCTATTACATCAACTTAGAAGCTTCATCTGTGTTCTACTATGGTGCTTTTAGTGTGTCCGCATACCGCAGCACGCGACATAGCTTTGCAGACTAAAAGTACAACCGTTTCAGAGAGAAGAGCGGCCAATGTGACGACCTGGCTTGAAGAAGATTCGATAACAAATGACGAAAACGGACGGAATTCTTGGTTTTTACTACATATGAACACTTTTCATATTCTCCCGTGCAACTCCGCTGCTAATCCTCCTTTCATGCAGAAGCTTAAGGTCCTAGCTCATGTCCAAGGCACCAAAGCCAGCTAAAAAGTCAGTAATCGTTACCTAAAACTTGTATTGTACTTTTTCTTACTTGCTATTACATCAACTTGTAAGCTTCATCTGTGTTCTACTATGGAGCTTTTACTGTCTCCGCATACCGCAGCACGCGACATAGCTTTGCAGACGATAAGTACAACCGTTTCAGAGAGAAGAGCTGCCAATGAGACGATCTGGCTTTAAGTCGATTCGATAACAAGTGACGAAAACGGACCGATTTCTCAGATTTTTACTACATATGAACACTTTTCACATTCTCCCGCGCAACTTGGCTCCTCGTCCTCCTTTCATGCAGAATCTTCAGGTCCTAGCTCATGTCCAAGGCACCAAAGCCAGCTAAAAAGTCAATATTCAATACCTAAAACTTGAATTGTACTACTTCTTACTGGCTATTACATCAACTTAGAAGCTTCATCTGTGTTCTACTATGGTGCTTTTAGTGTCTCAGCATACTGCAGCATGCGACATAGCTTTGCAGACGATAAGTACAACCGTTTCAGAGAGAAGAGCCCCCAATGTGACGATCTGGCTTTAAGTAGATTCGATAACAAGTGACGAAAACGGACGGATTTCTCAGGTTTTTACTACATATGAACACTTTTCACATTCTCCCGTGCAACTCGGCTGCTAGTCCTCCTTTCACGCAAAATCTTAATTTCCTAGCTCATGTTCAAGGCACCAAAGAAGGGTAAAAACTCAATAACCGATAACTAAAACTTTAATTGTATTACTTCTTACTGGCTATTACATCAACTTAGAAGCTTCATCTGTGTTCTACTATGGTGCTTTTAGTGTGTCCGCATACCGCAGCACGCGACATAGCTTTGCAGACGATAAGTACAACCGTTTCAGAGAGAAGAGCGGCCAATGTGACGACCTGGCTTGAAGAAGATTCGATAACAAATGACGAAAACGGACGGAATTCTCGGTTTTTACTACATATGAACACTTTTCATATTCTCTCGTGCAACTCCGCTGCTAATCCTCCTTTCATGCAGAAGCTTAAGGTCCTAGCTCATGTCCAAGGCACCAAAGCCAGCTAAAAAGTCAGTAATCGTTACCTAAAACTTGAATTGTACTACTTCTTACTTGCTATTACATCAACTTGTAAGCTTCATCTGTGTTCTACTATGGAGCTTTTACTGTCTCCGCATACCGCAGCACGCGACATAGCTTTGCAGACGATAAGTACAACCGTTTCAGAGAGAAGAGCTGCCAATGGGACGATCTGGCTTTAAGTCGATTCGATAACAAGTGACGAAAACGGACCGATTTCTCAGGTTTTTACTACATATGAACACTTTTCACATTCTCCCGCGCAACTTGGCTCCTCGTCCTCCTTTCATGCAGAATCTTCAGGTCCTAGCTCATGTCCAAGGCACCAAAGCCAGCTAAAAACTCAATATTCAATACCTAAAACTTGAATTGTACTACTTCTTACTGGCTATTACATCTACTTACAAGCTTCATCTGTGTTCTACTATGGTGCTTTTAGTGTCTCAGCATACCGCAGCACGCGACATAGCTTTGCAGACGATTAGTACAAGTGTTTCAGAGAGAAGAGCGGCCAATGTGACGATCTGGCTTTAAGTCGATTCGATAACAAATGACGAAAACGTACGGATTTCTCAGGTTTTTACTACATATGAACACTTTTCACATTCTCCCGTGCAACTCGGCTGCTAGTCCTCCTTTCATGCAGAATGTTAAGGTCCTAGCTCATGTCCAAGCTACCAAAGCCAGCTAAAAAGTCAAAAATCGATACCTAAAACTTGAATTGTACTACTTCTTACTGGCTATTACATCAACTTAGAAGCTTAATCTGTGTTCTACTATGGTGATTTAGTGTCTCCGCATACCGCAGCACGCGATATAGCTTTGCAATCGATAAGTACAACCGTTTCAGAGAGAAGAGCGGCCAATGTGACGATCTAGCTTTAAGTCGATGCAATAACAAATGACGAAACCGACGGATTTCTCAGGTTTTTACTACATATGAACACTTTTCACATTCTCCCGTGCAACTCGGCTGCTAGTCCTCCTTTCATGTAGAATCATAAGGTCCTAGCTCATGTCCAAGGCACCAAAACCAGCTAAATAGTCAATAATCGATACCTAAAACTTGTATTGTACTACTTCTTCCTGGCTATTACATCAACTTAGAAGCTTCATCTGTGTTCTACTATGGTGCTTTTAGTGTCTCAGCATACCGCAGCACGCGACATAACTTTGCAGACGATAAGTACAACCGTTTCAGAGAGAAGAGCGGCTAATGTGACGATCTGGCTTTAAGTCGGTTCGATAACAAATGACGAAAACGGACGGATTTCTCAGGTTTTTACTACATACGAACACTTTTCACATTCTCCCGTGCAACTCGGCTGCTAGTCCTCCTTTCATGCAAAATCTTAGTTTCCTAGCTCATGTTCAAGGCACCGAAGAAGGGTAAAAAGTCAATAACCGATACCTAAAACTTTAATTGTACTACTTCTTACTGGCTATTACATCAACTTAGAAGCTTCATCTGTGTTCTACTATGGTGCTTTTACTGTCTCCGCATACCGCAGCACGCGACATAGCTTTGCAGACGATAAGTACAACTTTTTCAGAGAGAAGAGCGGCCGATGTGACGATCTGGCTTTAAGGCGATTCGATAACAAATGACGAAAACGGACGGATTTCTCAGGTTTTTACTACATATGAACACTTTTCTCATTCTCCCGTGCAACTCGGCTGCTAGTCCTCCTTACATGCAGAATCTTAAGGTCCTAGCTCATGTCCAAGGCACCAAAGCCAGCTAAAAAGTCAATAATCGATACCTAAAACTTGAGTTGTACTACTTCTTACTGGCTATTACATCAACTTAGAAGCTTCATCTGTGTTCTACTATGGTGCTTTTAGTGTCTCCGCATACCGCAGCACGCGACATAGCTTTGCAGACGATAAGTACAAGCGTTTCAGAGAGAAGAGCGGCCAATGTGACGATCTGGCTTTACGTCGATTCGATAACAAATGACGAAAACGGACGGATTTCTCAGGTTTTTACTACATTTGAACACTTTTCACATTCTCCCGTGCAAATCGGCTGCTAGTCCTCCTTTCATGCAGAATCTTAAGATCCTAGCTCATGTCCAAGGCACCAAAGCCAGCTAAAAAGTCAATATTCAATACCTAAAACTTGAATTGTACTACTTCTTACTGGCTATTACATCAACTTAGAAGCTTCATCTGTGTTCTACTATGGTGCTTTTAGTGTCTCAGCATACCGCAGCACGCGACATAGCTTTGCAGACGATAAGTACAAGTGTTTCAGAGAGAAGAACAGCCAATGTGACGATCTGGCTTTAAGTCGATTCGATAACAAATGACGAAAACGGACGTATTTCTCAGGTTTTTACTACATTTGAACACTTTTCACATTTTTCCCGTGCAACTCGGCTGCTAGTCCTCCTTTCATGCAGAATATTAAGGTCCTAGCTCATGTCGAAGGCACCAAAGCCAGCTAAAAATTCAATAATCGATACCTAAAACTTGAATTGTACTACTTCTTACTGGCTATTACATCAACTTAGAAGCTTCATCTGTGTTCTACTATGGTGCTTTTAGTGTCTCCGCATACCGCAGCACGCGACATAGCTTTGGAATCGATAAGTACAACCGTTTCAGATTGAAGAGCGGCTAATGTGACGATCTGGCTTTAAGACGATTCGATAACAAATGACGAAAACGGACGGATTTCTCAGGTTTTTACTACATATGAACACTTTTCACATTCTCCCGTGCAACTCGGCTGGTAGTCCTCCTTTCATGCAAAATCTTAATTTCCTAGCTCATGTTCAAGGCACCAATAAGTGTAAAAAGTCAATAACCAATACCTAAAGCTTTAATTGTACTACTTCTTACTGGCTATTACATCAACTTAGAAGCTTCATCTGTGTTCTACTATGGTGCTTTTAGTGTGTCCGCATACCGCAGCACGCGACATAGCTTTGCAGACGATAAGTACAACTTTTTCAGAGAGAAGAGCGGCCAATGTGACGATCTGGCTTTAAGTCGATTCGATAACAAATGACGAAAACGGACGGATTTCTCAGGTTTTTACTACATATGAACACTTTTCACATTCTCCCGTGCAACTCGGCTGCTAGTCCTCCTTACATGCAGAATCTTAAGGTCCTAGCTCATGTCCAAGGCACCAAAGCCAGCTAAAAAGTCAATAATCGATACCTAAAACTTGAGTTGTACTACTTCTTACTGGCTATTACATCAACTTAGAAGCTTCATCTGTGTACTACTATGGTGTTTTTAGTGTCTCCGCATAACGCAGCACGCGACATAGCTTTGCAGACGATAAGTACAAGCGTTTCAGAGAGAACAGCGGCCAATGTGACGATCTGGCTTTACGTCGATTCGATAACAAATGACGAAAACGGACGGATTTCTCAGGTTTTTACTACATATGAACACTTTTCACATTCTCCCGTGCAAATCGGCTGCTAGTCCTCCTTTCATGCAGAATCATAAGGTCCTAGCTCATGTCCAAGGCACTAAAGCAAGCTAAAAAGTCAATAATCGATACCTAAAACTTGAATTGTACTACTTCTTACTGGCTATTACATCAACTTAGAAGCTTTATCTGTGTTCTACTATGGTGTTTTTAGTGTCTCAGAATACCGCAGCACGCGACATAGCTTTGCAGACGATAAGTACAACCGTTTCAGAGAGAAGAGCGGCCAATGTGACGATCTGGCTTTAAGAAGATTTGATAACAAATGACGAAAACGGACGGATTTCTAGGTTTTTACTACATATGAACACTTTTCATATTCTCCCGTGCAACTCCGCTGCTAATCCTCCTTTCATGCAGAAGCTTAAGGTCCTAGCTCATGTCCAAGGCACCAAAGCCAGCTAAAAAGTCAATAATGGATACCTATAACTTGAATTGTACTACTTCTTACTGGCTATTACATCAACTTAGAAGCTTCATCTGTGTTCTACTATGGTGCTTTTAGTGTCTCAGCATACCGCAGCACTCGACATAGCTTTGCAGACGATAAGTGCAACCGTTTCAGAGAGAAGAGCGACCAATGTGACGATCTGGCTTTAAGTCGATTCGATAACAAATGTCGAAATCGGACGTATTTCTCAGGTTTTTACTACATTTGAACACTTTTCACATTTTCCCGTGCAACTCGGCTGCTAGTCCTCCTTTCATGCAGAATATTAAGGTCCTAGCTCATGTCCAAGGCACCAAAGCCAGCTAAAAAGTCAATAATCGATACCTAAAACTTGAATTGTACTACTTCTTACTGGCTATTACATCAACTTAGAAGCTTCATCTGTGTTCTACTATGGTGCTTTTAGTGTCTCCGCATACCGCAGCACGCGACATAGCTTTGCAATCGATAAGTACAACCGTTTCAGAGTGAAGAGCGGCTAATGTGACGATCTGGCTTTAAGACGATTCGATAACAAATGACGAAAACGGACGGATTTCTCAGGTTTTTACTACATATGAACACTTTTCACATTCTCCCATGCAACTCGGATGCTAGTCCTCCTTTCATGCAAAATCTTAATTTCCTAGCTCATGTTCAAATCACCAAAGAAGTGTAAAAAGTCAATAACCAATACCTAAAACTTTAATTATACTACTTCTTACTGGCTATTACATCAACTTAGAAGCTTCATCTGTGTTCTACTATGGTGCTTTTAGTCTGTCCGCATACCGCAGCACGCGACATAGCTTTGCAGACGATAAGTACAACTTTTTCAGAGGGAAGAGCGGCCAGTGTGACGATCTGGCTTTAAGTCGATTCGATAACAAATGACGAAAACGGACGGATTTCTCAGGTTCCTACTACATATGAACACTTTTCACATTCTCCCGTGCAACTCGGCTGCTAGTCCTCCTTACATGCAGAATCTTAAGGTCCTAGCTCATGTCCAAGGCACCAAAGCCAGCTAAAAAGTCAATAATCGATACCTAAAACTTGAGTTGTACTACTTCTTACTGGCTATTACATCAACTTAGAAGCTTCATCTGTGTTCTACTATGGTGCTTTTAGTGTCTCAGCATACCGCAGCACTCGACATAGCTTTGCAGACGATAAGTGCAACCGTTTCAGAGAGAAGAGCGACCAATGTGACGATCTGGCTTTAAGTCGATTCGATAACAAATGTCGAAATCGGACGTATTTCTCAGGTTTTTACTACATTTGAACACTTTTCACATTTTCCCGTGCAACTCGGCTGCTAGTCCTCCTTTCATGCAGAATATTAAGGTCCTAGCTCATGTCCAAGGCACCAAAGCCAGCTAAAAAGTCAATAATCGATACCTAAAACTTGAATTGTACTACTTCTTACTGGCTATTACATCAACTTAGAAGCTTCATCTGTGTTCTACTATGGTGCTTTTAGTGTCTCCGCATACCGCAGCACGCGACATAGCTTTGCAATCGATAAGTACAACCGTTTCAGAGTGAAGAGCGGCTAATGTGACGATCTGGCTTTAAGACGATTCGATAACAAATGACGAAAACGGACGGATTTCTCAGGTTTTTACTACATATGAACACTTTTCACATTCTCCCATGCAACTCGGATGCTAGTCCTCCTTTCATGCAAAATCTTAATTTCCTAGCTCATGTTCAAATCACCAAAGAAGTGTAAAAAGTCAATAACCAATACCTAAAACTTTAATTATACTACTTCTTACTGGCTATTACATCAACTTAGAAGCTTCATCTGTGTTCTACTATGGTGCTTTTAGTCTGTCCGCATACCGCAGCACGCGACATAGCTTTGCAGACGATAAGTACAACTTTTTCAGAGGGAAGAGCGGCCAGTGTGACGATCTGGCTTTAAGTCGATTCGATAACAAATGACGAAAACGGACGGATTTCTCAGGTTCCTACTACATATGAACACTTTTCACATTCTCCCGTGCAACTCGGCTGCTAGTCCTCCTTACATGCAGAATCTTAAGGTCCTAGCTCATGTCCAAGGCACCAAAGCCAGCTAAAAAGTCAATAATCGATACCTAAAACTTGAGTTGTACTACTTCTTACTGGCTATTACATCAACTTAGAAGCAACCTCTGTGTACTACTATGGTGCTTTTAGTGTCTCCGCATACCGCAGCACGCGACATAGCTTTGCAGACGATAAGTACAAGCGTTTCAGAGAGAAGAGCGGCCAATGTGACGATCTGGCTTTACGTCGATTCAATAACAAATGACGAAAACGGACGGATTTCTCAGGTTTTTACTACATATGAACACTTTTCACATTCTCCCGTGCAAATCGGCTGCTAGTCCTCCTTTCATGCAGAATCATAAGGTCCTAGCTCATGTCCAAGGCACCAAAGCCAGCTAAAAAGTCAATAATCGATACCTAAAACTTGAATTGTACTACTTCTTACTGGCTATTACATCAACTTAGAAGCTTTATCTGTGTTCTACTATGGTGCTTTTAGTGTCTCAGAATACCGCAGCACGCGACATAGCTTTGCAGACGATAAGTACAACCGTTTCAGAGAGAAGAGCGGCCAATGTGACGATCTGGCTTTAAGAAGATACGATAACAAATGACGAAAACGGACGGATTTCTAGGTTTTTACTACATATGAACACTTTTCATATTCTCCCGTGCAACTCCGCTGCTAATCCTCCTTTCATGCAGAAGCTTAAGGTCCTAGCTCATGTCCAAGGCACCAAAGCCAGCTAAAAAGTCAATAATCGATACCTATAACTTGAATTGTACTACTTCTTACTGGCTATTACATCAACTTGAGAAGCTTCATCTGTGTTCTACTATGGTGCTTTTACTGTCTCCGCATACCGCAGCACGCGACATAGCTTTGCAGACGATAAGTACAACCGTTTCAGAGAGAAGAGCGGCCAATGTGACGATCTGGCTTTAAGTAGATTCGATAACAAATGACGTAAACGGACGGATGTCTCAGGTTTTTACTACATATGAACATTTTTCACATTCTCCCGTGAAACTCGGCTGCTAGTCCTCCTTTCATGCAGAATCTTAAGGTCCTAGCTCATGTCCAAGGTACCAAAGCCAGCTGAAAAGTCAATAATCGATACCTAAAACTTGAATTGTACTACTTCTTACTGGCTATTACATCAACTTATAAGCTTCATCTGTGTTCTACTATGGTGATTCTAGTGTCTCCGCATACCCCAGCACGCGACATAGATTTGCAGACGATAAGTACAACCGTTTCAGAGAGAAGAGCGGCCAATGAGACGATCTGCTTTAAGTCGATTCGATAACAAGTGACGAAAACGGACCGATTTCTCAGGTTTTTACTACACATGAACACTTTTCACATTCTCCCGTGCAACTTGGCTCCTCGTCCTCCTTTCATGCAGAATCTTAAGGTCCTAGATCATGTCCAAGGCACCAAAGCCAGCTAAAAAGTCAATATTCAATACCTAAAACTTGAATTGTACTACTTCTTACTGGCTATTACATCAACTTAGAAGCTTCATCTGTGTTCTACTATGGTGCTTTTAGTGTCTCAGCATACCGCAGCACGCGACATAGCTTTGCAGACGATAAGTACAAGTGTTTCAGAGAGAAGAGCGGCCAATGTGACGATCTGGCTTTAAGTCGATTCGATAACAAATGACGAAAACGGACGTATTTCTCAGGTTTTTACTACATTTGAACACTTTTCACATTTTCCCGTGTAACTCGGCTGCTAGTCCTCCTTTCATGCAGAATCATAAGGTCCTAGCTCATGTCCAAGGCACCAAAGCCAGCTAAAAAGTCAATAATCGATACCTAAAACTTGAATTGTACTACTTCTTACTGGCTATTACATCAACTTAGAAGCTTCATCTGTGTTCTACTATGTTGCTTTTAGTGTCTCAGCATACTGCAGCACGCGACATAGCTTTGCAGACGATAAGTACAACCGTTTCAGAGAGAAGAGCGGCCAATGTGACGATCTGGCTTTAAGTAGATTCGATAACAAATGACGAAAACGGACTGATTTCTCAGGTTTTTACTACATATGAACACTTTTCACATTCTCCCGTGCAACTCGGTTGCTAGTCCTCCTTCATGCAAAATTTTAATTTCCTAGCTCATGTCCAAGGCACCAAAGAAGGGTAAAAAGTCAATAATCATTACCTAAAACTTGAGTTGTACTACTTCTTACTGGCTATTACATCAACTTAGAAGCTACATCTGTGTTCTACTATGGTGCTTTTAGTGTCTCAGCATACCGCAGCACGCGACATAGCTTTGCAGACGATAAGTACAAGTGTTTCAGAGAGAAGAGCGGCCAATGTGACGATCTGGCTTTAAGTCGATTCGATAACAAATGACGAAAACGGACGTATTTCTCAGGTTTTTACTAATTTGAACACTTTTCACATTTTCCCGTGTAACTCGGCTGCTAGTCCTCCTTTCATGCAGAATCATAAGGTCCTAGCTCATGTCCAAGGCACCAAAGCCAGCTAAAAAGTCAATAATCGATACCTAAAACTTGAATTGTACTACTTCTTACTGGCTATTACATCAACTTAGAAGCTTCATCTGTGTTCTACTATGTTGCTTTTAGTGTCTCCGCATACCGCAGCACGCGACATAGCTTTGCAGACGATAAGTACAACCGTTTCAGAGAGAAGAGCGGACAATGTGACGATCTGGCTATAAGTCGATTCGATAACAAATGACGAAAACGGACCGATTTCTCAGGTTTTTACTACATATGAACACTATTCACATTCTCCCGTGCAACTCGGCTGCTAGTCCTCCTTTCATGCAGAATCGTAAGGTCCTAGCTCATGTCCGAGGCACCAAAGCCAGCTAAAAAGTCAATATTCAATACCTAAAACTTGAATTGTACTACTTCTTACAGGCTATTACATCAACTTAGAAGCTTCATCTGTGATCTACTATAGTGCTTTTAGTGTCTCAGCATACTGCAGCACGCGACATAGCTTTGCAGACGATAAGTACAACCGTTTCAGAGAGAAGAGCGGCCAATGTGACGATCTGGCTTTAAGTAGATTCGATAACAAATGACGAAAACGGACTGATTTCTCAGGATTTTACTACATATGAACACTTTTCACATTCTCCCGTGCAACTCGGCTGCTAGTCCTCCTTCATGCAAAATTTTAATTTCCTAGCTCATGTCCAAGGCACCAAAGAAGGGTAAAAAGTCAATAATCATTACCTAAAGCTTGAGTTGTACTACATTTTACTGGCTATTACATCAACTGAGAAGCTTCATCTGTGTTCTACTATGGTGCTTTTAGTGTCTCCGCATACCGCAGCACGCGACATAGCTTTGCAGACGATAAGTACAAGCGTTTCAGAGAGAAGAGCGGACAATGTGACGATCTGGCTTTACGTCGATTCGATAACAAATGACGAAAACGGACGGATTTCTCAGGTTTTTACTACAGATGAACACTTTTCATATTCTCCCATGCAAATTGGCTGCTAGTCCTCCTTTCATGCAGAATCATAAGGTCCTAGCTCATGTCCAAGGCACCAAAGCCAGCTAAAAAGTCAATAATCGATACCTAAAACTTGAATTGTACTACTTCTTACTGGCTATTACATCAACTTATAAGCTACATCTGTGTTCTACTATGGTGATTGTAGTGTCTGCGCATACCCCAGCACGCGACATAGCTTTGCAGACGATAAGTACAACCGTTTCAGAGAGAAGAGCGGCCAATGAGACGATCTGGCTTTAAGTCGATTCGATAACAAGTGACGAAAACGGACAGATTTCTCAGGTTTTTACTACATATGAACACTTTTCACATTCTCCCGTGCAACTTAGCTCCTCGTCCTCCTTTCATGCAGAATCTTAAGGTCCTAGCTCATGTCCGAGGCACCAAAGCCAGCTAAAAAGTCAATATTCAATACCTAAAACTTGAATTGTACTACTTCTTACAGGCTATTACATCAACTTAGAAGCTTCATCTGTGATCTACTATAGTGCTTTTAGTGTCTCAGCATACTGCAGCACGCGACATAGCTTTGCAGACGATAAGTACAACCGTTTCAGAGAGAAGAGCGGCCAATGTGACGATCTGGCTTTAAGTAGATTCGATAACAAATGACGAAAACGGACTGATTTCTCAGGTTTTTACTACATATGAACACTTTTCACATTCTCCCGTGCAACTCGGCTGCTAGTCCTCCTTCATGCAAAATTTTAATTTCCTAGCTCATGTCCAAGGCACCAAAGAAGGGTAAAAAGCCAATAATCATTACCTAAAGCTTGAGTTGTACTACTTCTTACTGGCTATTACATCAACTGAGAAGCTTCATCTGTGTTCTACTATGGTGCTTTTAGTGTCTCCGCATACCGCAGCATGCGACATAGCTTTGCAGACGATAAGTACAAGCGTTTCAGAGAGAAGAGCGGACAATGTGACGATCTGGCTTTACGTAGATTCGATAACAAATGACGAAAACGGACGGATTTCTCAGGTTTTTACTACAGATGAACACTTTTCATATTCTCCCATGCAAATTGGCTGCTAGTCCTCCTTTCATGCAGAATCATAAGGTCCTAGCTCATGTCCAAGGCACCAAAGCCAGCTAAAAAGTCAATAATCGATACCTAAAACTTGAATTGTACTACTTCTTACTGGCTATTACATCAACTTATAAGCTACATCTGTGTTCTACTATGGTGATTGTAGTGTCTGCGCATACCCCAGCACGCGACATAGCTTTGCAGACGATAAGTACAACCGTTTCAGAGAGAAGAGCGGCCAATGAGACGATCTGGCTTTAAGTCGATTCGATAACAAGTGACGAAAACGGACCGATTTCTCAGGTTTTTACTACATATGAACACTTCTCACATTCTCCCGTGCAACTTAGCTCCTCGTCCTCCTTTCATGCAGAATCTTAAGGTCCTAGCTCATGTCCAAGGCACCAAAGCCAGCTAAAAACTCAATATTCAATACCTAAAACTTGAATTGTACTACTTCTTACTGGCTATTACATCAACTTAGAAGCTTCATCTGTGTTCTACTATGGTGCTTTTAGTGTCTCCGCATACCGCAGCACGCGACATAGCTTTGCAGACGATAAGAACTACCGTTTCAGAGAGAAGAGCGGCCAATGTGACGATCTGGCTTTAAGTAGATTCGATAACAAATGACGAAAACGGACTGATTTCTCAGGTTTTTACTACATATGAACACTTTTCACATTCTCCCGTGCAACTCGGCTGCTAGTCCTCCTTCATGCAAAATTTTAATTTCCTAGCTCATGTCCAAGGCACCAAAGAAGGGTAAAAAGTCAATAATCATTACCTAAAGCTTGAGTTGTACTACTTCTTACTGGCTATTACATCAACTGAGAAGCTTCATCTGTGTTCTACTATGGTGCTTTTAGTGTCTCCGCATACCGCAGCATGCGACATAGCTTTGCAGACGATAAGTACAAGCGTTTCAGAGAGAAGAGCGGACAATGTGACGATCTGGCTTTACGTAGATTCGATAACAAATGACGAAAACGGACGGATTTCTCAGGTTTTTACTACAGATGAACACTTTTCATATTCTCCCATGCAAATTGGCTGCTAGTCCTCCTTTCATGCAGAATCATAAGGTCCTAGCTCATGTCCAAGGCACCAAAGCCAGCTAAAAAGTCAATAATCGATACCTAAAACTTGAATTGTACTACTTCTTACTGGCTATTACATCAACTTATAAGCTACATCTGTGTTCTACTATGGTGATTGTAGTGTCTGCGCATACCCCAGCACGCGACATAGCTTTGCAGACGATAAGTACAACCGTTTCAGAGAGAAGAGCGGCCAATGAGACGATCTGGCTTTAAGTCGATTCGATAACAAGTGACGAAAACGGACCGATTTCTCAGGTTTTTACTACATATGAACACTTCTCACATTCTCCCGTGCAACTTAGCTCCTCGTCCTCCTTTCATGCAGAATCACACACGCGAGACAGATCCAAGGCACCAAAGCCAGCTAAAAACTCAATATTCAATACCTAAAACTTGAATTGTACTACTTCTTACTGGCTATTACATCAACTTAGAAGCTTCATCTGTGTTCTACTATGGTGCTTTTAGTGTCTCCGCATACCGCAGCACGCGACATAGCTTTGCAGACGATAAGAACTACCGTTTCAGAGAGAAGAGCGGCCAATGTGACGATCTGGCTTTAAGTCGATTCGATAACAAATGACGAAAACGGACGTATTTCTCAGGTTTTTACTACATTTGAACACTTTTCACATTTTCCCGTGTAACTCGGCTGCTAGTCCTCCTTTCATGCAGAATCATAAGGTCCTAGCTCATGTCCAAGGCACCAAAGCCAGCTAAAAAAGTCAATAATCGATACCTAAAACTTGAATTGTACTACTTCTTACTGGCTATTACATCAACTTAGAAGCTTCATCTGTGTTCTACTATGTTGCTTTTAGTGTCTCAGCATACTGCAGCACGCGACATAGCTTTGCAGACGATAAGTACAACCGTTTCAGAGAGAAGAGCGGCCAATGTGACGATCTGGCTTTAAGTAGATTCGTTAACAAATGACGAAAACGGACTGATTTCTCAGGTTTTTACTACATATGAACACTTTTCACATTCTCCCGTGCAACTCGGTTGCTAGTCCTCCTTCATGCAAAATTTTAATTTTCCTAGCTCATGTCCAAGGCACCAAAGAAGGGTAAAAAGTCAATAATCATTACCTAAAACTTGAGTTGTACTACTTCTTACTGGCTATTACATCAACTTAGAAGCTACATCTGTGTTCTACTATGGTGCTTTTAGTGTCTCAGCATACCGCAGCACGCGACATAGCTTTGCAGACGATAAGTACAAGTGTTTCAGAGAGAAGAGCGGCCAATGTGACGATCTGGCTTTAAGTCGATTCGATAACAAATGACGAAAACGGACGTATTTCTCAGGTTTTTACTAATTTGAACACTTTTCACATTTTCCCGTGTAACTCGGCTGCTAGTCCTCCTTTCATGCAGAATCATAAGGTCCTAGCTCATGTCCAAGGCACCAAAGCCAGCTAAAAAGTCAATAATCGATACCTAAAACTTGAATTGTACTACTTCTTACTGGCTATTACATCAACTTAGAAGCTTCATCTGTGTTCTACTATGTTGCTTTTAGTGTCTCCGCATACCGCAGCACGCGACATAGCTTTGCAGACGATAAGTACAACCGTTTCAGAGAGAAGAGCGGACAATGTGACGATCTGGCTTTAAGTCGATTCGATAACAAATGACGAAAACGGAACGATTTCTCAGGTTTTTACTACATATGAACACTATTCACATTCTCCCGTGCAACTCGGCTGCTAGTCCTCCTTTCATGCAGAATCGTAAGGTCCTAGCTCATGTCCGAGGCACCAAAGCCAGCTAAAAAGTCAATATTCAATACCTAAAACTTGAATTGTACTACTTCTTACAGGCTATTACATCAACTTAGAAGCTTCATCTGTGATCTACTATAGTGCTTTTAGTGTCTCAGCATACTGCAGCACGCGACATAGCTTTGCAGACGATAAGTACAACCGTTTCAGAGAGAAGAGCGGCCAATGTGACGATCTGGCTTTAAGTAGATTCGATAACAAATGACGAAAACGGACTGATTTCTCAGGATTTTACTACATATGAACACTTTTCACATTCTCCCGTGCAACTTGGCTCCTCGTCCTCCTTTCATGCAGAATCTTAAGGTCCTAGCTCATGTCCAAGGCACCAAAGCCAGCTAAAAAGTCAATATTCAATACCCAAAACTTATATTGTACTACTTCTTACTGGCTATTACATCAACTTAGAAGCTTCATCTGTGTTCTACTATGGTGCTTTTAGTGTCTCAGCATACCGCAGCACGCGACATAGCTTTGCAGACGATAAGTACAAGTGTTTCAGAGAGAAGAGCGGCCAATGTGACGATCTGGCTTTAAGTCGATTCGTTAACAAATGACGAAAACGTACGGATTTCTCTGGTTTTTACTACATATGAACACTTTTCACATTCTCCCGTGCAACTCGGCTGCTAGTCCTCCTTTCATGCAGAATGTTAAGGTCCTAGCTCATGTCCAAGGCACCAAAGCCAGCTAAAAAGTCAATAATCGATACCTAAAACTTGAATTGAACTACTTCTTACTGGCTATTACATCAACTTATAAGCTACATCTGTGTTCTACTATGGTGATTGTAGTGTCTGCGCATACCCCAGCACGCGACATAGCTTTGCAGACGATAAGTACAACCGTTTCAGAGAGAAGAGCGGCCAATGAGACGATCTGGCTTTAAGTCGATTCGATAACAAGTGACGAAAACGGACAGATTTCTCAGGTTTTTACTACATATGAACACTTTTCACATTCTCCCGTGCAACTTAGCTCCTCGTCCTCCTTTCATGCAGAATCTTAAGGTCCTAGCTCATGTCCGAGGCACCAAAGCCAGCTAAAAAGTCAATATTCAATACCTAAAACTTGAATTGTACTACTTCTTACAGGCTATTACATCAACTTAGAAGCTTCATCTGTGATCTACTATAGTGCTTTTAGTGTCTCAGCATACTGCAGCACGCGACATAGCTTTGCAGACGATAAGTACAACCGTTTCAGAGAGAAGAGCGGCCAATGTGACGATCTGGCTTTAAGTAGATTCGATAACAAATGACGAAAACGGACTGATTTCTCAGGTTTTTACTACATATGAACACTTTTCACATTCTCCCGTGCAACTCGGCTGCTAGTCCTCCTTCATGCAAAATTTTAATTTCCTAGCTCATGTCCAAGGCACCAAAGAAGGGTAAAAAGTCAATAATCATTACCTAAAGCTTGAGTTGTACTACTTCTTACTGGCTATTACATCAACTGAGAAGCTTCATCTGTGTTCTACTATGGTGCTTTTAGTGTCTCCGCATACCGCAGCATGCGACATAGCTTTGCAGACGATAAGTACAAGCGTTTCAGAGAGAAGAGCGGACAATGTGACGATCTGGCTTTACGTAGATTCGATAACAAATGACGAAAACGGACGGATTTCTCAGGTTTTTACTACAGATGAACACTTTTCATATTCTCCCATGCAAATTGGCTGCTAGTCCTCCTTTCATGCAGAATCATAAGGTCCTAGCTCATGTCCAAGGCACCAAAGCCAGCTAAAAAGTCAATAATCGATACCTAAAACTTGAATTATACTACTTCTTACTGGCTATTACATCAACTTATAAGCTACATCTGTGTTCTACTATGGTGATTGTAGTGTCTGCGCATACCCCAGCACGCGACATAGCTTTGCAGACGATAAGTACAACCGTTTCAGAGAGAAGAGCGGCCAATGAGACGATCTGGCTTTAAGTCGATTCGATAACAAGTGACGAAAACGGACCGATTTCTCAGGTTTTTACTACATATGAACACTTCTCACATTCTCCCGTGCAACTTAGCTCCTCGTCCTCCTTTCATGCAGAATCTTAAGGTCCTAGCTCATGTCCAAGGCACCAAAGCCAGCTAAAAACTCAATATTCAATACCTAAAACTTGAATTGTACTACTTCTTACTGGCTATTACATCAACTTAGAAGCTTCATCTGTGTTCTACTATGGTGCTTTTAGTGTCTCCGCATACCGCAGCACGCGACGTAGCTTTGCAGACGATAAGAACTACCGTTTCAGAGAGAAGAGCGGCCAATGTGACGATCTGGCTTGAAGTCGATTCGATAACAAATGACAAAAAGGACCGATTTCTCAGTTTTTTACTACATATGAACACTTTTCACATTCTCTCGTGCAAATCGCCTGCTAGCCCTCCTTTCATGCAGAATCATAAGGTCCTAGCTCATGTCCAAGGCACCAAAGCCAGCTAAAAAGTCAATAATCGATACCTAAAACTTGAATTGTACTATTTCTTACTGGCTATTACATCAACTTAGAAGCTTCATCTGTGTTCTACTATGTTGCTTTTAGTGTCTCCGCATACCGCAGCACGCGACATAGCTTTGCAATCGATAAGTACAACCGTTTCAGAGAGAAGAGCGGACAATGTGACGATCTGGCTTTAAGTCGATTCGATAACAAATGACGAAAACGGACGGATTTGTAGGTTTTTACTACATATGAACACTTTTCATATTCTCCCGTGCAACTCCGCTGCTAATCCTCCTTTCATGTAGAATCATAAGGTCCTAGCTCATGTCCAAGGCACCAAAGCCAGCTAAAAAGTCAATAATCGATACCTAAAACTTGAATTGTACTACTTCTTCCTGGCTATTACATCAACTTAGAAGCTTCATCTGTGTTCTACTATGGTGCTTTTAGTGTCTCAGCATACCGCAGCACGCGACATAGCTTTGCAGACTTTAAGTACTACCGTTTCAGAGAGAAGAGCGGCCAATGTGTCGATCTGGCTTTAAGTCGGTTCGATAACAAATGACGAAAACTGACCGATTTCTCAGGTTTTTACTACATATGAACACTATTCACATTCTCCCGTACAACTTGGCTGCTAGTCCTCCTTTCATGCAGAATCGTACGGTCTTAGCTCATGTCCAAGGCACCAAAGCCAGCTAAAAAGTCAATATTCAATACCTAAAACTTGAATTGTACTACTTCTTACTGGCTATTACATCAACTTAGAAGCTTCATCTGTGTTCTACTATAGTGCTTTTAGTGTCTCAGCATACTGCAGCACGCGACATAGCTTTGCAGACGATAAGTACAACCGTTTCAGAGAGAAGAGCCCCCAATGTGACGATCTGGCTTTAAGTAGATTCGATAACAAATGACGAAAACGGACTGATTTCTCAGGTTTTTACTACATATGAACACTTTTCACATTCTCCCGTGCAACTCGGCTGCTAGTCCTCCTTCATGCAAAATTTTAATTTACTAGCTCATGTCCAAGTCACCAAAGAAGTGTAAAAAGTCAATAATCATTACCTAAAACTTGAGTTGTACTACTTCTTACTGGCTATTACATCAACTTAGAAGCTTCATCTGTGTTCTACTATGGTGCTTTTAGTGTCTCCGCATGCCGCAGCACGCGACATAGCTTTGCAGACGATAAGTACAACCGTTTCAGAGAGAAGAGCGGCCAATGTGACGATCTGGCTTGAAGTCGATTCGATAACAAATGACGAAAACGGACCGATTTCTCAGTTTTTTACTACATATGAACACTTTTCACATTCTCCCGTGCAAATCGGCTGCTAGCCCTCCTTTCATGCAGAATCATAAGGTCCTAGCTCATGTCCAAGGCACCAAAGCCAGCTAAAAAGTCAATAATCGATACCTAAAACTTGAATTGTACTATTTCTTACTGGCTATTACATCAACTTAGAAGCTTCATCTGTGTTCTACTATGTTGCTTTTAGTGTCTCCGCATACCGCAGCACGCGACATAGCTTTGCAGACGATAAGTACAACCGTTTCAGAGAAAAGAGCGGCCAATGTGACGATCTGGCATTAAGTAGATTCGATAACAAATGACGTAAACGGACGGATGTCTCAGGTTTTTACTACATACTAACATTTTTCACATTCTCCCGTGCAACTTTGCTGCTAGTCCTCCTTTCATGCAGAATCTTAAGGTCCTAGCTCATGACCAAGCTACCAAAGCCAGCTAAAAAGTCAATAATCGATTCCTAAAACTTTAATTGTACTACTTCTTACTGGCTATTACATCAACTTAGAAGCTTCATCTGTGTTCTACTATGGTGCTTTTAGTGTCTCCGCATACCGCAGCACGCGACATAGCTTTGCAATCGATAAGTACAACCGTTTCAGAGAGAAGAGCGGCCAATATGACGATCTAGCTTTAAGTCGATTCGATAACAAATGACGAAAACGGACGGATTTCTCAGGTTTTTACTACATATGAACACTTTTCACATTCTCCCGTGCAAATCGGCTGCTAGTCCTCCTTTCATGCAGAATCATAAGGTCCTAGCTCATGTCCAAGGCACCAAAGCCAGCTAAAAAGTCAATAATCGATACCTAAAACTTGAATTGTACTACTTCTTCCTGGCTACTACATCAACGTAGAAGCTTCATCTGTGTTCTACTATGGTGCTTTTAGAGTCTCAGCATACTGCAGCACGCGACATAGCTTTGCAGATGGTAAGTACAACCGTTTCAGAGAGAAGATCGGCCAATGTGACGATCTGGCTTTAAGTTGATTCGATAACAAATGACGAAAACGGACGGATTTCTAGGTTTTTACTACATATGAACATTTTTCATATTCTCCCGTGCAACTCCGCTGCTAATCCTCCTTTCATGCAGAATCTTAAAGTCCTAGCTCATGTCGAAGGCACCAAAGCCAGCTAAAATGTCAATAATCGATACCTAAAACTTGAATTGTACTACTTCTTACTGGCTATTCCATCAACTTAGAAGCTTCATCTGTGTTCTACTATGGTGCTTTTAGTGTCTCCGCATACCGCATCACGCGACATAGCTTTGCAGACGATAAGTACAACCGATTCCGAGAGAAGAGCGGCCAATGTGACGATCTGGCTTCAAGTTGATTCGATAACAAATGACGAAAACGGACGGATTTCTCAGGTTTTTACTACATATGAACACTTTTCACATTCTCCCATGCAATTCGGCTGCTAGTCCTCCTTTCATGCAGAACCTTAAGGACATAGATCATGACCAAGGCACCAAAGCCAGCTAAAAAGTCAATTATCGATACCTAAAACTTGAATTGTACTATTTCTTACTGGCTATTACATCAACTTAGAAGCTTCATCTGTGTTCTACTATGGTGCTTTTAGTGTCTCCGCATACCGCAGCACGCGACATAGCTTTGCAGTCGATAAGTACAAGCGTTTCAGAGAGAAGAGCGGCCAATGTGACGATCTGGCATTAAGTCAGTTCGATAACAAATGAGGAAAACGGACGTATTTCTCAAGCTTTTACTACATTTGTACACTTTTCACATTTTCCCGTGCAACTCGGTTGCTAGTCCTCCTTTCATGCTGAATCTTAAGGTCCTAGCTCATGTCCAATTCACCAAAGCCAGCTAAAACGTCAATAATCGATACCTAAAACTTGAATTGTACTACTTCTTACTGGCTATTACATCAACTTAGAAGCTTCATCTGTGTTCTACTATGGTGCTTTTAGTGTCTCCGCATGCCGCAGCACGCGACATAGCTTTGCAGACGATAAGAACTACCGTTTCAGAGAGAAGAGCGGCCAATGTGACGATCTGGCTTGAAGTCGATTCGATAACAAATGACGAAAACGGACCGATTTCTCAGTTTTTTACTACATATGAACACTTTTCACATTCTCTCGTGCAAATCGGCTGCTAGCCCTCCTTTCATGCAGAATCATAAGGTCCTAGCTCATGTCCAAGGCACCAAAGCCAGCTAAAAAGTCAATAATCGATACCTAAAACTTGAATTGTACTATTTCTTACTGGCTATTACATCAACTTAGAAGCTTCATCTGTGTTCTACTATGTTGCTTTTAGTGTCTCCGCATACCGCAGCACGCGACATAGCTTTGCAATCGATAAGTACAACCGTTTCAGAGAGAAGAGCGGACAATGTGACGATCTGGCTTTAAGTCGAATCGATAACAAATGACGAAAACGGACGGATTTGTAGGTTTTTACTACATATGAACACTTTTCATATTCTCCCGTGCAACTCCGCTGCTAATCCTCCTTTCATGTAGAATCATAAGGTCCTAGCTCATGTCCAAGGCACCAAAGCCAGCTAAAAAGTCAATAATCGATACCTAAAACTTGAATTGTACTACTTCTTCCTGGCTATTACATCAACTTAGAAGCTTCATCTGTGTTCTACTATGGTGCTTTTAGTGTCTCAGCATACCGCAGCACGCGACATAGCTTTGCAGACGATAAGTACAACCGTTTCAGAGAGAAGAGCGGCCAATGTGACGATCTGGCTTTAAGTCGGTTCGATAACAAATGACGAAAACTGACCGACTTCTCAGGATTTTACTACATATGAACACTATTCACATTCCCCCGTGCAACTTGGCTGCTAGTCCTCCTTTCATGCAGAATCGTACGGTCTTAGCCCATGTCCAAGGCACCAAAGCCAGCTAAAAAGTCAATATTCAATACTTAAAACTTGAATTGTACTACTTGTTACTGGCTATTACATCAACTTAGAAGCTTCATCTGTGAACTACTATAGTGCTTTTAGTGTCTCAGCATACTGCAGCACGCGACATAGCTTTGCAGACGATAAGTACAACCGTTTCAGAGAGAAGAGCGGCCAATGTGACGATCTGGCTTTAAGTAGATTCGATAACAAATGACGAAAACGGACTGATTTCTCAGGTTTTTACTACATATGAACACTTTTCACATTCTCCCGTGCAACTCGGCTGCTAGTCCTCCTTCATGCAAAATTTTAATTTCCTAGCTCAAGTCCAAGTCACCAAAGAAGTGTAAAAAGTCAATAATCATTACCTAAAACTTGAATTGTACTACTTCTTACTGGCTATTCCATCAACTTAGAAGCTTCATCTGTGTTCTACTATGGTGCTTTTAGTGTCTCCGCATACCGCATCACGCGACATAGCTTTGCTGACGATAAGTACAACCGATTCCGAGAGAAGAGCGGCCAATGTGACGATCTGGCTTCAAGTTGATTCGATAACAAATGACGAAAACGGACGGATTTCTCTGGTTTATACTACATATGAACACTTTTCACATTCTCCCATGCAATTCGGCTGCTAGTCCTCCTTTCATGCAGAACCTTAAGGACATAGATCATGACCAAGGCACCAAAGCCAGCTAAAAAGTCAATTATCGATACCTAAAACTTGAATTGTACTATTTCTTACTGGCTATTACATCAACTTAGAAGCTTCATCTGTGTTCTACTATGGTGCTTTTAGTGTCTCCGCATACCGCAGCACGCGACATAGCTTTGCAGTCGATAAGTACAAGCGTTTCAGAGAGAAGAGCGGCCAATGTGACGATCTGGCATTAAGTCAGTTCGATAACAAATGAGGAAAACGGACGTATTTCTCAGGCTTTTACTACATTTGTACACTTTTCACATTTTCCCGTGCAACTCGGTTGCTAGTCCTCCTTTCATGCTGAATCTTAAGGTCCTAGCTCATGTCCAATTCACCAAAGCCAGCTAAAACGTCAATAATCGATACCTAAAACTTGAATTGTACTACTTCTTACTGGCTATTACATCAACTTAGAAGCTTCATCTGTGTTCTACTATGGTGCTTTTAGTGTCTCCGCATACCGCAGCACGCGACATAGCTTTGCAGACGATAAGAACTACCGTTTCAGAGAGAAGAGCGGCCAATGTGACGATCTGGCTTGAAGTCGATTCGATAACAAATGACGAAAACGGACCGATTTCTCAGTTTTTTACTACATATGAACACTTTTCACATTCTCTCGTGCAAATCGGCTGCTAGCCCTCCTTTCATGCAGAATCATAAGGTCCTAGCTCATGTCCAAGGCACCAAAGCCAGCTAAAAAGTCAATAATCGATACCTAAAACTTGAATTGTACTATTTCTTACTGGCTATTACATCAACTTAGAAGCTTCATCTGTGTTCTACTATGTTGCTTTTAGTGTCTCCGCATACCGCAGCACGCGACATAGCTTTGCAATCGATAAGTACAACCGTTTCAGAGAGAAGAGCGGACAATGTGACGATCTGGCTTTAAGTCGAATCGATAACAAATGACGAAAACGGACGGATTTGTAGGTTTTTACTACATATGAACACTTTTCATATTCTCCCGTGCAACTCCGCTGCTAATCCTCCTTTCATGTAGAATCATAAGGTCCTAGCTCATGTCCAAGGCACCAAAGCCAGCTAAAAAGTCAATAATCGATACCTAAAACTTGAATTGTACTACTTCTTCCTGGCTATTACATCAACTTAGAAGCTTCATCTGTGTTCTACTATGGTGCTTTTAGTGTCTCAGCATACCGCAGCACGCGACATAGCTTTGCAGACGATAAGTACAACCGTTTCAGAGAGAAGAGCGGCCAATGTGACGATCTGGCTTTAAGTCGGTTCGATAACAAATGACGAAAACTGACCGACTTCTCAGGATTTTACTACATATGAACACTATTCACATTCCCCCGTGCAACTTGGCTGCTAGTCCTCCTTTCATGCAGAATCGTACGGTCTTAGCCCATGTCCAATGCACGAAAGCCAGCTAAAAAGTCAATATTCAATACCTAAAACTTGAATTGTACTACTTGTTACTGGCTATTACATCAACTTAGAAGCTTCATCTGTGAACTACTATAGTGCTTTTAGTGTCTCAGCATACTGCAGCACGCGACATAGCTTTGCAGACGATAAGTACAACCGTTTCAGAGAGAAGAGCGGCCAATGTGACGATCTGGCTTTAAGTAGATTCGATAACAAATGAAGAAAACGGACTGATTTCTCAGGTTTTTACTACATATGAACACTTTTCACATTCTCCCGTGCAACTCGGCTGCTAGTCCTCCTTCATGCAAAATTTTAATTTCCTAGCTCAAGTCCAAGTCACCAAAGAAGTGTAAAAAGTCAATAATCATTACCTAAAACTTGAGTTGTACTACTTCTTACTGGCTATTACATCAACTTAGAAGCTTCATCTGTGTTCTACTATGGTGCTTTTAGTGTCTCCGCATACCGCAGCACGCGACATAGCTTTGCAGACGATAAGTACAAGCGCTTCAGAGAGAAGAGCGGCCAATGTGACGATCTGGCTTTACGTCGATTCGATAACAAATGACGAAAACGGACGGATTTCTCAGGTTTTTACTACATATGAACACTTTTCACATTCTCCCGTGCAAATCGGCTGCTAGTCCTCCTTTCATGCAGAATCATAAGGTCCTAGCTCATGTCCAAGGCACCAAAGCCAGCTAAAAAGTCAATAATCGATACCTAAAACTTGAATTGTACTAATTCTTACTGGCTGTTACATCAACTTAAAAGCTTTATCTGTGTTCTACTACGGTGCGTTTAATGTCTCCGCATACCGCAGCACGCGACATAGCTTTGCAGACGATAAGTACAACCGTTTCAGAGAGAAGAGCGGCCAATATGACGATCTGGCTTGAAGAAGATTCGATAACAAATGACGAAAACGGACGGATTTCTAGGTTTTTACTACATATGAACACTTTTCATATTCTCCCGTGCAACTCCGCTGCTAATCCTCCTTTCATGCAGAAGCTTAAGGTCCTATCTCATGTCCAAGGCACCAAAGCCAGCTAAAAAGTCAATAATCGATACCTAAAACTTGAATTGTACTACTTCTTACTATCTATTACATCAACTTAGAAGCTTTATCTGTGTTCTACTATGGTGCGTTTAATGTCTCCGCATACCGCAGCACGCGACATAGCTTTGCAGACGATAAGTACAACCGTTTCAGAGAGAAGAGCGGCCAATGTGACGATCTGGCTTTAAGTAGATTCGATAACAAATGAAGAAAACGGACTTATTTCTCAGGTTTTTACTACATATGAACATTTTTCACATTCTCCCGTGAAACTCGGCTGCTAGTCCTCCTTTCATGCAGAATCTTAAGGTCCTAGCTCATGTCCAAAGTACCAAAGCCAGCTGAAAAGTCAATAATCGATACCTAAAACTTGAATTGTACTACTTCTTACTGGCTATTACATCAACTTATAAGCTTCATCTGTGTTCTACTATGGTGATTTTAGTGTCTCCTCATACCCCAGCACGCGACATAGCTTTGCAGACGATAAGTACAACCGTTTCAGAGAGAAGAGCGTCCAATGAGACGATCTGGCTTTAAGTCGATTCGATAACAAGTGACGAAAACGGACCGATTTCTCAGGTTTTTACTACATATGAACACTTTTCACATTCTCCCGTGCAACTTGGCTCCTCGTCCTCCTTTCATGCAGAATCTTAAGGTCCTAGCTCATGTCCAAGGCACCAAAGCCAGCTAAAAAGTCAATATTCAATACCTAAAACTTGAATTGTACTACTTCTTACTGGCTATTACATCAACTTAGAAGCTTCATCTGTGTTCTACTATGGTGCTTTTAGTGTCTCACCATACCGCAGCACGCGACATAGCTTAGCAGACGATAAGTACAAGTGTTTCAGAGAGAAGAGCGGCCAATGTTACGATCTGGCTTTAAGTCGATTCGATAACAAATGACCAAAACGGACGGATTTCTCAGGTTTTTACTACATATGAACACTTTTCACATTTTCCCGTGCAACTCGGCTGCTAGTCCTCCTTTCATGCAGAATCTTAAGGTCCTAGCTCATGTCCAAGGCAACAAAGCCAGCTAAAAAGTCAATAATCGATACCTAAAACTTGAATTGTACTACTTCTTACTGGCTATTACACGACTTAGAAGCTTCATCTGTGTTCTACTATGGTGCTTTTAGTGTCTCCGCATACCGCAGCACGCGACATAGCTTTGCAGTCGATAAGTACAAGCGTTTCAGAGAGAAGAGCGGCCAATGTGACGATCTGGCATTAAGTCAGTTCGATAACAAATGAGGAAAACGGACGTATTTCTCAGGCTTTTACTACATTTGTACACTTTTCACATTTTCCCGTGCAACTCGGTTGCTAGTCCTCCTTTCATGCTGAATCTTAAGGTCCTAGCTCATGTCCAAGCTACCAAAGCCAGCAAAAAGTCAATAATCGATTCCTAAAACTTTAATTGTACTACTTCTTACTGGCTATTACATCAACTTAGAAGCTTCATCTGTGTTCTACTATGGTGCTTTTAGTGTCTCCGCATACCGCAGCACGCGACATAGCTTTGCAATCGATAAGTACAACCGTTTCAGAGAGAAGAGCGGCCAATATGACGATCTAGCTTTAAGGCGATTCGATAACAAATGACGAAAACGGACTGATTTCTCAGGTTTTTACTACATATGAACACTTTTCACATTCTCCCGTGCAAATCGGCTGCTAGTCCTCCTTTCATGCAGAATCATAAGGTCCTAGCTCATGTCCAAGGCACCAAAGCCAGCTAAAAAGTCAATAATCGATACCTAAAACTTGAATTGTACTACTTCTTCCTGGCTACTACATCAACTTAGAAGCTTCATCTGTGTTCTACTATGGTGCTTTTAGAGTCTCAGCATACCGCAGCACGCGACATAGCTTTGCAGACGGTAAGTACAACCGTTTCAGAGAGAAGATCGGCCAATGTGACGATCTGGCTTTAAGTCGATTCGATAACAAATGACGAAAACGGACGGATTTCTAGGTTTTTACTACATATGAACACTTTTCACATTCTCCCACGCAATTCGGCTGCTAGTCCTCCTTTCATGCAGAATCTTAAGGACATAGATCATGACCAAGGCACCAAAGCCAGCTAAAAAGTCAATTATCGATACCTAAAACTTGAATTGTACTATTTCTTACTGCCTATTACATCAACTTAGAAGTTTCATCTGTGTTCTACTATGGTGCTTTTAGTGTCTCCGCATACCGCAGCACGCGACATAGCTTTGCAGTCGATAAGTACAAGCGTTTCAGAGAGAAGAGCGGCCAATGTGACGATCTGGCATTAAGTCAGTTCGATAACAAATGAGGAAAACGGACGTATTTCTCAGGCTTTTACTACATTTGTACACTTTTCACATTTTCCCGTGCAACTCGGTTGCTAGTCCTCCTTTCATGCTGAATCTTAAGGTCCTAGCTCATGTCCAATTCACCAAAGCCAGCTAAAACGTCAATAATCGATACCTAAAACTTGAATTGTACTACTTCTTACTGGCTATTACATCAACTTAGAAGCTTCATCTGTGTTCTACTATAGTGCTTTTAGTGTCTCCGCATACCGCAGCACGTGACATAGCTTTGCAGACGATAAGTACAACCGTTTCAGTGAGAAGAGCGGCCAATGTGGCGATCTGGCTTTAAGTAGATTCGATAACAAATGACGAAAACGGACGGATTTCTCAGAATTTTACTACATATGAACACTTTTCATATTCTCCCGTGCAACTCCGCTGCTAATCCTCCTTTCATGCAGAATCTTAAGGTCCTAGCTCATGTCCAAGGCACCAAAGCCAGCTAAAAAGTCAATAATCGATACCTAAAACTTGAATTGTACTACTTCTTACTGGCTATTACATCAACTTAGAAGCTTCATCTGTGTTCTACTATGGTGCTTTTACTGTCTCCGCCTACCGCAGCACGCGACATAGCTTTGCAGACGATAAGTACTACCGTTTCAGAGACAAGAGCGGCCAATGTGACGATCTGGCATTACGTCGATTCGATAACAAATGACGAAAACGGACGGATTTCTCAGGTTTTTACTACATATGAACACTTTTCACATTCTCCCGTGCAAATCGGCTGCTAGTCCTCCTTTCATGCAGAATCTTAAGGTCCTAGCTCATTTCCAAGGCACCAAAGCCAGCTTAAAAGTCAATAATCGATACCTAAAACTTGAAATGCACTATTTCTTACTGGCTATTACATCAACTTAGAAGCTTCATCTGAGTTCTACTATGGTGCTTTTCGTGTCTCCGCATACCGCAGCACGCGACATAGCTTTGCAATCGGTAAGTACAACCGTTTCAGAGAGAGGAGCGGCCAATGTGACGATCTGGCTTTACGTCGATTCGATAACAAATGACGAAAACGGACGGATTTCTCAGGTTTTTACTACATATGAACACTTTGCACATTCTCCTATGCAAATTGGCTGCTAGTCCTCCTTTCATGCAGAATGTTAAGGTCCTGGCTCATGTCCAAGGCACCAAGCCAGCTATAAAGTCAATAATCGATACCTAAAACTTGAATTGTACTACTTCTTACTGGCTATTACATCAACTTAGAAGCTTTATCTGTGTTGTACTATGGTGCTTTTAGTGTCTCAGAATACCGCAGCACGCGACATAGCTTTGCAGACGATAAGTACAACCGTTTCAGAGAGAAGAGCGGCCAATGTGACGGTCTGGCTTTAAGTCGATTCGATAACAAATGACGAAAACGGACGGATTATTAGGTTTTTACTACATATGAGCACTTTTCATATTCTCCCGTGCAACTCCGCTGCTAATTTCCTTTCATGCAGAATCTTAAGGTCCTAGCTCATGTCCAAGGCACCAAAGACAGCTAAAAAGTCAATAATCGATACCTAAAACTTGAATTTTAATACTTCTTACTGGCTATTACATCAACTTAGAAGCTACATCTGTGTTCTACTATGGTGCTTTTACTGTCTCCGCATTCCGCAGCACGCGACATAGCTTTGCAGACGATAAGTACAACCGTTTCAGAGAGAAGAGCGCCCAATGTGACGATCTGGCTTTAAGTCGATTCGATAACAAATGACGAAAACTGACGGATTTCTCAGGTTAATACTACATATGAACACTTTTCACATTCTCCCGTGCAAATCGGCTGCTAGTCCTCCTTTCATGCAGAATCATAAGGTCCTAGCTCATGTCCAAGGCACCAAAGCCAGACAAAAAGTCAATAATCGATACCTAAAACTTGAATTGTACTACTTCTTCCTGGCTATTACATCAACATAGAAGCTTCATCTGTGTTCTACTATGGTGCTTTTACTGTCTCCGCATACCGCAGCACGCGACATAGCTTTGCAGACGAGAAGTACAACCGTTTCAGAGAGAAGAGCGACCAATGTGACGATCTGGCTTTAAGTCGATTCGATAACAAATGACGAAAACGGACGGATGTCTCAGGTTTTTACTACATATGAACACTTTTCATATTCTCCCGTGTAACTCCGCTGCCAATCCTCCTTTCATGCAGAATCTTAAGGTCCTAGCTCATGTTCAAGGCACGAAAGCCAGCTAAAAAGTAAATAATCGATACCTAAAACATGAATTGTACTATATCTTCCTGGCTATTACATCAACTTAGAAGCTTCATCTGTGTTCTACTATGGTGCTTTTACTGTCTCCGCATACCGCAGCACGCCACATAGCTTTGCAGACGATAAGTACAACCGTTTCAGAGAGAAGAGCGGCCAATGTGACGATCAGGCTTTAAGTCGATTCGATAACAAATGACGAAAACGGACGCATGTCTCAGGTTTTTACTACATATGAACACTATTCACATTCTCCCGTGCAACTCGGCTGCTAGTCCTCCTTTCATGGAGAATCTTAAGGTCCTAGCTCATGTCCAATGTACCAAAGCCAGCTACAATGTCAATAATCGATACATAATACTTGAATGGTATTACTTCTTACTGGCTATTACATCAACTTAGAAGCCTCATCTGTGTTCTACTATGGTGATTTTAGTGTCTCCGCATACCGCAGCACGCGACATAGCTTTGCAGACGATAAGTACAACCGTTTCATAGAGAAGAGCGGCCAATGTGACGATCTGGCTTTAAGTCGGTTCGATACCAAGTAACGAAAACGGACCGATTTCTCAGGTTTTTACTGCATATGAACACTTTTCACATTCTCCCGTGCAACTCGGCTGCTAGTCCTCCTTTCATGCAGAATCTTAAGGTCCTAGCTCAAGTCCAAGGCACCAAAGCCAGCTAAAAAGTCAATATTCAATACCTAAAACTTGAATTGTACTACTTCTTACTGGCTATTACATCAACTTAGAAGCTTCATCTGTGTTCTACTATGGTGCTTTTAGTGTCTCAGCATACCGCAGCACGCGACATAGCTTTGCAGACGATAAGTACAACCGTTTCAGAGGGAAGAGCGGCCAATGTGACGATCTGGCTTTAAGTCGATTTGATAACAAATGACGAAAACGGACGGATTTCTCAGGTTTTTACTACATATGAACACTTTTCACATTCTCCCGTGCAACTCGGCTGCTAGTCCTCCTTTATGCAAAATCTTAATTTCCTAGCTCATGTCCAAGGCACCAAAGAAGGGTAAAAAGTCAATAACCGATACCTAAAACTTTAATTGTACTACTTCTTACTGGCTATTACATCAACTTAGAAGCTTCATCTGTGTTCTACTATGGTGCTTTTAGTGTCTCTGCATAACGCAGCACGCGACATAGCTTTGCAATCGATAAGTACAACCGTTTCAGAGAGAAGAGCGACCAATATGACGATCTAGCTTTAAGGCGATTCGATAACAAATGACGAAAACGGACGGATTTCTCAGGTTTTTACTACATATGAACACTTTTCACATTCTCCCGTGCAAATCGGCTGCTAGTCCTCCTTTCATGCAGAATCATAAGGTCCTAGCTCATGTCCAAGGCACCAAAGCCAGCTAAAAAGTCAATAATCGATACCTAAAACTTGAATTGTACTACTTCTTCCTGGCTACTACATCAACTTAGAAGCTTACACTAGATCGCGTGTTGGTGCTTTTAGAGTCTCAGCATACCGCAGCACGCGACATAGCTTTGCAGACGGTAAGTACAACCGTTTCAGAGAGAAGATCGGCCAATGTGACGATCTGGCTTTAAGTCGATTCGATAACAAATGACGAAAACGGACGGATTTCTAGGTTTTTACTACATATGAACACTTTTCACATTCTCCCACGCAATTCGGCTGCTAGTCCTCCTTTCATGCAGAATCTTAAGGACATAGATCATGACCAAGGCACCAAAGCCAGCTAAAAAGTCAATTATCGATACCTAAAACTTGAATTGTACTATTTCTTACTGCCTATTACATCAACTTAGAAGTTTCATCTGTGTTCTACTATGGTGCTTTTAGTGTCTCCGCATACCGCAGCACGCGACATAGCTTTGCAGTCGATAAGTACAAGCGTTTCAGAGAGAAGAGCGGCCAATGTGACGATCTGGCATTAAGTCAGTTCGATAACAAATGAGGAAAACGGACGTATTTCTCAGGCTTTTACTACATTTGTACACTTTTCACATTTTCCCGTGCAACTCGGTTGCTAGTCCTCCTTTCATGCTGAATCTTAAGGTCCTAGCTCATGTCCAATTCACCAAAGCCAGCTAAAACGTCAATAATCGATACCTAAAACTTGAATTGTACTACTTCTTACTGGCTATTACATCAACTTAGAAGCTTCATCTGTGTTCTACTATAGTGCTTTTAGTGTCTCCGCATACCGCAGCACGTGACATAGCTTTGCAGACGATAAGTACAACCGTTTCAGTGAGAAGAGCGGCCAATTTGGCGATCTGGCTTTAAGTAGATTCGATAACAAATGACGAAAACGGACGGATTTCTCAGGATTTTACTACATATGAACACTTTTCATATTCTCCCGTGCAACTCCGCTGCTAATCCTCCTTTCATGCAGAATCTTAAGGTCCTAGCTCATGTCCAAGGCACCAAAGCCAGCTAAAAAGTCAATAATCGATACCTAAAACTTGAATTGTACTACTTCTTACTGGCTATTACATCAACTTAGAAGCTTCATCTGTGTTGTACTATGGTGCTTTTACTGTCTCCGCCTACCGCAGCACGCGACATAGCTTTGCAGACGATAAGTACTACCGTTTCAGAGACAAGAGCGGCCAATGTGACGATCTGGCATTACGTCGATTCGATAACAAATGACGAAAACGGACGGATTTCTCAGGTTTTTACTACATATGAACACTTTTCACATTCTCCCGTGCAACTCGGCTGCTAGTCCTCCTTTCATGCAGAATCTTAAGGGCCTAGCTCATTTCCAAGGCACCAAAGCCAGCTTAAAAGTCAATAATCGATACCTAAAACTTGAAATGCACTATTTCTTACTGGCTATTACATCAACTTAGAAGCTTCATCTGTGTTCTACTATGGTGCTTTTCGTGTCTCCGCATACCGCAGCACGCGACATAGCTTTGCAATCGGTAAGTACAACCGTTTCAGAGAGAGGAGCGGCCAATGTGACGATCTGGCTTTACGTCGATTCGATAACAAATGACGAAAACGGACGGATTTCTCAGGTTTTTACTACATATGAACACTTTGCACATTCTCCTATGCAAATTGGCTGCTAGTCCTCCTTTCATGCAGAATGTTAAGGTCCTGGCTCATGTCCAAGGCACCAAGCCAGCTATAAAGTCAATAATCGATACCTAAAACTTGAATTGTACTACTTCTTACTGGCTATTACATCAACTTAGAAGCTTTATCTGTGTTGTACTATGGTGCTTTTAGTGTCTCAGAATACCGCAGCACGCGACATAGCTTTGCAGACGATAAGTACAACCGTTTCAGAGAGAAGAGCGGCCAATGTGATGATCTGGCTTTAAGTCGATTCGATAACAAATGACGAAAACGGACGGATTATTAGGTTTTTACTACATATGAGCACTTTTCATATTCTCCCGTGCAACTCCGCTGCTAATTTCCTTTCATGCAGAATCTTAAGGTCCTAGCTCATGTCCAAGGCACCAAAGACAGCTAAAAAGTCAATAATCGATACCTAAAACTTGAATTTTAATACTTCTTACTGGCTATTACATCAACTTAGAAGCTACATCTGTGTTCTACTATGGTGCTTTTACTGTCTCCGCATTCCGCAGCACGCGACATAGCTTTGCAGACGATAAGTACAACCGTTTCAGAGAGAAGAGCGCCCAATGTGACGATCTGGCTTTAAGTCGATTCGATAACAAATGACGAAAACCGACGGATTTCTCAGGTTAATACTACATATGAACACTTTTCACATTCTCCCGTGCAAATCGGCTGCTAGTCCTCCTTTCATGCAGAATCATAAGGTCCTAGCTCATGTCCAAGGCACCAAAGCCAGCTAAAAAGTCAATAATCGATACCTAAAACTTGAATTGTACTACTTCTTCCTGGCTATTACATCAACATAGAAGCTTCATCTGTGTTCTACTATGGTGCTTTTACTGTCTCCGCATACCGCAGCACGCGACATAGCTTTGCAGACGAGAAGTACAACCGTTTCAGAGAGAAGAGCGGCCAATGTGACGATCTGGCTTTAAGTCGATTCGATAACAAATGACGAAAACGGACGGATGTCTCAGGTTTTTACTACATATGAACACTTTTCATATTCTCCCGTGTAACTCCGCTGCTAATCCTCCTTTCATGCAGAATCTTAAGGTCCTAGCTCATGTTCAAGGCACGAAAGCCAGCTAAAAAGTAAATAATCGATACCTAAAACATGAATTGTACTATATCTTCCTGGCTATTACATCAACTTAGAAGCTTCATCTGTGTTCTACTATGGTGCTTTTACTGTCTCCGCATACCGCAGCACGCCACATAGCTTTGCAGACGATAAGTACAACCGTTTCAGAGAGAAGAGCGGCCAATGTGACGATCTGGCTTTAAGTCGATTCGATAACAAATGACGAAAACGGACGCATGTCTCAGGTTTTTACTACATATGAACACTATTCACATTCTCCCGTGCAACTCGGCTGCTAGTCCTCCTTTCATGGAGAATCTTAAGGTCCTAGCTCATGTCCAATGTACCAAAGCCAGCTACAATGTCAATAATCGATACATAATACTTGAATGGTATTACTTCTTACTGGCTATTACATCAACTTAGAAGCCTCATCTGTGTTCTACTATGGTGATTTTAGTGTCTCCGCATACCGCAGCACGCGACAATAGCTTTGCAGACGATAAGTACAAACCGTTTCATAGAGAAGAGCGGCCAATGTGACGATCTGGCTTTAAGTCGGTTCGATACCAAATAACGAAAACGGACCGATTTCTCAGGTTTTTACTGCATATGAACACTTTTCACATTCTCCCGTGCAACTCGGCTGCTAGTCCTCCTTTCATGCAGAATCTTAAGGTCCTAGCTCAAGTCCAAGGCACCAAAGCCAGCTAAAAAGTCAATATTCAATACCTAAAACTTGAATTGTACTACTTCTTACTGGCTATTACATCAACTTAGAAGCTTCATCTGTGTTCTACTATGGTGCTTTTAGTGTCTCAGCATACCGCAGCACGCGACATAGCTTTGCAGACGATAAGTACAACCGTTTCAGAGGGAAGAGCGGCCAATGTGACGATCTGGCTTTAAGTCGATTTGATAACAAATGACGAAAACGGACGGATTTCTCAGGTTTTTACTACATATGAACACTTTTCACATTCTCCCGTGCAACTCGGCTGCTAGTCCTCCTTTATGCAAAATCTTAATTTCCTAGCTCATGTCCAAGGCACCAAAGAAGGGTAAAAAGTCAATAACCGATACCTAAAACTTTAATTGTACTACTTCTTACTGGCTATTACATCAACTTAGAAGCTTCATCTGTGTTCTACTATGGTGCTTTTAGTGTGTCCGCATACCGCAGCACGCGACATAGCTTTGCAGACGAGAAGTACAACCGTTTCAGAGAGAAGAGCGCACAATGTGACGATCTGGCTTTAAGTCGATTCGATAACAAATGACGAAAACGGACGGATGTCTCAGGTTTTTACTACATATGAACACTATTGACATTCTCCCGTGCAACTCGGCTGCTAGTCCTCCTTTCATGCAGAATCTTAAAGTCCTAGCTCATGTCCAAGCTACCAAAGCCAGCTAAAAAGTCAATAATCGATTCCTAAAACTTTAATTGTACTACTTCTTACTGGCTATTACATCAACTTAGAAGCTTCATCTGTGTTCTACTATGGTGCTTTTAGTGTCTCCGCATACCGCAGCACGCGACATAGCTTTGCAATCGATAAGTACAACCGTTTCAGAGAGAAGAGCGGCCAATATGACGATCTAGCTTTAAGGCGATTCGATAACAAATGACGAAAACGGACGGATTTCTCAGGTTTTTACTACATATGAACACTTTTCACATTCTCCCGTGCAAATCGGCTGCTAGTCCTCCTTTCATGCAGAATCATAAGGTCCTAGCTCATGTCCAAGGCACCAAAGCCAGCTAAAAAGTCAATAATCGATACCTAAAACTTGAATTGTACTACTTCTTCCTGGCTACTACATCAACTTAGAAGCTTCATCTGTGTTCTACTATGGTGCTTTTAGAGTCTCAGCATACCGCAGCACGCGACATAGCTTTGCAGACGGTAAGTACAACCGTTTCAGAGAGAAGATCGGCCAATGTGACGATCTGGCTTTAAGTCGATTCGATAACAAATGACGAAAACGGACGGATTTCTAGGTTTTTACTACATATGAACACTTTTCACATTCTCCCACGCAATTCGGCTGCTAGTCCTCCTTTCATGCAGAATCTTAAGGACATAGATCATGACCAAGGCACCAAAGCCAGCTAAAAAGTCAATTATCGATACCTAAAACTTGAATTGTACTATTTCTTACTGCCTATTACATCAACTTAGAAGTTTCATCTGTGTTCTACTATGGTGCTTTTAGTGTCTCCGCATACCGCAGCACGCGACATAGCTTTGCAGTCGATAAGTACAAGCGTTTCAGAGAGAAGAGCGGCAAATGTGACGATCTGGCATTAAGTCAGTTCGATAACAAATGAGGAAAACGGACGTATTTCTCAGGCTTTTACTACATTTGTACACTTTTCACATTTTCCCGTGCAACTCGGTTGCTAGTCCTCCTTTCATGCTGAATCTTAAGGTCCTAGCTCATGTCCAATTCACCAAAGCCAGCTAAAACGTCAATAATCGATACCTAAAACTTGAATTGTACTACTTCTTACTGGCTATTACATCAACTTAGAAGCTTCATCTGTGTTCTACTATAGTGCTTTTAGTGTCTCCGCATACCGCAGCACGTGACATAGCTTTGCAGACGATAAGTACAACCGTTTCAGTGAGAAGAGCGGCCAATGTGGCGATCTGGCTTTAAGTAGATTCGATAACAAATGACGAAAACGGACGGATTTCTCAGGATTTTACTACATATGAACACTTTTCATATTCTCCCGTGCAACTCCGCTGCTAATCCTCCTTTCATGCAGAATCTTAAGGTCCTAGCTCATGTCCAAGGCACCAAAGCCAGCTAAAAAGTCAATAATCGATACCTAAAACTTGAATTGTACTACTTCTTACTGGCTATTACATCAACTTAGAAGCTTCATCTGTGTTCTACTATGGTGCTTTTACTGTCTCCGCCTACCGCAGCACGCGACATAGCTTTGCAGACGATAAGTACTACCGTTTCAGAGACAAGAGCGGCCAATGTGACGATCTGGCATTACGTCGATTCGATAACAAATGACGAAAACGGACGGATTTCTCAGGTTTTTACTACATATGAACACTTTTCACATTCTCCCGTGCAAATCGGCTGCTAGTCCTCCTTTCATGCAGAATCTTAAGGTCCTAGCTCATTTCCAAGGCACCAAAGCCAGCTTAAAAGTCAATAATCGATACCTAAAACTTGAAATGCACTATTTCTTACTGGCTATTACATCAACTTAGAAGCTTCATCTGTGTTCTACTATGGTGCTTTTCGTGTCTCCGCATACCGCAGCACGCGACATAGCTTTGCAATCGGTAAGTACAACCGTTTCAGAGAGAGGAGCGGCCAATGTGACGATCTGGCTTTACGTCGATTCGATAACAAATGACGAAAACGGACGGATTTCTCAGGTTTTTACTACATATGAACACTTTGCACATTCTCCTATGCAAATTGGCTGCTAGTCCTCCTTTCATGCAGAATGTTAAGGTCCTGGCTCATGTCCAAGGCACCAAGCCAGCTATAAAGTCAATAATCGATACCTAAAACTTGAATTGTACTACTTCTTACTGGCTATTACATCAACTTAGAAGCTTTATCTGTGTTGTACTATGGTGCTTTTAGTGTCTCAGAATACCGCAGCACGCGACATAGCTTTGCAGACGATAAGTACAACCGTTTCAGAGAGAAGAGCGGCCAATGTGATGATCTGGCTTTAAGTCGATTCGATAACAAATGACGAAAACGGACGGATTATTAGGTTTTTACTACATATGAGCACTTTTCATATTCTCCCGTGCAACTCCGCTGCTAATTTCCTTTCATGCAGAATCTTAAGGTCCTAGCTCATGTCCAAGGCACCAAAGACAGCTAAAAAGTCAATAATCGATACCTAAAACTTGAATTTTAATACTTCTTACTGGCTATTACATCAACTTAGAAGCTACATCTGTGTTCTACTATGGTGCTTTTACTGTCTCCGCATTCCGCAGCACGCGACATAGCTTTGCAGACGATAAGTACAACCGTTTCAGAGAGAAGAGCGCCCAATGTGACGATCTGGCTTTAAGTCGATTCGATAACAAATGACGAAAACTGACGGATTTCTTAGGTTAATACTACATATGAACACTTTTCACATTCTCCCGTGCAAATCGGCTGCTAGTCCTCCTTTCATGCAGAATCATAAGGTCCTAGCTCATGTCCAAGGCACCAAATCCAGCTAAAAAGTCAATAACCGATACCTAAAACTTTAATTGTACTACTTCTTACTGGCTATTACATCAACTTAGAAGCTTCATCTGTGTTCTACTATGGTGCTTTTAGTGTGTCCGCATACCGCAGCACGCGACATAGCTTTGCAGACGAGAAGTACAACCGTTTCAGAGAGAAGAGCGCACAATGTGACGATCTGGCTTTAAGTCGATTCGATAACAAATGACGAAAACGGACGGATGTCTCAGGTTTTTACTACATATGAACACTATTGACATTCTCCCGTGCAACTCGGCTGCTAGTCCTCCTTTCATGCAGAATCTTAAAGTCCTAGCTCATGTCCAAGCTACCAAAGCCAGCTAAAAAGTCAATAATCGATTCCTAAAACTTTAATTGTACTACTTCTTACTGGCTATTACATCAACTTAGATGCTTCATCTGTGTTCTACTATGGTGCTTTTAGTGTCTCCGCATACCGCAGCACGCGACATAGCTTTGCAATCGATAAGTACAACCGTTTCAGAGAGAAGAGCGGCCAATATGACGATCTAGCTTTAAGGCGATTCGATAACAAATGACGAAAACGGACGGATTTCTCAGGTTTTTACTACATATGAACACTTTTCACATTCTCCCGTGCAAATCGGCTGCTAGTCCTCCTTTCATGCAGAATCATAAGGTCCTAGCTCATGTCCAAGGCACCAAAGCCAGCTAAAAAGTCAATAATCGATACCTAAAACTTGAATTGTACTACTTCTTCCTGGCTACTACATCAACTTAGAAGCTTCATCTGTGTTCTACTATGGTGCTTTTAGAGTCTCAGCATACCGCAGCACGCGACATAGCTTTGCAGACGGTAAGTACAACCGTTTCAGAGAGAAGATCGGCCAATGTGACGATCTGGCTTTAAGTCGATTCGATAACAAATGACGAAAACGGACGGATTTCTAGGTTTTTACTACATATGAACACTTTTCACATTCTCCCACGCAATTCGGCTGCTAGTCCTCCTTTCATGCAGAATCTTAAGGACATAGATCATGACCAAGGCACCAAAGCCAGCTAAAAAGTCAATTATCGATACCTAAAACTTGAATTGTACTATTTCTTACTGCCTATTACATCAACTTAGAAGTTTCATCTGTGTTCTACTATGGTGCTTTTAGTGTCTCCGCATACCGCAGCACGCGACATAGCTTTGCAGTCGATAAGTACAAGCGTTTCAGAGAGAAGAGCGGCAAATGTGACGATCTGGCATTAAGTCAGTTCGATAACAAATGAGGAAAACGGACGTATTTCTCAGGCTTTTACTACATTTGTACACTTTTCACATTTTCCCGTGCAACTCGGTTGCTAGTCCTCCTTTCATGCTGAATCTTAAGGTCCTAGCTCATGTCCAATTCACCAAAGCCAGCTAAAACGTCAATAATCGATACCTAAAACTTGAATTGTACTACTTCTTACTGGCTATTACATCAACTTAGAAGCTTCATCTGTGTTCTACTATAGTGCTTTTAGTGTCTCCGCATACCGCAGCACGTGACATAGCTTTGCAGACGATAAGTACAACCGTTTCAGTGAGAAGAGCGGCCAATGTGGCGATCTGGCTTTAAGTAGATTCGATAACAAATGACGAAAACGGACGGATTTCTCAGGATTTTACTACATATGAACACTTTTCATATTCTCCCGTGCAACTCCGCTGCTAATCCTCCTTTCATGCAGAATCTTAAGGTCCTAGCTCATGTCCAAGGCACCAAAGCCAGCTAAAAAGTCAATAATCGATACCTAAAACTTGAATTGTACTACTTCTTACTGGCTATTACATCAACTTAGAAGCTTCATCTGTGTTCTACTATGGTGCTTTTACTGTCTCCGCCTACCGCAGCACGCGACATAGCTTTGCAGACGATAAGTACTACCGTTTCAGAGACAAGAGCGGCCAATGTGACGATCTGGCATTACGTCGATTCGATAACAAATGACGAAAACGGACGGATTTCTCAGGTTTTTACTACATATGAACACTTTTCACATTCTCCCGTGCAAATCGGCTGCTAGTCCTCCTTTCATGCAGAATCTTAAGGTCCTAGCTCATTTCCAAGGCACCAAAGCCAGCTTAAAAGTCAATAATCGATACCTAAAACTTGAAATGCACTATTTCTTACTGGCTATTACATCAACTTAGAAGCTTCATCTGTGTTCTACTATGGTGCTTTTCGTGTCTCCGCATACCGCAGCACGCGACATAGCTTTGCAATCGGTAAGTACAACCGTTTCAGAGAGAGGAGCGGCCAATGTGACGATCTGGCTTTACGTCGATTCGATAACAAATGACGAAAACGGACGGATTTCTCAGGTTTTTACTACATATGAACACTTTGCACATTCTCCTATGCAAATTGGCTGCTAGTCCTCCTTTCATGCAGAATGTTAAGGTCCTGGCTCATGTCCAAGGCACCAAGCCAGCTATAAAGTCAATAATCGATACCTAAAACTTGAATTGTACTACTTCTTACTGGCTATTACATCAACTTAGAAGCTTTATCTGTGTTGTACTATGGTGCTTTTAGTGTCTCAGAATACCGCAGCACGCGACATAGCTTTGCAGACGATAAGTACAACCGTTTCAGAGAGAAGAGCGGCCAATGTGATGATCTGGCTTTAAGTCGATTCGATAACAAATGACGAAAACGGACGGATTATTAGGTTTTTACTACATATGAGCACTTTTCATATTCTCCCGTGCAACTCCGCTGCTAATTTCCTTTCATGCAGAATCTTAAGGTCCTAGCTCATGTCCAAGGCACCAAAGACAGCTAAAAAGTCAATAATCGATACCTAAAACTTGAATTTTAATACTTCTTACTGGCTATTACATCAACTTAGAAGCTACATCTGTGTTCTACTATGGTGCTTTTACTGTCTCCGCATTCCGCAGCACGCGACATAGCTTTGCAGACGATAAGTACAACCGTTTCAGAGAGAAGAGCGCCCAATGTGACGATCTGGCTTTAAGTCGATTCGATAACAAATGACGAAAACTGACGGATTTCTTAGGTTAATACTACATATGAACACTTTTCACATTCTCCCGTGCAAATCGGCTGCTAGTCCTCCTTTCATGCAGAATCATAAGGTCCTAGCTCATGTCCAAGGCACCAAATCCAGCTAAAAAGTCAATAATCGATACCTAAAACTTGAATTGTACTACTTCTTCCTGGCTATTACATCAACATAGAAGCTTCATCTGTGTTCTACTATGGTGCTTTTACTGTCTCCGCATACCGCAGCACGCGACATAGCTTTGCAGACGAGAAGTACAACCGTTTCAGAGAGAAGAGCGGCCAATGTGACGATCTGGCTTTAAGTCGATTCGATAACAAATGACGAAAACGGACGGATGTCTCAGGTTTTTACTACATATGAACACTTTTCATATTCTCCCGTGTAACTCCGCTGCTAATCCTCCTTTCATGCAGAATCTTAAGGTCCTAGCTCATGTTCAAGGCACGAAAGCCAGCTAAAAAGTAAATAATCGATACCTAAAACATGAATTGTACTATATCTTCCTGGCTATTACATCAACTTAGAAGCTTCATCTGTGTTCTACTATGGTGCTTTTACTGTCTCCGCATACCGCAGCACGCCACATAGCTTTGCAGACGATAAGTACAACCGTTTCAGAGAGAAGAGCGGCCAATGTGACGATCTGGCTTTAAGTCGATTCGATAACAAATGACGAAAACGGACGCAAGTCTCAGGTTTTTACTACATATGAACACTATTTACATTCTCCCGTGCAACTCGGCTGCTAGTCCTCCTTTCATGGAGAATCTTAAGGTCCTAGCTCATGTCCAATGTACCAAAGCCAGCTACAATGTCAATAATCGATACATAATACTTGAATGGTATTACTTCTTACTGGCTATTACATCAACTTAGAAGCCTCATCTGTGTTCTACTATGGTGATTTTAGTGTCTCCGCATACCGCAGCACGCGACATAGCTTTGCAGACGATAAGTACAACCGTTTCATAGAGAAGAGCGGCCAATGTGACGATCTGGCTTTAAGTCGGTTCGATACCAAATAACGAAAACGGACCGATTTCTCAGGTTTTTACTGCATATGAACACTTTTCACATTCTCCCGTGCAACTCGGCTGCTAGTCCTCCTTTCATGCAGAATCTTAAGGTCCTAGCTCAAGTCCAAGGCACCAAAGCCAGCTAAAAAGTCAATATTCAATACCTAAAACTTGAATTGTACTACTTCTTACTGGCTATTACATCAACTTAGAAGCTTCATCTGTGTTCTACTATGGTGCTTTTAGTGTCTCAGCATACCGCAGCACGCGACATAGCTTTGCAGACGATAAGTACAACCGTTTCAGAGGGAAGAGCGGCCAATGTGACGATCTGGCTTTAAGTCGATTTGATAACAAATGACGAAAACGGACGGATTTCTCAGGTTTTTACTACATATGAACACTTTTCACATTCTCCCGTGCAACTCGGCTGCTAGTCCTCCTTTATGCAAAATCTTAATTTCCTAGCTCATGTCCAAGGCACCAAAGAAGGGTAAAAAGTCAATAACCGATACCTAAAACTTTAATTGTACTACTTCTTACTGGCTATTACATCAACTTAGAAGCTTCATCTGTGTTCTACTATGGTGCTTTTACTGTCTCCGCATACCGCAGCACGCGACATAGCTTTGCAGACGAGAAGTACAACCGTTTCAGAGAGAAGAGCGGCCAATGTGACGATCTGGCTTTAAGTCGATTCGATAACAAATGACGAAAACGGACGGATGTCTCAGGTTTTTACTACATATGAACACTATTGACATTCTCCCGTGCAACTCGGCTGCTAGTCCTCCTTTCATGCAGAATCTTAAGGTCCTATCTCATGTCCAAGGTACCAAGGACAGCTAAAAAGTCAATAATCGATACCTAAAACTTGAGTTGTATTACTTTTTACTGGCTATTACATCAACTTAGAAGCCTCATCTGTGTTCTACTATGGTGATTTTAGTGTCTCCGCATACCGCAGCACGCGACATAGCTTTGCAAACCATAAGTACAAGCGTTTCATGGAGGAGAGCGGCCAATGTGACGATCTGGCTTTAAGTCGGTTCGATAACAAATGACGAAAACGGACCGATTTCTCAGGTTTTTACTACATCTGAACATTTTTCACATTCTCCCGTGCAACTCGGCTGCAAGTCCTCCTTTCATGCAGAATCTTAAGGTCCTAGCTCATGTCCAAGGCACCAAAGCCAGCTAAAAAGTCAATAATCGATACCTAAAACTTGAATTGGATTACTTCTTACTGGCTATTACATCGACTTAGAAGCCTCATCTGTTTTCTACTATGGTGATTTTAGTGTCTCCGCATACCGCAGCACGCGACATAGCTTTGCAAACCATAAGTACAAGCGTTTCATGGAGGAGAGCGGCCAATGTGACGATCTGGCTTTAAGTCGGTTCGATAACAAATGACGAAAACGGACCGATTTCTCTGGTTTTTACTACATATGAACACTTTTCATATTCTCCCGTGCAACTCGGCTGCTAGTCCTCCTTTCATGCAGAATGTTAAGGTCCTAGCTCATGTCCAAGGCACCAAAGCCAGCTAAAAAGTCAATAATCGATACCTAAAACTTGAATTTTACTACTTCTTACTGGGTATTACATCAACTTAGAAGCTTAATCTGTGTTCTACTATGGTGCTTTTAGTGTCTCCGCATACCGCAGCACGCGACATAGCTTTGCAGACGATAAGTACAACCGTTTCAGAGGGAAGAGCGGATAATGTAACGATCTGGCTTTAATTCGATTCGATAACAAATGACTAAAACGGACGGATTTTCAGGTTTTTACTACATATGAACACTTTTCACATTCTCCCGTGCAACTCGGCTGCTAGTCCTCCTTTCATGAAAAAGGTTAAGGTCCTAGCTCATGTCCAAGGCACCAAAGCCAGCTAAAAAGTCAATAATCGATACCTAAAACTTGAATTGTACTATATCTTACTGGCTATTACATCAACTTAGAAGCTTCATCTGTGTTCTACTATGGTGCTTTTACGGTCTCCGCATATCGCAGAGCGCGACATAGCTTTGCAGACGAGAAGTACAACCGTTTCAGAGAAAAGAGCGGCCAATGTGACGATCTGGCTTTAAGTCGATTCGATAACAAATGACGAAAACGGACGGATTTCTCAGGTTTTTACTGCATATGAACACTTTTCACATTTTCCCGTGCAACTCGGCTGCTAGTCCTCCTTTCATGCAGAATCATAAGGTCCTAGCTCACGTCCAAGGCACCAAAGCCGGCTAAAACGTCATTAATCGATACCTAAAATCTGAATTGTACTACTTCTTACTGCCTATTACATCAACTTAGAAGCTTCATCTGTGTTCTACTATGGTGCTTTTAGTGTCTCCGCATACCGCAGCACGCGACATAGCTTTGCAGACGATAAGTACAAGCGTTTCAGAGAGAAGAGCGGCCACTATGACGATCTGGCTTTAAGTAGATTCGATAACAAATGACGAAAACGGACCGATTTCTCAGGTTTTTACTACATATGAACACTTTTCACATTCTCCCGTGCAACTCGGCTGCTAGTCCTCCTGTCCTTCAGAATATTAAGGTCCTAGCTCATGTCCAAGGCAACAAAGCCAGCTAAAAAGTCAATATTCAAAACCTAAAACTTGAATTGTACTACTTCTTACTGGCTATTACATCAACTTAGAAGCTTCATCTGTGTTCTACTATGGTGCTTTTAGTGTCTCCGCATACCGCAGCACGCGACATAGCTTTGCAGACGATAAGTACAACCGTTTCAGAGATAAGAGCGGCCAATGTGACGATCTGGCTATAAATCGATTCGATAACAAATGGCGAAAACGGACGTATTTCTCATGTTTTTACTACATATGAACACAATTCACATTCTCCTGTGCAACTCGGCTGCTAGTCCTCCTTTCATGTAGAATCTTAAGGTCATAGCTCATGTCCAAGGCACCAAAGAAGGGTAAAAAGTCAATAACCGATACCTAAAACTTTAATTGTACTACTTCTTACTGGCTATTACATCAACTTAGAAGCTTCATCTGTGTTCTACTATGGTGCTTTTAGTGTCTCCGCATACCGCAGAACGCGACATAGCTTTGCAGACGATAAGTACAACCGTTTCAGAGAGAAGAGCGGCCAATGTGACGATCTGGCTTTAAGTCGATTCGATAACAAATGACGAAAACGGACGTATTTCTCAGGTTTTTACTACATATGAACACAATTCACATTCTCCTGTGCAACTCGGCTGCTAGTCCTCCTTTCATGTAGAATCTTAAGGTCCTAGCTCATGTCCAAGGTACCAAAGCCAGCTAAAAAGTCAATAATCGATACCTGATACTTGAATTGTATTACTTCTTCCTGGCTATTACATCAACATAGAAGCTTCATCTGTGTTCTACTATGGTGCTTTTACTGTCTCCGCATACCGCAGCACGCGACATAGCTTTGCAGACGAGAAGTACAACCGTTTCAGAGAGAAGAGCGGCCAATGTGACGATCTGGCTTTAAGTCGATTCGATAACAAATGACGAAAACGGACGGATGTCTCAGGTTTTTACTACATATGAACACTATTGACATTCTCCCGTGCAACTCGGCTGCTAGTCCTCCTTTCATGCAGAATCTTAAGGTCCTATCTCATGTCCAAGGTACCAAGGCCAGCTAAAAAGTCAATAATCGATACCTAAAACTTGAATTTTACTACTTCTTACTGGGTATTACATCAACTTAGAAGCTTAATCTGTGTTCTACTATGGTGCTTTTAGTGTCTCCGCATACCGCAGCACGCGACATAGCTTTGCAGACGATAAGTACAACCGTTTCAGAGAGAAGAGCGGATAATGTGACGATCTGGCTTTAATTCGATTCGATAACAAATGACTAAAACGGACGGATTTTCAGGTTTTTACTACATATGAACACTTTTCACATTCTCCCGTGCAACTCGGCTGCTAGTCCTCCTTTCATGAAAAAGGTTAAGGTCCTAGCTCATGTCCAAGGCACCAAAGCCAGCTAAAAAGTCAATAATCGATACCTAAAACTTGAATTGTACTATATCTTACTGGCTATTACATCAACTTAGAAGCTTCATCTGTGTTCTACTATGGTGCTTTGACGGTCTCCGCATATCGCAGAGCGCGACATAGCTTTGCAGACGAGAAGTACAACCGTTTCAGAGAAAAGAGCGGCCAATGTGACGATCTGGCTTTAAGTCGATTCGATAACAAATGACGAAAACGGACGGATTTCTCAGGTTTTTACTACATTTGAACACTTTTCACATTTTCCCGTGCAACTCGGCTGCTAGTCCTCCTTTCATGCAGAATCATAAGGTCCTAGCTCACGTCCAAGGCACCAAAGCCGGCTAAAACGTCATTAATCGATACCTAAAATCTGAATTGTACTACTTCTTACTGGCTATTACATCAACTTAGAAGCTTCATCTGTGTTCTACTATGGTGATTTTAGTGTCTCCGCATACCGCAGCACGCGACATAGCTTTGCAGACGAGAAGTACAACCGTTTCAGAGAGAAGAGCGGCCAATGTGACGATCTGGCTTTAAGTCGTTTCGATAACAAATGACGAAAACGGACGGATTTCTCAGGTTTTTACTACATATGAACACTTTTCACATTCTCCTGTGCAAATTGCCTGCTAGTCCTCCTTTCATGCAGAATGTTAAGGTCCTGGCTCATGTCCAAGGCACCAAAGCCAGCTAAAAAGTCAATAATCGATACCTAAAACTTGAATTGTACTATATCTTACTGGCTATTACATAAACTTAGAAGCTTCATCTGTGTTCTACTATGGTGCTTTTATTTACTCCGCATATCGCAGAGTGCGATTAGCTTTGCAGACGAGAAGTACAACCGTTTCAGAGAGAAGAGCGGCCAGTTTGACGATCTGGCTTTAAGTCGATTCGATAACAAATGACGAAAACGGACAAATGTCTCAGGTTTTTACTACATATGAATACTTTTCACATCCTCCCGTGAAACTCGGCTGCTAGTCATCCTTTAATGCAGAAACCTAAGGTCCTGTCTCATGTCCAAGGCACCAAAGCCAGCTAAAAAGTCAATAATCGATACCTAAAACATGAATTGTACTACTTCTTACTGGCTATTACATCAACTTAGAAGCTTCATCTGTGTTCTACTATGGTGATTTTAGTGTCTCCGCATACCGCAGCACGCGACATAGCTTTGCAGACGAGAAGTACAACCGTTTCAGAGAGAAGAGCGGCCAATGTGACGATCTGGCTTTAAGTCGTTTCGATAACAAATGACGAAAACGGACGGATTTCTCAGGTTTTTACTACATATGAACACTTTTCACATTCTCCTGTGCAAATTGCCTGCTAGTCCTCCTTTCATGCAGAATGTTAAGGTCCTGGCTCATGTCCAAGGCACCAAGCCAGCTAAAAAGTCAATAATCGGTACCTAAAACTTGAATTGTACTACTTCTTACTGGCTATTACATCAACTTAGAAGCTTCATCTGTGTTCTATTATGCTGCTTTTAGTGTCCCCGCATACCGCAGCACGCGACATAGCTATGAAATCGATTAGTACAACCGTTTCAGAGAGAAGAGCGGCCAATGTGACGATCTGGCTAAGTCGAATCTATAACAAATGACGAAAAGTGACGTGTTTCTCAGGTTTTTACTACATTTGAACACTTTTCACATTCTCCCGTGCAAATAAGCTGCTAGTCCTCCTTTCATGCAGAATGTTAAGGTCCTAGCTCATGTCGAGTTCACCAAAGACAGCTATAAAGTCTTAATCCATACCTAAAACTTGAATTATACTACTTCTTACTGGCTATTACATCAACTTAGAAGCTTCATCTGTGTTCTACTATGGTGCTTTTACTTACTCCGCATATCGCAGATTGCGACATAGCTTTGCAGACGAGAAGTACAACCGTTTCAGAGAGAAGAGCGGCCAGTTTGACGATCTGGCTTTAAGTCGATTCGATAACAAATGACGAAAACGGACAAATGTCTCAGGTTTTTACTACATTTGAATACTTTTCACATTCTCCCGTGCAACTCGGCTGCTAGTCCTCCTTTAATGCAGAAACCTAAGGTCCTGTCTCATGTCCAAGGCACCAAAGCAAGCTAAAAGGTCAATAATCGATACCTAAAACTTGAATTGTACTACTTCTTACTGGCTATTACATCAACATAGAAGCTTCATCTGTGTTCTACTATGGTGATTTTAGTGTCTCCGCATACCTCAGCACGCGACATAGCTTTGCAGACGATAAGTAGAACCGTTTCAGAGAGAAGGGCGGCCATTGTGACGATCTGGTTTTAAGTCGATTCGATAACAAATGACGAAAACGGACCGATTTCTCAGGTTTTTACTACATATGAACACTTTTCACATTCTCCCGTGCAACTCGGCTGCTAGTCCTCCTGTCATGCAGAATCTTAAGGTCCTAGCTCATGTCCAAGGCAACAAAGCCAGCTAAAAAGTCAATATTCAAAACCTAAAACTTGAATTGTACTACTTCTTACTGGCTATTACATCAACTTAGAAGCTTCATCTGTGTTCTACTATGGTGCTTTTAGTGTCTCCGCATACCGCAGCACGCGACATAGCTTTGCAGACGATAAGTACAACCGTTTCAGAGATAAGTGCGGCCAATGTGACGATCTGGCTATAAATCGATTCGATAACAAATGGCGAAAACGGACGTATTTCTCATGTTTTTACTACATATGAACACTTTTCACATTCTCCCGTGCAACTCGGCTGCTAGTTCTCCTTTCATGCAGAATCTTAAGGTCCTAGCTCATGTCCAAGGCACCAAAGACAGCTAAAAAGGCAATAATCGATACATAAAACTTGAATTGTACTACTTCTTACTGGCTATTACATCAACTTAGAAGCTTCATCTGTGTTCTACTATGGTTCTTTTACTGTCTCCGCATACCGCAGCACGCAACATAGCTTTGCAGAGGAGAAGTACAACCGTTTCAGAGAGAAGAGCGGCCAGTTTGACGATCTGGCTTTAAGTCGATTCGATAACAAATGACGAAAACGGACAAATGTCTCAGGTCTTTACTACTTATGAATACTTTTCACATTCTCCCGTGCAATTCGGCTGCTAGTCCTCCTTTAATGCAGAAACCTAAGGTCCTGTCTCATGTCCAAGGCACCAAAGCCAGCTAAAAATCAATAATCGATACCTAAAACTTGAATTGTACTACTTCTTACTGGCTATTACATCAACTTAGAAGCTTCATCTGTGTTCTATTATGCTGGTTTTAGTGTCCCCGCATACCGCAGCACGCGACATAGCTATGAAATCGATTAGTACAACCGTTTCAGAGAGAAGAGCGGCCAATGTGACGATCTGGCTAAGTCGAATCGATAACAAATGACGAAAACTGACGTGTTTCTCAGGTTTTTACTACATTTGAACACTTTTCACATTCTCCCGTGCAAATAAGCTGCTAGTCCTCCTTTCATGCAGAATGTTAAGGTCCTAGCTCATGTCGAGTTCACCAAAGCCAGCTATAAAGTCTTAATCCATACCTAAAACTTGAATTATACTACTTCTTACTGGCTATTACATCAACTTAGAAGCTTCATTTGTGTTCTACTATGGTGCTTTTAGTGTCTCCACATACCGCAGCACGCGACATAGCTTTGCAGTAGATAAGTACAACCGTTTCAGAGAGAAGAGCGGCCAATGTGACGATCTGGCTTTAAGTCGATTCGATAACAAATGACGAAAACGGACGGATTTCTCAGGTTTTTACTACATATGAACACTTTTCACATTCTCCCGTACAACTCGGCTGCTAGACCTCCTTTCATGCAGAATCTTAAGGTCCTAACTCATGTCCAAGGCACCAAAGAAAGCTAAAAAGTCAATAATCGATACCTAAAACTTGAATTGTACTACATTTTACTGACTATTACATCATCTTAGAAGCTTCATCTGTGTTCTACTATGGTGCTTTTAGTGTCTCCGCATATCGCAGCACGCGACATAGCTTTGCAGTCGATAAGTACAACCGTTTCAGAGAGAAGAGCGGCTAATGTGACGATCTGGCTTTAAGGCGATTCGATAACAAATGACGATAACGAACGGATTTCTCAGGTTTTTACTACATATGAACACTTTTCACTTTCTCCCTCGCAACTCGGCTGCTAGTCCTTCTTTCATGCAGAATCTTAAGGCCCTAGCTCATGTCCAAGACACCAAAGCCAGCTAAAAGGTCAATAATCGATACCTAAAACTTGAATTGTACTACTTCTTACTGGCTATTACATCAACTTAGAAGCTTCATCTGTGTTCTACTATGGTGCTTTTAGTGTCTCCACATACCGCAGCACGCGACATAGCTTTGCAGACGATAAGTACAACCGTTTCAGAGAGAAGAGCGGCCAATGTGACGATCTGGCTTTAAGTCGATTCGATAACAAATGGCGGAAACGGACGGATTTCTTAGGTTTTTACTACATATGAACACTTTTCACATTCTCCCGTGCAACTGGGCTGCTAGTCCTCCTTTCATGCAGAATCATAAGGTCCCAACTCATGTCCAAGGCACCAAAGAAAGCTAAAAAGTCAATAATCGATACCTAAAACTTGAATTGTACTACATCTTACTGACTATTACATTATCTTAGAAGCTTCATCTGTGATCTACTATGGTGCTTTTAGTGTCTCCGCATACCGCAGCACGCGACATAGCTTTGCAGACGATAAGTACAACCGTTTCAGAGAGAAGAGCGGCTAATGTGACGATCTTGCTTTAAGTCGATTCGATAACAAATGACGATAACGAACGGATTTCTCAGGTTTTTACTACATATGAACACTTTTTACATTCTCCCCTGCAACTCGGCTGCTAGTCCTCCTTTCATGCAGAATCTTAAGGTCCTAGCTCATGTCCAAGGCACCAAAGCCACCTAAAAAGTCAATAATCGATACCTAAAACTTGAATTGTACTACTTCTTACTGGCTATTACATCAACTTAGAAGCTTCATCTGTGTTCTACTATGATGCTTTTAGTGTCTCCGCATACCGCAGCAAGCGACATAGCTTTGCAGACGGTAAGTACAACCGTTTCAGAGAGAAGAGCGGCTAATGTGACGATCTGGCTTTAAGTCGATTCGATAACAAATGACGAAAACGGACGGATTTCTCAGGTTTTTACTACATATGAACACTTTTCACATTCTCCCGTACAACTCGGCTGCTAGAAATCCGTTCATGCAAAATCATAAGGTCCCAACTCATGTCCAAGGCACCAAAGAAAGCTAAAAAGTCAATAATCGATACCTAAAACTTGAATTGTACTACATCTTACTGACTATTACATCATCTTAGAAGCTTCATCTGTGTTCTACTATGGTGCTTTTAGTGTCTCCGCATACCGCAGCACGCGACATAGCTTTGCAGACGATAAGTACAACCGTTTCAGAGAGAAGAGCGGCCAATGTGACGATCTGGCTTTAAGTCAATTCGATAACAAATGACGAAAACGTAAGAATTTCTCAGGTTTTTACTACATATGAATATTTTCCACATTCTCCAGTGCAACTCGGCTGCTAGTCCTTCTTTCATGCAGAATCTTAAGGTCCTAGCTCATGTTCAAGTCACCAAATCAAGCTAAGAAGTCAATAATCGATACCTAAAACTTGAATGGTACTACTTCTTACTGGCTATTACATCAACTTAGAAGCTTCATCTGTGTTCTACTATGGTGCTTTTAGTGTCTCCACATACCGCAGCACGCGACATAGCTTTGCAGAAGATAAGTACAACCGTTTCAGAGAGAAGAGCGGCCAATGTGACGATCTGGCTTTAAGTCGATTCGATAACAAATGACGAAAACGGACGGATTTCTCAGGTTTTTACTACATATGAACACTTTTCACATTCTCCCGTACAACTCGGCTGCTAGAAATCCGTTCATGCAAAATCATAAGGTCCCAACTCATGTCCAAGGCACCAGGGAAAGCTAAAAAGTCAATAATCGATACCTAAAACTTGAATTGTACTACATCTTACTGACTATTACATCATCTTAGAAGCTTCATCTGTGTTCTACTATGGTGCTTTTAGTGTCTCCGCATACCGCAGCACGCGACATAGCTTTGCAGACGATAAGTACAACCGTTTCAGAGAGAAGAGCGGCCAATGTGACGATCTGGCTTTAAGTCAATTCGATAACAAATGACGAAAACGTAAGAATTTCTCAGGTTTTTACGACATATGAATATTTTCCACATTCTCCAGTGCAACTCGGCTGCTAGTCCTTCTTTCATGCAGAATCTTAAGGTCCTAGCTCATGTTCAAGTCACCAAATCAAGCTAAGAAGTCAATAATCGATACCTAAAACTTGAATGGTACTACTTCTTACTGGCTATTACATCAACTTAGAAGCTTCATCTGTGTTCTACTATGGTGCTTTTAGTGTCTCCACATACCGCAGCACGCGACATAGCTTTGCAGAAGATAAGTACAACCGTTTCAGAGAGAAGAGCAGCCAATGTGACGATCTGGCTTTAAGTCGATTCGATAACAAATGACGAAAACGTAAGGATTTCTGAGGTTTTTACTACATATGAACAATTTCCAAATTCTCCAGTGCAACTCGGCTGCTAGTCCTCCTTTCATGCAGAATCTTAAGGTCCTAGCTCATGTTCAAGTCACCAAAGCAAGCTAAGAAGTCAATAATCGATACTTAAAACTTGAATTGTACTACTTCTTACTGGCTATTACATCAGCTTAGAAGCTTCATCTGTGTCTCCACATACCGCAGCACGCGACATAGCTTTGCAGACGATAAGTACAACCGTTTCAGAGAGAAGAGCGGCCAATGTGACGATCTGGCTTCAAGTCGATTCGATAACAAATGGCGGAAACGGACGGATTTCTTAGGTTTTTACTACATATGAACACTTTTCACATTCTCAGGTGCAACTGGGCTGCTAGTAATCCTTTCATGCAGAATCATAAGGTCCCAACTCATGTCCAAGGCACCAAAGAAAGCTAAAAAGTCAATAATCGATACCTAAAACTTGAATTGTACTACATCTTACTGACTATTACATTATCTTAGAAGCTTCATCTGTGTTCTACTATGATGCTTTTAGTGTCTCCGCATACCGCAGCACGCGACATAGCTTTGCAGACGGTAAGTACAACCGTTTCAGAGAGAAGAGCGGCTAATGTGACGATCTGGCTTTAAGTCGATTCGATAACAAATGACGAAAACGGACGGATTTCTCAGGTTTTTACTACATCTGAACACTTTTCACATTCTCCCGTGCAACTCGGCTGCTACTCCTCCTTTCATGCACAATCTTAAAGTCCTAGCTCATGTCCAAGGCACCAAAGCCAGCTAAAAAGTGAATAATCGATACCTAAAACTTGAATTGTACTACTTCTTACTGGCTATTACATCAACTTAGAAGCTTCATCTGTGTTCTACTATGGTGCTTTTAGTGTCTCCACATACCGCAGTACGCGACATAGCTTTGCAGAAGATAAGTACAACCGTTTCAGAGAGAAGAGCGGCCAATGTGACGATCTGGCTTTAAGTCGATTCGATAACAAATGACGAAAACGGACGGATTTCTCAGGTTTTTACAACATATGAACACTTTTCACATTCTCCCGTACAACTCGGCTGCTAGAAATCCGTTCATGCAAAATCATAAGGTCCCAACTCATGTCCAAGGCACCAAAGAAAGCTAAAAAGTCAATAATCGATACCTAAAACTTGAATTGTACTACATCTTACTGACTATTACATCATCTTAGAAGCTTCATCTGTGTTCTACTATGGTGCTTTTAGTGTCTCCGCATACCGCAGCACGCGACATAGCTTTGCAGACGATAAGTACAACCGTTTCAGAGAGAAGAGCGGCCAATGTGACGATCTGGCTTTAAGTCAATTCGATAACAAATGACGAAAACGTAAGAATTTCTCAGGTTTTTACTACATATGAATATTTTCCACATTCTCCAGTGCAACTCGGCTGCTAGTCCTTCTTTCATGCAGAATCTTAAGGTCCTAGCTCATGTTCAAGTCACCAAATCAAGCTAAGAAGTCAATAATCGATACCTAAAACTTGAATGGTACTACTTCTTACTGGCTATTACATCAACTTAGAAGCTTCATCTGTGTTCTACTATGGTGCTTTTAGTGTCTCCACATACCGCAGCACGCGACATAGCTTTGCAGAAGATAAGTACAACCGTTTCAGGGAGAAGAGCGGCCAATGTGACGATCTGGCTTTAAGTCGATTCGATAACAAATGACGAAAACGGACGGATTTCTCAGGTTTTTACTACATATGAACACTTTTCACATTCTCCCGTACAACTCGGCTGCTAGAAATCCGTTCATGCAAAATCATAAGGTCCCAACTCATGTCCAAGGCACCAAGGAAAGCTAAAAAGTCAATAATCGATACCTAAAACTTGAATTGTACTACATCTTACTGACTATTACATCATCTTAGAAGCTTCATCTGTGTTCTACTATGGTGCTTTTAGTGTCTCCGCATACCGCAGCACGCGACATAGCTTTGCAGACGATAAGTACAACCGTTTCAGAGAGAATTGCGGCTAATGTGACGATCTGGCTTTAAGTCGATTCGATATTAATTGACGAAAACGGACGGATTTCTCTGGTTTTTACTACATATGAACACTTTTCACATTCTCCCGTGCAACTCGGCTGCTAGTCCTCGTTTCATGCAGAATCCTAAGGTCTTAGCTCATGTCCAAGTCACCAAAGCCAGCTAAAAAGTCAATAATCGATACCTAACACTTGAATTGTACTACATCTTACTGACTATTACATCATCTTAGAAGCTTCATCTGTGTTCTACTATGGTGCTTTTAGTGACTCCGCATACCGCAGCACGCGACATAGCTTTGCAGACGATAAGTACAACCGTTTCAGAGAGAAGAGCGGCCAATGTGACGATCTGGCTTTAAGTCAATTCGATAACAAATGACGAAAACGTAAGAATTTCTCAGGTTTTTACTACATATGAATATTTTCCACATTCTCCAGTGCAACTCGGCTGCTAGTCCTTCTCTCATGCAGAATCTTAAGGTCCTAGCTCATGTTCAAGTCACCAAATCAAGCTAAGAAGTCAATAATCGATACCTATAACATGAATTGTACTACTTCTTACTGGCTATTACATCAGATTAGAAGCTTCATCTGTGTTCTACTATGATGCTTTTAGTGTCTCCGCATACCGCAGCACGCGACATAGCTTTGCAGACGATAAGTACGACCGTTTCAGAGAGAAGAGCGGCCAATGTGACGATCTGGCTTTAAGTCGATTCGATAACAAATGACGATAACGAACGGATTTCTCAGGCTTTTACTACATATGAACACTTCTTACATTCTCCCCTGCAACTCGGCTGCTAGTCCTCCTTTCATGCAGAATCTTAAGGTCCTGGCTCATGTCCAAGGCACCAAGGGCAGCTAAAAAGTCAATAATCGATACCTAAATCTTGAATTGTACTACTTCTTACTGGCTATTACATCAACTTAGAATATTCGTCGGTGTTCTACTATGATGCTTTTAGTTTCTCCGCATACCGCAGCACGCGACATAGCTTTGCAGACGATCAGTACAACCGTTTCAGAGAGAAGAGCAGCCAATGTGACGATCTGGCTTTAAGTCGATTCGATAACAAATGACGAAAACGGACGGATTTCTCAGGTTTTTACTACACAAGAACACTTTTCACATTCTCCCGTGCAACTCGGCTGCTAGTCCTCGTTTCATGCAGAATCCTAAGGTCTTAGCTCATGTCCAAGTCACCAAAGCCAGCTAAAAAGTCAATAATCGATACCTAACACTTGAATTGTACTACTTCTTACTGACTATTACATCATCTTAGAAGCTTCATCTGTGTTCTACTATGGTGCTTTTAGTGTCTCCGCATATCGCAGCACGCGACATAGCTTTGCAGTCGATAAGTACAACCGTTTCAGAGAGAAGAGCGGCTAATGTGACAATCTGGCTTTAAGGCGATTCGATAACAAATGACGATAACGAACGGATTTCTCAGGTTTTTACTACATATGAACACTTTTTACATTCTCCCCTGCAACTCGGCTGCTAGTCCTCCGTTCATGCAGAATTTTAAGGTCCTAGCTCATGGCCAAGGCACCAAAGAATTGTAAAAAGTCAATAATCGATACCTAAGACTTGAATTGTACTACATCTTTCTGGATATTACTTCAACTTAGAAGCTTCATCTGTGTTCTACTATGGTGATTTTAGTGTCTCCGCATACCGCAGCACGCGACATAGCTTTGCAGACGATAAGTACAACCGTTTCAGAGAGAAGAGCGGCCAATGTGACGATCTGGCTTTCAGTCGATTCGATAACAAATGACGATAACGGACGGATTTCTCAGGTTTTTACTACATATGAACACTTTTCACATTCTCCCGTGCAACTCGGCTGCTAGTCCTCCTTTCATGCAGAATCTTAAGGTCCTAGCTCCTCTCCAAGGCACCAAAGCCAGCTAAAAAGTCAATAATCGATACCTAAAACTTGAATTGTACTACTTCTTACTGCCTATTACATCAACTTAGAAGCTTCATCTGTGATCTACTATGGTGCTTTTAGTGTCTCCGCATACCGCAGCACGCGACATAGCTTTGCAGACGATAAGTACAACTGTTTCAGAGAGAAGAGCGGCCAATGTGACGATCTGGCTTATGTCGATTCGATAACAAATGACGAAAACGGACGGATTTCTCATGTTTTTACTACATATGAACACTTTTCACTTTCTCCCTCGCAACTCGGTTGCTAGTCCTCCTTTCATGCAGAATCTTAAGGCCCTAGCTCATGTCCATGACACCAAAGCCAGCTAAAACGTCAATAATCGATACCTAAAACTTGAATTGTACTACTTCTTACTGGCTATTACATCAACTTAGAAGCTTCATCTGTGTTCTACTATGGTGCTTTTAGTGTCTCCGCATACCGCAGCACGCGACATAGCTTTGCAGACGATAAGTACAACCGTTTCAGAGAGAAGAGCGGCCAATGTGACGATCTGGCTTTAAGTCATTTCGATAACAAATGGCGGAAACGGACGGATTTCTTAGGTTTTTACTACATATGAACACTTTTCACATTCTCCCGTGCAACTGGGCTGCTAGTCCTCCTTTCATGCAGAATCATAAGGTCCCAACTCATGTCCAAGGCACCAAAGAAAGCTAAAAAGTCAATAATCGATACCTAAAACTTGAATTGTACTACATCTTACTGACTATTACATTATCTTAGAAGCTTCATCTGTGTTCTACTATGGTGCTTTTAGTGTCTCCGCATACCGCAGCACGCGACATAGCTTTGCAGACGATAAGTACAACCGTTTCAGAGAGAAGAGCGGCTAATGTGACGATCTTGCTTTAAGTCGATTCGATAACAAATGACGATAACGAACGGATTTCTCAGGTTTTTACTACATATGAACACTTTTTACATTCTCCCCTGCAACTCATCTGCTAGTCCTCCTTTCATGCAGAATCTTAAGGTCCTAGCTCATGTCCAAGGCACCAAAGCCACCTAAAAAGTCAATAATCGATACCTAAAACTTGAATTGTACTACTTCTTACTGGCTATTACATCAACTTAGAAGCTTCATCTGTGTTCTACTATGGTGCTTTTAGTGTCTCCGCATACCGCAGCACGCGACATAGCTTTGCAGACGATAAGTACAACCGTTTCAGAGAGAAGAGCGGCCAATGTGACGATCTGGCTTTAAGTCATTTCGATAACAAATGGCGGAAACGGACGGCTTTCTTAGGTTTTTACTACATATGAACACTTTTCACATTCTCCCGTGCAACTGGGCTGCTAGTCCTCCTTTCATGCAGAATCATAAGGTCCCAACTCATGTCCAAGGCACCAAAGAAAGCTAAAAAGTCAATAATCGATACCTAAAACTTGAATTGTACTACATCTTACTGACTATTACATTATCTTAGAAGCTTCATCTGTGATCTACTATGGTGCTTTTAGTGTCTCCGCATACCGCAGCACGCGACATAGCTTTGCAGACGATAAGTACAACCGTTTCAGAGAGAAGAGCGGCTAATGTGACGATCTTGCTTTAAGTCGATTCGATAACAAATGACGAAAACGGACGGATTTCTCAGGTTTTTACTACATATGAACACTTTTCACATTCTCCCGTACAACTCGGCTGCTAGAAATCCGTTCATGCAAAATCATAAGGTCCCAACTCATGTCCAAGGCACCAAAGAAAGCTAAAAAGTCAGTAATCGATACCTAAAACTTCAATTGTACTACATCTTACTGACTATTACATCATCTTAGAAGCTTCATCTGTGTTCTACTATGGTGCTTTTAGTGTCTCCACATACCGCAGCACGCGACATAGCTTTGCAGAAGATAAGTACAACCGTTTCAGAGAGAAGAGCGGCCAATGTGACGATCTGGCTTTAAGTCGATTCGATAACAAATGACGAAAACGGACGGATTTCTCAGGTTTTTACTACATATGAACACTTTTCACATTCTCCCGTACAACTCGGCTGCTAGAAATCCGTTCATGCAAAATCATAAGGTCCCAACTCATGTCCAAGGCACCAAAGAAAGCTAAAAAGTCAGTAATCGATACCTAAAACTTCAATTGTACTACATCTTACTGACTATTACATCATCTTAGAAGCTTCATCTGTGTTCTACTATGGTGCTTTTAGTGTCTCCGCATACCGCAGCACGCGACATAGCTTTGCAGACGATAAGTACAACCGTTTCAGAGAGAAGAGCGGCCAATGTGACGATCTGGCTTTAAGTCAATTCGATAACAAATGACGAAAACGTAAGAATTTCTCAGGTTTTTACTACATATGAATATTTTCCACATTCTCCAGTGCAACTCGGCTGCTAGTCCTTCTTTCATGCAGAATCTTAAGGTCCTAGCTCATGTTCAAGTCACCAAATCAAGCTAAGAAGTCAATAATCGATACCTAAAACTTGAATTGTACTACTTCTTACTGACTATTACATCATCTTAGAAGCTTCATCTGTGTTTTACTATTGTGATTTTAGTGTCTCCGCATACCGCAGCACGCGACATAGCTTTGCAGTCGATAAGTACAATCGTTTCAGAGAGAAGAGCGGCTAAGGTGACGATCTGGCTTTAAGTCGATTCGATAACAAATGACGATAACGAACGGATTTCTCAGGCTTTTACTACATATGAACACTTCTTACATTCTCCCCTGCAACTCGGCTGCTAGTCCTCCTTTCATGCAGAATCTTAAGGTCCTGGCTCATGTCCAAGGCACCAAGGGCAGCTAAAAAGTCAATAATCGATACCTAAATCTTGAATTGTACTACTTCTTACTGGCTATTACATCAACTTAGAATATTCGTCTGTGTTCTACTATGATGCTTTTAGTGTCTCCGCATACCGCAGCACGCGACATAGCTTTGCAGACGATCAGTACAACCGTTTCAGAGAGAAGAGCGGCCAATGTGACGATCTGGCTTTAAGTCGATTCGATAACAAATGACGAAAACGGACGGATTTCTCAGGTTTTTACTACATATGAACACTTTTCACATTCTCCCGTGCAACTCGGCTGCTAGTCCTCGTTTCATGCAGAATCCTAAGGTCTTAGCTCATGTACAAGTCACCAAAGCCAGCTAAAAAGTCAATAATCGATACCTAACACTTGAATTGTACTACTTCTTACTGGCTATTACATCGCCTTAGAAGCTTCATCTGTCTTCTACTATGGTGCTTTTAGTGTCTCCGCATACCGGAGCACGCGACATAGCTTTGCAGACGATAAGTACAACCGTTTCAGAGAGAAGAGCGCCAATGTGACGATCTGGCTTTAAGTCGATTCGATAACAAATGACGAAGACGGACGGATTTCTCAGGTTTTTACTACATATGAACACTTTTCACATTCTCCCAAGCAACTCGGCTGCTAGTCCTCCGTTCATGCAGAATTTTAAGGTCCTAGCTCATGTCCAAGGCACCAAAGAATGGTAAAAAGTCAATAATCGATACCTAAGACTTGAATTGTACTACATCTTACTGGATATTACTTCAACTTAGAAGCTTCATCTGTGTTCTACAATGGTGCTTTTAGTGTCTCCGCATACCGCAGCACGCGACAAAGCTTTGCAGACGATAAGTACAACCGTTTCAGAGAGAAGAGCGGCCAATGTGACGATCTGGCTTTAAGTCAATTCGATAACAAATGACGAAAACGGAAGGATTTCTCAGGTTTTTACTACATATGAACATTTTCCACATTCTCCAAGCAACTCGGCTTCTAGTCCTCCTTTCATGCAGAATCTTAAGGTCCTAGCTCATGGTCAAGTCACCAAAGCAAGCTAAGAAGTCAATAATCGATACCTATAACATGAATTGTACTACTTCTTACTGGCTATTACATCAACTTGGAAGCTTCATCTGTGTTCTACTATGGTGCTTTTAGTGTCTCCACATACCGCAGCACGCGACATAGCTTTGCAGACGATAAGTACAACCGTTTCAGAGAGAAGAGCGGCCAATGTGACGACCTGGCTTTAAGTCGATTCGATAACAAATGACGAAAACGGACGTATTTCTCAGGTTTTTATTATATATTAACACTTTTCACATTCTTCCTTGCAACTTGGCTGTTAGTCGTCCTTTCATGCAGAATTTTAAGGTCCTAGCTCATGTCCAAGGCACCAAAGCCAGCTAAAAAGTCAATAATCGATACCTATAACTTGAATTGTACTACATCTTACTGGCTATTACATCAACTTAGAAGCTTCATCTGTGTTCTACTATGGTGCTTTTAGTGTCTCCGCATACCGCAGCACGCGACATAGCTTTGCAGACGATAAGTACAACCGTTTTAGAGAGTAGAGCGCACAATGTGACGATCTGGCTTTAAGTCGATTCGATAACAAATGAGGAAAACTGACGGATTTCTCTGGTTTTTACTACATATGAACACTTTTCACATTCTCCCGTGCAACTCGGCTGCTAGTCCTCCTTTCATGCAGAATCTTAAGGTCCTAGCTCATGTCCCAATCACCAAAGCCAGCTAAAAAGTCAATAATCAGTACCTAAAACTTGAATTGTACTACTTCTTACTGACTATTACATCAACTTAGAAGCTTCATCTGTGTACTACTATGGTGCTTTTAGTGTCTCCGCATACCGCAGCACGCGACATAGCTTTGCAGACGATAAGTACAACCGTTTCAGAGAGAAGTGCGGCCAATGTGACAATCTGGCTTTAAGTCGATTCGATAACAAATGACGGAAACGGACGTATTTCTCAGGTTTTTACTATATATGAACACTTTTCTCATTCTTCCGTGCAACTTGGCTGTTAGTCGTCCTTTCATGCAGAATTTTAAGGTCCTAGCTCATGTCCAAGGCACCAAAGCCAGCTAAAAGTCAATAATCGATGATTAAAACTTGAATTGTACTACTTCTTACTGGCTATTACATCAACTTAGAAGCTTCATCTGTGTTCTACTATGGTGCTTTCAGTGTCTCCGCATACCGTAGCACGCGACATAGCTTTGCAGACGATAAGTACAACCGTTTTAGAGAGTAGAGCGCCCAATGTGACGATCTGGCTTTAAGTCGATTCGATAACAAATGAGGAAAACGGACGGATTTCTCAGGTTTTTACTAAATATGAACACATTTCACATTCTCACGTGCAACGCGGCTGCTAGACCTCCTATCATGCAAAATCTTAAGTACTTAGCTTATGCCCAAGGCACCAAAGAAGGGTAAAAAGTCAACAATCGATACCTAAAACTTGAATTGTACTACATCTTACTGGCTATTACATCAACTTAGAAGCTTCATCTGTGTTCTACTATGTTGCTTTTAGTGTCTCCGCATACAGCAGCACTCGACATAGCTTTGCAGACAATAAGTACAACAGTTGCAGAGAGAAGAGCGGCAAATGTGACGATCTGGCTTTAAGTCGATTCGATAATAAATGTCGAACACGGACGGATTTCTCAGGCTTTTACTACATATGAACACTTTTCACATTCTCCCGTGCAACTCGGCTGGTAGTCCTCCATTAAAGAAGAATCTTAAGGTCCTAGCTCATGTCCAAGGCACCAAAGACAGCTAAAAAGTCAATAATCGATACCTAAAACTTGAATTGTACTACTTCTTACTGGCTATTACATCAACTTGGAAGCTTCACCTGTCTTCTACTATGGTGCTTTTAGTGTCTCCACATACCGCAGCACGCGACATAGCTTTGCAGACGATAAGTACAACCGTTTCAGAGAGAAGAGCGGCCAATGTGACGATCTGGCTTTAAGTCGATTCGATAACAAATGACGAAAACGGACGTATTTCTCAGGTTTTTACTATATATGAACACTTTTCTCATTCTTCCGTGCAACTTGGCTGTTAGTCGTCCTTTCATGCAGAATTTTAAGGTCCTAGCTCATGTCCAAGGCACCAAAGCCAGCTAAAAGTCAATAATCGATACCTAAAACTTGAATTGTACTACTTCTTACTGGCTATTACATCAACTTAGAAGCTTCATCTGTGTTCTACTATGGTGCTTTTAGTGTCTCCGCATACCGCAGCACGCGACATAGCTTTGCAGACGATAAGTACAACCGTTTTAGAGAGTAGAGCGCCCAATGTGACGATCTGGCTTTAAGTCGATTCGATAACAAATGAGGAAAACGGACGGATTTCTCAGGTTTTTACTAAATATGAACACTTTTCACATTCTCACGTGCAACGCGGCTGCTAGACCTCCTATCATGCAAAATCTTAAGTTCCTAGCTCATGCCCAAGGCACCAAAGAAGGGTAAAAAGTCAACAATCGATACCTAAAACTTGAATTGTACTACTTCTTACTGGCTATTACATCAACTTAGAAGCTTCATCTGTGTTCTACTATGGTGCTTTTAGTGTCTCCGCATGCCGCAGCACTCGACATAGCTTTGCAGACGATAAGTACAACCGTTTCAGAGAGAAGAGCGGCCAATGTTACGATCTGGCTTTAAGTCGATTCGATAACAAATGTCGAACACGGACGGATTTCTCTGGTTTTTACTACATATGAACACTTTTCATATTCTCCCGTGCAACTCGGCTGCTAGTCCTCCTTTCATGCAGAATCTTAAGGTCCTAGCTCATGTTCAAGTCACCAAAGCCAGCTAAGAAGCCAATAATCGATACTTTTAACATGAATTGTACTACCTTTTACTGGCTATTACATCAGCTTAGAAGCTTCATCTGTGTTCTACTATGGTGCTTTTAGTGTCTCCGCATACCGCAGCACGCGACATAGCTTTGCAGACGATAAGTACAACCGTTTCAGAGAGAAGAGCGGCCAATGTGACGATCTGGCTTTAAGTCGATTTTATAACAAATGACGAAAACGGACGTATTTCTCAGGTTTTTACTATATATGAACACTTTTCTCATTCTTCCGTGCAACTTGGCTGTTAGTCGTCCTTTCATGCAGAGATTTAATGTCCTAGCTCATGTCCAAGGCACCAAAGCCAGCTAAAAGTCAATAATCGATACCTAAAACTTGAATTGTACTACTTCTTACTGGCTATTACATCAACTTAGAAGCTTCATCTGTGTTCTACTATGGTGCTTTTAGTGTCTCCGCATACCGCAGCACGCGACATACCTTTGCAGACGATAAGTACAACCGTTTTAGAGAGTAGAGCGCCCAATGTGACGATCTGGCTTTAAGTCGATTCGATAACAAATGAGGAAAACGGACGGATTTCTCAGGTTTTTACTAAATATGAACACTTTTCACATTCTCACGTGCAACGCGGCTGCTAGACCTCCTATCATGCAAAATCTTAAGTTCCTAGCTCATGCCCAAGGCACCAAAGAAGGGTAAAAAGTCAACAATCGATACCTAAAACTTGAATTATACTACTTCTTACTGGCTATTACATCAAATTAGAGGCTTCATCTGTGTTCTACTATAATGCTTTTAGTGTCTCCGCAAACCGCAGCACGCGACATAGCTTTGCAGTCGATAAGTACAACAGTTTCAGAGAGAAGAGCGGCCAATGTGATGTACTGGCTTTAAGTCAATTCGATAACAAATGACGAAAACGGAAGGATTTCTCAGGTTTTTACTACATATGAACATTTTCCACATTCTACCGTGCAACTCGGCTGCTAGTCCTCCTTTCATGCTGAATCTTAAGGTCCTAGCTCATGTCCAAGGCACCAAAGCCAGCTAAAAAGTCAATAATCAATACCTAAAACTTGAATTGTACTACTTCTTACTGACTATTACATCAACTTAGAAGCTTCATCTGTGTTCTACTATGGTGCTTTTAGTGTCTCCACATACCGCAGCACGCGACATAGCTTTGCAGTCGATAAGTACAGCCGTTTGAGAGAGAAGAGAGGCCAATGTGACGATCTGGCTTTAAGTCGATTCGATAACAATGACGATAACGAACGGATTTTTAAGGTTTTTACTACATATGAACACTTTTCACATTCTCCAGTGCAACTCGGCTGCTAGTCCTCCTTTCATGCAGAATCTTAAGGTCCTAGCTCATGTTCAAGTCACCAAAGCCAGCTAAGAAGCCAATAATCGATACTTATAACATGAATTGTACTACTTCTTACTGGCTATTACATCAGCTTAGAAGCTTCATCTGTGTTCTACTATGGTGCTTTTAGTGACTCCGCATACCGCAGCACGCGACATAGCTTTGCAGACGATAAGTACAACCGTTTCAGAGAGAAGAGCGGCCAATGTGACGATCTGGCTTTAAGTCGATTCGATAACAAATGGCGGAAACAGACGGATTTCTTTGGTTTTTACTACATATGAACACTTTTCACATTCTCCCGTGCAACTGGGCTGCTAGTCCTCCTTTCATGCAGAATCATAAGGTCCTAGCTCATGTACAAGGTACCAAAGCCAGCTAAAAAGTCAATAATCGATACCTATAACTTGAATTGTACTTCTTTTTACTGGCTATTACATCAACTTAGAAGCTTCATGTGTGTTCTACTATGGTGCTTTTAGTGTCTCCGCATACCGCAGCACGCGACATAGCTTTGCAGACGATAAGTACAACCGTTTTAGAGAGTAGAGCGCCCAACGTGACGATCTGGCTTTAAGTCGATTCGATAACAAATGAGGAAAACGGACGGATTTCTCAGGTTTTTACTACATATGAACACTTTTCACATTCTCACGTGCAACGCGGCTGCTAGACCTCCTATCATGTAAAATCTTAAAATCCTAGCTCATGCCCAAGGCACCAAAGAAGGGTAAAAAGTCAACAATCGATACCTAAAACTTGAATTGTACTACTTCTTACTGGCTATTACATCAACTTAGAAGCTTCATCTGTGTTCTACTATGTTGCTTTTAGTGTCTCCGCATACCGCAGCACGCGACATAGCTTTGCAGACGATATGTACAACCGTTTCAGAGAGAAGAGCGGCCAATGTGACGATCTGGCTTTAAGTCGATTTTATAACAAATGACGAAAACGGACGTATTTCTCAGGTTTTTACTATATATGAACACTTTTCTCATTCTTCCGTGCAACTTGGCTGTTAGTCCTCCTTTCATGCAGAGATTTAAGGTCCTAGCTCATGTCCAAGGCACCAAAGCCAGCTAAAAGTCAATAATCGATACCTAAAACTTGAATTGTACTACTTCTTACTGGCTATTACATCAACTTAGAAGCTTCATCTGTGTTCTACTATGGTGCTTTTAGTGTCTCCGCATACCGCAGCACGCGACATACCTTTGCAGACGATAAGTACAACCGTTTTAGAGAGTAGAGCGCCCAATGTGACGATCTGGCTTTAAGTCGATTCGATAACAAATGAGGAAAACGGACGGATTTCTCAGGTTTTTACTAAATATGAACACTTTTCACATTCTCACGTGCAACGCGGCTGCTAGACCTCCTATCATGCAAAATCTTAAGTTCCTAGCTCATGCCCAAGGCACCAAAGAAGGGTAAAAAGTCAACAATCGATACCTAAAACTTGAATTATACTACTTCTTACTGGCTATTACATCAAATTAGAGGCTTCATCTGTGTTCTACTATAATGCTTTTAGTGTCTCCGCATACCGCAGCACGCGACATAGCTCTGCAGTCGATAAGTACAACCGTTTCAGAGAGAAGAGCGGCCAATGTGATGAACTGGCTTTAAGTCAATTCGATAACAAATGTCGTCACGGACGGATTTCTCTGGTTTTTACTACATATGAACACTTTTCACATTCTGCCGTGCATCTCGGCTGCTAGTCCTCCTTTCATGGAGAATCTTAAGGTCCTAGCTCATGTTCAAGTCACCAAAGCCAGCTAAGAAGCCAATAATCGATACTTATAACATGAATTGTACTACTTATTACTGGCTATTACATCAGCTTAGAAGCTTCATCTGTGTTCTACTATGGTGCTTTTAGTGTCTCCGCATACCGCAGCACGCGACATAGCTTTGCAGACGATAAGTACAACCGTTTCAGAGAGAAGAGCGGCCAATGTGACGATCTGGCTTTAAGTCGATTCCATAACAAATGGCGGAAACTGACGGATTTCTCAGGTTTTTACTACATATGAACACTTTTTACTTTCTCCCTCGCAACTCGGCTGCTAGTCCTCCTTTCATGCAGAATCTTAAGGCCCTAGCTCATGTCCAAGACACCAAAGCCAGCTAAAAAGTCAATAATCGATACCTAAAACTTGAATTGTACTACTTCTTACTGGCTATTACATCAATTTAGAATCTTCATCCGTGTTCTACTATGGTGCTTTTAGTGTCTCTGCATACCGCAGCACGCGACATAGCTTTGCAGACGATAAGTACAACCGTTTCAGAGAGAAGAGCGGCCAATGTGACGATCTGGCTTTAAGTCAATTCGATAACAAATGACGAAAACGGAAGGATTTCTCAGGTTTTTACTACATATGAACATTTTCCACATTCTCCCGTGCAACTCGGCTGCTAGTCCTCCTTTCATGCAGATTCTTAAGGTCCTAGCTCATGGTCAAGTCACCAAAGCAGGCTAAGAAGTCAATAATCGATACCTATAACACGAATTGTACTACTTCTTACTGGCTATTACATCAGCTTAGAAGCTTCATCTGTGTTCTACTATGGTGCTTTTAGTGTCTCCGCATACCGCAGCACGCGACATTGCTTTGCAGACGATAAGTACAACCGTTTCAGAGAGAAGAGCGGCCAATGTGACGATCTGGCTTTAAGTCGATTCGATAACAAATGGCGGAAACAGACGGATTTCTTTGGTTTTTACTACATATGAACACTTTTCACATTCTCCCGTGCAACTGGGATGCTAGTCCTCCTTTCATGGAGAATCATAAGGTCCTAGCTCATGTACAAGGTACCAAACCCAGCTAAAAAGTCAATAATCGATACCTATAACTTGAATTGTACTACTTCTTACTGGCTATTACATCAACTTAGAAGCTTCATCTGTGTTCTACTATGCTGCTATTAGTGTCTCCGCATACAGCAGCGCTCGACATAGCTTTGCAGACAATAAGTACAACCGTTTCAGAGAGAAGAGCGGCCAATGTGACGATCTGGCTTTAAGTCGATTCGATAACAAATGTCGAACACGGACGGATTTCTCAGGCTTTTACTACATATGAACACTTTTCTCATTCTCCCGTGCAACTCGACTGCTAGTCCTCCATTAATGAAGAATCTTAAGGTCCTAGCTCATGTCCAAGTCACCAAAGACAGCTGAAAAGTCAATAATCGATACCTAAAAGTGGAATTGTACTAATTCTTACTGGCTATTACATCAACTTAGAAGCTTCATCCGTGTTCTACTATGGTGCTTTTAGTGTCTCCACATACCGCAGCACGCGACATAGCTTTGCAGACGATAAGGACAACCGTTTCAGAGAGAAGAGCGGCCAATGTGACGATCTGGCTTTAAGTCGATTCGATAACAAATGACCAAAACGGACGTATTTCTCAGGTTTTTACTATATATGAACACTTTTCACATTCTTCCGTGAAACTCGGCTGTTAGTCGTCCTTTCATGCAGAATTTTAAGGTGCTAGCTCACGTCCAAGGCACCAAAGCCAGCTAAAAAGTCAATAATCGATACCTATAACTTGAATTGTACTTTTTCTTACTGGCTATTACATCAACTTAGAAGCTTCATGTGTGTTCTACTATGGTGCTTTTAGTGTCTCCGCATACCGCAGCACGCGACATAGCTTTGCAGACGATAAGTACAACCGTTTTAGAGAGTAGAGCGCCCAATGTGACGATCTGGCTTTAAGTCGATTCGATAACAAATGAGGAAAACGGACGGATTTCTCAGGTTTTTACTAAATATGAACACATTTCACATTCTCACGTGCAACGCGGCTGCTAGACCTCCTATCATGCAAAATCTTAAGTACCTAGCTTATGCCCAAGGCACCAAAGAAGGGTAAAAAGTCAACAATCGATACCTAAAACTTGAATTGTACTACATCTTACTGGCTATTACATCAACTTAGAAGCTTCATCTGTGTTCTACTATGTTGCTTTTAGTGTCTCCGCATACAGCAGCACTCGACATAGCTTTGCAGACAATAAGTACAACAGTTGCAGAGAGAAGAGCGGCAAATGTGACGATCTGGCTTTAAGTCGATTCGATAACAAATGTCGAACACGGACGGATTTCTCTGGTTTTTACTACATATGAACACTTTTCATATTCTCCCGTGCAACTCGGCTGCTAGTCCTCCTTTCATGCAGAATCTTAAGGTCCTAGCTCATGTTCAAGTCACCAAAGCCAGCTAAGAAGCCAATAATCGATACTTATAACATGAATTGTACTACCTCTTACTGGCTATTACATCAGCTTAGAAGCTTCATCTGTGTTCTACTATGGTGCTTTTAGTGTCACCGCATACCGCAGCACGCGACATAGCTTTGCAGACGATAAGTACAACCGTTTCAGAGAGAAGAGCGGCCAATGTGACGATCTGGCTTTAAGTCGATTTTATAACAAATGACGAAAACGGACGTATTTCTCAGGTTTTTACTATATATGAACACTTTTCTCATTCTTCCGTGCAACTTGGCTGTTAGTCGTCCTTTCATGCAGAGATTTAATGTCCTAGCTCATGTCCAAGGCACCAAAGCCAGCTAAAAGTCAATAATCGATACCTAAAACTTGAATTGTACTACTTCTTACTGGCTATTACATCAACTTAGAAGCTTCATCTGTGTTCTACTATGGTGCTTTTAGTGTCTCCGCATACCGCAGCACGCGACATACCTTTGCAGACGATAAGTACAACCGTTTTAGAGAGTAGAGCGCCCAATGTGACGATCTGGCTTTAAGTCGATTCGATAACAAATGAGGAAAACGGACGGATTTCTCAGGTTTTTACTAAATATGAACACTTTTCACATTCTCACGTGCAACGCGGCTGCTAGACCTCCTATCATGCAAAATCTTAAGTTCCTAGCTCATGCCCAAGGCACCAAAGAAGGGTAAAAAGTCAACAATCGATACCTAAAACTTGAATTATACTACTTCTTACTGGCTATTACATCAAATTAGAGGCTTCATCTGTGTTCTACTATAATGCTTTTAGTGTCTCCGCAAACCGCAGCACGCGACATAGCTTTGCAGTCGAGAAGTACAACAGTTTCAGAGAGAAGAGCGGCCAATGTGATGTACTGGCTTTAAGTCAATTCGATAACAAATGACGAAAACGGAAGGATTTCTCAGGTTTTTACTACATATGAACATTTTCCACATTCTACCGTGCAACTCGGCTGCTAGTCCTCCTTTCATGCTGAATCTTAAGGTCCTAGCTCATGTCCAAGGCACCAAAGCCAGCTAAAAAGTCAATAATCAATACCTAAAACTTGAATTGTACTACTTCTTACTGACTATTACATCAACTTAGAAGCTTCATCTGTGTTCTACTATGGTGCTTTTAGTGTCTCCACATACCGCAGCACGCGACATAGCTTTGCAGTCGATAAGTACAGCCGTTTGAGAGAGAAGAGAGGCCAATGTGACGATCTGGCTTTAAGTCGATTCGATAACAATGACGATAACGAACGGATTTTTAAGGTTTTTACTACATATGAACACTTTTCACATTCTCCAGTGCAACTCGGCTGCTAGTCCTCCTTTCATGCAGAATCTTAAGGTCCTAGCTCATGTTCAAGTCACCAAAGCCAGCTAAGAAGCCAATAATCGATACTTATAACATGAATTGTACTACTTCTTACTGGCTATTACATCAGCTTAGAAGCTTCATCTGTGTTCTACTATGGTGCTTTTAGTGACTCCGCATACCGCAGCACGCGACATAGCTTTGCAGACGATAAGTACAACCGTTTCAGAGAGAAGAGCGGCCAATGTGACGATCTGGCTTTAAGTCGATTCGATAACAAATGGCGGAAACAGACGGATTTCTTTGGTTTTTACTACATATGAACACTTTTCACATTCTCCCGTGCAACTGGGCTGCTAGTCCTCCTTTCATGCAGAATCATAAGGTCCTAGCTCATGTACAAGGTACCAAAGCCAGCTAAAAAGTCAATAATCGATACCTATAACTTGAATTGTACTTCTTTTTACTGGCTATTACATCAACTTAGAAGCTTCATGTGTGTTCTACTATGGTGCTTTTAGTGTCTCCGCATACCGCAGCACGCGACATAGCTTTGCAGACGATAAGTACAACCGTTTTAGAGAGTAGAGCGCCCAACGTGACGATCTGGCTTTAAGTCGATTCGATAACAAATGAGGAAAACGGACGGATTTCTCAGGTTTTTACTACATATGAACACTTTTCACATTCTCACGTGCAACGCGGCTGCTAGACCTCCTATCATGTAAAATCTTAAAATCCTAGCTCATGCCCAAGGCACCAAAGAAGGGTAAAAAGTCAACAATCGATACCTAAAACTTGAATTGTACTACTTCTTACTGGCTATTACATCAACTTAGAAGCTTCATCTGTGTTCTACTATGTTGCTTTTAGTGTCTCCGCATACCGCAGCACGCGACATAGCTTTGCAGACGATATGTACAACCGTTTCAGAGAGAAGAGCGGCCAATGTGACGATCTGGCTTTAAGTCGATTTTATAACAAATGACGAAAACGGACGTATTTCTCAGGTTTTTACTATATATGAACACTTTTCTCATTCTTCCGTGCAACTTGGCTGTTAGTCCTCCTTTCATGCAGAGATTTAAGGTCCTAGCTCATGTCCAAGGCACCAAAGCCAGCTAAAAGTCAATAATCGATACCTAAAACTTGAATTGTACTACTTCTTACTGGCTATTACATCAACTTAGAAGCTTCATCTGTGTTCTACTATGGTGCTTTTAGTGTCTCCGCATACCGCAGCACGCGACATACCTTTGCAGACGATAAGTACAACCGTTTTAGAGAGTAGAGCGCCCAATGTGACGATCTGGCTTTAAGTCGATTCGATAACAAATGAGGAAAACGGACGGATTTCTCAGGTTTTTACTAAATATGAACACTTTTCACATTCTCACGTGCAACGCGGCTGCTAGACCTCCTATCATGCAAAATCTTAAGTTCCTAGCTCATGCCCAAGGCACCAAAGAAGGGTAAAAAGTCAACAATCGATACCTAATACTTGAATTATACTACTTCTTACTGGCTATTACATCAAATTAGAGGCTTCATCTGTGTTCTACTATAATGCTTTTAGTGTCTCCGCATACCGCAGCACGCGACATAGCTCTGCAGTCGATAAGTACAACCGTTTCAGAGAGAAGAGCGGCCAATGTGATGAACTGGCTTTAAGTCAATTCGATAACAAATGTCGTCACGGACGGATTTCTCTGGTTTTTACTACATATGAACACTTTTCACATTCTGCCGTGCATCTCGGCTGCTAGTCCTCCTTTCATGGAGAATCTTAAGGTCCTAGCTCATGTTCAAGTCACCAAAGCCAGCTAAGAAGCCAATAATCGAGACTTATAACATGAATTGTACTACTTATTACTGGCTATTACATCAGCTTAGAAGCTTCATCTGTGTTCTACTATGGTGCTTTTAGTGTCTCCGCATACCGCAGCACGCGACATAGCTTTGCAGACGATAAGTACAACCGTTTCAGAGAGAAGAGCGGCCAATGTGACGATCTGGCTTTAAGTCGATTCCATAACAAATGGCGGAAACTGACGGATTTCTCAGGTTTTTACTACATATGAACACTTTTTACTTTCTCCCTCGCAACTCGGCTGCTAGTCCTCCTTTCATGCAGAATCTTAAGGCCCTAGCTCATGTCCAAGACACCAAAGCCAGCTAAAAAGTCAATAATCGATACCTAAAACTTGAATTGTACTACTTCTTACTGGCTATTACATCAATTTAGAATCTTCATCCGTGTTCTACTATGGTGCTTTTAGTGTCTCTGCATACCGCAGCACGCGACATAGCTTTGCAGACGATAAGTACAACCGTTTCAGAGAGAAGAGCGGCCAATGTGACGATCTGGCTTTAAGTCAATTCGATAACAAATGACGAAAACGGAAGGATTTCTCAGGTTTTTACTACATATGAACATTTTCCACATTCTCCCGTGCAACTCGGCTGCTAGTCCTCCTTTCATGCAGATTCTTAAGGTCCTAGCTCATGGTCAAGTCACCAAAGCAAGCTAAGAAGTCAATAATCGATACCTATAACACGAATTGTACTACTTCTTACTGGCTATTACATCAGCTTAGAAGCTTCATCTGTGTTCTACTATGGTGCTTTTAGTGTCTCCGCATACCGCAGCACGCGACATTGCTTTGCAGACGATAAGTACAACCGTTTCAGAGAGAAGAGCGGCCAATGTGACGATCTGGCTTTAAGTCGATTCGATAACAAATGGCGGAAACAGACGGATTTCTTTGGTTTTTACTACATATGAACACTTTTCACATTCTCCCGTGCAACTGGGATGCTAGTCCTCCTTTCATGGAGAATCATAAGGTCCTAGCTCATGTACAAGGTACCAAACCCAGCTAAAAAGTCAATAATCGATACCTATAACTTGAATTGTACTACTTCTTACTGGCTATTACATCAACTTAGAAGCTTCATCTGTGTTCTACTATGCTGCTATTAGTGTCTCCGCATACAGCAGCCCTCGACATAGCTTTGCAGACAATAAGTACAACCGTTTCAGAGAGAAGAGCGGCCAATGTGACGATCTGGCTTTAAGTCGATTCGATAACAAATGTCGAACACGGACGGATTTCTCAGGCTTTTACTACATATGAACACTTTTCTCATTCTCCCGTGCAACTCGACTGCTAGTCCTCCATTAATGAAGAATCTTAAGGTCCTAGCTCATGTCCAAGTCACCAAAGACAGCTAAAAAGTCAATAATCGATACCTAAAAGTGGAATTGTACTAATTCTTACTGGCTATTACATCAACTTAGAAGCTTCATCCGTGTTCTACTATGGTGCTTTTAGTGTCTCCACATACCGCAGCACGCGACATAGCTTTGCAGACGATAAGGACAACCGTTTCAGAGAGAAGAGCGGCCAATGTGACGATCTGGCTTTAAGTCGATTCGATAACAAATGACCAAAACGGACGTATTTCTCAGGTTTTTACTATATATGAACACTTTTCACATTCTTCCGTGAAACTCGGCTGTTAGTCGTCGTTTCATGCAGAATTTTAAGGTGCTAGCTCACGTCCAAGGCACCAAAGCCAGCTAAAAAGTCAATAATCGATACCTATAACTTGAATTGTACTTTTTCTTACTGGCTATTACATCAACTTAGAAGCTTCATGTGTGTTCTACTATGGTGCTTTTAGTGTCTCCGCATACCGCAGCACGCGACATAGCTTTGCAGACGATAAGTACAACCGTTTTAGAGAGTAGAGCGCCCAATGTGACGATCTGGCTTTAAGTCGATTCGATAACAAATGAGGAAAACGGACGGATTTCTCAGGTTTTTACTAAATATGAACACATTTCACATTCTCACGTGCAACGCGGCTGCTAGACCTCCTATCATGCAAAATCTTAAGTACCTAGCTTATGCCCAAGGCACCAAAGAAGGGTAAAAAGTCAACAATCGATACCTAAAACTTGAATTGTACTACATCTTACTGGCTATTACATCAACTTAGAAGCTTCATCTGTGTTCTACTATGTTGCTTTTAGTGTCTCCGCATACAGCAGCACTCGACATAGCTTTGCAGACAATAAGTACAACAGTTGCAGAGAGAAGAGCGGCAAATGTGACGATCTGGCTTTAAGTCGATTCGATAATAAATGTCGAACACGGACGGATTTCTCAGGCTTTTACTACATATGAACACTTTTCACATTCTCCCGTGCAACTCGGCTGGTAGTCCTCCATTAAAGAAGAATCTTAAGGTCCTAGCTCATGTCCAAGGCACCAAAGACAGCTAAAAAGTCAATAATCGATACCTAAAACTTGAATTGTACTACTTCTTACTGGCTATTACATCAACTTGGAAGCTTCACCTGTCTTCTACTATGGTGCTTTTAGTGTCTCCACATACCGCAGCACGCGACATAGCTTTGCAGACGATAAGTACAACCGTTTCAGAGAGAAGAGCGGCCAATGTGACGATCTGGCTTTAAGTCGATTCGATAACAAATGACGAAAACGGACGTATTTCTCAGGTTTTTACTATATATGAACACTTTTCTCATTCTTCCGTGCAACTTGGCTGTTAGTCGTCCTTTCATGCAGAATTTTAAGGTCCTAGCTCATGTCCAAGGCACCAAAGCCAGCTAAAAGTCAATAATCGATACCTAAAACTTGAATTGTACTACTTCTTACTGGCTATTACATCAACTTAGAAGCTTCATCTGTGTTCTACTATGGTGCTTTTAGTGTCTCCGCATACCGCAGCACGCGACATAGCTTTGCAGACGATAAGTACAACCGTTTTAGAGAGTAGAGCGCCCAATGTGACGATCTGGCTTTAAGTCGATTCGATAACAAATGAGGAAAACGGACGGATTTCTCAGGTTTTTACTAAATATGAACACTTTTCACATTCTCACGTGCAACGCGGCTGCTAGACCTCCTATCATGCAAAATCTTAAGTTCCTAGCTCATGCCCAAGGCACCAAAGAAGGGTAAAAAGTCAACAAACGATACCTAAAACTTGAATTGTACTACTTCTTACTGGCTATTACATCAACTTAGAAGCTTCATCTGTGTTCTACTATGGTGCTTTTAGTGTCTCCGCATGCCGCAGCACTCGACATAGCTTTGCAGACGATAAGTACAACCGTTTCAGAGAGAAGAGCGGCCAATGTTACGATCTGGCTTTAAGTCGATTCGATAACAAATGTCGAACACGGACGGATTTCTCTGGTTTTTACTACATATGAACACTTTTCATATTCTCCCGTGCAACTCGGCTGCTAGTCCTCCTTTCATGCAGAATCTTAAGGTCCTAGCTCATGTTCAAGTCACCAAAGCCAGCTAAGAAGCCAATAATCGATACTTATAACATGAATTGTACTACCTCTTACTGGCTATTACATCAGCTTAGAAGCTTCATCTGTGTTCTACTATGGTGCTTTTAGTGTCTCCGCATACCGCAGCACGCGACATAGCTTTGCAGACGATAAGTACAACCGTTTCAGAGAGAAGAGCGGCCAATGTGACGATCTGGCTTTAAGTCGATTTTATAACAAATGACGAAAACGGACGTATTTCTCAGGTTTTTACTATATATGAACACTTTTCTCATTCTTCCGTGCAACTTGGCTGTTAGTCGTCCTTTCATGCAGAGATTTAATGTCCTAGCTCATGTCCAAGGCACCAAAGCCAGCTAAAAGTCAATAATCGATACCTAAAACTTGAATTGTACTACTTCTTACTGGCTATTACATCAACTTAGAAGCTTCATCTGTGTTCTACTATGGTGCTTTTAGTGTCTCCGCATACCGCAGCACGCGACATACCTTTGCAGACGATAAGTACAACCGTTTCAGAGAGAAGAGCGGCCAATGTGACGATCTGGCTTTAAGTCGATTCGATAACAAATGGCGGAAACAGACGGATTTCTTTGGTTTTTACTACATATGAACACTTTTCACATTCTCCCGTGCAACTGGGCTGCTAGTCCTCCTTTCATGCAGAATCATAAGGTCCTAGCTCATGTACAAGGTACCAAAGCCAGCTAAAAAGTCAATAATCGATACCTATAACTTGAATTGTACTTCTTTTTACTGGCTATTACATCAACTTAGAAGCTTCATGTGTGTTCTACTATGGTGCTTTTAGTGTCTCCGCATACCGCAGCACGCGACATAGCTTTGCAGACGATAAGTACAACCGTTTTAGAGAGTAGAGCGCCCAACGTGACGATCTGGCTTTAAGTCGATTCGATAACAAATGAGGAAAACGGACGGATTTCTCAGGTTTTTACTACATATGAACACTTTTCACATTCTCACGTGCAACGCGGCTGCTAGACCTCCTATCATGTGAAATCTTAAAATTATAGCTCATGCCCAAGGCACCAAAGAAGGGTAAAAAGTCAACAATCGATACCTAAAACTTGAATTGTACTACTTCTTACTGGCTATTACATCAACTTATAAGCTTCATCTGTGTTCTACTATGTTGCTTTTAGTGTCTCCGCATACCGCAGCACGCGACATAGCTTTGCAGACGATATGTACAACCGTTTCAGAGAGAAGAGCGGCCAATGTGACGATCTGGCTTTAAGTCGATTTTATAACAAATGACGAAAACGGACGTATTTCTCATGTTTTTACTATATATGAACACTTTTCTCATTCTTCCGTGCAACTTGGCTGTTAGTCCTCCTTTCATGCAGAGATTTAAGGTCCTAGCTCATGTCCAAGGCACCAAAGCCAGCTAAAAGTCAATAATCGATACCTAAAACTTGAATTGTACTACTTCTTACTGGCTATTACATCAACTTAGAAGCTTCATCTGTGTTCTACTATGGTGCTTTTAGTGTCTCCGCATACCGCAGCACGCGACATACCTTTGCAGACGATAAGTACAACCTTTTTAGAGAGTAGAGCGCCCAATGTGACGATCTGGCTTTAAGTCGATTCGATAACAAATGAGGAAAACGGACGGATTTCTCAGGTTTTTACTAAATATGAACACTTTTCACATTCTCACGTGCAACGCGGCTGCTAGACCTCCTATCATGCAAAATCTTAAGTTCCTAGCTCATGCCCAAGGCACCAAAGAAGGGTAAAAAGTCAACAATCGATACCTAAAACTTGAATTATACTACTTCTTACTGGCTATTACATCAAATTAGAGGCTTCATCTGTGTTCTACTATAATGCTTTTAGTGTCTCCGCATACCGCAGCACGCGACATACCTCTGCAGTCGATAAGTACAACCGTTTCAGAGAGAAGAGCGGCCAATGTGATGAACTGGCTTTAAGTCAATTCGATAACAAATGTCGTCACGGACGGATTTCTCTGGTTTTTACTACATATGAACACTTTTCACATTCTGCCGTGCATCTCGGCTGCTAGTCCTCCTTTCATGGAGAATCTTAAGGTCCTAGCTCATGTTCAAGTCACCAAAGCCAGCTAAGAAGCCAATAATCGATACTTATAACATGAATTGTACTACTTATTACTGGCTATTACATCAGCTTAGAAGCTTCATCTGTGTTCTACTATGGTGCTTTTAGTGTCTCCGCATACCGCAGCACGCGACATAGCTTTGCAGACGATAAGTACAACCGTTTCAGAGAGAAGAGCGGCCAATGTGACGATCTGGCTTTAAGTCGATTCCATAACAAATGGCGGAAACTGACGGATTTCTCAGGTTTTTACTACATATGAACACTTTTTACTTTCTCCCTCGCAACTCGGCTGCTAGTCCTCCTTTCATGCAGAATCTTAAGGCCCTAGCTCATGTCCAAGACACCAAAGCCAGCTAAAAAGTCAATAATCGATACCTAAAACTTGAATTGTACTACTTCTTACTGGCTATTACATCAATTTAGAATCTTCATCCGTGTTCTACTATGGTGCTTTTAGTGTCTCTGCATACCGCAGCACGCGACATAGCTTTGCAGACGATAAGTACAACCGTTTCAGAGAGAAGAGCGGCCAATGTGACGATCTGGCTTTAAGTCAATTCGATAACAAATGACGAAAACGGAAGGATTTCTCAGGTTTTTACTACATATGAACATTTTCCACATTCTCCCGTGCAACTCGGCTGCTAGTCCTCCTTTCATGCAGATTCTTAAGGTCCTAGCTCATGGTCAAGTCACCAAAGCAAGCTAAGAAGTCAATAATCGATACCTATAACACGAATTGTACTACTTCTTACTGGCTATTACATCAGCTTAGAAGCTTCATCTGTGTTCTACTATGGTGCTTTTAGTGTCTCCGCATACCGCAGCACGCGACATTGCTTTGCAGACGATAAGTACAACCGTTTCAGAGAGAAGAGCGGCCAATGTGACGATCTGGCTTTAAGTCGATTCGATAACAAATGGCGGAAACAGACGGATTTCTTTGGTTTTTACTACATATGAACACTTTTCACATTCTCCCGTGCAACTGGGATGCTAGTCCTCCTTTCATGGAGAATCATAAGGTCCTAGCTCATGTACAAGGTACCAAACCCAGCTAAAAAGTCAATAATCGATACCTATAACTTGAATTGTACTACTTCTTACTGGCTATTACATCAACTTAGAAGCTTCATCTGTGTTCTACTATGCTGCTATTAGTGTCTCCGCATACAGCAGCGCTCGACATAGCTTTGCAGACAATAAGTACAACCGTTTCAGAGAGAAGAGCGGCCAATGTGACGATCTGGCTTTAAGTCGATTCGATAACAAATGTCGAACACGGACGGATTTCTCAGGCTTTTACTACATATGAACACTTTTCTCATTCTCCCGTGCAACTCGACTGCTAGTCCTCCATTAATGAAGAATCTTAAGGTCCTAGCTCATGTCCAAGTCACCAAAGACAGCTAAAAAGTCAATAATCGATACCTAAAAGTGGAATTGTACTAATTCTTACTGGCTATTACACCAACTTAGAAGCTTCATCCGTGTTCTACTATGGTGCTTTTAGTGTCTCCACATACCGCAGCACGCGACATAGCTTTGCAGACGATAAGGACAACCGTTTCAGAGAGAAGAGCGGCCAATGTGACGATCTGGCTTTAAGTCGATTCGATAACAAATGACCAAAACGGACGTATTTCTCAGGTTTTTACTATATATGAACACTTTTCACATTCTTCCGTGAAACTCGGCTGTTAGTCGTCCTTTCATGCAGAATTTTAAGGTGCTAGCTCACGTCCAAGGCACCAAAGCCAGCTAAAAAGTCAATAATCGATACCTATAACTTGAATTGTACTTTTTCTTACTGGCTATTACATCAACTTAGAAGCTTCATGTGTGTTCTACTATGGTGCTTTTAGTGTCTCCGCATACCGCAGCACGCGACATAGCTTTGCAGACGATAAGTACAACCGTTTTAGGGAGTAGAGCGCCCAACGTGACGATCTGGCTTTAAGTCGATTCGATAACAAATGAGGAAAACGGACGGATTTCTCAGGTTTTTACTACATATGAACACTTTTCACATTCTCACGTGCAACGCGGCTGCTAGACCTCCTATCATGTAAAATCTTAAGTTCCTAGCTCATGCCCAAGGCATCAAAGAAGGGTAAAAAGTCAACAATCGATACCTAAAACTTGAATTGTACTACTTCTTACTGACTATTACATCAACTTACAAGCTTCATCTGTGTTCTACTATGGTGCTTTTAGTGTCTCCGCATGCCGCAGCACTCGACATAGCTTTGCAGACGATAAGTAAAACCGTTTCAGAGAGAAGAGCGGCCAATGTGACGATCTGGCTTTAAGTCGATTCGATAACAAATGTCGTACACGGACGGATTTCTCTGGTTTTTACTACATATGAACACTTTTCACATTCTCCCGTGCAACTCGGTTGCAAATTCTCCTTTCATGCAGAATCTTAAGGTCCTAGCTCATGTCCAAGGCACCAAAGGCAGCTAAAAAGTCAACAATCAATACCTAACACTTGAATTGGATTACTTCTTACTGGCTATTACATCAACTTAGATGCTTGATCTGTGTTCTACTATGGTGCTCTTAGTGTCTCCGCATACCGCAGCACGCGACATAGCTTTGCAGTCGATAAGTACAACCGTTTCAGAAAGAAGAGCGGCCAATGTGACGATCTGGCTTTAAGTCAATTCGATAACAAATGACGAAAACGGAAGGATTTCTCAGGTTTTTACTACATATGAACATTTTCCACATTCTCCAGTGCAACTGGGCTGCTAGTCCTCCTTTCATGCAGAATCTTATGGTCCTAGCTCATGTCCAAGGTACCAAAGCCAGCTAAAAAGTCAATAATCGATACCTATAACTAGAATTGTACTACTTCTTACTGGCTATTACATCAACTTAGAAGCTTCATCTGTGTTCTACTATGGTGCTTTTAGTGTCTCCGCATACCGCAGCACTCGACATAGCTTTGCAGACAATAAGTACAACCGTTTTAGAGAGAAGAGCGGCCAATGTTACGATCTGGTTTAAGTCGATTCGATAACAAATGTCGAACACGGACGGATTTCTCAGGCTCTTACTACATATGAACACTTTTCACATTCTCCCGTGCAACTCGACTGCTAGTCCTCCATTAATGAAGAATCTTAAGGTCCTAGCTCATGTCCAAGGCACCAAAGCCAGCTAAAAAGTCAATAATCGATACCTGAAACTTGAATTGTACTACTTCTTACTGGCTATTACATCAACTTGGCAGCTTCATCTGTGTCCTACTATGGGGCTTTTAGTGTCTCCACATACCGCAGCACGCGACATAGCTTTGCAGACGATAAGTACAACCGTTTCAGAGAGAAGAGCGGCCAATGTGACGATCTGGCTTTAAGTCGATTCGATAACAAATGTCGTCCGCGGACGGATTTCTCTGGTTTTTACTACATATGAACACTTTTCACATTCTCCCGTGCAACTCGGCTGCTAGTCCTCCTTTCATGCAGAATCTTAAGGTCCTAGCTCATGTCCAAGGCACCAAAGCCAGCTAAAAAGTCAATAATCAATACCTAAAACTTGAATTCTACTACTTCTTACTGACTATTACATCAACTTAGAAGCTTTATCTGTGTTCTACTATGGTGCTTTTAGTGTCTCCGCATACCGCAGCACGCGACATAGCTTTGCCGTCGATAAGTACAACCGTTTCACAGAGAAGAGCGGCTAATGTGACGATCTGGTTTTAAGTCGATTCGATAACAATGACGATAACGAACGGATTTTTAACTTTTTTACTACATATGAACACTTTTCACATTCTCCCGAGCAACTCGGCTGCTAGTCCTCCTTTCATGCAGAATCTTAAGGTTCTAGCCATGTCCAAGGCACAAAGCCAGCTAAAAAGTCAATAATCGATACCTAAAACTTGAATTATACTACTTCTTACTGGCTATTACATCAAATAGGAGGCTTCATCTGTATTCTACTATGGTGCTTTTAGTGTCTCCGCATACCGCAGCACGCGACATAGCTTTGCAGTCGATAAGTACAACCGTTTCAGAGAGAAGAGCGGCCAATGTGACGATCGGGCTTTAACTCAATTCGATAACAAATGACGAAAACGGAAGGATTTTTCGGGTTTTTACTACATATGAACATTTTAAACATTCTCCCGTGCAACTCGGCTGCTAGTCCTCCTTTCATGCAGAATCTTAAGGTCCTAGCCCATGTTCAAGTGAATAAGCCAGGTAAGAAGTCAATAATCGATACCTATAACATGAATTGTACTACTTCTTACTGGCTATTACATCAGCTTAGAAGCTTCATCTGTGTTCTACTATGGTGCTTTTAGTGTCTCTGGATACCGCAGCACGCGACATAGCTTTGCAGACGATAAGTACAACCGTTTCAGAGAGAAGAGCGGCCAATGTGACGATCTGGCTTTAAGTCGATTCCATAACAAATGGCGGAAACGGACGGATTTCTCAGGTTTTTACTACATATGAACACTTTTCACAGTCTCCCGTGCAACTGGGCTGCTAGTCCTCCTTTCATGCAGAATCATAAGGTCCTAGCTCATGTCCAAGGCACCAAAGCCAGCTAAAAAGTCAATAATCGATATCTAAAATTTAAATTGTACTACTTCTTACTAGCTATTACATCAACTTAGAAGCTTCATCTGTGTTCTACTATGGTGCTTTTAGTGTCTCCGCATACCGCAGCACGCGACATAGCTTTGCAGACGATAAGTACAAGCGTTTCAGACAGAAGAGCGGACAATGTGACGATCTGGCTTTACGTCGATTCGATAACAAATGACGAAAACGGACGGATTTCTCAGGTTTTTACTACAGATGAACACTTTTCATATTCTCCCATGCAAATCGGCTGCTAGTCCTCCTTTCATGCAGAATCATAAGGTCCTAGCTCATGTCCAAGGCACCAAAGCCAGCTAAAAAGTCAATAATCGATACCTAAAACTTGAATTGTACTACTTCTTACTGGCTATTACATCAGCTTAGAAGCTTCATGTGTGTTCTACTATGGTGCTTTTAGTGTCTCCGCATACCGCAGCACGAGACATAGCTTTGCAGACGATAAGTACAACCGTTTCAGAGAGAAGAGCGGCCAATGAGACGATCTGGCTTTAAGTCGATTCCATAACAAATGGCGGAAACTGACGGATTTCTCAGGTTTTTACTACATATGAACACTTTTTACTTTCTCCCTCGCAACTCGGCTGCTAGTCCTCCTTTCATGCAGAATCTTAAGGCCCTAGCTCATGTCCAAGACACCAAAGCCAGCTAAAAAGTCAATAATCGATACCTAAAACTTGAATTGTACTACTTCTTACTGGCTATTACATCAATTTAGAATCTTCATCCGTGTTCTACTATGGTGCTTTTAGTGTCTCTGCATACCGCAGCACGCGACATAGCTTTGCAGACGATAAGTACAACCGTTTCAGAGAGAAGAGCGGCCAATGTGACGATCTGGCTTTAAGTCAATTCGATAACAAATGACGAAAACGGAAGGATTTCTCAGGTTTTTACTACATATGAACATTTTCCACATTCTCCCGTGCAACTCGGCTGCTAGTCCTCCTTTCATGCAGATTCTTAAGGTCCTAGCTCATGGTCAAGTCACCAAAGCAAGCTAAGAAGTCAATAATCGATACCTATAACACGAATTGTACTACTTCTTACTGGCTATTACATCAGCTTAGAAGCTTCATCTGTGTTCTACTATGGTGCTTTTAGTGTCTCCGCATACCGCAGCACGCGACATTGCTTTGCAGACGATAAGTACAACCGTTTCAGAGAGAAGAGCGGCCAATGTGACGATCTGGCTTTAAGTCGATTCGATAACAAATGGCGGAAACAGACGGATTTCTTTGGTTTTTACTACATATGAACACTTTTCACATTCTCCCGTGCAACTGGGATGCTAGTCCTCCTTTCATGGAGAATCATAAGGTCCTAGCTCATGTACAAGGTACCAAACCCAGCTAAAAAGTCAATAATCGATACCTATAACTTGAATTGTACTACTTCTTACTGGCTATTACATCAACTTAGAAGCTTCATCTGTGTTCTACTATGCTGCTATTAGTGTCTCCGCATACAGCAGCGCTCGACATAGCTTTGCAGACAATAAGTACAACCGTTTCAGAGAGAAGAGCGGCCAATGTGACGATCTGGCTTTAAGTCGATTCGATAACAAATGTCGAACACGGACGGATTTCTCAGGCTTTTACTACATATGAACACTTTTCACATTCTCCCGTGCAACTCGACTGCTAGTCCTCCATTAATGAAGAATCTTAAGGTCCTAGCTCATGTCCAAGTCACCAAAGACAGCTAAAAAGTCAATAATCGATACCTAAAAGTGGAATTGTACTAATTCTTACTGGCTATTACATCAACTTAGAAGCTTCATCCGTGTTCTACTATGGTGCTTTTAGTGTCTCCACATACCGCAGCACGCGACATAGCTTTGCAGACGATAAGGACAACCGTTTCAGAGAGAAGAGCGGCCAATGTGACGATCTGGCTTTAAGTCGATTCGATAACAAATGACCAAAACGGACGTATTTCTCAGGTTTTTACTATATATGAACACTTTTCACATTCTTCCGTGAAACTCGGCTGTTAGTCATCCTTTCATGCAGAATTTTAAGGTGCTAGCTCACGTCCAAGGCACCAAAGCCAGCTAAAAAGTCAATAATCGATACCTATAACTTGAATTGTACTTTTTCTTACTGGCTATTACATCAACTTAGAAGCTTCATGTGTGTTCTACTATGGTGCTTTTAGTGTCTCCGCATACCGCAGCACGCGACATAGCTTTGCAGACGATAAGTACAACCGTTTTAGGGAGTAGAGCGCCCAACGTGACGATCTGGCTTTAAGTCGATTCGATAACAAATGAGGAAAACGGACGGATTTCTCAGGTTTTTACTACATATGAACACTTTTCACATTCTCAAGTGCAACGCGGCTGCTAGACCTCCTATCATGTAAAATCTTAAGTTCCTAGCTCATGCCCAAGGCAACAAAGAAGGGTAAAAAGTCAACAATCGATACCTAAAACTTGAATTGTACTACTTCTTACTGACTATTACATCAACTTACAAGCTTCATCTGTGTTCTACTATGGTGCTTTTAGTGTCTCCGCATGCCGCAGCACTCGACATAGCTTTGCAGACGATAAGTAAAACCGTTTCAGAGAGAAGAGCGGCCAATGTGACGATCTGGCTTTAAGTCGATTCGATAACAAATGTCGTACACGGACGGATTTCTCTGGTTTTTACTACATATGAACACTTTTCACATTCTCCCGTGCAACTCGGTTGCAAATTCTCCTTTCATGCAGAATCTTAAGGTCCTAGCTCATGGCCAAGGCACCAAAGGCAGCTAAAAAGTCAACAATCAATACCTAACACTTGAATTGGATTACTTCTTACTGGCTATTACATCAACTTAGATGCTTGATCTGTGTTCTACTATGGTGCTTTTAGTGTCTCCGCATACCGCAGCACGCGACATAGCTTTGCAGTCGATAAGTACAACCGTTTCAGAGAGAAGAGCGGCCAATGTGACGATCTGGCTTTAAGTCAATTCGATAACAAATGACGAAAACGGAAGGATTTCTCAGGTTTTTACTACATATGAACATTTTCCACATTCTCCAGTGCAACTGGGCTGCTAGTCCTCCTTTCATGCAGAATCTTATGGTCCTAGCTCATGTCCAAGGTACCAAAGCCAGCTAAAAAGTCAATAATCGATACCTATAACTAGAATTTTACTACTTCTTACTGGCTATTACATCAACTTAGAAGCTTCATCTGTGTTCTACTATGGTGCTTTTAGTGTCTCCGCATACCGCAGCACTCGACATAGCTTTGCAGACAATAAGTACAACCGTTTCAGAGAGAAGAGCGGCCAATGTTACGATCTGGTTTAAGTCGATTCGATAACAAATGTCGAACACGGACGGATTTCTCAGGCTCTTACTACATATGAACACTTTTCACATTCTCCCGTGCAACTCGACTGCTAGTCCTCCATTAATGAAGAATCTTAAGGTCCTAGCTCATGTCCAAGGCACCAAAGCCAGCTAAAAAGTCAATAATCGATACCTGAAACTTGAATTGTACTACTTCTTACTGGCTATTACATCAACTTGGCAGCTTCATCTGTGTCCTACTATGGGGCTTTTAGTGTCTCCACATACCGCAGCACGCGACATAGCTTTGCAGACGATAAGTACAACCGTTTCAGAGAGAAGAGCGGCCAATGTGACGATCTGGCTTTAAGTCGATTCGATAACAAATGACGTCCACGGACGGATTTCTCTGGTTTTTACTACATATGAACACTTTTCACATTCTCCCGTGCAACTCGGCTGCTAGTCCTCCTTTCATGCAGAATCTTAAGGTCCTAGCTCATGTCCAAGGCACCAAAGCCAGCTAAAAAGTCAATAATCAATACCTAAAACTTGAATTCTACTACTTCTTACTGACTATTACATCAACTTAGAAGCTTTATCTGTGTTCTACTATGGTGCTTTTAGTGTCTCCGCATACCGCAGCACGCGACATAGCTTTGCCGTCGATAAGTACAACCGTTTCACAGAGAAGAGCGGCTAATGTGACGATCTGGTTTTAAGTCGATTCGATAACAATGACGATAACGAACGGATTTTTAACTTTTTTACTACATATGAACACTTTTCACATTCTCCCGAGCAACTCGGCTGCTAGTCCTCCTTTCATGCAGAATCTTAAGGTTCTAGCCATGTCCAAGGCACAAAGCCAGCTAAAAAGTCAATAATCGATACCTAAAACTTGAATTATACTACTTCTTACTGGCTATTACATCAAATAGGAGGCTTCATCTGTATTCTACTATGGTGCTTTTAGTGTCTCCGCATGCCGCAGCACGCGACATAGCTTTGCAGTCGATAAGTACAACCGTTTCAGAGAGAAGAGCGGCCAATGTGACGATCGGGCTTTAACTCAATTCGATAACAAATGACGAAAACGGAAGGATTTTTCGGGTTTTTACTACATATGAACATTTTAAACATTCTCCCGTGCAACTCGGCTGCTAGTCCTCCTTTCATGCAGAATCTTAAGGTCCTAGCCCATGTTCAAGTGAATAAGCCAGGTAAGAAGTCAATAATCGATACCTATAACATGAATTGTACTACTTCTTACTGGCTATTACATCAGCTTAGAAGCTTCATCTGTGTTCTACTATGGTGCTTTTAGTGTCTCTGGATACCGCAGCACGCGACATAGCTTTGCAGACGATAAGTACAACCGTTTCAGAGAGAAGAGCGGCCAATGTGACGATCTGGCTTTAAGTCGATTCCATAACAAATGGCGGAAACGGACGGATTTCTCAGGTTTTTACTACATATGAACACTTTTCACAGTCTCCCGTGCAACTGGGCTGCTAGTCCTCCTTTCATGCAGAATCATAAGGTCCTAGCTCATGTCCAAGGCACCAAAGCCAGCTAAAAAGTCAATAATCGATATCTAAAATTTAAATTGTACTACTTCTTACTAGCTATTACATCAACTTAGAAGCTTCATCTGTGTTCTACTATGGTGCTTTTAGTGTCTCCGCATACCGCAGCACGCGACATAGCTTTGCAGACGATAAGTACAAGCGTTTCAGAGAGAAGAGCGGACAATGTGACGATCTGGCTTTACGTCGATTCGATAACAAATGACGAAAACGGACGGATTTCTCAGGTTTTTACTACAGATGAACACTTTTCATATTCTCCCATGCAAATCGGCTGCTAGTCCTCCTTTCATGCAGAATCATAAGGTCCTAGCTCATGTCCAAGGCACCAAAGCCAGCTAAAAAGTCAATAATCGATACCTAAAACTTGAATTGTACTACTTCTTACTGGCTATTACATCAACTTAGAAGCTTGATCTGTGTTCTACTATAGTGCTTTTACTGTCTCCGCATACCGCAGCACGCGACATAGCTTTGCAGACGATAAGTACAACCGTTTCAGAGAGAAGAGCGGCCAATGTGTCGATCTGGTTTAAGTAGATTCGATAACAAATGACGTAAACGGACGAATGTCTCAGGCTTTTACTACATATGAACATTTTTCACATTCTCCCGTGAAACTCGGCTGCTAGTCCTCCTTTCATGCAGAATCTTAAGGTCCTAGCTCATGTCCAAGGTACCAAAGCCAGCCGAAAAGTCAATAATCGATACCTAAAACTTGAATTGTACTACTTCTTACTGGCTATTACATCAACTTATAAGCTACATCTGTGTTCTACTATGGTGATTGTAGTGTCTGCGCATACCCCAGCACGCGACATAGCTTTGCAGACGATAAGTACAACCGTTTCAGAGAGAAGAGCGGCCAATGTGACGATCGGGCTTTACGTCAATTCGATAACAAATGACGAAAACGGAAGGATTTTTCAGGTTTTTACTACATATGAACATTTTAAACATTCTCCCGTGCAACTCGGCTGATAGTCTTCCATTCATGCGGAATCTTAAAGTCCTAGCTCATGTTCAAGTGACCAAAGCCAGCTAAGAAGTCAATAATCGATACCTATAACATGAATTGTACTACTTCTTACTGGCTATTACATCAGCTTAGAAGCTTCATCTGTGTTCTACTATGGTGCTTTTAGTGTCTCTGGAAACCGCAGCACGCGACATAGCTTTGCAGACGATAAGTACAACCGTTTCAGAGAGAAGAGCGGCCAATGTGACGATCTGGCTTTAAGTCGATTCCATAACAAATGGCGGAAACGGACGGATTTCTCAGGTTTTTACTACATATGAACACTTTTCACAGTCTCCCGTGCAACTGGGCTGCTAGTCCTCCTTTCATGCTGAATCATAAGGTCCTAGCTCATGTCCAAGGCACCAAAGCCAGCTAAAAAGTCAATAATCGATATCTAAAATTTAAATTGTACTACTTCTTACTAGCTATTACATCAACTTAGATGCTTCATCTGTGTTCTACTATGGTGCTTTTAGTGTCTCCGCATACCGCAGCACGCGACATAGCTTTGCAGTCGATAAGTACAACCGTTTCAGAGAGAAGAGCGGCTAATGTGACGATCTGGCCCTAAGTCGATTCGATAACAATGACGATAACGAACGGATTTTTAACGTTTTTACTACATATGAACACTTTTCACATTCTCCCGTGCAACTCGGCTGCTAGTCCTCCTTTCATGCAGAATCTTAAGGTCCTAGCTCATGTTCAAGTGACCAAAGCCAGCTAAGAAGTCATTAATCGATACCTATAACATGAACTGTACTACTTCTTACTGGCTATTACATCAGCTTAGAAGCTTCATCTGTGTTCTACTATGGTGCTTTTAGTGTCTCCGGATACCGCAGCACGCGACATAGCTTTGCAGACGATAAGTACAACCGTTTCAGAGAGAAGAGCGGCCAATGTGACGATCTGGCTTTAAGTCGATTCCATAACAAATGGCGGAAACGGACGGATTTCTCAGGTTTTTACTACATATGAACACTTTTCACAGTCTCCCGTGCAACTGGGCTGCTAGTCCTCCTTTCATGCAGAATCATAAGGTCCTAGCTCATGTCCAAGGCACCAAAGCCAGCTAAAAAGTCAATAATCGATATCCAAAAATTTAAATTGTACTACTTCTTACTAGCTAATACATCAACTTAGAAGCTTCATCTGTGTTCTACTATGGTGCTTTTAGTGTCTCCGCATACCGCAGCACGCGACATAGCTTTGCAGTCGATAAGTACAACCGTTTCAGAGAGAAGAGCGGCCAATGTGACGATCTGGTTTAAGTCGATTCGATAACAAATGTCGAACACGTACGGATTTCTCAGGCTTTTACTACATATGAACACTTTTCACATTCTCCCGTGCAACTCCGCTGCTAGTCCTCCATTAATGAAGAATCTTAAGGTCCTAGGTCATGTCCAAGGCACCAAAGCCAGCTAAAAAGTCAATAATCGATACCTGAAACTTGAATTGTACTACTTCTTACTGGCTATTACATCAACTTGGCAGCTTCATCTGTGTCCTACTATGGGGCTTTTAGTGTCTCCACATACCGCAGCACGCGACATAGCTTTGCAGACGATAAGGACAACCGTTTCAGAGAGAAGAGCGGCCAATGTGACGATCTGGCTTTAAGTCGATTCGATAACAAATGACCAAAACGGACGTATTTCTCAGGTTTTTACTATATATGAACACTTTTCACATTCTTCCGTGAAACTCGGCTGTTAGTCGTCCTTTCATGCAGAATTTTAAGGTGCTAGCTCACGTCCAAGGCACCAAAGCCAGCTAAAAAGTCAATAATCGATATCTAAAATTTAAATTGTACTACTTCTTACTAGCTATTACATCAACTTAGAAGCTTCATCTGTGTTCTACTATGGTGCTTTTAGTGTCTCCGCATACCGCAGCACGCGACATAGCTTTGCAGACGATAAGTACAAGCGTTTCAGAGAGAAGAGCGGACAATGTGACGATCTGGCTTTACGTCGATTCGATAACAAATGACGAAAACGGACGGATTTCTCAGGTTTTTACTACAGATGAACACTTTTCATATTCTCCCATGCAAATCGGCTGCTAGTCCTCCTTTCATGCAGAATCATAAGGTCCTAGCTCATGTCCAAGGCACCAAAGCCAGCTAAAAAGTCAATAATCGATACCTAAAACTTGAATTGTACTACTTCTTACTGGCTATTACATCAACTTAGAAGCTTGATCTGTGTTCTACTATAGTGCTTTTACTGTCTCCGCATACCGCAGCACGCGACATAGCTTTGCAGACGATAAGTACAACCGTTTCAGAGAGAAGAGCGGCCAATGTGACGATCTGGTTTAAGTAGATTCGATAACAAATGACGTAAACGGACGAATGTCTCAGGCTTTTACTACATATGAACATTTTTCACATTCTCCCGTGAAACTCGGCTGCTAGTCCTCCTTTCATGCAGAATCTTAAGGTCCTAGCTCATGTCCAAGGTACCAAAGCCAGCCGAAAAGTCAATAATCGATACCTAAAACTTGAATTGTACTACTTCTTACTGGCTATTACATCAACTTATAAGCTACATCTGTGTTCTACTATGGTGATTGTAGTGTCTGCGCATACCGCAGCACGCGACATAGCTTTGCAGACGATAAGTACAACCGTTTCAGAGAGAAGAGCGGCCAATGTGACGATCGGGCTTTACGTCAATTCGATAACAAATGACGAAAACGGAAGGATTTTTCAGGTTTTTACTACATATGAACATTTTAAACATTCTCCCGTGCAACTCGGCTGATAGTCTTCCATTCATGCAGAATCTTAAAGTCCTAGCTCATGTTCAAGTGACCAAAGCCAGCTAAGAAGTCAATAATCGATACCTATAACATGAACTGTACTACTTCTTACTGGCTATTACATCAGCTTAGAAGCTTCATCTGTGTTCTACTATGGTGCTTTTAGTGTCTCCGGATACCGCAGCACGCGACATAGCTTTGCAGACGATAAGTACAACCGTTTCAGAGAGAAGAGCGGCCAATGTGACGATCTGGTTTAAGTCGATTCGATAACAAATGTCGAACACGTACGGATTTCTCAGGCTTTTACTACATATGAACACTTTTCACATTCTCCCGTGCAACTCCGCTGCTAGTCCTCCATTAATGAAGAATCTTAAGGTCCTAGGTCATGTCCAAGGCACCAAAGCCAGCTAAAAAGTCAATAATCGATACCTGAAACTTGAATTGTACTACTTCTTACTGGCTATTACATCAACTTGGCAGCTTCATCTGTGTCCTACTATGGGGCTTTTAGTGTCTCCACATACCGCAGCACGCGACATAGCTTTGCAGACGATAAGTACAACCGTTTCAGAGAGAAGAGCGGCTAATGTGACGATCTGGCTTTAAGTCGATTCGATAACAATGACGATAACGAACGGATTTTTAACGTTTTTACTACATATGAACACTTTTCACATTCTCCCGTGCAACTCGGCTGCTAGTCCTCCTTTCATGCAGAATCATAAGGTCCTAGCTCATGTCCAAGGCACCAAAGCCAGCTAAAAAGTCAATAATCGATACCTAAAACTTGAATTGTACTACTTCTTACTGGCTATTACTTCAACTTAGAAGCTTCATCTGTGTTCTACTATGGTGCTTTTAGTGTCTCCACATACCGCAGCACGCTACATAGCTTTGCAGACGATAAGTACAACCGTTTCAGAGAGAAGAGCGGCTAATGTGACGATCTGGCTTTAAGTCGATTCGATAACAATGACGATAACGAACGGATTTTTAACGTTTTTACTACATATGAACACTTTTCACATTCTCCCGTGCAACTCGGCTGCTAGTCCTCCTTTCCTGCAGAATCTTAAGGTCCTAGCCATGTCCAAGGCACCAAAGCCAGCTAAAAAGTCAATAATCGATACCTAAAACTTGAATTATACTACTTCTTACTGGCTATTACATCAAATTGGAGGCTTCATCTGTATTCTACTATGGTGCTTTTAGTGTCTCCGCATACCGCAGCACGCGACATAGCTTTGCAGTCGATAAGTACAACCGTTTCAGAGAGAAGAGCGGCTAATGTGACGATCTGGCTTTAAGTCGATTCGATAACAATGACGATAACGAACGGATTTTTAACGTTTTTACTACATATGAACACTTTTCACATTCTCCCGTGCAACTCGGCTGCTAGTCCTCCTTTCATGCAGAATCTTAAGGTTCTAGCCATGTCCAACGCACAAAGCCAGCTAAAAAGTCAATAATCGATACCTAAAACTTGAATTATACTACATCTTACTGGCTATTACATCAAATTGGAGGATTCATCTGTATTCTACTATGGTGCTTTTAGTGTCTCCGCATACCGCAGCACGCGACATAGCTTTGCAGTCGAAAAGTACAAGCGTTTCAGAGAGAAGAGCGGCCAATGTGACGATCGGGCTTTAAGTCAATTCGATAACAAATGACGAAAACGGAAGGATTTTTCAGGTTTTTACTACATATGAACATTTTAAACATTCTCCCGTGCAACTCGGCTGCTAGTCCTCCTTTCATGCAGAATCTTAAGGTCCTAGCTCATGTTCAAGTGACCAAAGCCATCTAAGAAGTCAATAATCGATACCTATAACATGAACTGTACTACTTCTTACTGGCTATTACATCAGCTTTGAAGCTTCATCTGTGTTCTACTATGGTGCTTTTAGTGTCTCCGGATACCGCAGCACGCGACATAGCTTTGCAGACGATAAGTACAACCGTTTCAGAGAGAAGAGCGGCCAATGTGACGATCTGGCTTTAAGTCGATTCCATAACAAATGGCGGAAACGGACGGATTTCTCAGGTTTTTACTACATATGAGCACTTTTCACAGTCTCCCGTGCAACTGGGCTGCTAGTCCTCCTTTCATGCAGAATCATAAAGTCCTAGCTGATGTCCAAGGCACCAAAGCCAGCTAAAAAGTCAATAATCGATATCTAAAATTTAAATTGTACTACTTCTTACTAGCTAATACATCAGCTTAGAAGCTTCATCTGTGTTCTACTATGGTGCTTTTAGTGTCTCCGCATACCGCAGCACGCGACATAGCTTTGCAGTCGATAAGTACAACCGTTTCAGAGAGAAGAGCGGCTAATGTGACGATCTGGCTTAAAGTCGATTCGATAACAATGACGATAACGAACGGATTTTTAACGTTTTTACTACATATGAACACTTTTCACATTCTCCCGTGCAACTCGGCTGCTAGTCCTCCTTTCCTGCAGAATCTTAAGGTCCTAGCCATGTCCAAGGCACCAAAGCCAGCCAAAAAGTCAATAATCGATACCTAAAACTTGAATTATACTACTTCTTACTGGCTATTACATCAAATTGGAGGCTTCATCTGTATTCTACTATGGTGCTTTTAGTGTCTCCGCATACCGCAGCACGCGACATAGCTTTGCAGTCGATAAGTACAACCGTTTCAGAGAGAAGAGCGGCCAATGTGACGATCTGGTTTAAGTCGATTCGATAACAAATGTCGACCACGGACGGATTTCTCAGGCTTTTACTACATATGAACACTTTTCACATTCTCCCGTGCAACTCGGCTGCTAGTCCTCCATTAATGAAGAATCTTAAGGTCCTAGCTCATGTCCAAGGCACCAAAGCCAGCTAAAAAGTCAATAATCGATACCTGAAACTTGAATTGTACTACTTCTTACTGGCTATTACATCAACTTGACAGCTTCATCTGTGTCCTACTATGGCGCTTTTAGTGTCTCTACATACCGCAGCACGCGACATAGCTTTGCAGACGATAAGTACAACCGTTTAAGAGAGAAGAGCGGCCAATGTGACGATCTGGCTTTAAGTCGATTCGATAACAAATGACGAAAACGGACGTATTTCTCAGATTTTTACTATATATGAACACTTTTCAAATTCTTCCGTGCAACTTGGCTGTTAGTCCTCCTTTCATGCAGAATTTTAAGGTCCTAGCTCATGTCCAAGGCACCAAAGCCAGCTAAAAAGTCAATAATCGATACCTATAACTTGAATTGTACTACTTCTTACTGGCTATTACATCAACTTAGAAGCTTCATCTGTGATCTACTATGATGCTTTTAGTGTCTCCGCATACCGCAGCACGCGAAATAGCTTTGCAGACGATAAGTACAACCGTTTTAGAGAGTAGAGCGCCCAATGTGACGATCTGGCTTTAAGTCGATTCGATAACAAATGACGAAAACGGACGGATTTCTCTGGTTTTTACTACATATGAACACTTTTCACATTCTCACGTGCAACGCGGCTGCTAGACCTCCTATCTTGCAAAATCTTAAGTTCCTAGCTCATGCCCAAGGCACAAAAGAAGGGTAAAATGGTAACAATCGATACCTAAAACTTGAATTGTACTACTTCTTAATGGCTATTACATCAACTTGGAAGCTTCATCTGTGTTCTACTATGGTGCTTTTAGTGTCTCCGCATGCCGCAGCACTCGACATAGCTTTGCAGACGATAAGTACAACCGTTTCAGAGAGAAGAGCGGCTAATGTGACGATCTGGCCCTAAGTCGATTCCATAACAAATGGCGGAAACTGACGGATTTCTCAGGTTTTTACTACATATGAACACTTTTCACATTCTCCCGTGCAACTCGGCTGCTAGTCCTCCATTCATGCAGAATCATAAGGTCCTAGCTCATGTCCAAGGTCCCAAGCCAGCTAAAAAGTCAATAATCGATACCTAAAACTTGAATTGTACTACTTCTTACTGGCTATTACATCAACTTAGAAGCTTCATCTGTGTTCTACTATGGTGCTTTTAGTGTCTCCATATACCGCAGCACGCGACATAGCTTTGCAGACGATAAGTACAACCGTTTCAGAGAGAAGAGCGGCCAATGTGACGATCTGGCTTTAAGTCGATTCGATAACAAATGTCGTCCACGGACGGATTTCTCTGGTTTTTACTACATATGAACACTTTTCACATTCTCCCGTGCAACTCGGCTGCTAGTCCTCCTTTCATGCAGAATCTTAAGGTCCTAGCTCATGTCCAAGGCACCAAAGCCAGCTAAAAAGTCAATAATCAAAACCTAAAACTTGAATTCTACTACTTCTTACTGACTATTACATCAACTTAGAAGCTTTATCTGTGTTCTACTATGGTGCTTTTAGTGTCTCCGCATACCGCAGCACGCGACATAGCTTTGCAGTCGATAAGTACAACCGTTTCAGAGAGAAGAGCGGCTAATGCGACGATCTGGCCCTAAGTCGATTCGATAACAATGACGATAACGAACGGATTTTTAACGTTTTTACTACATATGAACACTTTTCACATTCTCCCGTGCAACTCGGCTGCTAGTCCTCCTTTCATGCAGAATCTTAAGGTTCTAGCCATGTCCAAGGCACAAAGCCAGCTAAAAAGTCAATAATCGATACCTAAAACTTGAATTATACTACTTCTTACTGGCTATTACATCAAATTGGATTCTTCATCTGTATTCTACTATGGTGATTTAGTGTCTCCGCATACCGCAGCACGCGACATAGCTTTGCAGTCGATAAGTACAACCGTTTCAGAGAGAAGAGCGGCCAATGTGACGATCGGGCTTTAAGTCGATTCGATAACAAATGACGAGAACGGAAGGATTTTTCAGGTTTTTACTACATATGAACATTTTAAACATTCTCCCGTGCAACTCGGCTGCTAGTCCTCCTTTCATGCAGAATCTTAAGGTCCTAGCTCATGTTCAAGTGACCAAAGCCAGCTAAGAAGTCAATAATCGATACCTATAACATGAACTGTACTACTTCTTACTGGCTATTACATCAGCTTAGAAGCTTCATCTGTGTTCTACTATGGTGCTTTTAGTGTCTCCGGATACCGCAGCACGCGACATAGCTTTGCAGACGATAAGTACAACCGTTTCAGAGAGAAGAGCGGCCAATGTGACGATCTGGCTTTAAGTCGATTCCATAACAAATGGCGGAAACGGACGGATTTCTCAGGTTTTTACTACATATGAACACTTTTCACAGTCTCCCGTGCAACTGGGCTGCTAGTCCTCCTTTCATGCAGAATCATAAGGTCCTAGCTCATGTCCAAGGCACCAAAGCCAGCTAAAAAGTCAATAATCGATATCCAAAAATTTAAATTGTACTACTTCTTACCAGCTAATACATCAACTTAGAAGCTTCATCTGTGTTCTACTATGGTGATTTTAGTGTCTCCGCATACCGCAGCACGCGACATAGCTTTGCAGTCGATAAGTACAACCGTTTCAGAGAGAAGAGCGGCCAATGTGACGATCTGGTTTAAGTCGATTCGATAACAAATGTCGAACACGGACGGATTTCTCAGGCTTTTACTACATATGAACACTTTTCACATTCTCCCGTGCAACTCGGCTGCTAGTCCTCCATTAATGAAGAATCTTAAGGTCCTAGCTCATGTCCAAGGCACCAAAGCCAGCTAAAAAGTCAATAATCGATACCTGAAACTTGAATTGTACTACTTCTTACTGGCTATTACATCAACTTGGCAGCTTCATCTGTGTCCTACTATGGGGCTTTTAGTGTCTCCACATACCGCAGCACGCGACATAGCTTTGCAGACGATAAGTACAACCATTTCAGAGAGAAGAGCGGCCAATGTGACGATCTGGCTTTAAGTCGATTCCATAACAAATGGCGGAAACTGACGGATTTCTCAGGTTTTTACTACATATGAACACTTTTCACATTCTCCCGTGCAACTCGGCTGCTAGTCCTCCTTTCATGCAGAATCATAAGGTCCTAGCTCATGTCCAAGGTACCAAAGCCAGCTAAAAAGTCAATAATCGATACCTAAAACTTGAATTGTACTACTTCTTACTGGCTATTACATCAACTTAGAAGCTTCATCTGTGTTCTACTATGGTGCTTTTAGTGTCTCCACATACCGCAGCCCGCGACATAGCTTTGCAGACGATAAGTACAACCGTTTCAGAGAGAAGAGCGGCTAATGTGACGATCTGGCTTTAAGTCGATTCGATAACAATGACGATAACGAACGGATTTTTATCGTTTTTACTACATATGAACACTTTTCACATTCTCCCGTGCAACTCGGCTGCTAGTCCTCCTTTCCTGCAGAATCTTAAGGTCCTAGCCATGTCCAAGGCACCAAAGCCAGCTAAAAAGTCAATAATCGATACCTAAAACTTGAATTATACTACTTCTTACTGGCTATTACATCAAATTGGAGGCTTCATCTGTATTCTACTATGGTGCTTTTAGTGTCTCCGCATACCGCAGCACGCGACATAGCTTTGCAGTCGATAAGTACAACCGTTTCAGAGAGAAGAGCGGCTAATGTGACGATCTGGCTTTAAGTCGATTCGATAACAATGACGATAACGAACGGATTTTTAACGTTTTTACTACATATGAACACTTTTCACATTCTCCCGTGCAACTCGGCTGCTAGTCCTCCTTTCATGCAAAATCTTAAGGTTCTAGCCATGTCCAAGGCACAAAGCCAGCTAAAAAGTCAATAATCGATACCTAAAACTTGAATTATACTACTTCTTACTGGCTATTACATCAAATTGGAGGCTTCATCTGTATTCTACTATGGTGCTTTTAGTGTCTCCGCATACCGCAGCACGCGACATAGCTTTGCGGTCGAAAAGTACAAGCGTTTCAGAGAGAAGAGCGGCCAATGTGACGATCGGGCTTTAAGTCAATTCGATAACAAATGACGAAAACGGAAGGATTTTTCAGGTTTTTACTACATATGAACATTTTAAACATTCTCCCGTGCAACTCGGCTGCTAGTCCTCCTTTCATGCAGAATCATAAGGTCCTAGCTCATGTTCAAGTGACCAAAGCCAGCTAAGAAGTCAATAATCGATACCTATAACATGAACTGTACTACTTCTTACTGGCTATTACATCAGCTTAGAAGCTTCATCTGTGTTCTACTATGGTGCTTTTAGTGTCTCCAGATACCGCAGCACGCGACATAGCTTTGCAGACGATAAGTACAACCGTTTCAGAGAGAAGAGCGGCCAATGTGACGATCTGGCTTTAAGTCGATTCCATAACAAATGGCGGAAACGGACGGATTTCTCAGGTTTTTACTACATATGAACACTTTTCACAGTCTCCCGTGCAACTGGGCTGCTAGTCCTCCTTTCATGCAGAATCATAAGGTCCTAGCTCATGTCCAAGGCACCAAAGCCAGCTAAAAAGTCAATAATCGATATCCAAAAATTTAAATTGTACTACTTCTTACCAGCTAATACATCAACTTAGAAGCTTCATCTGTGTTCTACTATGGTGATTTTAGTGTCTCCGCATACCGCAGCACGCGACATAGCTTTGCAGTCGATAAGTACAACCGTTTCAGAGAGAAGAGCGGCCAATGTGACGATCTGGTTTAAGTCGATTCGATAACAAATGTCGAACACGGACGGATTTCTCAGGCTTTTACTACATATGAACACTTTTCACATTCTCCCGTGCAACTCGGCTGCTAGTCCTCCATTAATGAAGAATCTTAAGGTCCTAGCTCATGTCCAAGGCACCAAAGCCAGCTAAAAAGTCAATAATCGATACCTGAAACTTGAATTGTACTACTTCTTACTGGCTATTACATCAACTTGGCAGCTTCATCTGTGTCCTACTATGGGGCTTTTAGTGTCTCCACATACCGCAGCACGCGACATAGCTTTGCAGACGATAAGTACAACCATTTCAGAGAGAAGAGCGGCCAATGTGACGATCTGGCTTTAAGTCGATTCCATAACAAATGGCGGAAACTGACGGATTTCTCAGGTTTTTACTACATATGAACACTTTTCACATTCTCCCGTGCAACTCGGCTGCTAGTCCTCCTTTCATGCAGAATCATAAGGTCCTAGCTCATGTCCAAGGTACCAAAGCCAGCTAAAAAGTCAATAATCGATACCTAAAACTTGAATTGTACTACTTCTTACTGGCTATTACATCAACTTAGAAGCTTCATCTGTGTTCTACTATGGTGCTTTTAGTGTCTCCACATACCGCAGCCCGCGACATAGCTTTGCAGACGATAAGTACAACCGTTTCAGAGAGAAGAGCGGCTAATGTGACGATCTGGCTTTAAGTCGATTCGATAACAATGACGATAACGAACGGATTTTTATCGTTTTTACTACATATGAACACTTTTCACATTCTCCCGTGCAACTCGGCTGCTAGTCCTCCTTTCCTGCAGAATCTTAAGGTCCTAGCCATGTCCAAGGCACCAAAGCCAGCTAAAAAGTCAATAATCGATACCTAAAACTTGAATTATACTACTTCTTACTGGCTATTACATCAAATTGGAGGCTTCATCTGTATTCTACTATGGTGCTTTTAGTGTCTCCGCATACCGCAGCACGCGACATAGCTTTGCAGTCGATAAGTACAACCGTTTCAGAGAGAAGAGCGGCTAATGTGACGATCTGGCTTTAAGTCGATTCGATAACAATGACGATAACGAACGGATTTTTAACGTTTTTACTACATATGAACACTTTTCACATTCTCCCGTGCAACTCGGCTGCTAGTCCTCCTTTCATGCAAAATCTTAAGGTTCTAGCCATGTCCAAGGCACAAAGCCAGCTAAAAAGTCAATAATCGATACCTAAAACTTGAATTATACTACTTCTTACTGGCTATTACATCAAATTGGAGGCTTCATCTGTATTCTACTATGGTGCTTTTAGTGTCTCCGCATACCGCAGCACGCGACATAGCTTTGCGGTCGAAAAGTACAAGCGTTTCAGAGAGAAGAGCGGCCAATGTGACGATCGGGCTTTAAGTCAATTCGATAACAAATGACGAAAACGGAAGGATTTTTCAGGTTTTTACTACATATGAACATTTTAAACATTCTCCCGTGCAACTCGGCTGCTAGTCCTCCTTTCATGCAGAATCATAAGGTCCTAGCTCATGTTCAAGTGACCAAAGCCAGCTAAGAAGTCAATAATCGATACCTATAACATGAACTGTACTACTTCTTACTGGCTATTACATCAGCTTAGAAGCTTCATCTGTGTTCTACTATGGTGCTTTTAGTGTCTCCAGATACCGCAGCACGCGACATAGCTTTGCAGACGATAAGTACAACCGTTTCAGAGAGAAGAGCGGCCAATGTGACGATCTGGCTTTAAGTCGATTCCATAACAAATGGCGGAAACGGACGGATTTCTCAGGTTTTTACTACATATGAACACTTTTCACAGTCTCCCGTGCAACTGGGCTGCTAGTCCTCCTTTCATGCAGAATCATAAGGTCCTAGCTCATGTCCAAAGCACCAAAGCCAGCTAAAAAGTCAATAATCGATATCTAAAATTTAAATTGTACTACTTCTTACTAGCTAATACATCAGCTTAGAAGCTTCATCTGTGTTCTACTATGGTGCTTTTAGTGTCTCCGCATACCGCAGCACGCGACATAGCTTTGCTGTCGATAAGTACAACCGTTTCAGAGAGAAGAGCGGCTAATGTGACGATTTGGCTTTAAGTCGATTCGATAACAATAACGATAACGAACGGATTTTTAACGTTTTTACTACATATGAACACTTTTCACATTCTCCCGTGCAACTCGGCTGCTAGTCCTCCTTTCCTGCAGAATCTTAAGGTCCTAGCCATGTCCAAGGCACCAAAGCCAGCTAAAAAGTCAATAATCGATACCTAAAACTTGAATTATACTACTTCTTACTGGCTATTACATCAAATTGGAGGCTTCATCTGTATTCTACTATGGTGCTTTTAGTGTCTCCGCATACCGCAGCACGCGACATAGCTTTACAGTCGATAAGTACAACCGTTTCAGAGAGAAGAGCGGCCAATGTGACGATCTGGTTTAAGTCGATTCGATAACAAATGTCGAACACGGACGGATTTCTCAGGCTTTTACTACATATGAACACTTTTCATATTCTCCCGTGCAACTCGGCTGCTAGTCCTCCATTAATGAAGAATCTTAAGGTCCTAGCTCATGTCCAAGGCACCAAAGCCAGCTAAAAAGTCAATATTCAATACCTAAAACTGGTATTGTACTAATTCTTACTGGCTATTACATCATCTTAGAAGCTTCATCTGTGTTCTACTATGGTGCTTTTAGTGTCTCCGCAAACCGCAGCACGCGACATAGCTTTCACACGATAAGTACAACCGTTTCAGAGAGAAGAGCGGCCAATGTGACGATCTGGCTTTAAGTCGATTCGATAACAAATGACGAAAACGGACGGGTTTCTCAGGTTTTTACTACATATGAACACTTTTCACATTCCCCCGTGCAACTCGGCTGCTAGTCCTCCTTTCATGCAGATTCTTATGGTCCTAGCTCATGTCCAAGGCACCAAAGCCAGCAAGAAAGTCAATAATCGATACCTAAAACTTGAATTGTACTACTTCTTACTTTCTATTACATCAACTTAGAAACTTCATCTGTGTTCTACTATGGTGCTTTTAGTGTCTCCGCATACGGCAGCACGCGACATAGCTTTGCAGTCGATTAGTACAACCGTTTCAGAGAGAAGAGCGGCTAATGTGACGATCTGGCTTTAAGTCGATTCGATAACAATGACGATAACGAACGGATTTTTAAGGTTTTTACTACATATGAACACTTCTCACATTCTCCCGTGCAACTCGGCTGCTAGTCCTCCTTTCATGCAGAATCTTAAGGTCCTAGCCATGTCCAAGGCACCAAAGCCAGCTAAAAAGTCAATAATCGATACCTAAAACTTGAATTATACTACTTCTTACTGGCTATTACATCAAATTAGAGGCTTCATCTGTGTTCTACTATGGTGCTTTTAGTATCTTCGCGTACCGCAGCCCGCGACATAGGTTTGCAGTCGATAAGTACAACGTTTCAGAGAGAAGAGCGGCCAATGTGACGATCTGGCTGTAAGTCAATTCGATAACAAATGACGAAAACGGAAGGATTTCTCAGGTTTTTACTACATATGAACATTTTCCACATTCTCCAGTGCAACTCGGCTGCTAGTCCTCCCTTCATGCAGAATGTTAAGGTCCTAGCTCATGTTCAAGTGACCAAAGCCAGCTAAGAAGTCAATAATCGATACCTATAACATGAATTGTACTACTTCTTACTGGCTATTACATCAGCTTAGAAGCTTCATCTGTGTTCTACTATGGTGCTTTTAGTGTCTCCACATACCGCAGCACGCGACATAGCTTTGCAGACGATAAAGACAACCGTTTCAGAGAGAAGAGCGGCCAATGTGTCGATCTGGCTTTAAGTCGATTCGATAACAAATGACGAAAACGGACGGATTTCTCAGGTTTTTACTACATATGAACACTTTTCACATTCTCCCCTGCAACTCGGCTGCTAGTCCTCCTTTCCTGCAGAATCTTAAGGTCCTAGCCATGTCCAAGGCACCAAAGCCAGCTAAAAAATCAATAATCGATACCTAAAACTTGAATTATACTACTTCTTAATGGCTATTACATCAAATTAGAGGCTTCATCTGTGTTCTACTATGGTGCTTTTAGTGTCTCCGCATACCGCAGCACGCGACATAGCTTTGCAGTCGATAAGTACAACCGTTTCAGAGAGAAGAGCGGCCAATGTGACGATCTGGCTTTAAGTCAATTCGATAACAAATGACGAAAACGTACGGATTTCTCAGGTTTTTACTACATATGAACATTTTCCACATTCTCCAGTGCAACTGGGCTGCTAGTCCTCCTTTCATGCAGAATCATAAGGTCCTAGCTCATGTCCAAGGTACCAAAGCCAGCTAAAAAGTCAATAATCGATACCTATAACTAGAATTGTACTACTTCTTACTGGCTATTACATCAACTTAGAAGCTTCATCTGTGTTCTACTATGGTGCTTTTAGTGTCTCCGCATACCGCAGCACTCGACATAGCTTTGCAGACAATAAGTACAACCGTTTCAGAGAGAAGAGCGGCCAATTTGACGATCTGTTTTAAGTCGATTCGATAACAAATGTCGAACACGACGGATTTCTCACGCTCTTACTACATATGAACATTTTTCACATTCTCCCGTGCAACTCGGCTGCTAGTCCTTCATTAATGAAGAATATTAAGGTCCTAGCTCATGTCCAAGGCACCAAAGCCAGCTAAAAAGTCAATAATCGATACCTGAAACTTGAATTGTACTACTTCTTACTGGCTATTACATCAACTTGGCAGCTTCATCTGTGTCCTACTATGGGGCTTTTAGTGTCTCCACATACCGCAGCACGCGACATAGCTTTGCAGACGATAAGTACAACCGTTTCAGAGAGAAGAGCGGCCAATGTGACGATCTGGCTTTAAGTCGATTCGATAACAAATGTCGTCCACGGACGGATTTCTCTGGTTTTTACTACATATGAACACTTTTCACATTCTCCCGTGCAACTCGGCTGCTAGTCCTCCTTTCATGCAGAATCTTAAGGTCCTAGCTCATGTCCAAGGCACCACAGGCAGCTAAAAAGTCAATAATCAATACCTAAAACTTGAATTCTACTACTTCTTACTGACTATTACATCAACTTAGAAGCTTTATCTGTGTTCTACTATGGTGCTTTTAGTGTCTCCGCATACCGCAGCACGCGACATAGCTTTGCGGTCGATAAGTACAACCGTTTCAGAGAGAAGAGCGGCTAATGTGACGATCTGGCTTTAAGTCGATTCGATAACAATGACGATAACGAACGGATTTTTAACGTTTTTACTACATATGAACACTTTTCACATTCTCCCATGCAACTCGGCTGCTAGTCCTCCTTTCATGCAGAATCTTAGGGTTCTAGCCATGTCCAAGGCACAAAGCCAGCTAAAAAGTCAATAATCGATACCTAAAACTTGAATTATACTACTTCTTACTGGCTATTACATCAAATTGGAGGCTTCATCTGTATTCTACTATGGTGCTTTTAGTGTCTCCGCATACCGCAGCACGCGACATAGCTTTGCAGTCGATAAGTACAACCGTTTCAGAGAGAAGAGCGGCCAATGTGACGATCGGGCCTTAAGTCAATTCGATAACAAATGACGAAAACGGAAGGATTTTTCAGGTTTTTACTACATATGAACATTTTAAACATTCTCCCGTGCAACTCGGCTGCTAGTCCTCCTTTCATGCAGAATCTTAAGGTCCTAGCTCATGTTCAAGTGACCAAAGCCATCTAAGAAGTCAATAATCGATACCTATAACATGAATTGTACTACTTCTTACTGTCTATTACATCAGCTTAGAAGCTTCATCTGTGTTCTACTATGGTGCTTTTAGTGTCTCCGGATACCGCAGCACGCGACATAGCTTTGCAGACGATAAGTACAACCGTTTCAGAGAGAAGAGCGGCCAATGTGACGATCTGGCTTTAAGTCGATTCCATAACAAATGGCGGAAACGGACGGATTTCTCAGGTTTTTACTACATATGAACACTTTTCACAGTCTCCCGTGCAACTGGGCTGCTAGTCCCCCTTTCATGCAGAATCATAAGGTCCTAGCTCATGTCCAAGGCACCAAAGCCAGCTAAAAAGTCAATAATCGATATCTAAAATTTAAATTGTACTACTTCTTACTAGCTATTACATCAACTTAGAAGCTTCATCTGTGTTCTACTATGGTGCTTTTAGTGTCTCCGCATACCGCAGCCCGCGACATAGGTTTGCAGTCGATAAGTACAACGTTTCAGAGAGAAGAGCGGCCAATGTGACGATCTGGCTGTAAGTCAATTCGATAACAAATGACGAAAACGGAAGGATTTCTCAGGTTTTTACTACATATGAACATTTTCCACATTCTCCAGTGCAACTCGGCTGCTAGTCCTCCTTTCATGCAGAATGTTAAGGTCCTAGCTCATGTTCAAGTGACCAAAGCCAGCTAAGAAGTCAATAATCGATACCTATAACATGAATTGTACTACTTCTTACTGGCTATTACATCAGCTTAGAAGCTTCATCTGTGTTCTACTATGGTGCTTTTAGTGTCTCCGGATACCGCAGCACGCGACATAGCTTTGCAGACGATAAGTACAACCGTTTCAGAGAGAAGAGCGGCCAATGTGACGATCTGGCTTTAAGTCGATTCCATAACAAATGGCGGAAACGGACGGATTTCTCAGGTTTTTACTACATATGAACACTTTTCACAGTCTCCCGTGCAACTGGGCTGCTAGTCCCCCTTTCATGCAGAATCATAAGGTCCTAGCTCATGTCCAAGGCACCAAAGCCAGCTAAAAAGTCAATAATCGATATCTAAAATTTAAATTGTACTACTTCTTACTAGCTATTACATCAACTTAGAAGCTTCATCTGTGTTCTACTATGGTGCTTTTAGTGTCTCCGCATACCGCAGCCCGCGACATAGGTTTGCAGTCGATAAGTACAACGTTTCAGAGAGAAGAGCGGCCAATGTGACGATCTGGCTGTAAGTCAATTCGATAACAAATGACGAAAACGGAAGGATTTCTCAGGTTTTTACTACATATGAACATTTTCCACATTCTCCAGTGCAACTCGGCTGCTAGTCCTCCCTTCATGCAGAATGTTAAGGTCCTAGCTCATGTTCAAGTGACCAAAGCCAGCTAAGAAGTCAATAATCGATACCTATAACATGAATTGTACTACTTCTTACTGGCTATTACATCAGCTTAGAAGCTTCATCTGTGTTCTACTATGGTGCTTTTAGTGTCTCCACATACCGCAGCACGCGACATAGCTTTGCAGACGATAAAGACAACCGTTTCAGAGAGAAGAGCGGCCAATGTGTCGATCTGGCTTTAAGTCGATTCGATAACAAATGACGAAAACGGACGGATTTCTCAGGTTTTTACTACATATGAACACTTTTCACATTCTCCCCTGCAACTCGGCTGCTAGTCCTCCTTTCCTGCAGAATCTTAAGGTCCTAGCCATGTCCAAGGCACCAAAGCCAGCTAAAAAATCAATAATCGATACCTAAAACTTGAATTATACTACTTCTTAATGGCTATTACATCAAATTAGAGGCTTCATCTGTGTTCTACTATGGTGCTTTTAGTGTCTCCGCATACCGCAGCACGCGACATAGCTTTGCAGTCGATAAGTACAACCGTTTCAGAGAGAAGAGCGGCCAATGTGACGATCTGGCTTTAAGTCAATTCGATAACAAATGACGAAAACGTACGGATTTCTCAGGTTTTTACTACATATGAACATTTTCCACATTCTCCAGTGCAACTGGGCTGCTAGTCCTCCTTTCATGCGGAATCATAAGGTCCTAGCTCATGTCCAAGGTACCAAAGCCAGCTAAAAAGTCAATAATCGATACCTATAACTAGAATTGTACTACTTCTTACTGGCTATTACATCAACTTAGAAGCTTCATCTGTGTTCTACTATGGTGCTTTTAGTGTCTCCGCATACCGCAGCACTCGACATAGCTTTGCAGACAATAAGTACAACCGTTTCAGAGAGAAGAGCGGCCAATTTGACGATCTGTTTTAAGTCGATTCGATAACAAATGTCGAACACGACGGATTTCTCACGCTCTTACTACATATGAACATTTTTCACATTCTCCCGTGCAACTCGGCTGCTAGTCCTTCATTAATGAAGAATATTAAGGTCCTAGCTCATGTCCAAGGCACCAAAGCCAGCTAAAAAGTCAATAATCGATACCTGAAACTTGAATTGTACTACTTCTTACTGGCTATTACATCAACTTGGCAGCTTCATCTGTGTCCTACTATGGGGCTTTTAGTGTCTCCACATACCGCAGCACGCGACATAGCTTTGCAGACGATAAGTACAACCGTTTCAGAGAGAAGAGCGGCCAATGTGACGATCTGGCTTTAAGTCGATTCGATAACAAATGTCGTCCACGGACGGATTTCTCTGGTTTTTACTACATATGAACACTTTTCACATTCTCCCGTGCAACTCGGCTGCTAGTCCTCCTTTCATGCAGAATCTTAAGGTCCTAGCTCATGTCCAAGGCACCACAGGCAGCTAAAAAGTCAATAATCAATACCTAAAACTTGAATTCTACTACTTCTTACTGACTATTACATCAACTTAGAAGCTTTATCTGTGTTCTACTATGGTGCTTTTAGTGTCTCCGCATACCGCAGCACGCGACATAGCTTTGCGGTCGATAAGTACAACCGTTTCAGAGAGAAGAGCGGCTAATGTGACGATCTGGCTTTAAGTCGATTCGATAACAATGACGATAACGAACGGATTTTTAACGTTTTTACTACATATGAACACTTTTCACATTCTCCCATGCAACTCGGCTGCTAGTCCTCCTTTCATGCAGAATCTTAGGGTTCTAGCCATGTCCAAGGCACAAAGCCAGCTAAAAAGTCAATAATCGATACCTAAAACTTGAATTATACTACTTCTTACTGGCTATTACATCAAATTGGAGGCTTCATCTGTATTCTACTATGGTGCTTTTAGTGTCTCCGCATACCGCAGCACGCGACATAGCTTTGCAGTCGATAAGTACAACCGTTTCAGAGAGAAGAGCGGCCAATGTGACGATCGGGCCTTAAGTCAATTCGATAACAAATGACGAAAACGGAAGGATTTTTCAGGTTTTTACTAGATATGAACATTTTAAACATTCTCCCGTGCAACTCGGCTGCTAGTCCTCCTTTCATGCAGAATCTTAAGGTCCTAGCTCATGTTCAAGTGACCAAAGCCAGCTAAGAAGTCAATAATCGATACCTATAACATGAATTGTACTACTTCTTACTGTCTATTACATCAGCTTAGAAGCTTCATCTGTGTTCTACTATGGTGCTTTTAGTGTCTCCGGATACCGCAGCACGCGACATAGCTTTGCAGACGATAAGTACAACCGTTTCAGAGAGAAGAGCGGCCAATGTGACGATCTGGCTTTAAGTCGATTCCATAACAAATGGCGGAAACGGACGGATTTCTCAGGTTTTTACTACATATGAACACTTTTCACAGTCTCCCGTGCAACTGGGCTGCTAGTCCCCCTTTCATGCAGAATCATAAGGTCCTAGCTCATGTCCAAGGCACCAAAGCCAGCTAAAAAGTCAATAATCGATATCTAAAATTTAAATTGTACTACTTCTTACTAGCTATTACATCAACTTAGAAGCTTCATCTGTGTTCTACTATGGTGCTTTTAGTGTCTCCGCATACCGCAGCACGCGACATAGCTTTGCAGTCGATAAGTACAACCGTTTCAGAGAGAAGAGCGGCTAATGTGACGATCTGGCTTTAAGTCGATTCGATAACAATGACGATAACGAACGGATTTTTAACGTTTTTACTACATATGAACACTTTTCACATTCTCCCGTGCAACTCGGCTGCTAGTCCTCCTTTCATGCAGAATCTTAAGGTTCTAGCCATGTCCAAGGCACAAAGCCAGCTAAAAAGTCAATAATCGATACCTAAAACTTGAATTATACTACTTCTTACTGGCTATTACATCAAATTGGAGGCTTCATCTGTATTCTACTATGGTGCTTTTAGTGTCTCCGCATACCGCAGCATGCGACATAGCTTTGCAGTCGATAAGTACAACCGTTTCAGAGAGAAGAGCGGCCAATGTGACGATCGGGCTTTAAGTCAATTCGATAACAAATGACGAAAACGGAAGGATTTTTCAGGTTTTTACTACATATGAACATTTTAAACATTCTCCCGTGCAACTCGGCTGATAGTCCTCCATTAATGAAGAATCTTAAGGTCCTAGCTCATGTCCAAGGCACCAAAGCCAGCTAAAAAGTCAATAATTGATACCTGAAACTTGAATTCTACTGCTTCTTACTGACTATTACATCAACTTAGAAGCTTTATCTGTGTTCTACTATGGTGCTTTTAGTGTCTCCGCATACCGCAGCACGCGACATAGCTTTGCAGTCGATAAGTACAACCGTTTCAGAGAGAAGAGCGGCTAATGTGACGATCTGGCTTTAAGTCGATTCGATAACAATGACGATAACGAACGGATTTTTAACGTTTTTACTACATATGAACACTTTTCACATTCTCCCGTGCAACTCGGCTGCTAGTCCTCCTTTCATGCAGAATCTTAAGGTTCTAGCCATGTCCAAGGCACAAAGCCAGCTAAAAAGTCAATAATCGATACCTAAAACTTGAATTATACTACTTCTTACTGGCTATTACATCAAATTGGAGGCTTCATCTGTATTCTACTATGGTGCTTTTAGTGTCTCCGCATACCGCAGCATGCGACATAGCTTTGCAGTCGATAAGTACAACCGTTTCAGAGAGAAGAGCGGCCAATGTGACGATCGGGCTTTAAGTCAATTCGATAACAAATGACGAAAACGGAAGGATTTTTCAGGTTTTTACTACATATGAACATTTTAAACATTCTCCCGTGCAACTCGGCTGATAGTCTTCCTTTCATGCAGAATCTTAAGGTCCTAGCTCATGTTCAAGTGACCAAAGCCAGCTAAGAAGTCAATAATCGATACCTATAACATAAATTGTACTACTTCTTACTGGCTATTACATCAGCTTAGAAGCTTCATCTGTGTTCTACTATGGTGCCTTTAGTGTCTCCGGATACCGCAGCACGCGACATAGCTTTGCAGACGATAAGTACAACCGTTTCAGAGAGAAGAGCGGCCAATGTGACGATCTGGCTTTAAGTCGATTCCATAACAAATGGCGGAAACGGACGGATTTCTCAGGTTTTTACTACATATGAACACTTTTCACAGCCTCCCGTGCAACTGGGCTGCTAGTGCTCCTTTCATGCAGAATCATAAGGTCCTAGCTCATGTCCAAGGCACGAAAGCCAGCTAAAAAGTCAATTATCGATATCTAAAATTTAAATTGTACTACTTCTTACTAGCTATTACATCAACTTAGAAGCTTCATCTGTGTTCTACTATGGTGCTTTTAGTGTCTCCGCATACCGCAGCACGCGACATAGCTTTGCAGTCGATAAGTACAACCGTTTCAGAGAGAAGAGCGGCCAATGTGACGATCTGGCTTTAAGTCGATTCCATAACAAATGGCGGAAACGGACGGATTTCTCAGGTTTTTACTACATATGAACATTTTCCACATTCTCCAGTGCAACTCGGCTGCTAGTCCTCCTTTCATGCAGAATCTTAAGGTCCTAGCTCATGTTCAAGTCACCAAAGCCAGCTATGAAGTCAATAATCGATACTTATAACATGAATTGTACTACTTCTTACTGGCTATTACATCAGCTTAGAAGCTTCATCTGTGTTCTACTATGGTGCTTTTAGTGTCTCCGCATACCGCAGCACGCGACATAGCTTTGCAGACGATAAGTACAACCGTTTCAGAGAGAAGAGCGGCCAATGTGACGATCTGGCTTTAAGTCGATTCCATAACAAATGTCGAACACGGACGGATTTCTCAGGCTTTTACTACATATGAACACTTTTCACATTCTCCCGTGCAACTCGGCTGCTAGTCCTCCATTAATGAAGAATCTTAAGGTCCTAGCTCATGTCCAAGGCACCAAAGCCAGCTAACAAGTCAATAATCGATACCTGAAACTTGAATTGTACTACTTCTTACTGGCTATTACATCAACTTGGCAGCTTCAACTGTGTCCTACTATGGGGCTTTTAGTGTCTCCACATACCGCAGCACGCGACATAGCTTTGCAGACGATAAGTACAACCGTTTCAGAGAGAAGAGCGGCCAATGTGACGATCTGGCTTTAAGTCGATTCCATAACAAATGGCGGAAACTGACGGATTTCTCAGGTTTTTACTACATATGAACACTTTTCACATTCTCCCGTGCAACTCGGCTGCTAGTCCTCCTTTCATGCATAATCATAAGGTCCTAGCTCATGTCCAAGGTACCAAAGCCAGCTAAAAAGTCAATAATCGATACCTAAAACTTGAATTGTACTACTTCTTACTGGCTATTACATCAACTTAGAAGCTTCATCTGTGTTCTACTATGGTGCTTTTAGTGTCTCCACATACCGCAGCACGCGACATAGCTTTGCAGACGATAAGTACAACCGTTTCAGAGAGAAGAGCGGCCAATGTGACGATCTGGCTTTAAGTCGATTCGATAACAAATGTCGTCCAGGGACGGATTTCTCTGGTTTTTACTACATATGAACACTTTTCACATTCTCCCGTGCAACTCGGCTGCTAGTCCTCCTTTCATGCAGAATCTTAAGGTCCTAGCTCATGTCCAAGGCACCAAAGCCAGCTAAAAAGTCAATAACCAATACCTAAAACTTGAATTCTACTACCTCTTACTGACTATTACATGAACTTAGAAGCTTTATCTGTGTTCTACTATGGTGCTTTTAGTGTCTCCGCATACCGCAGCACGCGACATAGCTTTGCAGTCGATAAGTAAAACCATTTCAGAGAGAAGAGCGGCTAATGTGACGATCTGGCTTTAAGTCGATTCGATAACAATGACGATAACGAACGGATTTTTAACGTTTTTACTACATATGAACACTTTTCAGATTCTCCCGTGCAACTCGGCTGCTAGTCCTCCTTTCATGCAGAATCTTAAGGTTCTAGCCATGTCCAAGGCACAAAGCCAGCTAAAAAGTTAATAATCGATACCTAAAACTTGAATTATACTACTTCTTACTGGCTATTACATCAAATTGGAGGCTTCATCTGTATTCTACTATGGTGCTTTTAGTGTCTCCGCATACCGCAGCACGCGACATAGCTTTGCAGTCGATAAGTACAACCGTTTCAGAGAGAAGAGCGGCCAATGTGACGATCGGGCTTTAAGTCGATTCGATAACAAATGGCGAAAACGGACGGATTTCTCAGGTTTTTACTAAATATGAACACTTTTCACATTCTCACGTGCAACGCGGCTGCTAGACGTCCAATCTTGCAAAATCTTAAGTTCCTAGCTCATGCCCAAGGCACAAAAGAAGGGTAAAAAGACAACAATCGATACCTAAAACTTGAATTGTACTACTTCTTAATGGCTATTACATCAACTTGGAAGCTTCATCTGTGTTCTACTATGGTGCTTTTAGTGTCTCCGCATGCCGCAGCACTCGACATAGCTTTGCAGACGATAAGTACAACTGTTTCAGAGAGAAGAGCGGCCAATGTGACGATCTGGCTTTAAGTCGATTCGATAACAAATGACGAAAACGGACGGGTTTCTCAGCTTTTTACTACATATGAACACTTTTCACATTCCCCCGTGCAACTCGGCTGCTAGTCCTCCTTTCATGCAGATTCTTAAGGTCCTAGCTCATGTCCAAGGCACCAAAGCCAGCTAAAAAGTCAATAATCGATATCTAAAATTAAAATTGTACTACTTCTTACTAGCTATTACATCAAATTAGAAGCTTCATCTGTGTACTACTATGGTGCTTTTAGTGTCTCCACATACCGCAGCACGCGACATAGCTTTGCAGAAGATAAGTACAACCGTTTCAGAGAGAAGAGCGGCCAATGTGACGATCTGGCTTTGAGTCGTTTCGATAACAAATGACGATAACGAACTTATTTCTCTGGTTTTTACTACATATGAACACTTTTCACATTCTCCCGTGCAACTCGGCTGCTAGTCCTCCTTTCATGCAGAATCATAAGGTCCTAGCTCATGCCCAAGGCACAAAAGAAGGGTAAAAAGACAACAATCGATACCTAAAACTTGAATTGTACTACTTCTTACTGGCTATTACATCAACTTAGAAGCTTTATCTGTGTTCTACTATGGTGCTTTTAGTGTCTCCACATACCGCAGCACGCGACATAGCTTTGCAGACGATAAAGACAACCGTTTCAGAGAGAAGAGCGGCCAATGTGTCGATCTGGCTTTAAGTCGATTCCATAACATATGGCGGAAACGGACGGATTTCTCAGGTTTTTACTACATATGAACACTTTTCACATTCTCCCGTGCAACTGGGCTGCTAGTCCTCCTTTCATGCAGAATCATAAGGTCCTAGCTCATGTCCAAGGTACCAAAGCCAGCTAAAAAGTCAATAATCGATACCTATAACTTGAAATGTACTACTTCTTACTGGATATTACATCAACTTAGAAGCTTCATCTGTGTTCTACTATGGGGCTTTTAGTGTCTCCGCATGCCGCAGCACTCAAAATAGATTTGCAGACGATAAGTACAACCGTTTCAGAGAAAAGAGCGGCCAATGTGACGATCTGGCTTTAAGTCGTTTCGATAACAAATGTCGAAAACGGACGGATTTCTCCTGTTTTTACTACATATGAACACTTTTCACATTCTCCCTTGCAACTCGGCTGCTAGTCCTCCTTTCATACAGAATCTTAAGGTCGTAGCTCATGTCCAAGGCACCAAAGCCAGCTAAAAAGTCAATAATCAATACCTAAAACTTGAATTGTACTACTTCTTACTGACTATTACATCAACTTAGAAGTTTCATCTGTGTTCTACTATGGTGCTTTTCGTGTCTCCGCATGCCGCAGCACTCGACATAGCTTTGCAGACGATAAGTACAACCGTTTCAGAGAGAAGGGCGTCCAATGTGACGATCTGGCTTTAAGTCGATTCGATAACGAAAGTCGAACACGGACGGATTTCTCTGGTTTTTACTACATATGAAAACTTTTCACATTCTCCCGTGCAACTCGGTTGCTAGTCCTCCTTTCATGCAGAATCTTAAGGTCCTAGCTCATGTCCAAAGCACCAAAGCCAGCTAAAAAGTCAATAATCAATACCTAAAACTTGAATTTTACTACTTCTTACTGACTATTACATCAACTTAGAAGCTTCATCTGTGTTCTACTATGGTGCTCTTAGTGTCTCCGCATACCGCAGCCCGCGACATAGTTTTGCAGTCGATTAGTACAACCGTTTCAGAGAGAAGGGCGGCTAATGTGACGATCTGGCTTTAAGTCGATTCGATAACAATGACGATAACTAACGGATTTTTAAGGTTTTTACTACATATGAACACTTTTCACATTCTCCCGTGCAACTCGGCTGCTAGTCCTCCTTTCATGCAGAATCTTAAGGTCCTAGCCATGTCCAAGGCACCAAAGCCAGCTAAAAAGTCAATAATCGATACCTAAAACTTGAATTATACTACTTCTTACTGGCTATTACATCAAATTAGAGGCTTCATCTGTGTTCTACTATGGTGCTTTTAGTGTCTCCGCATACCACAGCCCGCGACATAGCTTTGTAGTCGATAAGTACAACCGTTTCAGAGAGAAGAGCGGCCAATGTGACGATCTGGCTGTAAGTCAATTCGATAACAAATGACGAAAACGGAAGGATTTCTCAGGTTTTTACTACATATGAACATTTTCCACATTCTCCAGTGCAACTCGGCTGCTAGTCCTCCCTTCATGCAGAATCTTAAGGTCCTAGCTCATGTTCAAGTCACCAAAGCCAGCTAAGAAGTCTATAATCGATACCTATAACATGAATTGTACTACTTCTTACTGGCTTTTACATCAGCTTAGAAGCTTCATCTGTGTTCTACTATGGTGCATTTAGTGTCTCCGCATACCGCAGCACGCGACATAGCTTTGCAGACGATAAGTACAACCGTTTCAGAGAGAAGAGCGGCCAATGTGTCGATCTTGCTTTAAGTCGATTCCAAACAAATGGCGGAAACGGACGGATTTCTCAGGTTTTTACAACATATGTACACTTTTCACATTCTCCCGTGAAACGGGGCTGCTAGTCCTCCTTTCATGCAGAATCATAAGGTCCTAGCTCATGTCCAAGGCACCAAAGCCAGCTAAAAAGTCAATAATCGACACCTAAAACTTGAATTTTACTACTTCTTACTGGCTATTACATCAACTTGGAAGCTTCATCTGTGTTCTACTATGGTGCTTTTAGTGTCTCCACATACCGCAGCACGCGACATAGCTTTGCAGACGATAAGTACAACCGTTTCAGAGACAAGAGCGGCCAATGTGACGATCTGGCTTTAAGTCGATTCGATAACAAATGACGAAAACGGACGTATTTCTCAGGTTTTTACTACATATGAACACTTTTCACAGTCTCACGTGCAACGCGGCTGCTAGACCTCCTATCATGCAAAATCTTAAGTTCCTAGCTCATGCCCAAATCACCAAAGAAGGGTAAAAAGTCAACAATCGATACCTAAAACTTGAATTGTACTACTTCTTACTGGCTATTACATCAACTTAGAAGCTTCATCTGTGTTCTACTATGGGGCTTTTAGTGTCTCCGCATACCGCAGCACTCGACATAGCTTTGCAGACGATAAGTACAACCGTTTCAGAGAGAAGAGCGGCCAATGTGTCTATCTGGCTTTAAGTCGATTCGATAACAAATGACGAAAACGGAAGGATTTCTTAGGTTTTTACTACATATGAACATTTTCCACATTCTCCAGCGCAACTCGGCTGCTAGTCCTCCCTTCATGCAGAATCTTAAGGTCCTAGCTCATGTTCAAGTCACCAAAGCCAGCTAAGAAGTCAATAATCGATACCTATAACATGAATTGTACTACTTCTTACTGGCTATTACATCAGCTTAGAAGCTTCATCTGTGTTCTACTATGGTGCTTTTAGTGTCTCCGCACACCGCAGCACGCGACATAGCTTTGCAGACGATAAGTACATAACCGTTTCAGAGAGAAGAGCGGCCAATGTGTCGATCTGGCTTTAAGTCGATTCCATAACAAATGGCGGAAACGGACGGATTTCTCAGGTTTTTACTACATATGAACACTTTTCACATTCTCCCGTGCAACTGGGCTGCTAGTCCTCCTTTCATGCAGAATCATAAGGTCCTAGCTCATGTCCAAGGTACCAAAGCCAGCTAAAAAGTCAATAATCGATACCTATAACTTGAATTGTACTACTTCTTACTGGCTATTACATCAAGTTGGAAGGTTCATCTGTGTTCTACTATGGTGCTTTTAGTGTCTCCACATACCGCAGAACGCGACATAGCTTTGCAGACGATAAGTACAACCGTTTCAGAGAGAAGAGCGGCCAATGTGACGATCTGGCTTAAAGTCGATTCGATAACAAATGACGAAAACGGACGTATTTCTCAGGTTTTTACTATATATGAACACTTTTCACATTCTTCCGTGCAACTTGGCTGTTAGTCCTCCTTTCATGCAGAATCTTAAGGTCCTAGCTCATGTCCAAGGCACCAAAGCCAGCTAAAAAGTCAATAATCAATACCTAAAACTTGAATTGTACTACTTCTTACTGACTATTACATCAACTTAGAAGTTTCATCTGTGTTCTACTATGGTGCTTTTAGTGTCTCCGCATGCCGCAGCACTCGACATAGCTTTGCAGACGATAAGTACAACCGTTTCAGAGAGAAGGGCGTCCAATGTGACGATCTGGCTTTAAGTCGATTCGATAACAAATGTCGAACACGGACGGATTTCTCTGGTTTTTACTACATATGAACCCTTTTCACATTCTCCCGTGCAACTCGGCTGCTAGTCCTCCTTTCATGCAGAATCTTAAGGTCCTAGCTCATGTCCAAGGCACCAAAGCCAGCTAAAAAGTCAATAACCAATACCTAAAACTTGAATTCTACTACCTCTTACTGACTATTACATCAACTTAGAAGCTTCATCTGTGTTCTACTATGGTGCTTTTAGTGTCTCCGCATACGGCAGCACGCGACATAGCTTTGCAGTTGATTAGTACAACCGTTTCAGAGAAAAGGGCGGCTAATGTGACGATCTGGCTTTAAGTCGATTCGATAACAATGACGATAACGAACAGATTTTTAAGGTTTTTACTACATATGAACACTTTTCACATTCTCCAGTGCAACTCGGCTGCTAGTCCTCCCTTCATGCAGAATCTTAAGTCCAGCTCATGTTCAAGTCACCAAAGCCAGCTAAAAAGTCTATAATCGATACCTATAACATGAATTGTACTACTTCTTACTGGCTTTTACATCAGCTTAGAAGCTTTATCTGTGTTCTACTATGGTGCTTTTAGTGTCTCCGCATACCGCAGCACGCGACATAGCTTTGCAGACGATAAGTACAACCGTTTCAGAGAGAAGAGCGGCCAATGTGTCGATCTTGCTTTAAGTCGATTCCAAACAAATGACGAAAACGGACGTATTTCTCAGGTTTTTACTACATATGAACACTTTTCACTTTCTCACGTGCAACGCGGCTGCTAGACCTCCTATCATGCAAAATCTTAAGTTCCTAGCTCATGCCCAAATCACCAAAGAAGGGTAAAAAGTCAACAATCGATACCTAAAACTTGAATTGTACTACTTCTTACTGGCTATTACATCAACTTAGAAGCTTCATCTGTGTTCTACTATGGGGCTTTTAGTGTCTCCGCATAGCGCAGCACTCGACATAGCTTTGCAGACGATAAGTACAACCGTTTCAGAGAGAAGAGCGGCCAATGTGTCGATCTGGCTTTAAGTCGATTCGATAACAAATGTCGAACACGGACGGATTTCTCTGGTTTTTACTACATATGAACACTTTTCACATTCTCCCGTGCAACTCGGCTGCTAGTCCTCCTTTCATGCAGAATCTTAAGGTCCTAGCTCCTGTCCTAGGCACCAAAGCCAGCTAAAAAGTCAATAATCAATACCTAAAACTTGAATTGTACTACTTCTTACTGACTATTACATCAACTTAGAAGCTTCATCTGTGTTCTACTATGGTGCTTTTAGTGTCTCCGCATGCCGCAGCACTCGACATAGCTTTGCTGACGATAAGTACAACCGTTTCAGAGAGAAGAGCGGCCAATGTGTCGATCTGGCTTTAAGTCGATTCGATAAAAAATGTCGAACACGGACGGATTTCTCTGGTTTTTACTACATATGAACACTTTTCACATTCTCCCGTTCAACTCGGCTGCTAGTCCTCCTTTCATGCAGAATCTTAAGGTCCTAGCTCATGTCCAAGGCACCAAAGCCAGCTAAAAAGTCAATAATCAATACCTAAATCTTGAATTGTACTACTTCTTACTGACTATTACATCAAATTAGAGGCTTCATCTGTGTTCTACTATGGTGCTTTTAGTGTCTCCGCATACCGCAGTCCGCGACATAGCTTTGCAGTCGATAAGTACAACCGTTTCAGAGAGAAGAGCGGCCAATGTGACGATCTGGCTGTAAGTCAATTCGAAAACAAATGACGAAAACGGAAGGATTTCTCAGGTTTTTACTACATATGAACACTTTTCACATTCTCCCGTGCAACTCGGCTGCTAGTCCTCCTTTCATGCATAATCATAAGGTCCTAGCTCATGTCCAAGGTACCAAAGCCAGCTAAAAAGTCAATAATCGATACCTAAAACTTGAATTGTACTACTTCTTACTGGCTATTACATCAACTTAGAAGCTTCATCTGTGTTCTACTATGGTGCTTTTAGTGTCTCCACATACCGCAGCACGCGACATAGCTTTGCAGACGATAAGTACAACCGTTTCAGAGAGAAGAGCGGCCAATGTGACGATCTGGCTTTAAGTCGATTCGATAACAAATGTCGTCCAGGGACGGATTTCTCTGGTTTTTACTACATATGAACACTTTTCACATTCTCCCGTGCAACTCGGCTGCTAGTCCTCCTTTCATGCAGAATCTTAAGGTCCTAGCTCATGTCCAAGGCACCAAAGCCAGCTAAAAAGTCAATAACCAATACCTAAAACTTGAATTCTACTACCTCTTACTGACTATTACATGAACTTAGAAGCTTTATCTGTGTTCTACTATGGTGCTTTTAGTGTCTCCGCATACCGCAGCACGCGACATAGCTTTGCAGTCGATAAGTACAACCATTTCAGAGAGAAGAGCGGCTAATGTGACGATCTGGCTTTAAGTCGATTCGATAACAATGACGATAACGAACGGATTTTTAACGTTTTTACTACATATGAACACTTTTCAGATTCTCCCGTGCAACTCGGCTGCTAGTCCTCCGTTCATGCAGAATCTTAAGGTTCTAGCCATGTCCAAGGCACAAAGCCAGCTAAAAAGTTAATAATCGATACCTAAAACTTGAATTATACTACTTCTTACTGGCTATTACATCAAATTGGAGGCTTCATCTGTATTCTACTATGGTGCTTTTAGTGTCTCCGCATACCGCAGCACGCGACATAGCTTTGCAGTCGATAAGTACAACCGTTTCAGAGAGAAGAGCGGCCAATGTGACGATCGGGCTTTAAGTCGATTCGATAACAAATGGCGAAAACGGACGGATTTCTCAGGTTTTTACTAAATATGAACACTTTTCACATTCTCACGTGCAACGCGGCTGCTAGACGTCCAATCTTGCAAAATCTTAAGTTCCTAGCTCATGCCCAAGGCACAAAAGTAGGGTAAAAAGACAACAATCGATACCTAAAACTTGAATTGTACTACTTCTTAATGGCTATTACATCAACTTGGAAGCTTCATCTGTGTTCTACTATGGTGCTTTTAGTGTCTCCGCATGCCGCAGCACTCGACATAGCTTTGCAGACGATAAGTACAACTGTTTCAGAGAGAAGAGCGGCCAATGTGACGATCTGGCTTTAAGTCGATTCGATAACAAATGACGAAAACGGACGGGTTTCTCAGCTTTTTACTACATATGAACACTTTTCACATTCCCCCGTGCAACTCGGCTGCTAGTCCTCCTTTCATGCAGATTCTTAAGGTCCTAGCTCATGTCCAAGGCACCAAAGCCAGCTAAAAAGTCAATAATCGATATCTAAAATTAAAATTGTACTACTTCTTACTAGCTATTACATCAAATTAGAAGCTTCATCTGTGTACTACTATGGTGCTTTTAGTGTCTCCACATACCGCAGCACGCGACATAGCTTTGCAGAAGATAAGTACAACCGTTTCAGAGAGAAGAGCGGCCAATGTGACGATCTGGCTTTGAGTCGTTTCGATAACAAATGACGATAACGAACTTATTTCTCTGGTTTTTACTACATATGAACACTTTTCACATTCTCCCGTGCAACTCGGCTGCTAGTCCTCCTTTCATGCAGAATCATAAGGTCCTAGCTCATGCCCAAGGCACAAAAGAAGGGTAAAAAGACAACAATCGATACCTAAAACTTGAATTGTACTACTTCTTACTGGCTATTACATCAACTTAGAAGCTTCATCTGTGTTCTACTATGGTGCTTTTAGTGTCTCCACATACCGCAGCACGCGACATAGCTTTGCAGACGATAAAGACAACCGTTTCAGAGAGAAGAGCGGCCAATGTGTCGATCTGGCTTTAAGTCGATTCCATAACATATGGCGGAAACGGACGGATTTCTCAGGTTTTTACTACATATGAACACTTTTCACATTCTCCCGTGCAACTGGGCTGCTAGTCCTCCTTTCATACAGAATCATAAGGTCCTAGCTCATGTCCAAGGTACCAAAGCCAGCTAAAAAGTCAATAATCGATACCTATAACTTGAAATGTACTACTTCTTACTGGATATTACATCAACTTAGAAGCTTCATCTGTGTTCTACTATGGGGCTTTTAGTGTCTCCGCATGCCGCAGCACTCAAAATAGATTTGCAGACGATAAGTACAACCGTTTCAGAGAAAAGAGCGGCCAATGTGACGATCTGGCTTTAAGTCGATTCGATAACAAATGTCGAAAACGGACGGATTTCTCTGGTTTTTACTACATATGAACACTTTTCACATTCTCCCTTGCAACTCGGCTGCTAGTCCTCGTTTCATACAGAATCTTAAGGTCGTAGCTCATGTCCAAGGCACCAAAGCCAGCTAAAAAGTCAATAATCAATACCTAAAACTTGAATTGTACTACTTCTTACTGACTATTACATCAACTTAGAAGTTTCATCTGTGTTCTACTATGGTGCTTTTAGTGTCTCCGCATGCCGCAGCACTCGACATAGCTTTGCAGACGATAAGTACAACCGTTTCAGAGAGAAGGGCGTCCAATGTGACGATCTGGCTTTAAGTCGATTCGATAACGAAAGTCGAACACGGACGGATTTCTCTGGTTTTTACTACATATGAAAACTTTTCACATTCTCCCGTGCAACTCGGCTGCTAGTCCTCCTTTCATGCAGAATCTTAAGGTCCTAGCTCATGTCCAAAGCACCAAAGCCAGCTAAAAAGTCAATAATCAATACCTAAAACTTGAATTTTACTACTTCTTACTGACTATTACATCAACTTAGAAGCTTCATCTGTGTTCTACTATGGTGCTCTTAGTGTCTCCGCATACCGCAGCCCGCGACATAGTTTTGCAGTCGATTAGTACAACCGTTTCAGAGAGAAGGGCGGCTAATGTGACGATCTGGCTTTAAGTCGATTCGATAACAATGACGATAACTAACGGATTTTTAAGGTTTTTACTACATATGAACACTTTTCACATTCTCCCGTGCAACTCGGCTGCTAGTCCTCCTTTCATGCAGAATCTTAAGGTCCTAGCCATGTCCAAGGCACCAAAGCCAGCTAAAAAGTCAATAATCGATACCTAAAACTTGAATTATACTACTTCTTACTGGCTATTACATCAAATTAGAGGCTTCATCTGTGTTCTACTATGGTGCTTTTAGTGTCTCCGCATACCACAGCCCGCGACATAGCTTTGCAGTCGATAAGTACAACCGTTTCAGAGAGAAGAGCGGCCAATGTGACGATCTGGCTGTAAGTCAATTCGATAACAAATGACGAAAACGGAAGGATTTCTCAGGTTTTTACTACATATGAACATTTTCCACATTCTCCAGTGCAACTCGGCTGCTAGTCCTCCCTTCATGCAGAATCTTAAGGTCCTAGCTCATGTTCAAGTCACCAAAGCCAGCTAAGAAGTCTATAATCGATACCTATAACATGAATTGTACTACTTCTTACTGGCTTTTACATCAGCTTAGAAGCTTCATCTGTGTTCTACTATGGTGCATTTAGTGTCTCCGCATACCGCAGCACGCGACATAGCTTTGCAGACGATAAGTACAACCGTTTCAGAGAGAAGAGCGGCCAATGTGTCGATCTTGCTTTAAGTCGATTCCAAACAAATGGCGGAAACGGACGGATTTCTCAGGTTTTTACAACATATGTACACTTTTCACATTCTCCCGTGAAACGGGGCTGCTAGTCCTCCTTTCATGCAGAATCATAAGGTCCTAGCTCATGTCCAAGGCACCAAAGCCAGCTAAAAAGTCAATAATCGACACCTAAAACTTGAATTTTACTACTTCTTACTGGCTATTACATCAACTTGGAAGCTTCATCTGTGTTCTACTATGGTGCTTTTAGTGTCTCCACATACCGCAGCACGCGACATAGCTTTGCAGACGATAAGTACAACCGTTTCAGAGACAAGAGCGGCCAATGTGACGATCTGGCTTTAAGTCGATTCGATAACAAATGACGAAAACGGACGTATTTCTCAGGTTTTTACTACATATGAACACTTTTCACAGTCTCACGTGCAACGCGGCTGCTAGACCTCCTATCATGCAAAATCTTAAGTTCCTAGCTCATGCCCAAATCACCAAAGAAGGGTAAAAAGTCAACAATCGATACCTAAAACTTGAATTGTACTACTTCTTACTGGCTATTACATCAACTTAGAAGCTTCATCTGTGTTCTACTATGGGGCTTTTAGTGTCTCCGCATACCGCAGCACTCGACATAGCTTTGCAGACGATAAGTACAACCGTTTCAGAGAGAAGAGCGGCCAATGTGTCGATCTGGCTTTAAGTCGATTCGATAACAAATGACGAAAACGGAAGGATTTCTTAGGTTTTTACTACATATGAACATTTTCCACATTCTCCAGCGCAACTCGGCTGCTAGTCCTCCCTTCATGCAGAATCTTAAGGTCCTAGCTCATGTTCAAGTCACCAAAGCCAGCTAAGAAGTCAATAATCGATACCTATAACATGAATTGTACTACTTCTTACTGGCTATTACATCAGCTTAGAAGCTTCATCTGTGTTCTACTATGGTGCTTTTAGTGTCTCCGCATACCGCAGCACGCGACATAGCTTTGCAGACGATAAGTACATAACCGTTTCAGAGAGAAGAGCGGCCAATGTGTCGATCTGGCTTTAAGTCGATTCCATAACAAATGGCGGAGACGGACGGATTTCTCAGGTTTTTACTACATATGAACACTTTTCACATTCTCCCGTGCAACTGGGCTGCTAGTCCTCCTTTCATGCAGAATCATAAGGTCCTAGCTCATGTCCAAGGTACCAAAGCCAGCTAAAAAGTCAATAATCGATACCTATAACTTGAATTGTACTACTTCTTACTGGCTATTACATCAAGTTGGAAGGTTCATCTGTGTTCTACTATGGTGCTTTTAGTGTCTCCACATACCGCAGCACGCGACATAGCTTTGCAGACGATAAGTACAACCGTTTCAGAGAGAAGAGCGGCCAATGTGACGATCTGGCTTAAAGTCGATTCGATAACAAATGACGAAAACGGACGTATTTCTCAGGTTTTTACTATATATGAACACTTTTCACATTCTTCCGTGCAACTTGGCTGTTAGTCCTCCTTTCATGCAGAATCTTAAGGTCCTAGCTCATGTCCAAGGCACCAAAGCCAGCTAAAAAGTCAATAATCAATACCTAAAACTTGAATTGTACTACTTCTTACTGACTATTACATCAACTTAGAAGTTTCATCTGTGTTCTACTATGGTGCTTTTAGTGTCTCCGCATGCCGCAGCACTCGACATAGCTTTGCAGACGATAAGTACAACCTTTTCAGAGAGAAGGGCGTCCAATGTGACGAACTGGCTTTAAGTCGATTCGATAACAAATGTCGAACACGGACGGATTTCTCTGGTTTTTACTACATATGAACCCTTTTCACATTCTCCCGTGCAACTCGGCTGCTAGTCCTCCTTTCATGCAGAATCTTAAGGTCCTAGCTCATGTCCAAAGCACCAAAGCCAGCTAAAAAGTCAATAATCAATACCTAAAACTTGAATTGTACTACTTCTTACTGACTATTACATCAACTTAGAAGCTTCATCTGTGTTCTACTATGGTGCTTTTAGTGTCTCCGCATACGGCAGCACGCGACATAGCTTTGCAGTTGATTAGTACAACCGTTTCAGAGAAAAGGGCGGCTAATGTGACGATCTGGCTTTAAGTCGATTCGATAACAATGACGATAACGAACAGATTTTTAAGGTTTTTACTACATATGAACACTTTTCACATTCTCCAGTGCAACTCGGCTGCTAGTCCTCCCTTCATGCAGAATCTTAAGTTCTAGCTCATGTTCAAGTCACCAAAGCCAGCTAAAAAGTCTATAATCGATACCTATAACATGAATTGTACTACTTCTTACTGGCTTTTACATCAGCTTAGAAGCTTCATCTGTGTTCTACTATGGTGCTTTTAGTGTCTCCGCATACCGCAGCACGCGACATAGCTTTGCAGACGATAAGTACAACCGTTTCAGAGAGAAGAGCGGCCAATGTGTCGATCTTGCTTTAAGTCGATTCCAAACAAATGACGAAAACGGACGTATTTCTCAGGTTTTTACTACATATGAACACTTTTCACTTTCTCACGTGCAACGCGGCTGCTAGACCTCCTATCATGCAAAATCTTAAGTTCCTAGCTCATGCCCAAATCACCAAAGAAGGGTAAAAAGTCAACAATCGATACCTAAAACTTGAATTGTACTACTTCTCACTGGCTATTACATCAACTTAGAAGCTTCATCTGTGTTCTACTATGGGGCTTTTAGTGTCTCCGCATAGCGCAGCACTCGACATAGCTTTGCAGACGATAAGTACAACCGTTTCAGAGAGAAGAGCGGCCAATGTGTCGATCTGGCTTAAAGTCGATTCGATAACAAATGTCGAACACGGACGGATTTCTCTGGTTTTTACTACATATGAACACTTTTCACATTCTCCCGTGCAACTCGGCTGCTAGTCCTCCTTTCATGCAGAATCTTAAGGTCCTAGCTCCTGTCCTAGGCACCAAAGCCAGCTAAAAAGTCAATAATCAATACCTAAAACTTGAATTGTACTACTTCTTACTGACTATTACATCAACTTAGAAGCTTCATCTGTGTTCTACTATGGTGCTTTTAGTGTCTCCGCATGCCGCAGCACTCGACATAGCTTTGCAGACGATAAGTACAACCGTTTCAGAGAGAAGAGCGGCCAATGTGTCGATCTGGCTTTAAGTCGATTCGATAAAAAATGTCGAACACGGACGGATTTCTCTGGTTTTTACTACATATGAACACTTTTCACATTCTCCCGTTCAACTCGGCTGCTAGTCCTCCTTTCATGCAGAATCTTAAGGTCCTAGCTCATGTCCAAGGCACCAAAGCCAGCTAAAAAGTCAATAATCAATACCTAAATCTTGAATTGTACTACTTCTTACTGAATATTACATCAAGTTAGAGGCTTCATCTGTGTTCTACTATGGTGCTTTTAGTGTCTCCGCATACCGCAGTCCGCGACATAGCTTTGCAGTCGATAAGTACAACCGTTTCAGAGAGAAGAGCGGCCAATGTGACGATCTGGCTGTAAGTCAATTCGAAAACAAATGACGAAAACGGAAGGATTTCTTAGGTTTTTACTACATATGAACATTTTCCACATTCTCCAGCGCAACTCGGCTGCTAGTCCTCCCTTCATGCAGAATCTTAAGGTCCTAGCTCATGTTCAAGTCACCAAAGCCAGCTAAGAAGTCAATAATCGATACCTATAACATGAATTGTACTACTTCTTACTGGCTATTACATCAGCTTAGAAGCTTCATCTGTGTTCTACTATGGTGCTTTTAGTGTCTCCGCATACCGCAGCACGCGACATAGCTTTGCAGACGATAAGTACATAACCGTTTCAGAGAGAAGAGCGGCCAATGTGTCGATCTGGCTTTAAGTCGATTCGATAACAAATGACGAAAACGGACGTATTTCTCAGGTTTTTACTATATATGAACACTTTTCACATTCTTCCGTGCAACTTGGCTGTTAGTCCTCCTTTCATGCAGAATCTTAAGGTCCTAGCTCATGTCCAAGGCACCAAAGCCAGCTAAAAAGTCAATAATCAATACCTAAAACTTGAATTGTACTACTTCTTACTGGCTATTACATCAACTTAGAAGCTTCATCTGTGTTCTACTATGGTGCTTTTAGTGTCTCCGCATGCCGCAGCACTCGACATAGCTTTGCAGACGATAAGTACAACCGTTTCAGAGAGAAGGGCGTCCAATGTGACGATCTGGCTTTAAGTCGATTCGATAACAAATGTCGAACACGGACGGATTTCTCTGGTTTTTACTACATATGAACCCTTTTCACATTCTCCCGTGCAACTCGGCTGCTAGTCCTCCTTTCATGCAGAATCTTAAGGTTCTAGCTCATGTCCAAAGCACCAAAGCCAGCTAAAAAGTCAATAATCAATACCTAAAACTTGAATTGTACTACTTCTTACTGACTATTACATCAACTTAGAAGCTTCATCTGTGTTCTACTATGGTGCTTTTAGTGTCTCCGCATACGGCAGCACGCGACATAGCTTTGCAGTCGATTAGTACAAACGTTTCAGAGAAAAGTGCGGCTAATGTGACGATCTGGCTTTAAGTCGATTCGATAACAATGACGATAACGAACGGATTTTTAAGGTTTTTACTACATATGAACATTTTCCACATTCTCCAGTGCAACTCGGCTGCTAGTCCTCCCTTCATGCAGAATCTTAAGGTCCTAGCTCATGTTCAAGTCACCAAAGCCAGCTAAGAAGTCTATAATCGATACCTATAACATGAATTGTACTACTTCTTACTGGCTTTTACATCAGCTTAGAAGCTTCATCTGTGTTCTACTATGGTGCATTTAGTGTCTCCGCATACCGCAGCACGCGACATAGCTTTGCAGACGATAAGTACAACCGTTTCAGAGAGAAGAGCGGCCAATGTGTCGATCTTGCTTTAAGTCGATTCCAAACAAATGGCGGAAACGGACGGATTTCTCAGGTTTTTACAACATATGTACACTTTTCACATTCTCCCGTGAAACGGGGCTGCTAGTCCTCCTTTCATGCAGAATCATAAGGTCCTAGCTCATGTCCAAGGCACCAAAGCCAGCTAAAAAGTCAATAATCGACACCTAAAACTTGAATTTTACTACTTCTTACTGGCTATTACATCAACTTGGAAGCTTCATCTGTGTTCTACTATGGTGCTTTTAGTGTCTCCACATACCGCAGCACGCGACATAGCTTTGCAGACGATAAGTACAACCGTTTCAGAGACAAGAGCGGCCAATGTGACGATCTGGCTTTAAGTCGATTCGATAACAAATGACGAAAACGGACGTATTTCTCAGGTTTTTACTACATATGAACACTTTTCACAGTCTCACGTGCAACGCGGCTGCTAGACCTCCTATCATGCAAAATCTTAAGTTCCTAGCTCATGCCCAAATCACCAAAGAAGGGTAAAAAGTCAACAATCGATACCTAAAACTTGAATTGTACTACTTCTTACTGGCTATTACATCAACTTAGAAGCTTCATCTGTGTTCTACTATGGGGCTTTTAGTGTCTCCGCATACCGCAGCACTCGACATAGCTTTGCAGACGATAAGTACAACCGTTTCAGAGAGAAGAGCGGCCAATGTGTCGATCTGGCTTTAAGTCGATTCGATAACAAATGACGAAAACGGAAGGATTTCTTAGGTTTTTACTACATATGAACATTTTCCACATTCTCCAGCGCAACTCGGCTGCTAGTCCTCCCTTCATGCAGAATCTTAAGGTCCTAGCTCATGTTCAAGTCACCAAAGCCAGCTAAGAAGTCAATAATCGATACCTATAACATGAATTGTACTACTTCTTACTGGCTATTACATCAGCTTAGAAGCTTCATCTGTGTTCTACTATGGTGCTTTTAGTGTCTCCGCATACCGCAGCACGCGACATAGCTTTGCAGACGATAAGTACATAACCGTTTCAGAGAGAAGAGCGGCCAATGTGTCGATCTGGCTTTAAGTCGATTCCATAACAAATGGCGGAGACGGACGGATTTCTCAGGTTTTTACTACATATGAACACTTTTCACATTCTCCCGTGCAACTTGGCTGTTAGTCCTCCTTTCATGCAGAATCATAAGGTCCTAGCTCATGTCCAAGGTACCAAAGCCAGCTAAAAAGTCAATAATCGATACCTATAACTTGAATTGTACTACTTCTTACTGGCTATTACATCAAGTTGGAAGGTTCATCTGTGTTCTACTATGGTGCTTTTAGTGTCTCCACATACCGCAGCACGCGACATAGCTTTGCAGACGATAAGTACAACCGTTTCAGAGAGAAGAGCGGCCAATGTGACGATCTGGCTTAAAGTCGATTCGATAACAAATGACGAAAACGGACGTATTTCTCAGGTTTTTACTATATATGAACACTTTTCACATTCTTCCGTGCAACTTGGCTGTTAGTCCTCCTTTCATGCAGAATCTTAAGGTCCTAGCTCATGTCCAAGGCACCAAAGCCAGCTAAAAAGTCAATAATCAATACCTAAAACTTGAATTGTACTACTTCTTACTGACTATTACATCAACTTAGAAGTTTCATCTGTGTTCTACTATGGTGCTTTTAGTGTCTCCGCATGCCGCAGCACTCGACATAGCTTTGCAGACGATAAGTACAACCTTTTCAGAGAGAAGGGCGTCCAATGTGACGATCTGGCTTTAAGTCGATTCGATAACAAATGTCGAACACGGACGGATTTCTCTGGTTTTTACTACATATGAACCCTTTTCACATTCTCCCGTGCAACTCGGCTGCTAGTCCTCCTTTCATGCAGAATCTTAAGGTCCTAGCTCATGTCCAAAGCACCAAAGCCAGCTAAAAAGTCAATAATCAATACCTAAAACTTGAATTGTACTACTTCTTACTGACTATTACATCAACTTAGAAGCTTCATCTGTGTTCTACTATGGTGCTTTTAGTGTCTCCGCATACGGCAGCACGCGACATAGCTTTGCAGTTGATTAGTACAACCGTTTCAGAGAAAAGGGCGGCTAATGTGACGATCTGGCTTTAAGTCGATTCGATAACAATGACGATAACGAACAGATTTTTAAGGTTTTTACTACATATGAACACTTTTCACATTCTCCAGTGCAACTCGGCTGCTAGTCCTCCCTTCATGCAGAATCTTAAGTTCTAGCTCATGTTCAAGTCACCAAAGCCAGCTAAAAAGTCTATAATCGATACCTATAACATGAATTGTACTACTTCTTACTGGCTTTTACATCAGCTTAGAAGCTTCATCTGTGTTCTACTATGGTGCTTTTAGTGTCTCCGCATACCGCAGCACGCGACATAGCTTTGCAGACGATAAGTACAACCGTTTCAGAGAGAAGAGCGGCCAATGTGTCGATCTTGCTTTAAGTCGATTCCAAACAAATGACGAAAACGGACGTATTTCTCAGGTTTTTACTACATATGAACACTTTTCACTTTCTCACGTGCAACGCGGCTGCTAGACCTCCTATCATGCAAAATCTTAAGTTCCTAGCTCATGCCCAAATCACCAAAGAAGGGTAAAAAGTCAACAATCGATACCTAAAACTTGAATTGTACTACTTCTCACTGGCTATTACATCAACTTAGAAGCTTCATCTGTGTTCTACTATGGGGCTTTTAGTGTCTCCGCATAGCGCAGCACTCGACATAGCTTTGCAGACGATAAGTACAACCGTTTCAGAGAGAAGAGCGGCCAATGTCTCGATCTGGCTTTAAGTCGATTCGATAACAAATGTCGAACACGGACGGATTTCTCTGGTTTTTACTACATATGAACACTTTTCACATTCTCCCGTGCAACTCGGCTGCTAGTCCTCCTTTCATGCAGAATCTTAAGGTCCTAGCTCCTGTCCTAGGCACCAAAGCCAGCTAAAAAGTCAATAATCAATACCTAAAACTTGAATTGTACTACTTCTTACTGACTATTACATCAACTTAGAAGCTTCATCTGTGTTCTACTATGGTGCTTTTAGTGTCTCCGCATGCCGCAGCACTCGACATAGCTTTGCAGACGATAAGTACAACCGTTTCAGAGAGAAGAGCGGCCAATGTGTCGATCTGGCTTTAAGTCGATTCGATAAAAAATGTCGAACACGGACGGATTTCTCTGGTTTTTACTACATATGAACACTTTTCACATTCTCCCGTTCAACTCGGCTGCTAGTCCTCCTTTCATGCAGAATCTTAAGGTCCTAGCTCATGTCCAAGGCACCAAAGCCAGCTAAAAAGTCAATAATCAATACCTAAATCTTGAATTGTACTACTTCTTACTGAATATTACATCAAGTTAGAGGCTTCATCTGTGTTCTACTATGGTGCTTTTAGTGTCTCCGCATACCGCAGTCCGCGACATAGCTTTGCAGTCGATAAGTACAACCGTTTCAGAGAGAAGAGCGGCCAATGTGACGATCTGGCTGTAAGTCAATTCGAAAACAAATGACGAAAACGGAAGGATTTCTTAGGTTTTTACTACATATGAACATTTTCCACATTCTCCAGCGCAACTCGGCTGCTAGTCCTCCCTTCATGCAGAATCTTAAGGTCCTAGCTCATGTTCAAGTCACCAAAGCCAGCTAAGAAGTCAATAATCGATACCTATAACATGAATTGTACTACTTCTTACTGGCTATTACATCAGCTTAGAAGCTTCATCTGTGTTCTACTATGGTGCTTTTAGTGTCTCCGCATACCGCAGCACGCGACATAGCTTTGCAGACGATAAGTACATAACCGTTTCAGAGAGAAGAGCGGCCAATGTGTCGATCTGGCTTTAAGTCGATTCGATAACAAATGACGAAAACGGACGTATTTCTCAGGTTTTTACTATATATGAACACTTTTCACATTCTTCCGTGCAACTTGGCTGTTAGTCCTCCTTTCATGCAGAATCTTAAGGTCCTAGCTCATGTCCAAGGCACCAAAGCCAGCTAAAAAGTCAATAATCAATACCTAAAACTTGAATTGTACTACTTCTTACTGGCTATTACATCAACTTAGAAGCTTCATCTGTGTTCTACTATGGTGCTTTTAGTGTCTCCGCATGCCGCAGCACTCGACATAGCTTTGCAGACGATAAGTACAACCGTTTCAGAGAGAAGGGCGTCCAATGTGACGATCTGGCTTTAAGTCGATTCGATAACAAATGTCGAACACGGACGGATTTCTCTGGTTTTTACTACATATGAACCCTTTTCACATTCTCCCGTGCAACTCGGCTGCTAGTCCTCCTTTCATGCAGAATCTTAAGGTTCTAGCTCATGTCCAAAGCACCAAAGCCAGCTAAAAAGTCAATAATCAATACCTAAAACTTGAATTGTACTACTTCTTACTGACTATTACATCAACTTAGAAGCTTCATCTGTGTTCTACTATGGTGCTTTTAGTGTCTCCGCATACGGCAGCACGCGACATAGCTTTGCAGTCGATTAGTACAAACGTTTCAGAGAAAAGTGCGGCTAATGTGACGATCTGGCTTTAAGTCGATTCGATAACAATGACGATAACGAACGGATTTTTAAGGTTTTTACTACATATGAACACTTTTCACATTCTCCAGTGCAACTCGGCTGCTAGTCCTCCCTTCATGCAGAATCTTAAGTTCCAGCTCATGTTCAAGTCACCAAAGCCAGCTAAAAAGTCTATAATCGATACCTATAACATGAATTGTACTACTTCTTACTGGCTTTTACATCAGCTTAGAAGCTTCATCTGTGTTCTACTATGGTGCTTTTAGTGTCTCCGCATACCGCAGCACGCGACATAGCTTTGCAGACGATAAGTACAACCGTTTCAGAGAGAAGAGCGGCCAATGTGTCGATCTTGCTTTAAGTCGATTCCAAACAAATGGCGGAAACGGACGGATTTCTCAGGTTTTTACTACATATGAACACTTTTCACATTCTCCCGTGCAACTGGGCTGCTAGTCCACCTTTCATGCAGAATCATAAGGTCCTAGCTCATGTCCAAGGCACCAAAGCCAGCTAAAATGTCAATAATCGATACCTAAAACTTGAATTTTACTACTTCTTACTGGCTATTACATCAACTTGGAAGCTTCATCTGTGTTCTACTATGGTGCTTTTAGTGTCTCCATATACCGCAGCACGCGACATAGCTTTGCAGACGATAAGTACAACCGTTTCAGAGAGAAGAGCGGCCAATGTGACGATCTGGCTTTAAGTCGATTCGATAACAAATGACGTAAACGGACGTATTTCTCAGGTTTTTACTACATATGAACACTTTTCACTTTCTCACGTGCAACGCGGCTGCTAGACCTCCTATCATGCAAAATCTTAAGTTCCTAGCTCATGCCCAAATCACCAAAGAAGGATAAAAAGTCAACAATCGATACCTAAAACTTGAATTGTACTACTTCTTACTGGCTATTACATCAACTTAGAAGCTTCATCTGTGTTCTACTATGGTGCTTTTAGTGTCTCCGCATACCGCAGCACTCGACATAGCTTTGCAGACGATAAGTACAACCGTTTCAGAGAGAAGAGCGGCCAATGTGTCTATCTGGCTTTAAGTCGATTCGATAACAAATGTCGAACACGGACGGATTTCTCTGGTTTTTACTACATATGAACACTTTTCACATTCTCCCGTTCAACTCGGCTGCTAGTCCTCCTTTCATGCAGAATCTTAAGGTCCTAGCTCATGTCCAAGGCACCAAAGCCAGCTAAAAAGTCAATAATCAATACCTAAATCTTGAATTGTACTATTTCTTACTGACTATTACATCAACTTAGAAGCTTCGTCTGTGTTCTACTATGGAGCTTTTAGAGTCTCCGCATACGGCAGCACGCGACATATCTTTGCAGTCGATTAGTACAACCGTTTCAGAGAGAAGAGCGGCTAATGTGACGATCTGGCTTTAAGTCGATTCGATAACAATGACGATAACGAACGGATTTTTGAGGTTTTTACTACATATGAACACTTTTTACATTCTCCCGTGCAACTCGGCTGCTAGTCCTCCTTTCATGCAGAATCTTAAGGTCCTAGCCATGTCCAAGGCACCAAAGCCAGCTAAAAAGTCAATAATCGATACCTAAAACTTGAATTATACTACTTCTTACTGGCTATTACATCAAATTAGAGGCTTCATCTGTGTTCTACTATGGTGCTTTTAGTGTCTCCGCATACCGCAGCCCGCGACATAGCTTTGCAGTCGATAAGTACAACCGTTTCAGAGAGAAGAGCGGCCAATGTGGCGATCTGGCTGTAAGTCAATTCGATAACAAATGACGAAAACGGAAGGATTTCTTAGGTTTTTACTACATATGAACATTTTCCACATTCTCCAGCGCAACTCGGCGGCTAGTCCTCCCTTCATGCAGAATCTTAAGGTCCTAGCTCATGTTCAAGTCACCAAAGCCAGCTAAGAAGTTAATAATCGATACCTATAACTTGAATTGTACTACTTCTTACTGGCTATTACATCAACTTAGAAGCTTCATCTGTGTTCTACTATGGTGCTTTTAGTGTCTCCGCATATCGCAGCACTCGACATAGCTTTGCAGACAATAAGTACAACCGTTTCAGAGAGAAGAGCGGCCAATGTGACGATCTGGCTTTAAGTCGATTCGATAACAAATGTCGAACACGGACGGATTTCTTAGGCTTTTACTACATATGAACACTTTTCACATTCTCCCGTGCAACTCGGCTGCTAGTCCTCCATTAATGAAGAATCTTAAGGTCCTAGCTCATGTTCAAGGCACGAAAGCCAGCTAAAAAGTCAATAATCGATACCTACAACTTGAATTGTACTACTTCTTACTGGCTATTACTTCAAGTTGGAAGCTTCATCTGTGTTCTACTATGGTGCTTTTAGTGTCTCCACATACCGCAGCACGTGACATAGCTTTGCAGACGATAAGTACAACCGTTTCAGAGAGAAGAGCGGCCAATGTGACGATCTGGCTTAAAGTCGATTCGATAACAAATGACGAAAACAGACGTATTTCTCAGGTTTTTACTATATATGAACACTTTTCACATTCTTCCGTGCAACTTGGCTGTTAGTCCTCCATTCATGCAGAATTTTAAGGTCCTAGCTCATGTCCAAGGCACCCAAGCCAGCTAAAAAGTCAATAATCGATACCTATAACTTGAATTGTACTACTTCTTACTGGCTATTACATCAACTTAGAAGCTTCATCTGTGTTCTACTATGGTGCTTTTAGTGTCTCCGCATTCCGCAGCACGCGACATAGCTTTGCAGACGATAAGTACAACCGTTTTACAGAGTAGAGCGCCCAATGTGACGATCTGGCTTTAAGTCGATTCGATAACAAATGACGAAAACGGACAGATTTCTCAGGTTTTTACTACATATGAACACTTTTCACATTCTCACGTGCAACGCGGCTGCTAGTCCTCCTTTCATGCAGAATCTTAAGGTCCTAGCTCATGCCCAAGGCACCAAAGAAGGGTAAAATGTCAACAATCGATACCTAAAACTTGAATTGTACTACTTCTTACTGGCTCTTACATCAACTTAGAAGCTTCATCTGTGTTCTACTATGGTGCTTTTAGTGTCTCCGCATGCCGCAGCACTCGACATAGCTTTGCAGACGATAAGTACAACCGTTTCAGAGAGAAGAGCGGCCAATGTGACGATCTGGCTTTAAGTCGATTCCATAACAAATGTCGAACACGGACGGATTTCTCTGGTTTTTACTACATATGAACGCTTTTCACATTCTCCTGTGCAACTCAGCTGCTAGTCCTCCTTTCATGCAGAATCTTAAGGTCCTAGCTCATGTCCAAGGCACCAAAGCCAGCTAAAAAGTCAATAATCGATACCTATATCTTGAATTGTACTACTTCTTACTGGCTATTACATCAACTTAGAAGCTTCATCTGTGTTCTACTATGGTGCTTTTAGTGTCTCCGCATACCGCAGCACGCGACATAGCTTTGCAGACGATAAGTACAACCGTTTTAGAGAGTAGAGCGGCCAATGTGACGATCTGGCTTTAAGTCGATTCGATAACAAATGACGAAAACGGACGTATTTCTCAGGTTTTTACTACATATGAACACTTTTCACATTCTCACGTGCAACGCGGCTGCTAGACCTCCTATCATGCAAAATCTTAAGTTCCTAGCTCATGCCCAAGGCACCAAAGAAGGGTAAAAAGTCAACAATCGATACCTAAAACTTCAATTGTACTACTTCTTACTGGCTATTACATCAACTTAGAAGCTTCATCTGTGTTCTACTATGGGGCTTTTAGTGTCTCCGCATGCCGCAGCACTCGACATAGCTTTGCAGACGATAAGTACAACCGTTTCAGAGAGAAGAGCGGCCAATGTGACGATCTGGCTTTAAGTCGATTCCATAACAAATGTCGAACACGGACGGATTTCTCTGGTTTTTACTACATATGAACACTTTTCACATTCTCCCGTGCAACTCGGCTGCTAGTCCTCCTTTCATGCAGAATCTTAAGGTCCTAGATCATGTCCAAGGCACCAAAGCCAGCTAAAAAGTCAATAATCAATACCTAAAACTTGAATTGTACTACTTCTTACTGACTATTACATCAACGTAGAAGCTTCATCTGTGTTCTACTATGGTGCTTTTAGTGCCTCCGCATACCGCAGCACGTGACATAGCTTTGCAGACGATAAGTACAACCGTTTCAGAGAGAAGAGCGGCCAATGTGACGATCTGGCTTTAAGTCGATTCGATAACAAATGACGAAAACGGATGGATCTCACAGGTTTTTACTACATATTAACACTTTTCACATTCTCCCGTGCAACTCGGCTGCTAGTCCTCCTTTCATGCAGAATCTTAAGGTCCTAGCTCATGTCCAAGGCACCAAATCCAGCTAAAAGTCAATAATCGATGATTACAACTTGAATTGTACTACATTTTACTGGCTATTACATCAACTTAGAAGCTTCATCCGTGTTCTATTATGGTATTTCTAGTTTCTCCGCATACCGCAGCACGCGACATAGCTTTGCAGACGATAAGTACAACCGTTTCAGAGAGAAGGGCGGACAATGTGACGATCTGGCTTTAAGTCGATTCGATAACAAATGACGAAAACGGACGGATTTCTCGGGTTTTTACTACAAATGAACACTTTTTACATTCTCCCGTGCAACTCGGTTGATAGTCCTGCTTTCATGCAGAATCGTAAGGTCCTAGCTCATGTCGAAGGCACCAAAGCCAGCTAAAAAGTCAATAATTGGTACCTAAAACTGGAATTGTACTATTTCTTACTGGCTATTACAAAATCTTAGAAGCTTCATCTGTGTTCTACTATGGTGCTTTCAGTGTCTCCACATACCGCAGCACGTGACATAGATTTGCAGACGATAAGTACAACCGTTTCAGAGAAAGGGCGCCCAATGTGACGATCTGGCTATTAGTCGATTCGATAACAAATGACGATAACGAACGGATTTCTCAGGTTTTTACTACATATGAACACTTTTCACATTCTCCCGTGCAACTCGGCTGCACGTCCGCCTTTCATGCTGAATCTTAAGGTCCTAGCTCATGCCCAAGGCACCAAAGCCAGCTAAAAAGTAAATAATCGATACCTAAAACTTGAATTGTACTACTTCTTACTGGCTATTACATCATCTTAGAAGCTTCATCTGTGTTCTACTATGGTGCATTTAGCGTCGCTGCATACCACAGCACGCGACATAGCTTTCAGACGATAAGTACAACCGTTTCGGAGAGAAGAGCGGCGAATGTGACGATCTGGCTTTAAGTCGATTCGATAACAAATGACGAAAACGGACGGATTTCTCGGGTTTTTACTACATATGAACACTTTTCACATTCTCCCATGCAACTCGGTTGCTAGTCCTGCTTTCATGCAGAATCTTAAGGTCCTAGCTCATGTCCAAGGCACCAAAGCCAGCTAAAAAGTCAATAATCGATACCTAAATCTGGTATTGTACTAATTCTTACTGGCTATTACATCATCTTAGAAGCTTCATCTGTGGTTTACCATGGTGCTTTTAGCGTCTCCGCATACCGCAGCACGCGACATAGCTTTCAGACGATAAGTACAACCGTTTCGGAGATAAGAGCGGCCAATGTGACGATCTGGCTTTAAGTCGATTCGATAACAAATGACGAAAACGGACGGATTTCTCAGGTTTTTACTACATATGAACACTTTTCACATTCTCCCGTGCAACTCGGCTGCTAGTCCTCCTTTCATGCAGAATCTTAAGGTCCTAGCTCATGTCCAAGTCACCAAAGCCAGCTAAAAGTCAATAATCGATGATTACAACTTGAATTGTACTACTTTTTACTGGCTATTACAGCAACTTTGAAGCTTCATCCGTGTTCTACTATGGTATTTCTAGTGTCTCCGCATACCGCAGCACGCGACATAGCTTTGCAGACGATAAATACAACCGTTTCAGAGAGAAGGGCGGACAATGTGACGATCTGGCTTTAAGTCGATTCTATAACATATGACGAAAACGGACGGATTTCTCAGGTTTTTACTACATATGAACACTTTTCACCTTCTGCCGTAGAACTCGGTTGCTAGTCCTGCTTTAATGCAGAATCGTAAGGTCCTAGCTCATGTCCAAGGCACCAAAGCGAGCTAAAAAGTCAATAATTGATACCTAAAACTGGAATTGTACTACTTTTTACTGGCTATTACAACATCTTAGAAGCTTCATCTGTGTTCTACTATGGTGATTTTAGTGTTTCCGCAAACCGCAGCACGCGACATAGCTTTGCAGACGACAAGTACAACCGTTTCAGAGAGAAGGGCGGAAAATGTGACGACTGGCTTTAAGTCGATTCGATAACAAATGACGAAAACGGAGGGATTTCTCGGGTTTTTAATACATATGAACACTTTTCACATTCTCCCGTACAACTCGGCTGCTAGTCCTCCTTTCATGCAGAATCTTAAGGTCCTAGCTCATATCCAAGGCACCAAAGCCAGCTTAAAAGTCAATAATCGATAACTAAAAATTGAATTGTACTACTTCTTACTGGCTATTACATCAACTTAGAAGCTTCATCTGTGTTCTACTATTTTGGTTTTAGTGTCTCCACATACCGCAGCACGCGACATAGCTTTGCAGACGATAAGTACAACCGTTTCAGAGAGAACAGCGGCCAATGTGACGATCTGGCTATAAGTCGATTCGATAACAAATGACGATAACGAACCGATTTCTCAGGCTTTTACTACATATGAACACTTTTCACATTCTCCCGTGCAACTCGGCTGCAAGTCCGCCTTTCATGATGAATCTTAAGGTCCTAGCTCATGTCCAAGGCACCAAAGCCAGCTAAAAAGTCAATAATCGATACCTAAAACTTGAATTGTACTACTTCTTACTGGCTATTAAATCAACTTAGAAGCTTCATCTGTGTTCTACTATTTTGCTTTTAGTGTCTCCACATACCGCAGCACGCGACATAGCTTTCAGACGATAAGTACAACCGTTTCGGTGAGAAGAGCGGCCAATGTGACGATCTGGCTTTAAGTCGATTCGATAACAAATGACGAAAACGGACGGATTTCTCAGGTATTTACTACATATGAACACTTTTCACATTCTCCCGTGCAACTCGGCTGCTACTCCTCCTTTCATGCAGAATCTTAAGGTCCCAGCTCATGTCCAAGGCACCAAAGCCAGCTAAAAGTCAATAATCGATGATTAAAACTTGAATTGTACTACTTTTTACTGGCTATTACATCAACGTAGAAGCTTCATCCGTGTTCTACTATGGTATTTCTAGTGTCTCCGCATACCGCAGCACGCGACATAGCTTTGCAGACGATAAGTACAACCGTTTCAGAGAGAAGAGCGGCCAATGTGACGATCTGGCTTTAAGTCGATTCAATAACAAATGACAAAAACGGACGGATTTTTCAGGTTTTTACTACATATGAACACTTTTCGCATTCTCCCGTGCAACTCGGCTGCTAGTCCTCCTTTCATGCGGAATCTTATGGTCCTAGCTCATGTCCAAGGCACGAAAGCCAGCTAAAAAGTCAATAATCGATACCTAAAACTTGAGTTGTATTACTTCTTACTGGCTATTACATCACCTTAGAAGCTTTATCTGTGTTCTACTATGGTGCTTTCAGTGTCTCCACATACCGCAGCACGTGACATAGCTTTGCAGACGATAAGTACAACCGTTTCAGAGAGAAGAGCGGCCAATGTGACGATCTGGCTTTAAGTCGATTCAATAACAAATGACAAAAACGGACGGATTTCTCAGGTTTTTACTGCATATGAACACTTTACACATTCTCCCGTGCAACTCGGCTGCTAGTCCTCCTTTCATTCAGAATCTTAAGGTCCTAGCTCATGTCCAAGGCACCAAAGCCAGGTAAAGTCAATAATCGATGATTAAAACTTGAATTGTACTACTTCTTACTGGCTATTACATCAACTTAGAAGCTTCATCTGTGTCCTACTATGGTGATTTTAGTGTCTCCGCATACCACAGCACGCGACATAGCTTTGCAGACGATAAGTACAACCGTTTCAGAGAGAAGAGCGGCCAATGTGACGATCTGGCTTTAAGTCGATTCGATAACAAATGACGAAAACGGATGGATTAGTCAGGTTTTTACTACATATGAACACTTTTCACATTCTCCCGTTCAACTCGGCTGCTAGTACTGCTTTCATGCAGAATCTTAAGGTCCTAGCTCATGTCCTAGGCACCAAAGCCCTCTAAAAAGTCAATAATTGATACCTAAAACTGGAATTGTACTACTTCTTACTGGCTATTACAACATCTTAGAAGCTTCATCTGTGTTCTACTATGGTGCGTTCAGTGTCTCCACATAACGCAGCACGTGACATAGATTTGCAGACGATAAGTACAACCGTTTCAGAGAGAATAGCGGCCAATGTGACGATCTGGTTTTAAGCCGATTCAATAACAAATAAAAAAAACGGACGGATTTCTCAGGTTTTTACTACATATGAACACTTTTCACATTCTCCCGTGCAAGTCGGCTGCTATTCCTCCTTTCATGCAGAATCTTAAGGTCCTAGCTCATGTCCAAAGCACAAAAGCCAGCTAAGAAGTCAATAATCGATGATTAAAACTTGAATTGTACTACTTTTTACTGGCTATTACATCAACGTAGAAGCTTCATCCGTGTTCTACTATTTTATTTCTAGTGTCTCCGCATACCGCAGCACGCGACATAGCTTTGCAGACGATAAGTACAACCGTTTCAGAGAGAAGGGCGGACAATGTGACGATCTGGCTTTAAGTCGATTCGATAAAAAATGACGAAAAAGGACGGATTTCTCGGGTTTCTACTACATATGAACACTTTTCACATTCTCCCGTGCAACTCGGCTGCTAGTCCTCCTTTCATGCAGAATCTTAAGGTCCTGGCTCATGTCCAAGGCACCAAAGCCAACTAAAAGTCAAGAATCGATGCCTAAAACTTGAATTGTACTACTTCTTACTGGCTATTACATCAACTTAGAAGCTTCATCCGTGTTCTACTATGGTATTTTTAGTGTCTTTGCATACCGCAGCACGCGACATAGCTTTGCAGACGATAAGTACAACCGATTCAGAGAGAAGAGCGGCCAATGTGACAATCTGGCTTTAAGTCAATTCCATAACAAATGACGATAACGAACGAATTTCTCAGGTTTTTACTTCATATGAACACTTTTACATTCTCCCTGTGCAACTCGGCTGCAAGTCCGCCTTTCATGCTGAATCTTAAGGTCCTAGCTCATGTCCAAGGCACCAAAGCCAGCTAAAAAGTCAATAATCGATACCTAAAACTTGAATTGTACTACTTCTTACTGGCTATTACATCATCTTAGAAGCTTCATCTGTGTTCTACTATGGTGCTTTTAGCGTCTCCGCATACCGCAGCACGCAACATAGCTTTCAGACGATAAGTACAACCGTTTCGGAGAGAAGAGCGGGCAATGTGACGATCTGGCTTTAAGTCGATTAGATAACAAATGACGAAAACGGACGGATTTCTCAGGATTTTACTACATATGAACACTTTTCACATTCTCCCGAGCAACTCGGCTGCTAGTCCTCCTTTCATGCAGAATCTTAAGGTCCTAGCTCATGTCCAAGGCACCAAAGCCAGCTAAAAGTCAATAATCGATGATTAAAACTTGAATTGTACTACTTTTTACTGGCTACTAAATCAACGTAGAAGCTTCATCCGTGTTCTACTATGGTATTTTTAATGTCCCCGCATACAGGAGCACGCGACATAGCTTTGCAGACGATAAGTACAACCGTTTCAGAGAGAAGGGCGGACAATGTTACGATCTGTCTTCAAGTCGACTCGATAACAAAAGACGAAAACGGACGGATTTCTCAGGTTAATACTACATATTAACACTTTTCACATTCTCCCGTGCAACTCGGCTGCTAGTCCTCCTTTCATGCAGAATCTTAAGGTCCTAGCTCATGTCCAAGGCACCAAAGCCAGATAAAAAGTCAATAATCGATACCTAAAACTTGAATTGTACTACTTCTTACTGGCTATTACATCATCTTAGAAGCTTCAACTGTGTTCTACTATGGTGCTTTTAGCGTCTCCGCATACCACAGCACGCGACATAGCTTTCAGACGATAAGTACAACCGTTTCGGAGAGAAGAGCGGGCAATGTGACGATCTGGCTTTAAGTCGATTCGATAACAAATGACGAAAACGGACGGATTTTTCAGGTTTTTACTACATATGAACACTTTTCACATTCTCCCGTGCAACTCGGCTGCTAGTCCTCCTTTCATGCAGATTCTTAAGGTCGTAGCTCATGTCCAAGGCACCAAAGCCAGCTAAAAAGTCAATAATCGATACCTAAATCTGGAATTGTACTACTTCTTACTGGCTATTACATCAACGTAGAAGCTTTGTATGTGTTCTACTATGGTGCTTTTAGTGTCTCCACATACCGCAGCACGCGACATAGCTTTGCAGACGATAAGTACAACCGTTTCATAGAGAAGGGTGACCAATGTCACGATCTGGCTTTAAGACGATTCGATAACAAATGACGATAACGAACGGATTTTTTAGGTTTTTACTACATATGAACACTTTTCACATTCTCCCGTGCAACTCGGCAGCTAGTCCTCCTTTCACGCAGAATCTTAAGGTCCTAGCTCATGTCCAAGGCTCCAAAGCCAGCTATAAGTCAATAATCGATAACTAAAACTGGTATTGTACTAATTCTTACTGGCTATTACATCAACTTAGAAGCTTCATCCGTGTTCTATTATGGTATTTTTAGTGTCTCGGCATACCGCAGCACGCGACATAGCTTTCAGACGATAAGTACAACCATTTCAGAGAGAAGAGCGGCCAATGTGACGATCTGGCTTTAAGTCGATTCAATAACAAATGACAAAAACGGACGGATTTCTTAGGTTTTTACTGCATATGAACACTTTTCACATTCTCCCGTGCAACTCGGCTGCTAGTCCTCCTTTCATGCAGGATCTTAAGGTCCTAGCTCATGTCCAAGGCACCAAAGCCAGCTAAAAGTCAATAATCGATGATTAAAACTTGAATTGTACTACTTCTTACTGGCTATTACATCAACTTAGAAGCTTCATCTGTGTCCTACTATGGTGATTTTAGTGTCTCCGCATACCGCAGCACGCGACATAGCTTAGCTGACGATAAGTACAACCGTTTCAGAAAGAAGAGCGGCCAATGTGACGATCTGGCTTTAAGTCGATTCGATAACAAATGACGAAAACGGACGGATTTCTCAGGTTTTTACTACAAATGAACACTTTTCACATTCTCCCGTTCAACTCGGCTGCTAGTCCTCCATTCATGCACAATCTTAAGGTCCTAGCTCATGTCCAAGGTACCAAAGCCAGCTAAAAAGTCAATAATCGATACCTAAAACTTGAATTGTACTACTTCTTACTGGCTGTTACATCATCTTAGAAGCTTCATCTGTGTTCTATTATGGTGCTTTTAGTGTCTCCGAATACCGCAGCACGCGACATAGCTTTGCAGACGATAAGTACAACCGATTCCGAGAGAAGAACGGCCAATGTGACGATCTGGCTTTAAGTCGATTCGATAACAAATGACGAAAACGGACGGATTTCTCAGGTTAATACTACATATTAACACATTTCACATTCTCCCATGCAACTTTTCTGCTAGTACTCCTCTCATGCAGATTCGTAAGGTCCTAGCTCATGTCCAAGGCACCCAAGCAAGCTAAAAAGTCAATAATCGATAACTAAAACTTGAATTGTACTACTTCTTACTGGCTATTACATCAACTTAGAAGCTTCATCTGTGTCCAACTATGGTGATTTTAGTGTCTCCGCATACCGCAGCACACGACATAGCTTTGCAGACGATAAGTACAACCGTTTCAGAGAGAAGAGCGGCCAATGTGACGATCTGGCTTTAAGTCGATTCGTTAACAAATGACGAAAACGGACGGATTTCTCAGGTTTTTACTACATATGAAAACTTTTCGCATTCTCCCGTGCAACTCGGCTGCTAGTCCTCCTTTCATGCGGAATCTTATGGTCCTAGCTCATGTCCAAGACACGAAAGCCAGCTAAAAAGTCAATAATCGATACCTAAAACTCGAGTTGTACTACTTCTTACTGGCTATTACATCAACTTAGAAGCTTTATCTGTGTTCTACTATGGTGCTTTCAGTTTCTCCACATACCGCAGCACGTGACATAGCTTTGCAGACGATAAGTACAACCGTTTCAGAGAGAAGAGCGGCCAATGTGACGATCTGGCTTTAAGTCGATTCAATAACAAATGACAAAAACGGGCGGATTTCTCAGGTTTTTACTGAATATGAACACTTTACACATTCTCCCGCGCAACTCGGCTGCTAGTCCTCCTTTCATTCAGAATCTTAAGGTCCTAGCTCATGTCCAAGGCACCAAAGCCAGGTAAAGTCAATAATCGATGATTAAAACTTGAATTGTACTACTTCTTACTGGCTATTACATCAACTTAGAAGCTTCATCTGTGTCCTACTATGGTGATTTTAGTGTCTCCGCATACCACAGCACGCGACATAGCTTTGCAGACGATAAGTACAACCGTTTCAGAGAGAAGAGCGGCCAATGTGCCGATCTGGCTTTAAGTCGATTCGATAACAAATGACGAAAACGGATGGATTAGTCAGGTTTTTACTACATATGAACACTTTTCACATTCTCCCGTTCAACTCGGCTGCTAGTACTGCTTTCATGCAGAATCTTATGGTCCTAGCTCATGTCCAAGGCACCAAAGCCCTCTAAAAAGTCAATAATTGATACCTAAAACTGGAATTGTACTACTTCTTACTGGCTATTACAACATCTTAGAAGCTTCATCTGTGTTCTACTATGGTGCTTTCAGTGTCTCCACATAACGCACCACGTGACATAGATTTGCAGACGATAAGTACAACCGTTTCAGAGAGTATAGCGGCCAATGTGACGATCTGGCTTTAAGCCGATTCAATAACAAATAACAAAAACGGACGGATTTCTCAGGTTTTTACTACATATGAACGCTTTTAACATTCTCCCGTGCAAGTCGGCTGCTATTCCTCCTTTCATGCAGAATCTTAAGGTCCTAGCTCATGTCCAAAGCACAAAAGACAGCTAAGAAGTCAATAATCGATGATTAAAACTTGAATTGTACTACTTTTTACTGGCTATTACATCAACGTAGAAGCTTCATCCGTGTTCTACTATTTTATTTCTAGTGTCTCCGCATACCGCAGCACGCGACATAGCTTTGCAGACGATAAGTACAACCGTTTCAGAGAGAAGGGCGGACAATGTGACGATCTGGCTTTAAGTCGATTCGATAAAAAATGACGAAAAAGGACGGATTTCTCGGGTTTCTACTACATATGAACACTTTTCACATTCTCCCGTGCAACTCGGCTGCTAGTCCTCCTTTCATGCAGAATCTTAAGGTCCTGGCTCAAGTCCAAGGCACCAAAGCCAACTAAAAGTCAATAATCGATGCCTAAAACTTGAATTGTACTACTTCTTACTGGCTATTACATCAACTTAGAAGCTTCATCCGTGTTCTACTATGGTATTTTTAGTGTCTCTGCATACCGCAGCACGCGACATAGCTTTGCAGACGATAAGTACAACCGATTCAGAGAGAAGAGCGGCCAATGTGATAATCTGGCTTTAAGTCAATTCCATAACAAATGACGATAACGAACGAATTTCTCAGGTTTTTACTACATATGAACACTTTTACATTCTCAATGTGCAACTCGGCTGCAAGTCCGCCTTTCATGCTGAATCTTAAGGTCCTAGCTCATGTCCAAGGCACCAAAGCAAGCTAAAAAGTCAATAATCGATACCCAAAACTTGAATTGTACTACTTCTTACTGGCTATTACATCATCTTAGAAGCTTCATCTGTGTTCTACTATGGTGCTTTTAGCGTCTCCGCATACCGCAGCACGCAACATAGCTTTCAGACGATAAGTACAACCGTTTCGGAGAGAAGAGCGGGCAATGTGACGATCTGGCTTTAAGTCGATTCGATAACAAATGACGAAAACGGACGGATTTCTCAGGATTTTACTACATATGAACACTTTTCACATTCTCCCGTGCAACTCGGCTGCAAGTCCGCCTTTCATGCTGAATCTTAAGGTCCTAGCTCATGTCCAAGGCACCACAGCCAGCTAAAAGTCAATAATCGATGCCTAAAACTTGAATTGTACTACTTCTTACTGGCTATTACATCAACTTAGAAGCTTCATCCGTGTTCTACTATGGTATTTTTAGCGTCTCCGCATACCGCAGCACGCGACATAGCTTTGCAGACGATAAGTACAACCGATTCAGAGAGAAGAGCGGCCAATGTGACAATCTGGCTTTAAGTCAATTCCATAACAAATGACGATAACGATCGGATTTCTCAGGTTTTTACTACATATGATTTTTTTTCACATTCTCCCGTGCAACTCGGCTGCAAGTCCGCCTTTCATGCTGAATCTTAAGGTCCTAGCTCATGTCCAAGGCACCAAAGCAAGCTAAAAAGTCAATAATCGATACCTAAAACTTGAATTGTACTACTTCTTACTGGCTATTACATCATCTTAGAAGCTTCATCTGTGTTCTACTATGGTTCTTTTAGCGTCTCCGCATACCGCAGCACGCGACATAGCTTTCAGACGATAAGTACAACCGTTTCGGAGAGAAGAGCGGGCAATGTGACGATCTGGCTTTAAGTCGATTCGATAACAAATTACGAAAACGGACGGATTTCTCAGGTTTTTACTACATATGAACACTTTTCACATTCTCCCGTGCAACTCGGCTGCTAGTCCTCCTTTTATGCAGAATCTTAAGGTCCTAGCTCATGTCCAAGGCACCAAAGCCAGCTAAAAGTCAATAATCGATGATTAAAACTTGAATTGTACTACTTTTTACTGGCTATTACATCAACGGAGAAGCTTCATCCGTGTTCTACTATGGTATTTCTAGTGTCTCCACATACCGCAGCACGCGACATAGCTTTGCAGACGATAAGTACAACCGTTTCAGAGTGAAGGGCGGACAATGTGACGATCTGGCTTTAAGTCGATTCGATAACAAATGACGAAAACGGACGGATTTCTCGTTTTTCTACTACATATGAACACTTTTCACATTCTCCCGTGCAACTCTGCTGCTAGTCCTCCTTTCATGCAGAACCTTGAGGTCCTAGCTCATGTCCAAGGAACCAAAGCCAGCTAAAAAGTCATTAATAGATATCTAAAACTGGAACTTTACTACTTCTTACTGGCTATTACTTCAACTTAGAAGCTTTGTCTGTGTTCTACTATGGTGCTTTTAGTGTCACCACATACCGCAGCAAGCGACATAGCTTTGCAGACGATAAGTACAACCGTTTCAGAGAGAAGAGCGGCCAATGTCACGATCTGGCTTTAAGTTGATTCGATAACAAACGACGATAATGAACGGATTTCTTAGGTTTTTACTACATATGAACACTTTTCACATTCTCCCGTGCAACTCAGCTGCTAGTCCTCCTTTCATGCAGAATCTTAAGGTCCTAGCTCATGTCCAAGGCACGAAAGCCAGCTAAAAGTCAATAATCGATACCTAAAAGTGGAATTGTACTAATTCTTACTGGCTATTACATCAACTTAGAAGCTTCATCCGTGTTCTACTATGGTATTTTTAGTGTCTCGGCATACCGCAGCACGCGACATAGCTTTCAGATGATAAGTACAACCGTGTCAGAGAGAAGAGCGGCCAATGTGACGATCTGGCTTTAAGTCGATTCAATAACAAATGACAAAAACGGACGGATTTCTCAGGTTTTTACTGCATATGAAAACTTTTCACATTCTCCCGTGCAACTCGGCTGCTAGTCCTCCTTTCATGCAGATTCTTAAGGTCGTAGCTCATGTCCAAGGCACCAAAGCCAGCCAAAAAGTCAATAATCGATACCTAAATCTGGAATTGTACTACTTCTTACTGGCTATTACATCAACGTAGAAGCTTTGTATGTGTTCTACTATGGTGCTTTTAGTGTCTCCACATACCGCAGCACGCGACATAGCTTTGCAGACGATAAGTACAACCGTTTCAGAGAGAAGGGTGACCAATGTCACGATCTGGCTTTAAGTCGATTCGATAACAAATGACGATAACGAACGGATTTTTTAGGTTTTTACTACATATGAACACTTTTCACATTCTCCCGTGCAACTCGGCAGCTAGTCCTCCTTTCACTCAGAATCTTAAGGTCCTAGCTCTTGTCCAAGGCACCAAAGCCAGCTAAAAAGTCAATAATCGATACCTAAAACTTGAAATTTGCTACATCTTACTGGCTATTACATCAACTTAGAAGCTTCATCTGTGTTCTACTATGGTGCTTTTAGTGTCACCGCATACCGCAGCACGCGACATAGCTTTGCAGACTATAAGTACAACCGTTTCAGAAAGAAGAGCGGCCAATGTGACCATCTGGCTTTAAGTCGATTCCATAACAAATGACGAAAACGGACGGATTTCTCAGGTTTTTACTACATATGAACACTTTTCACACTCTCCCGTGCAACTCAGCTGCTAACCCTCCTTTCATGCAGAATCTTAAGGTCCTAGCTCATGTCCAAGGCACCAAAGCCAGCTATAAGTCAATAATCGATAACTAAAACTGGTATTGTACTAATTCTTACTGGCTATTACATCAACTTAGAAGCTTCATCCGTGTTCTATTATGGTATTTTTAGTGTCTCGGCATACCGCAGCACGCGAGATAGCTTTCAGACGATAAGTACAACCATTTCAGAGAGAAGAGCGGCCAATGTGACGATCTGGCTTTAAGTCGATTCAATAACAAATGACAAAAACGGACGGATTTCTTAGGTTTTTACTGCATATGAACACTTTTCACATTCTCCCGTGCAACTCGGCTGCTAGTCCTCCTTTCATGCAGGATCTTAAGGTCCTAGCTCATGTCCAAGGCACCAAAGCCAGCTAAAAGTCAATAATCGATGATTAAAACTTGAATTGTACTACTTCTTACTGGCTATTACATCAACTTAGAAGCTTCATCTGTGTCCTACTATGGTGATTTTAGTGTCTCCGCATACCGCAGCACGCGACATAGCTTAGCTGACGATAAGTACAACCGTTTCAGAAAGAAGAGCGGCCAATGTGACGATCTGGCTTTAAGTCGATTCGATAACAAATGACGAAAACGGACGGATTTCTCAGGTTTTTACTACAAATGAACACTTTTCACATTCTCCCGTTCAACTCGGCTGCTAGTCCTCCATTCATGCACAATCTTAAGGTCCTAGCTCATGTCCAAGGTACCAAAGCCAGCTAAAAAGTCAATAATCGATACCTAAAACTTGAATTGTACTACTTCTTACTGGCTGTTACATCATCTTAGAAGCTTCATCTGTGTTCTATTATGGTGCTTTTAGTGTCTCCGAATACCGCAGCACGCGACATAGCTTTGCAGACGATAAGTACAACCGATTCCGAGAGAAGAACGGCCAATGTGACGATCTGGCTTTAAGTCGATTCGATAACAAATGACGAAAACGGACGGATTTCTCAGGTCAATACTACATATTAACACATTTCACATTCTCCCATGCAACTTTTCTGCTAGTACTCCTCTCATGCAGATTCGTAAGGTCCTAGCTCATGTCCAAGGCACCCAAGCAAGCTAAAAAGTCAATAATCGATACCTAAAACTTGAATTGTACTACTTCTTACTGGCTATTACATCAACTTAGAAGCTTCATCTGTGTCCAACTATGGTGATTTTAGTGTCTCCGCATACCGCAGCACACGACATAGCTTTGCAGACGATAAGTACAACCGTTTCAGAGAGAAGAGCGGCCAATGTGACGATCTGGCTTTAAGTCGATTCGTTAACAAATGACGAAAACGGACGGATTTCTCAGGTTTTTACTACATATGAACACTTTTCGCATTCTCCCGTGCAACTCGGCTGCTAGTCCTCCTTTCATGCGGAATCTTATGGTCCTAGCTCATGTCCAAGGCACGAAAGCCAGCTAAAAAGTCAATAATCGATACCTAAAACTCGAGTTGTACTACTTCTTACTGGCTATTACATCAACTTAGAAGCTTTATCTGTGTTCTACTATGGTGCTTTCAGTGTCTCCACATACCGCAGCACGTGACATAGCTTTGCAGACGATAAGTACAACCGTTTCAGAGAGAAGAGCGGCCAATGTGACGATCTGGCTTTAAGTCGATTCAATAACAAATGACAAAAACGGGCGGATTTCTCAGGTTTTTACTGAATATGAACACTTTACACATTCTCCCGCGCAACTCGGCTGCTAGTCCTCCTTTCATTCAGAATCTTAAGGTCCTAGCTCATGTCCAAGGCACCAAAGCCAGGTAAAGTCAATAATCGATGATTAAAACTTGAATTGTACTACTTCTTACTGGCTATTACATCAACTTAGAAGCTTCATCTGTGTCCTACCATGGTGATTTTAGTGTCTCCGCATACCACAGCACGCGACATAGCTTTGCAGACGATAAGTACAACCGTTTCAGAGAGAAGAGCGGCCAATGTGACGATCTGGCTTTAAGTCGATTCGATAACAAATGACGAAAACGGATGGATTAGTCAGGTTTTTACTACATATGAACACTTTTCACATTCTCCCGTTCAACTCGGCTGCTAGTACTGCTTTCATGCAGAATCTTATGGTCCTAGCTCATGTCCAAGGCACCAAAGCCCTCTAAAAAGTCAATAATTGATACCTAAAACTGGAATTGTACTACTTCTTACTGGCTATTACAACATCTTAGAAGCTTCATCTGTGTTCTACTATGGTGCTTTCAGTGTCTCCACATAACGCACCACGTGACATAGATTTGCAGACGATAAGTACAACCGTTTCAGAGAGTATAGCGGCCAATGTGACGATCTGGCTTTAAGCCGATTCAATAACAAATAACAAAAACGTACGGATTTCTCAGGTTTTTACTACATATGAACGCTTTTAACATTCTCCCGTGCAAGTCGGCTGCTATTCCTCCTTTCATGCAGAATCTTAAGGTCCTAGCTCATGTCCAAAGCACAAAAGACAGCTAAGAAGTCAATAATCGATGATTAAAACTTGAATTGTACTACTTTTTACTGGCTATTACATCAACGTAGAAGCTTCATCCGTGTTCTACTATTTTATTTCTTGTGTCTCCGCATACCGCAGCACGCGACATAGCTTTGCAGACGATAAGTACAACCGTTTCAGAGAGAAGGGCGGACAATGTGACGATCTGGCTTTAAGTCGATTCGATAAAAAATGACGAAAAAGGACGGATTTCTCGGGTTTCTACTACATATGAACACTTTTCACATTCTCCCGTGCAACTCGGCTGCTAGTCCTCCTTTCATGCAGAATCTTAAGGTCCTGGCTCAAGTCCAAGGCACCAAAGCCAACTAAAAGTCAATAATCGATGCCTAAAACTTGAATTGTACTACTTCTTACTGGCTATTACATCAACTTAGAAGCTTCATCCGTGTTCTACTATGGTATTTTTAGTGTCTCTGCATACCGCAGCACGCGACATAGCTTTGCAGACGATAAGTACAACCGATTCAGAGAGAAGAGCGGCCAATGTGATAATCTGGCTTTAAGTCAATTCCATAACAAATGACGATAACGAACGAATTTCTCAGGTTTTTACTACATATGAACACTTTTACATTCTCAATGTGCAACTCGGCTGCAAGTCCGCCTTTCATGCTGAATCTTAAGGTCCTAGCTCATGTCCAAGGCACCAAAGCAAGCTAAAAAGTCAATAATCGATACCCAAAACTTGAATTGTACTACTTCTTACTGGCTATTACATCATCTTAGAAGCTTCATCTGTGTTCTACTATGGTGCTTTTAGCGTCTCCGCATACCGCAGCACGCAACATAGCTTTCAGACGATAAGTACAACCGTTTCGGAGAGAAGAGCGGGCAATGTGACGATCTGGCTTTAAGTCGATTCGATAACAAATGACGAAAACGGACGGATTTCTCAGGATTTTACTACATATGAACACTTTTCACATTCTCCCGTGCAACTCGGCTGCAAGTCCGCCTTTCATGCTGAATCTTAAGGTCCTAGCTCATGTCCAAGGCAACAAAGCCAGCTAACAAGTCAATAATCGATACCTAAAACTTGAATTGTACAACTTCTTACTGGCTATTACATCATCTTAGAAGCTTCATCTGTGTTCTACTATGGTGCTTATAGCGTCTCCGCATACCGCAGCACGCGACATAGCTTTCAGACGATAAGTACAACCGTTTCGGAGAGAAGAGCGGGCAATGTGACGATCTGGCTTTAAGTCGATTCGATAACAAATGACGAAAACGGACGGATTTCTCAGGTTTTTACTACATATGAACACTTTTCACATTCTCCCGTGCAACTCGGCTGCTAGTCCTCCTTTCATGCAAAATCTTAAGGTCCTAGCTCATGTCCAAGGCACCACAGCCAGCTAAAAGTCAATAATCGATGCCTAAAACTTGAATTGTACTACTTCTTACTGGCTATTACATCAACTTAGAAGCTTCATCCGTGTTCTACTATGGTATTTTTAGCGTCTCCGCATACCGCAGCACGCGACATAGCTTTGCAGACGATAAGTACAACCGATTCAGAGAGAAGAGCGGCCAATGTGACAATCTGGCTTTAAGTCAATTCCATAACAAATGACGATAACGATCGGATTTCTCAGGTTTTTACTACATATGATTTTTTTTCACATTCTCCCGTGCAACTCGGCTGCAAGTCCGCCTTTCATGCTGAATCTTAAGGTCCTAGCTCATGTCCAAGGCACCAAAGCAAGCTAAAAAGTCAATAATCGATACCTAAAACTTGAATTGTACTACTTCTTACTGGCTATTACATCATCTTAGAAGCTTCGTCTGTGTTCTACTATGGTTCTTTTAGCGTCTCCGCATACCGCAGCACGCGACATAGCTTTCAGACGATAAGTACAACCGTTTCGGAGAGAAGAGCGGGCAATGTGACGATCTGGCTTTAAGTCGATTCGATAACAAATTACGAAAACGGACGGATTTCTCAGGTTTTTACTACATATGAACACTTTTCACATTCTCCCGTGCAACTCGGCTGCTAGTCCTCCTTTTATGCAGAATCTTAAGGTCCTAGCTCATGTCCAAGGCACCAAAGCCAGCTAAAAGTCAATAATCGATGATTAAAACTTGAATTGTACTACTTTTTACTGGCTATTACATCAACGGAGAAGCTTCATCCGTGTTCTACTATGGTATTTCTAGTGTCTCCACATACCGCAGCACGCGACATAGCTTTGCAGACGATAAGTACAACCGTTTCAGAGTGAAGGGCGGACAATGTGACGATCTGGCTTTAAGTCGATTCGATAACAAATGACGAAAACGGACGGATTTCTCGTTTTTCTACTACATATGAACACTTTTCACATTCTCCCGTGCAACTCTGCTGCTAGTCCTCCTTTCATGCAGAACCTTGAGGTCCTAGCTCATGTCCAAGGAACCAAAGCCAGCTAAAAAGTCATTAATAGATACCTAAAACTGGAACTTTACTACTTCTTACTGGCTATTACTTCAACTTAGATGCTTTGTCTGTGTTCTGCTATGGTGCTTTTAGTGTCACCACATACCGCAGCAAGCGACATAGCTTTGCAGACGATAAGTACAACCGTTTCAGAGAGAAGAGCGGCCAATGTCACGATCTGGCTTTAAGTTGATTCGATAACAAACGACGATAATGAACGGATTTCTTAGGTTTTTACTACATATGAACACTTTTCACATTCTCCCGTGCAACTCAGCTGCTAGTCCTCCTTTCATGCAGAATCTTAAGGTCCTAGCCCATGTCCAAGGCACGAAAGCCAGCTAAAAGTCAATAATCGATACCTAAAAGTGGAATTGTACTAATTCTTACTGGCTATTACATCAACTTAGAAGCTTCATCCGTGTTCTACTATGGTATTTTTAGTGTCTCGGCATACCGCAGCACGCGACATAGCTTTCAGATGATAAGTACAACCGTGTCAGAGAGAAGAGCGGCCAATGTGACGATCTGGCTTTAAGTCGATTCAATAACAAATGACAAAAACGGACGGATTTCTCAGGTTTTTGCTGCATATGAAAACTTTTCACATTCTCCCGTGCAACTCGGCTGCTAGTCCTCCTTTCATGCAGATTCTTAAGGTCGTAGCTCATGTCCAAGGCACCAAAGCCAGCCAAAAAGTCAATAATCGATACCTAAATCTGGAATTGTACTACTTCTTACTGGCTATTACATCAACGTAGAAGCTTTGTATGTGTTCTACTATGGTGCTTTTAGTGTCTCCACATACCGCAGCACGCGACATAGCTTTGCAGACGATAAGTACAACCGTTTCAGAGAGAAGGGTGACCAATGTCACGATCTGGCTTTAAGTCGATTCGATAACAAATGACGATAACGAACGGATTTTTTAGGTTTTTACTACATATGAACACTTTTCACATTCTCCCGTGCAACTCGGCAGCTAGTCCTCCTTTCACTCAGAATCTTAAGGTCCTAGCTCTTGTCCAAGGCACCAAAGCCAGCTAAAAAGTCAATAATCGATACCTAAAACTTGAAATTTGCTACATCTTACTGGCTATTACATCAACTTAGAAGCTTCATCTGTGTTCTACTATGGTGCTTTTAGTGTCACCGCATACCGCAGCACGCGACATAGCTTTGCAGACTATAAGTACAACCGTTTCAGAAAGAAGAGCGGCCAATGTGACCATCTGGCTTTAAGTCGATTCCATAACAAATGACGAAAACGGACGGATTTCTCAGGTTTTTACTACATATGAACACTTTTCACACTCTCCCGTGCAACTCAGCTGCTAACCCTCCTTTCATGCAGAATCTTAAGGTCCTAGCTCATGTCCAAGGCACCAAAGCCAGCTATAAGTCAATAATCGATAACTAAAACTGGTATTGTACTAATTCTTACTGGCTATTACATCAACTTAGAAGCTTCATCCGTGTTCTATTATGGTATTTTTAGTGTCTCGGCATACCGCAGCACGCGAGATAGCTTTCAGACGATAAGTACAACCATTTCAGAGAGAAGAGCGGCCAATGTGACGATCTGGCTTTAAGTCGATTCAATAACAAATGACAAAAACGGACGGATTTCTTAGGTTTTTACTGCATATGAACACTTTTCACATTCTCCCGTGCAACTCGGCTGCTAGTCCTCCTTTCATGCAGGATCTTAAGGTCCTAGCTCATGTCCAAGGCACCAAAGCCAGCTAAAAGTCAATAATCGATGATTAAAACTTGAATAGTACTACTTCTTACTGGCTATTACATCAACTTAGAAGCTTCATCTGTGTCCTACTATGGTGATTTTAGTGTCTCCGCATACCTCAGCACGCGACATAGCTTAGCAGACGATAAGTACAACCGTTTCAGAAAGAAGAGCGGCCAATGTGACGATCTGGCTTTAAGTCGATTCGATAACAAATGACGAAAACGGACGGATTTCACAGGTTTTTACTACAAATGAACACTTTTCACATTCTCCCTTTCAACTCGGCTGCTAGTCCTCCATTCATGCACAATCTTAAGGTCCTAGCTCATGTCCAAGGTACCAAAGCCAGCTAAAAAGTCAATAATCGATACCTAAAACTTGAATTGTACTACTTCTTACTGGCTATTACATCATCTTAGAAGCTTCATCTGTGTTCTACTATGGTGCTTTTAGTGTCTCCGAATACCGCAGCACGCGACATAGCTTTGCAGACGATAAGTACAACCGATTCAGAGAGAAGAGCGGCCAATGTGACGATCTGGCTTTAAGTCGATTCGATAACAAATGACGAAAACGGACGGATTTCACAGGTTAATACTACATATTAACACATTTCACATTCTCCCATGCAACTTTTCTGGTAGTACTCCTCTCATGCAGATTCGTAAGGTCCTAGCTCATGTCCAAGGCACCCAAGCAAGCTAAAAAGTCAATAATCGATAACTAAAACTTGAATTGTACTACTTCTTACTGGCTATTACATCAACTTAGAAGCTTCATCTGTGTCCAACTATGGTGATTTTAGTGTCTCCGCATACCGCAGCACACGACATAGCTTTGCAGACGATAAGTACAACCGTTTCAGAGAGAAGAGCGGCCAATGTGACGACCTGGCTTTAAATCGATTCGTTAACAAATGACGAAAACGGACGGATTTCTCGGGTTTTTACTACATATGAACACTTTTCACATTCTCCCGTTCAACTCGGCTGCTAGTCCTCCATTCATGCGGAATCTTAAGGTTCTAGCTCATGTCCAAGGCACCAAAGCCAGCTAAAAAGTCAATAATCGATACCTAAAAATTGAATTGTACTACCTCTTACTGGCTATTACTTTAACTTAGAAGCTTCATCTGTGTTCAACTATGGTGTTTTTAGTGTCTCCGAATACCGCAGCACGCGACATAGCTTTGCAGACGATAAGTACAACCGATTTAGAGAGAAGAGCGGCCAATGTGACGGTCTGGCTTTAAGTCGATTCGATAACAAATGACGAAAACGGACGTATTTCTCAGGGTTTTACTACATATGAACACTTTTCACATTCTCCCCTGCAATTCGGCTGCTAGTCCTCCTTTCATGCAGAATCTTAAGGTCCTAGCTCATGTCCAAGGCACCAAAGCCAGCTAAAAGTCAACAATCGATGCCCAAATCTTGAATTGTACTACTTCTTACTGGCTATTACATCAACTTAGAAGCTTCATCTCTGTTCTAATATGGTTATTTTAGTGTCTCCGCATACCGCAGCACGCGACATAGCTTTGCAGACGATAAGTACAACCGTTTCAGAGAGAAGAGCGGCCAATGTGACGATGTGGCTTTAAGTCAATTCCATAACAAATGACGAAAACGGACGGATTTCTCAGGTTTTTACTACATATGAACACTTTTCACATTCTCCCCTGCAATTCGGCTGCAAGTCCACCTTTCATGCAGAATGTTAAGGTCCTAGCTCATGTCCAAGGTACCAAAGCCAGCCAAAAAGTCAATAATCGGTACCTAAAACTGGTATTGTACTAATTCTTACTGGCTATTACATCAACTTAGAAGCTTCATCTGTGTTCTACTATGGTGCTCTTAGTGTCTCCGCATACCGCAGCACGCGACATAGCTTTCAGACGATAAGTACAACCGTTTCAGGGAGAAGAGCGGCCAATGTGACGATCTGGCTTTAAGACCATACGATAACCAATGACGAAAACGTACTGATTTCTCGGGTTTTTACTACATATGAACACTTTTCACATTCTCCCGTGCAAATCGGCTACTAGTCCTCCTTTCATGCAGAATCTTAAGGTCCTAGCCCATGTCCAAGGCACCAAAGCCAGCTAAAAAGTCAATAATCGATATCTAAAATTTCAATTGTACTACTTCGTACTAGCTATTATATAACTTAGAAGTTTCATCTGTGTTCTACCATGGTGCTTTTAGTGTCTCCACATACCGCAGCACGCGACATAGCTTAGCAGACGATAAGTACAACGTTTTCAGAGAGAAGAGTGGCCAATGTCACGATCTGCCTTTAAGTCGATTCGATAACAAATGACGAAAACGGAAGTATTTCTCAGGGTTTTACTACATATGAACACTTTTCACATTCTCCCATGCAACTCGGCTGCTACTCCTCCTTTAGTGCAGAATGTTAAGGTCCTAGCTCATGTCCAAGGCACCAAAGCCAGCTAAAAAGTCAATAATCGATACCTAAAACTTGAATTGTACTACCTCTTACTGGCTATTACTTTAACTTAGAAGCTTCATCTGTTTTCTACTATGGTACTTTTAGTGTCTCCGAATACCGCAGCACGCGACATAGCTTTGCAGACGATAAGTACAACCGATTCAGAGAGAAGAGCGGCCAATGTAACGATCTGGCTTTAAGTCAATTCCATAACAAATGACGAAAACGGACGTATTTCTCAGGGTTTAATACATATGAACACTTTTCACATTCTCCCGTGCAACTCGGCTGCTACTCCTCCTTTCATGGAGAATCTTAAGGTCCTAGCTCATGTCCAAGGCACCAAAGCCAGCTAAAAAGTCAATAATCGATATCTAAAATTTCAATTGTAGTACTTCGTACTAGCTATTATATCAACTTAGAAGTTTCATCTGTGTTCTACCATGGTGCTTTTAGTGTCTCCACATACCGCAGCACGCGACATAGCTTAGCAGACGATAAGTACAACGTTTTCAGAGAGAAGAGTGGCCAATGTCACGATCTGGCTTTAAGTCGATTCGATAACAAATGACGAAAACGGAAGTATTTCTCAGGGTTTTACTACATATGAACACTTTTCACATTCTTCCATGCAACTCGGCTGCTACTCCTCCTTTAGTGCAGAATGTTAAGGTCCTAGCTCATGTCCAAGGCACCAAAGCCAACCAAAAAGTCAATAACCGATACCTAAAACTGGTATTGTACTAATTCTTACTGGCTATTACATCATCTTAGTAGCTTCATCTGTGTTCTACTATGGTGCTTTTAGTGTCTCCGCATACCGCAGCACGCGACATAGCTTTCAGACGATAAGTACAACCGTTTCAGAGAGAAGAGCGGACAATGTGAAGATCTGGCTTTAAGTCGATTCGATAACAAAAGACGAAAACGGACGGATTTCTCAGGTTAATACTACATATGAGCACTTTTCACGTTCTCCCATGCAACGTTTTTACGAGTCTCCCTCTCATGCAGATTCTTAGGGTCCTAGCTCATGTCCAAGGCACCAAAGCCAGCAAAAAAGTCAATAATCGATAACTAAAACTTGAATTGTACTACTTCTTACTGGCTATTACCTCAACTAAGAAGCTTCATCTGTGTCCTGCTATGGTGATTTTAGTGTCTCCACATACCGCAGCACGCGACATAGCTTTGCAGACGATAATACAACCGTTTCAGGGAGAAGAGCGGCCAGTGTGACGATCTGGCTTTAAGACCATACGATAACCAATGACGAAAAAGTACTGATTTCTCGGGTTTTTACTACATATGAACACTTTTCACATTCTCCCGTGCAACTCGGCTACTAGTCCTCCTTTCATGCAGAATCTTAAGGTCCTAGCTCATGTCCAAGGCACCAAAGCCAGCTATAAGTCAATAATCGATATCTAATATTTCAATTGTACTACTTCGTACTAGCTATTATATCAACTTAGAAGTTTCATCTGTGTTCTACCATGGTGCTTTTAGTGTCTCCACATACCGCAGCACGCGACATAGCTTAGCAGACGATAAGTACAACCGTTTCAGAGAGAAGAGTGGCCAATGTCACGATCTGGCTTTAAGTCGATTCGATAACAAATGACGAAAACGGACGGATTTCTCAGGTTTTTACTACAAATGAACACTTTTCACATTCTCCCGTTCAACTCGGCTGCTAGTCCTCCATTCATGCACAATCTTAAGGTCCTAGCTCATGTCCAAGGTACCAAAGCCAGCTAAAAAGTCAATAATCGATACCTAAAACTTGAATTGTACTACTTCTTACTGGCTATTACATCATCTTAGAAGCTTCATCTGTGTTCTACTATGGTGCTTTTACTGTCTCCGAATACCGCAGCACGCGACATAGCTTTGCAGACGATAAGTACAACCGATTCAGAGAGAAGAGCGGCCAATGTGACGATCTGGCTTTAAGTCGATTCGATAACAAATGACGAAAACGGACCGATTTCTCAGGTTAATACTACATATTAACACATTTCACATTCTCCCATGCAACTTTTCTGCTAGTACTCCTCTCATGCAGATTCGTAAGGTCCTAGCTCAAGTCCAAGGCACCCAAGCAAGCTAAAAAGTCAATAATCGATACCTAAAACTTGAATTGTACTACTTCTTACTGGCTATTACTTTAACTTAGAAGCTTCATCTCTGTTCAACTATGGTGCTTTTAGTGTCTCCGAATACCGCAGCACGCGACATAGCTTTGCAGACGATAAGTACAACCGATTCAGAGAGAAGAGCGGCCAATGTGACGATCTGGCTTTAAGTCGATTCGATAACAAATGACGAAAACGGACGTATTTCTCAGGGTTTTACTACATATGAACACTTTTCACATTCTCCCGTGCAACTCGGCTGCTACTCCTCCTTTAGTGCAGAATGCAGAATGTTAAGTTCCTAGCTCATGTCCAAGGTACCAAAGCCAGCTAAAAAGTCAATAATCGATAACTAAAACTTGAGTTGTACTACCTCTTACTGGCTATTACTTTAACTTAGAAGCTTCATCTGTGTTCTACTATGGTGCTTTTAGTGTCTCCGCATACCGCATCATTTGACATAGCTTTGCATACTATAAGTACAACCGTTTCAGAGAGAAGAGCGGCCAATGTGACGATCTGGCTTTAAGTCAATTCCATAACAAATGACGAAAACGGACGTATTTCTCAGGGTTTAATACATATGAACACTTGTCACATTCTCCAGTGCAACTCGGCTGCTACTCCTCCTTTAATGCAGAATGTTAAGGTCCTAGCTCATGTCCAAGGCACCAAAGCCAGCCAAAAAGTCAATAATCGATACCTAAAACTGGTATTGTACTAATTCTTACTGGCTATTACATCATCGTAGAAGCTTCATCTGTGTTCTACTATGGTGCTTTTAGTGTCTCCGCATACCGCAGCACGCGACATAGCTTTCAGACGATAAGTACAACCGTTTCAGAGAGAAGAGCGGACAATGTGAAGATCTGGCTTTAAGTCGATTCGATAACAAAAGACGAAAACGGACGGATTTCTCAGGTTAATACTACATATGAGCACTTTTCACGTTCTACCATGCAACGTTTTTGCTAGTCTCCCTCTCATGCAGATTCTTAGGGTCCTAGCTCATGTCCAAGGCACCAAAGCCAGCAAAAAAGTCAATAATCGATAACTAAAACTTGAATTGTACTACTTCTTACTGGCTATTACCTCAACGAAGAAGCTTCATCTGTGTCCTACTATGGTGATTTTAGTGTCTCCACGTACCGCAGCACGCGACATAGCTTTGCAGACGATAAGTACAACCGTTTCAGGGAGAAGAGCGGCCAATGTGACGATCTGGCTTTAAGACCATACGATAACCAATGACGAAAACGTACTGATTTCTCGGGTTTTTACTACATATGAACACTTTTCACATTCTCCCGTGCAACTCGGCTACTAGTCCTCCTTTCATGCAGAATCTTAAGGTCCTAGCTCATGTCCAAGGCACCAAAGCCAGCTAAAAAGTCAATAATCGATATCTAAAATTTCAATTGTACTACTTCTTACTAGCTATTATATCAACTTAGAAGTTTCATCTGTGTTCTACCATGGTGCTTTTAGTGTCTCCACATACCGCAGCACGCGACATAGCTTAGCAGACGATAAGTACAACCGTTTCAGAGAGAAGAGTGGCCAATGTCACGATCTGGCTTTAAGTCGATTCGATAACAAATGACGAAAACGGAAGTATTTCTCAGGGTTTTACTACATATGAACACTTTTCACATTCTCCCGTGCAACTCGGCTGCTACTCCCCCTTTAGTGCAGAATGTTAAGGTCCTAGCTCATGTCCAAGGCACCAAAGCCAGCTAAAAGTCAATAATCGATGATTAAAACTTGAATTGTACTACTTCTTACTGGCTATTACATCAACTTAGAAGCTTCATCTGTGTCCTACTATGGCGATTTTAGTGTCTCCCCATACCGCAGCACGCGACATAGCTTAGCAGACGTTAAGTACAACCGTTTCAGAAAGAAGAGCGGCCAATGTGACGATCTGGCTTTAAGTCGATTCGATAACAAATGACGAAAACGGACGGATTTCTTAGGTTTTTACTACAAATGAACACTTTTCACATTCTCCCGTTCAACTCGGCTGCTAGTCCTCCATTCATGCACAATCTTAAGGTCCTAGCTCATGTCCAAGGTACCAAAGCCAGCTAAAAAGTCAATAATCGATACCTAAAACTTGAATTGTACTACTTCTTACTGGCTGTTACATCATCTTAGAAGCTTCATCTGTGATCTACTATGGTGCTTTTAGTGTCTCCGAATACCGCAGCACGCGACATAGCTTTGCAGACGATAAGTACAACCGATTCAGAGAGAAGAGCGGCCAATGTGACGATCTGGCTTTAAGTCGATTCGATAACAAATGACGAAAACGGACGGATTTCTCAGGTTAATACTACATATTAACACATTTCACATTCTACCATGCAACGTTTCTGCTAGTACTCCTCTCATGCAGATTCGTAAGGTCCTAGCTCATGTCCAAGGCACCCAAGCCAGCCAAAAAGTCAATAATGATACCTAAAACTTGAATTGCACTACATCTTACTGGCTATTACATCATCTTATAAGCTTCATCTGTGTTCTACTATGGTGCTTTTAGTGTCTCCGAATACCGCAGCACGCGACATAGCTTTGCAGACGATAAGTACAACCGATTCAGAGAGAAGAGCGGCCAATGTGACGATGTGGCTTTAAGTCAATTCCATAACAAATGACGAAAACGGACAGATTTCTCAGTTTTTACTACATATGAACACTTTTGACATTCTACCCTGCAATTCGGCTGCTAGTCCACCTTTCATGCAGAATCTTATGGTCCTAGCTCATGTCCAAGGCACCAAAGCCAGCTAAAAGTCAATAATCGATACCTAAAACTGGTATTGTACTAATTCTTACTGGCTATACATCATCTTAGAAGCTTCATCTGTGTTCTACTATGGTGCTTTTAGTGTCTCCGCATACCGCAGCACGCGACATAGCTTTCAGACGATAAGTACAACCGTTTCAGAGAGAAGAGCGGACAATGTGAAGATCTGGCTTTAAGTCGATTCGATAACAAAAGACGAAAACGGACGGATTTCTCAGGTTAATACTACATATGAGCACTTTTCACGTTCTCCCATGCAACGTTTTTGCTAGTCTCCCTCTCATGCAGATTCTTAGGGTCCTAGCTCATGTCCAAGGCACCAAAGCCAGCAAAAAAGTCAATAATCGATAACTAAAACTTGAATTGTACTACTTCTTACTGGCTATTACCTCAACTAAGAACCTTCATCTGTGTCCTACTATGGTGATTTTAGTGTCTCCACATACCGCAGCACGCGACATAGCTTTGCAGACGATAAGTACAACCGTTTCAGGGAGAAGAGCGGCCAATGTGACGATCTGGCTTTAAGACCATACGATAACCAATGACGAAAACGTACTGATTTCTCGGGTTTTTACTACATATGAACACTTTTCACATTCTCCCGTGCAACTTTTCTACTAGTCCTCCTTTCATGCAGAATCTTAAGGTCCTAGCTCATGTCCAAGGCACCAAAGCCAGCTAAAAAGTCAATAATCGATACCTAAAACTTGAATTGCACTACATCTTACTGGCTATTACATCATCTTATAAGCTTCATCTGTGTTCTACTATGGTGCTTTTAGTGTCTCCGAATACCGCAGCACGCGACATAGCTTTGCAGACGATAAGTAGAGCCGATTCAGAGAGAAGAGCGGCCAATGTGACGATCTGGCTTTAAGTCAATTCCATAACAAATGACGAAAACGTACGGATTTCTCAGTTTAATACTACACATTAACACTTTTCACATTCTCGCCTGCAATTCGGCTGCTAGTCCTCCTTTCATGCAGAATCTTAAGGTCCTAGCTCATGTCCAAGGCACCAAAGCCAGCTAAAAAGTCAATAATCGATACCTAAAACTCGAATTGTACTACTTCTTACTGTCTATTACATCAACTAAGAAGCTTCATCTGTGTCCTACTATGGTGATTTTAGTGTCTCCACATACCGCAGCACGCGACATTGCTTTCCAGACGATCAGTACAACCGTTTCAGAGAGAAGAGCGGCCAATGTGACGATATGGCTTGAAGTCGATTCGATAACAAATGACGATAACGAACGGATTTCTCAGGTTTTTACTACATATGAATACTTTTCACATTCTCCCGTGCATCTCGGCTGCTAGTCCTCCTTACATGCAGAATGTTAAGGTCCTAGCTCATGTCCAAGGCACCAAAGCGAGCTAAAAAGTCAATAATCGATACCTAAAACTTGAGTTGTACTACCTCTTACTGGCTATTACTTTAACTTAGAAGCTTCATCTGTGTTCTACTATGGTGCTTTTAGTGTCTCCGAATACCGCAGCACGCGACATAGCTTTGCAGACGATAAGTACAACCGATTCAGAGAGAAGAGCGGACAATGTGACGATCTGGCTTTAAGTCAATTCCATAACCAATGACGAAAACGGACGGATTTCTCAGGTTTTTACTACATATGAAAACTTTTCACATCCTCCCGTGCAGCTCGGCTGCTAGTCCTCCTTTCATGCAGAATCTTAAGGTCCTAGCTCATGTCCAAGGCACCAAAGCCAGCTAAAAGTCAATAATCGATGCCCAAATCATGAATTGTACTACTTCTTACTGGCTATTACATCAACTTAGAAGCTTCATCTGTGTTCTATTATGGTTATTTTAGTGTCTCCGCATACCGCAGCACGTGACATAGCTTTGCAGACGATAAGTACAACCGTTTCAGAGAGAAGAGCGGCCAATGTAACGATCCGGCTTTAAGCCGATTCGATAACAAATGACGAAAATGGACGGAATTCTCAGGTTTTTACTACATATGAAAACTTTTCACATCCTCCCGTGCAGCTCGGCTGCTAGTCCTCTTTTCATGCAGAATATTAAGGTCCTAGCTCATGTCCAAGGCACCGAAGCCAGCTAAAAAGTCAATAATCGATACCTAAAACTTGAGTTGTACTACTTCTTACTGGCTATTACATCAACTTAAAAGCTTCATCTGTGGTCTACTATGGTGCTTTTCGTGTCTCCACATAACGCAGCACTCGACATAGCTTTGCAGACGATAAGTACAACCGTTTCAGAGAGAAGAGCGGCCAATGTGACGTTCTGGCTTTAAGACGATTCGATAACCAATGACGAAAACGTACGGATTTCTCGGGATTTTACTACATATGAACACTTTTCACATTCTCCCGTGCAATTCGGCTGCTAGTCCTCCTTTCATGCAAAATCTTAAAGACCTAGCTCATGTCCAAGGCACCAAAGCCAGCTAAAATGTCAATAATCGATATCTAAAATTTCAATTGTACTACTTCTTACTAGCTATTACATCAACTTAGAAGTTTCATCTGTGTTCTACCATGCTGCTTTTAGTGTCTCCGCAAACTGCAGCACGCGACATAGCTTTGCAGACGATAAGTGCAACCGTTTCAGAGAGAAAAGCGCCCAATGTGACGATCAGGCTTTAAGTCGATTCGATAACAAACGACGAAAACGGACGGATTTCTCAGGTTTTTACTGCATATGAACACTTTTCACATTCTCCCGTGCAACTCGGCTGCTAGTACTGCTTTCATGCAGAATCTTAAGGTCCTAGCTCATGTCCAAGGCACTAAAGCCAGCTAAAAAGTCAATAGTCGATACCTAAAACTGGAATTGTACTACTTCTTACTGGCTATTACATCAACTTAGAAGCTTCATCTGTGTACTACTATGGTGCTTTTAGTGTCTCCACATACCGCAGCACGCGACATAGCTTTACTACAATCGAACACTTTTCACATTCTCCCGTACAACTCGGCTGCTAGTCCTTCTTTCATGCAGAATCTTAAGGTCCTAGCTCATGTCCAAGGCACCAAAGCCAGCTACGAAGTCAATAATCGATACCTAAAACTTGAATTGTACTACATCTTACTGGCTATTACATCAACTTAGAAGCTTCATCTGTGTTCTACTATGGTGCTTTTACTGGCTCTGCATACCGCAGCACGCGACATAGCTTTGCAGACTATAAGTACAACCGTTTCAGAGAGAAGAGAGGCAAATGTGACGATCTGTCTTTAAGTCGATTCGATAACAACTGACGAAAACAGACGTATTTCTCAGGTTTTTACTACATATGAACACTTTTCACATTCTCCCGTGCAACTCGGCTGCTAGTCCTCCTTTCATGCAGAATCTTAAGGTCGTAGCTCATGTCCAAGGCACCACAGCCAGCTAAAAAGTCAATAATCGATACCTAAAACTAGAATTGTACTACTTCTTACTGGCTATTACATCAAATTAGAGGCTTCATCTGTGTTCTACTATTGTGCTTTTAGTGTCTCCGCATACCGCAGCACGCGACATAGCTTTGCAGACGATAAGTACAACCGTTTCAGAGAGACGAACAGCCAATGTGACGATCTGGCATTAAGACGAATCGATAACCAATGACGAAAACGTACGGATTTCTCAGGTTTTTACTACATACGAACACTTTTCCCATTCTCCCGTACAACTCGGCTGCTAGTCCTTCTTTCATGCAGAATCTTAAGGTCCTAGCTCATGTCCAAGTCACCAAAGCCAGCTACAAATTCAATAATCGATACCTAAAACTTGAATTGTACTACATCTTACTGGCTATTACATCAACTTAGAATCTTCATCTGTGTTCTACTATGGTGCTTTTAGTGTCTCTGCATACCGCAGCACGCGACATAGCTTTGCAGACTATAAGTACAACCGTTTCAGAGAGAAGAGCGGCAAATGTGACGATCTGGCTTTAAATGGATTCGATAACAACTGACGAAAACAGACGTATTTCTCAGGTTTTTACTACATATGAACACTTTTCACATTCTCCCGTGCAACTCGGCTGCTAGTCCTCCTTTCATGCAGAATCTTAAGGTCGTAGCTCATGTCCAAGGCACCACAGCCAGCTAAAAAGTCAATAATCGATAAGTAAAACTTGAATTGTACTACTTCTTACTGGCTATTACATCAAATTAGAAGCTTCATATGTGTTCTACAACGGTGCTTTTAGTGTCTCCACAAACCGCAGCACGCGACATAGCTTTCAGACGATGAGTACAACCGTTTCAGAGAGAAGAGCTGCCAATGTGACGATCTGGCTTTAAGTCGATTCGATAACAAATGACGAAAACGGACGGGTTTCTCAGGTTTTCACTACATATGAACACTTTTCACATTCTCCCGTGCAAATCGGCTGCAAGTCCTCCTTTCATGCAGATTCTTAAGGTCCTAGCTCATGTCCAAGGCACCAAAGCCAGCTAAAAAGTCAATAATCGATATATAAAATTTAAATTGTACTACTTCTTACTAGCTATTACATCAACTTAGAAGCTTCATCTGTGTTCTACTATGGTGCTTTTAGTGTTTCCACATACCGCAGCACGCGACATAGCTTTACAGACGATAAGTACAACCGTTTCAGAGAGAAGAGCGGCCAATGTGACGATCTGCCTTTAAGTCGATTCGATAACAAATGACGAAAACGGACGGATTTCTCAGGTTATTACTACATATGAACACTTTTCACATTCTCCCGTGCAACTCGGCTGCTAGTCCTCCTTTCATGCCGAATCTTAAGGTCCTAGCTCATGTCCAAGGCACCAAAGCCAGCTAAAATGTCAATAATCGATGCCCAAATCTTGAATTGTACTACTTCTTACTGGCCATTACATCAACTTAGAAGCTTCATCTGTGTTCTACTATGGTTATTTTAGTATCTCCGCATACAGCAGCACGGGACATAGCATTGCAGACGATAAGTACAACCGATTCAGAGAGAAGAGCGGCCAATGTGACGATCTGGCTTTAAGTCGATTCGATAACAAAAGACGAAAACGGACGGATTTCTCAGGTTAATACTACATATGAGCACTTTTCACGTTCTCCCATGCAACGTTTTTACGAGTCTCCCTCTCATGCAGATTCTTAGGGTCCTAGCTCATGTCCAAGGCACCAAAGCCAGCTAAAAAGTCAATAATCGATACCTAAAACTTGAATTGTACTACTTCTTACTGGCTATTACATCAACTTAGAAGCTTCATCTGTGTTCTACTATGGTGCTTTTAGTGTCTCCGAATACCGCAGCACGCGACATAGCTTTGCAGACGATAAGTACAACTGATTCAGAGAGAAGAGCGGCCAATGTGACGATCTGGCTTTAAGTCGATTCGATAACAAATGACGAAAACGGACGGATTTCACAGGTTAATACTACATATTAACACATTTCACATTCTCCCATGCAACTTTTCTGCTAGTACTCCTCTCATGCAGATTCGTAAGGTCCTAGCTCATGTCCATGGCACCCAAGCAAGCTAAAAAGTCAATAATCGATACCTAAAACTTGAATTGTACTACTTCTTACTGGCTATTACATCAACTTAGAAGCTTCATCTCTGTTCTAATATGGTTATTTTAGTGTCTCCGCATACCGCAGCACGCGACATAGCTTTGCAGACGATAAGTACAACCGTTTCAGAGAGAAGAGCGGCCAATGTGACGATGTGGCTTTAAGTCAATTCCATAACAAATGACGAAAACGGACGGATTTCTCAGGTTTTTACTACATATGAACACTTTTCACATTCTCCCCTGCAATTCGGCTGCTAGTCCACCTTTCATGCAGAATGTTAAGGTCCTAGCTCATGTCCAAGGTACCAAAGCCAGCCAAAAAGTCAATAATCGGTACCTAAAACTGGTATTGTACTAATTCTTACTGGCTATTACATCATCTTAGAAGCTTCATCTGTGTTCTACTATGGTGCTCTTAGTGTCTCCGCATACCGCAGCACGCGACATAGCTTTCAGACGATAAGTACAACCGTTTCAGGGAGAAGAGCGGCCAATGTGACGATCTGGCTTTAAGACCATACGATAACCAATGACGAAAACGTACTGATTTCTCGGGTTTTTACTACATATGAACACTTTTCACATTCTCCCGTGCAAATCGGCTGCTAGTCCTCCTTTCATGCAGAATCTTAAGGTCCTCGCTCATGTCCAAGGCACCAAAGCCAGCTAAAAAGTCAATAATCGGTATCTAAAATTTCAATTGTACTACTTCGTACTAGCTATTATATAACTTAGAAGTTTCATCTCTGTTCTAATATGGTTATTTTAGTGTCTCCGCATACCGCAGCACGCGACATAGCTTTGCAGACGATAAGTACAACCGTTTCAGAGAGAAGAGCGGCCAATGTGACGATGTGGCTTTAAGTCAATTCCATAACAAATGACGAAAACGGAAGTATTTCTCAGGGTTTTACTACATATGAACACTTTTCACATTCTCCCATGCAACTCGGCTGCTACTCCTCCTTTAGTGCAGAATGTTAAGGTCCTAGCTCATGTCCAAGGCACCAAAGCCAACCAAAAAGTCAATAACCGATACCTAAAACTGGTATTGTACTAATTCTTACTGGCTATTACATCATCTTAGTAGCTTCATCTGTGTTCTACTATGGTGCTTTTAGTGTCTCCGCATACCGCAGCACGCGACATAGCTTTCAGACGATAAGTACAACCGTTTCAGAGAGAAGAGCGGCCAATGTGAAGATCTGGCTTTAAGTCGATTCGATAACAAAAGACGAAAACGGACGGATTTCTCAGGTTAATACTACATATGAGCACTTTTCACGTTCTCCCATGCAACGTTTTTACGAGTCTCCTCTCATGCAGATTCTTAGGGTCCTAGCTCATGTCCAAGGCACCAAAGCCAGCAAAAAAGTCAATAATCGATAACTAAAACTTGAATTGTACTACTTCTTACTGGCTATTACCTCAACTAAGAAGCTTCATCTGTGTCCTACTATGGTGATTTTAGTGTCTCCACATACCGCAGCACGCGACATAGCTTTGCAGACGATAATACAACCGTTTCAGGAAGAAGAGCGGCCAATGTGACGATCTGGCTTTAAGACCATACGATAACCAATGACGAAAAAGTACTGATTTCTCGGGTTTTTACTACATATGAACACTTTTCACATTCTCCCGTGCAACTCGGCTACTAGTCCTCCTTTCATGCAGAATCTTAAGGTCCTAGCTCATGTCCAAGGCACCAAAGCCAGCTAAAAAGTCAATAATCGATATCTAAAATTTCAATTGTACTACTTCGTACTAGCTATTATATCAACTTAGAAGTTTCATCTGTGTTCTACCATGGTGCTTTTAGTGTCTCCACATACCGCAGCACGCGACATAGCTTAGCAGCCGATAAGTACAACCGTTTCAGAGAGAAGAGTGGCCAATGTCACGATCTGGCTTTAAGTCGATTCGATAACAAATGACGAAAACGGACGGATTTCTCAGGTTTTTACTACAAATGAACACTTTTCACATTCTCCCGTTCAACTCGGCTGCTAGTCCTCCATTCATGCACAATCTTAAGGTCCTAGCTCATGTCCAAGGTACCAAAGCCAGCTAAAAAGTCAATAATCGATACCTAAAACTTGAATTGTACTACTTCTTACTGGCTATTACATCATCTTAGAAGCTTCATCTGTGTTCTACTATGGTGCTTTTACTGTCTCCGAATACCGCAGCACGCGACATAGCTTTGCAGACGATAAGTACAACCGATTCAGAGAGAAGAGCGGCCAATGTGACGATGTGGCTTTAAGTCAATTCCATAACAAATGACGAAAACGGACGGATTTCTCAGGTTTTTACTACATATGAACACTTTTCACATTCTCCCCTGCAATTCGGCTGCTACTCCTCCTTTAGTGCAGAATGTTAAGGTCCTAGCTCATGTCCAAGGCACCAAAGCCAGCTAAAAAGTCAATAATCGATACCTAAAACTTGAATTGTACTACCTCTTACTGGCTATTACTTTAACTTAGAAGCTTCATCTGTTTTCTACTATGGTACTTTTAGTGTCTCCGAATACCGCAGCACGCGACATAGCTTTGCAGACGATAAGTACAACCGATTCAGAGAGAAGAGCGGCCAATGTAACGATCTGGCTTTAAGTCAATTCCATAACAAATGACGAAAACGGACGTATTTCTCAGGGTTTAATACATATGAACACTTTTCACATTCTCCCGTGCAACTCGGCTGCTACTCCTCCTTTCATGCAGAATCTTAAGGTCCTAGCTCATGTCCAAGGCACCAAAGCCAGCTAAAAAGTCAATAATCGATATCTAAAATTTCAATTGTACTACTTCGTACTAGCTATTATATCAACTTAGAAGTTTCATCTGTGTTCTACCATGGTGCTTTTAGTGTCTCCACATACCGCAGCACGCGACATAGCTTTGCAGACGATAAGTACAACCGTTTCAGAGAGAAGAGCGGCCAATGTGACGATGTGGCTTTAAGTCAATTCCATAACAAATGACGAAAACGGACGGATTTCTCAGGTTTTTACTACATATGAACACTTTTCACATTCTCCCCTGCAATTCGGCTGCTAGTCCACCTTTCATGCAGAATGTTAAGGTCCTAGCTCATGTCCAAGGTACCAAAGCCAGCCAAAAAGTCAATAATCGGTACCTAAAACTGGTATTGTACTAATTCTTACTGGCTATTACATCATCTTAGAAGCTTCATCTGTGTTCTACTATGGTGCTCTTAGTGTCTCCGCATACCGCAGCACGCGACATAGCTTTCAGACGATAAGTACAACCGTTTCAGGGAGAAGAGCGGCCAATGTGACGATCTGGCTTTAAGACCATACGATAACCAATGACGAAAACGTACTGATTTCTCGGGTTTTTACTACATATGAACACTTTTCACATTCTCCCGTGCAAATCGGCTACTAGTCCTCCTTTCATGCAGAATCTTAAGGTCCTCGCTCATGTCCAAGGCACCAAAGCCAGCTAAAAAGTCAATAATCGATATCTAAAATTTCAATTGTACTACTTCGTACTAGCTATTATATAACTTAGAAGTTTCATCTCTGTTCTAATATGGTTATTTTAGTGTCTCCGCATACCGCAGCACGCGACATAGCTTTGCAGACGATAAGTACAACCGTTTCAGAGAGAAGAGCGGCCAATGTGACGATGTGGCTTTAAGTCAATTCCATAACGAATGACGAAAACGGACGGATTTCTCAGGTTTTTACTACATATGAACACTTTTCACATTCTCCCCTGCAATTCGGCTGCTACTCCTCCTTTAGTGCAGAATGTTAAGGTCCTAGCTCATGTCCAAGGCACCAAAGCCAGCTAAAAAGTCAATAATCGATACCTAAAACTTGAATTGTACTACCTCTTACTGGCTATTACTTTAACTTAGAAGCTTCATCTGTTTTCTACTATGGTACTTTTAGTGTCTCCGAATACCGCAGCACGCGACATAGCTTTGCAGACGATAAGTACAACCGATTCAGAGAGAAGAGCGGCCAATGTAACGATCTGGCTTTAAGTCAATTCCATAACAAATGACGAAAACGGACGTATTTCTCAGGGTTTAATACATATGAACACTTTTCACATTCTCCCGTGCAACTCGGCTGCTACTCCTCCTTTCATGCAGAATCTTAAGGTCCTAGCTCATGTCCAAGGCACCAAAGCCAGCTAAAAAGTCAATAATCGATATCTAAAATTTCAATTGTACTACTTCGTACTAGCTATTATATCAACTTAGAAGTTTCATCTGTGTTCTACCATGGTGCTTTTAGTGTCTCCACATACCGCAGCACGCGACATAGCTTAGCAGACGATAAGTACAACGTTTTCAGAGAGAAGAGTGGCCAATGTCACGATCTGGCTTTAAGTCGATTCGATAACAAATGACGAAAACGGAAGTATTTCTCAGGGTTTTACTACATATGAACACTTTTCACATTCTCCCATGCAACTCGGCTGCTACTCCTCCTTTAGTGCAGAATGTTAAGGTCCTAGCTCATGTCCAAGGCACCAAAGCCAACCAAAAAGTCAATAACCGATACCTAAAACTGGTATTGTACTAATTCTTACTGGCTATTACATCATCTTAGTAGCTTCATCTGTGTTCTACTATGGTGCTTTTAGTGTCTCCGCATACCGCAGCACGCGACATAGCTTTCAGACGATAAGTACAACCGTTTCAGAGAGAAGAGCGGCCAATGTGAAGATCTGGCTTTAAGTCGATTCGATAACAAAAGACGAAAACGGACGGATTTCTCAGGTTAATACTACATATGAGCACTTTTCACGTTCTCCCATCCAACGTTTTTACGAGTCTCCTCTCATGCAGATTCTTAGGGTCCTAGCTCATGTCCAAGGCACCAAAGCCAGCAAAAAAGTCAATAATCGATAACTAAAACTTGAATTGTACTACTTCTTACTGGCTATTACCTCAACTAAGAAGCTTCATCTGTGTCCTACTATGGTGATTTTAGTGTCTCCACATACCGCAGCACGCGACATAGCTTTGCAGACGATAATACAACCGTTTCAGGAAGAAGAGCGGCCAATGTGACGATCTGGCTTTAAGACCATACGATAACCAATGACGAAAAAGTACTGATTTCTCGGGTTTTTACTACATATGAACACTTTTCACATTCTCCCGTGCAACTCGGCTACTAGTCCTCCTTTCATGCAGAATCTTAAGGTCCTAGCTCATGTCCAAGGCACCAAAGCCAGCTAAAAAGTCAATAATCGATATCTAAAATTTCAATTGTACTACTTCGTACTAGCTATTATATCAACTTAGAAGTTTCATCTGTGTTCTACCATGGTGCTTTTAGTGTCTCCACATACCGCAGCACGCGACATAGCTTAGCAGACGATAAGTACAACCGTTTCAGAGAGAAGAGTGGCCAATGTCACGATCTGGCTTTAAGTCGATTCGATAACAAATGACGAAAACGGACGGATTTCTCAGGTTTTTACTACAAATGAACACTTTTCACATTCTCCCGTTCAACTCGGCTGCTAGTCCTCCATTCATGCACAATCTTAAGGTCCTAGCTCATGTCCAAGGTACCAAAGCCAGCTAAAAAGTCAATAATCGATACCTAAAACTTGAATTGTACTACTTCTTACTGGCTATTACATCATCTTAGAAGCTTCATCTGTGTTCTACTATGGTGCTTTTACTGTCTCCGAATACCGCAGCACGCGACATAGCTTTGCAGACGATAAGTACAACCGATTCAGAGAGAAGAGCGGCCAATGTGACGATGTGGCTTTAAGTCAATTCCATAACAAATGACGAAAACGGACGGATTTCTCAGGTTTTTACTACATATGAACACTTTTCACATTCTCCCCTGCAATTCGGCTGCTACTCCTCCTTTAGTGCAGAATGTTAAGGTCCTAGCTCATGTCCAAGGCACCAAAGCCAGCTAAAAAGTCAATAATCGATACCTAAAACTTGAATTGTACTACCTCTTACTGGCTATTACTTTAACTTAGAAGCTTCATCTGTTTTCTACTATGGTACTTTTAGTGTCTCCAAATACCGCAGCACGCGACATAGCTTTGCAGACGATAAGTACAACCGATTCAGAGAGAAGAGCGGCCAATGTAACGATCTGGCTTTAAGTCAATTCCATAACAAATGACGAAAACGGACGTATTTCTCAGGGTTTAATACATATGAACACTTTTCACATTCTCCCGTGCAACTCGGCTGCTACTCCTCCTTTCATGCAGAATCTTAAGGTCCTAGCTCATGTCCAAGGCACCAAAGCCAGCTAAAAAGTCAATAATCGATATCTAAAATTTCAATTGTACTACTTCGTACTAGCTATTATATCAACTTAGAAGTTTCATCTGTGTTCTACCATGGTGCTTTTAGTGTCTCCACATACCGCAGCACGCGACATAGCTTAGCAGACGATAAGTACAACGTTTTCAGAGAGAAGAGTGGCCAATGTCACGATCTGGCTTTAAGTCGATTCGATAACAAATGACGAAAACGGAAGTATTTCTCAGGGTTTTACTACATATGAACACTTTTCACATTCTCCCATGCAACTCGGCTGCTACTCCTCGTTTAGTGCAGAATGTTAAGGTCCTAGCTCATGTCCAAGGCACCAAAGCCAACCAAAAAGTCAATAACCGATACCTAAAACTGGTATCGTACTAATTCTTACTGGCTATTACCTCAACTAAGAAGCTTCATCTGTGTCCTACTATGGTGATTTTAGTGTCTCCACATACCGCAGCACGCGACATAGCTTTGCAGACGATAATACAACCGTTTCAGGAAGAAGAGCGGCCAATGTGACGATCTGGCTTTAAGACCATACGATAACCAATGACGAAAAAGTACTGATTTCTCGGGTTTTTACTACATATGAACACTTTTCACATTCTCCCGTGCAACTCGGCTACTAGTCCTCCTTTCATGCAGAATCTTAAGGTCCTAGCTCATGTCCAAGGCACCAAAGCCAGCTAAAAAGTCAATAATCGATATCTAAAATTTCAATTGTACTACTTCGTACTAGCTATTATATCAACTTAGAAGTTTCATCTGTGTTCTACCATGGTGCTTTTAGTGTCTCCACATACCGCAGCACGCGACATAGCTTAGCAGACGATAAGTACAACCGTTTCAGAGAGAAGAGTGGCCAATGTCACGATCTGGCTTTAAGTCGATTCGATAACAAATGACGAAAACGGACGGATTTCTCAGGTTTTTACTACAAATGAACACTTTTCACATTCTCCCGTTCAACTCGGCTGCTAGTCCTCCATTCATGCTCAATCTTAAGGTCCTAGCTCATGTCCAAGGTACCAAAGCCAGCTAAAAAGTCAATAATCGATACCTAAAACTTGAATTGTACTACTTCTTACTGGCTATTACATCATCTTAGAAGCTTCATCTGTGTTCTACTATGGTGCTTTTACTGTCTCCGAATACCGCAGCACGCGACATAGCTTTGCAGACGATAAGTACAACCGATTCAGAGAGAAGAGCGGCCAATGTGACGATCTGGCTTTAAGTCGATTCGATAACAAATGACGAAAACGGACGGATTTCTCAGGTTAATACTACATATTAACACATTTCACATTCTCCCATGCAACTTTTCTGCTAGTACTCCTCTCATGCACATTCGTAAGGTCCTAGCTCAAGTCCAAGGCACCCAAGCAAGCTAAAAAGTCAATAATCGATACCTAAAACTTGAATTGTACTACTTCTTACTGGCTATTACATCAACTTAGAAGCTTCATCTGTGTCCAACTATGGTGATTTTAGTATCTCCGCATACCGCCGCACAAGACATAGCTTTGCAGACGATAAGTACAACCGTTTCAGAGAGAAGAGCGGCCAATGTGACGATCTGGCTTTAAGTCGATTCGATAACAAATGACGAAAACGGACGGATTTCTCAGGTTTTTACTACATATGAACACTTTTCACATTCTCCCGTTCAACTCGGCTGCTAGTCCTCCATTCATGCGGAATCTTAAGGTCCTAGCTCATGTCCAAGGCACCAAAGCCAGCTAAAAAGTCAATAATCGATACCTAAAACTTGAATTGTACTACCTCTTACTGGCTATTACTTTAACTTAGAAGCTTCATCTGTGTTCAACTATGGTGCTTTTAGTGTCTCCGAATTCCGCAGCACGCGACATAGCTTTGCAGACGATAAGTACAACCGATTCAGAGAGAAGAGCGGCCAATGTGACGATCTGGCTTTAAGTCGATTCGATAACAAATGACGAAAACGGACGGATTTCTCAGGTTTTTACTACAAATGAACACTTTTCACATTCTCCCGTTCAACTCGGCTGCTAGTCCTCCATTCATGCTCAATCTTAAGGTCCTAGCTCATGTCCAAGGTACCAAAGCCAGCTAAAAAGTCAATAATCGATACCTAAAACTTGAATTGTACTAATTCTTACTGGCTATTACATCATCTTAGAAGCTTCATCTGTGTTCTACTATGGTGCTTTTAGTGTCTCCGCATACCGCAGCACGCGACATAGCTTTCAGACGATAAGTACAACCGTTTCAGAGAGAAGAGCGGACAATGTGAAGATCTGGCTTTATGTCGATTCGATAACAAAAGACGAAAACGGACGGATTTCTCAGGTTAATACTACATATGAGCACTTTTCACGTTCTACCATGCAACGTTTTTGCTAGTCTCCCTCTCATGCAGATTCTTAGGGTCCTAGCTCATGTCCAAGGCACCAAAGCCAGCTAAAAAGTCAATAATCGATAACTAAAACTTGAATTGTACTACTTCTTACTGGCTATTACCTCAACTAAGAAGCTTCATCTGTGTCCTACTATGGTGATTTTAGTGTCTCCACATACCGCAGCACGCGACATAGCTTTGCAGACGATAAGTACAACCGTTTCAGGGAGAAGAGCGGCCAATGTGACGATCTGGCCATAAGACGATTCGATAACCAATGACGAAAACGGACGGATTTCTCAGGATAATACTACATATTAACACATTTCACATTCTCCCGTGCAACTCGGCTACTAGTCCTCCTTTCATGCAGAATCTTAAGGTCCTAGCTCATGTCCAAGGCACCAAAGCCAGCCAAAAAGTCAATAATCGATATCTAAAATTTCAATTGTACTACTTCTTACTAGCTATTATATCAACTTAGAAGTTTCATCTGTGTTCTACCATGGTGCTTTTAGTGTCTCCACATACCGCAGCACGCGACATAGCTTAGCAGACGATAAGTACAACCGTTTCAGAGAGAAGAGTGGCCAATGTCACGATCTGGCTTTAAGTCGATTCGATAACAAATGACGAAAACGGAAGTATTTCTCAGGGTTTTACTACATATGAACACTTTTCACATTCTCCCGTGCAACTCGGCTGCTACTCCCCCTTTAGTGCAGAATGTTAAGGTCCTAGCTCATGTCCAAGGCACCAAAGCCAGCTAAAAGTCAATAATCGATGATTAAAACTTGAATTGTACTACTTCTTACTGGCTATTACATCAACTTAGAAGCTTCATCTGTGTCCTACTATGGCGATTTTAGTGTCTCCGCATACCGCAGCACGCGACATAGCTTAGCAGACGTTAAGTACAACCGTTTCAGAAAGAAGAGCGGCCAATGTGACGATCTGGCTTTAAGTCGATTCGATAACAAATGACAAAAACGGACGGATTTCGTAGGTTTTTACTACAAATGAACACTTTTCACATTCTCCCGTTCAACTCGGCTGCTAGTCCTCCATTCATGCACAATCTTAAGGTCCTAGCTCATGTCCAAGGTACCAAAGCCAGCTAAAAAGTCAATAATCGATTCCAAAAACTTGAATTGTACTACTTCTTACTGGCTATTACATCATCTTAGAAGCTTCATCTGTGTTCTACTATGGTGCTTTTAGTGTCTCCGAATACCGCAGCACGCGACATAGCTTTGCAGACGATAAGTACAACCGATTCAGAGAGAAGAGCGGCCAATGTGACGATCTGGCTTTAAGTCGATTCGATAACAAATGACGAAAACGGACGGATTTCTCAGGTTAATACTACATATTAACACATTTCACATTCTCCCATGCAACGTTTCTGCTAGTACTCCTCTCATGCAGATTCGTAAGGTCCTAGCTCATGTCCAAGGCACCCAAGCAAGCTAAAAACTCAATAATCGATACCTAAAACTTGATTTGTACTACTTCTTACTGGCTATTACATCAACTTAGAAGCTTCATCTGTGTCCAACTATGGTGATTTTAGTGTCTCCGCATACCGCAGCACACGACATAGCTTTCGCAGACGATAAGTATAACCGTTTCAGAGAGAAGAGCGGCCAATGTGACGATCTGGCTTTAAGTCGATTCGATAACAAATGACGAAAACTAACGGATTTCTCAGGTTTTTACTACATATGAACACTTTTCACATTCTCCCGTTCAACTCGGCTGCTAGTCCTCCATTCATGCGGAATCTTAAGGTCCTAGCTCATGTCCAAGGCACCAAAGCCAGCTAAAAAGTCAATAATCGATACATAAAACTTGAATTGTACTACCTCTTACTGGCTATTACTTTAACTTAGAAGCTTCATCTGTGTTCAACTATGGTGCTTTTAGTGTCTCCGAATACCGCAGCACGCGACATAGCTTTGCAGACGATAAGTACAACCGATTCAGAGAGAAGAGCGGCCAATGTGACGATCTGGCTTTAAGTCGATTCGATAACAAATAACGAAAACGGACGTATTTCTCAGGGTTTTACTACATATGAACACTTTTCACATTCTCCCGTGCATCTCGGCTGCTAGTCCTCCTTTCATGCAGAATCTTAAGGTCCTAGCTCATGTCCAAGGCACCAAAGCCAGCCAAAAAGTCAATAATGATACCTAAAACTTGAATTGCACTACATCTTACTGGCTATTACATCATCTTATAAGCTTCATCTGTGTTCTACTATGGTGCTTTTAGTGTCTCCGAATACCGCAGCACGCGACATAGCTTTGCAGACGATAAGTACAACCGATTCAGAGAGAAGAGCGGCCAATGTGACGATGTGGCTTTAAGTCAATTCCATAACAAATGACGAAAACGGACAGATTTCTCAGTTTTTACTACATATGAACACTTTTGACATTCTACCCTGCAATTCGGCTGCTAGTCCACCTTTCATGCAGAATCTTAAGGTCCTAGCTCATGTCCAAGGCACCAAAGCCAGCTACAAGTCAATAATCGATGCCCAAATCTTGAATTGTACTACTTCTTACTGGTTATTACATCAACTTAGAAGCTTCATCTGTGTTCTAATATGGTTATTTTAGTGTCTCCGCATACCGCAGCACGCGACATAGCTTTGCAGACGATACGTACAACCGTTTCAGAGAGAAGAGCGGCCAATGTGACGATGTGGCTTTAAGTCAATTCCATAACAAATGACGAAAACGGACGGATTTCTCAGGTTTTTACTACATATGAACACTTTTCACATTCTCCCCTGCAATTCGGCTGCTAGTCCACCTTTCATGCAGAATCTTAAGGTCCTAGCTCATGTCCAAGGCACCAAAGCCAGCTAAAAAGTCAATAATCGATAACTAAAACTTGAGTTGTACTACCTCTTACTGGCTATTACTTTAACTTAGAAGCTTCATCTGTGTTCTACTATGGTGCTTTTAGTGTCTCCGCATACCGCAGCATTTGACATAGCTTTGCAGACTAAAAGTACAACCGCTTCAGAGAGAAGAGCGGCCAATGTCACGATCTGGCTTTAAGTCAATTCGATAAGAAATGACGAAAACGGACGTATTTCTCAGGGTTTAATACATATGAACACTTTTCACATTCTCCCGTACAACTCGGCTGCTACTCCTCCTTTAATGCAGAATGTTAAGGTCCTAGCTCATGTCCAAGGCACCAAAGCCAGCCAAAAAGTCAATAATCGATACCTAAAACTGGTATTGTACTAATTCTTACTGGCTATTACATCAAATTAGAAGCTTGATCTGTATTCTACTATGGTGCTTTTAGTGTCTCCACATACCGCAGCACTCGACATAGCTTTGCAGACGATAAGTACAACCGTTTCAGAGAGAAGAGCGGCCAATGAGACGATCTGGCCATAAGACGATTCGATAACCAATGACGAAAACGGACGGATTTCTCAGGATAATACTACATATTAACACATTTCACATTCTCCCGTGCAACTTTTCTGCTAGTCCTCCTCTCATGCAGATTCGTAAGGTCCTAGCTCATGTTCAAGGCACCAAAGCCAGCTAAAAAGTCAATAATCGATACCTAAAACTTGAATTGTACCACTTCTTACTATCTATTACATCAACTTAGAAGATTCATCTGTGTCCTACTATGGTGATTTTAGTGTCTCCGCATACTACAGCATGCGACATAGCTTTGCAGACGATAAGTACAACCGTTTCAGAGAGAAGAGCGGCCAATGTGACGATCTGGCTTTAAGTCGATTCGATAACAAATGACGAAAACGGACGGATTTCTCAGGTTTTTACTACATATGAACACTTTTCACATTCTGCCGTGCAGCTGGGCTGCTAGTCCTCCTTTCATGCCGAATCTTAAGGTCCTAGCTCATGTCCAAGGCACCAAAGCCAGCTAAAAAGTCAATAATCGATACTTAAAACTTGAGTTGTACTACTTCTTACTGGCTATTACATCAACTTAGAAGCTTCATCTGTGTTCCACTATGGTGCTTTTAGTGTCTCCACATACCGCAGCACGAGACATAGCTTTGCAGACGATAAGTACAACCGTTGCAGAGAGAAGAGCGGCCAATGTCACGATCTGGCTTTAGGTCGATTCGATAACAAATGACGAAAACGGAATGATTTCTCAGGTTTTTACTACATATAAACACTTTTCATATTCTCCCAGGCAATTCAGCTGCTAGTCCTCCTTTCGTGCAGAATCTTAAGGTCCTAGCTCATGTCCAAGGCACGAAAGCCAGCTAAAAAGTCAATAATCGATACCTAAAACTTGAATTGTACTACCTCTTACTGGCTATTACATCAACTTAGAAGCTTCATCTGTGTTCTACTATGGTGCTTTTAGTGTCTCCACATACCGCACCACTCGACCTAGCTTTACAGACGATAAGTACAACCGTTTCAGAGAGAAGAGCGGCCAATGTGACGACCTGGCTTTAAGACGATTCGATAACCAATGACGAAAACGTACGGATTTCTTGGGTTTTTACTACATATGAACACTTTTCACATTCTCCCGTTCAACTCGGCTGCTAGTCCTCCTTTCATGCAGAATCATAAGGTCCTAGCTCATGTCCAAGGCACCAAAGCCAGCTAAAAAGTCAATAATCGATATCTAAAATTTCAATTGTACTACTTCTTACTAGCTATTACATCAACTTAGAAACTTCATCTGTGTTCTACTATGCTGCTTTTAGTGTCTCCGCATACTGCAGCACGCGACATAGCTTTGCCGACGATAAGTGCAACCATCTCAGAGAGAACGGCGCCCAATGTGACGATCAGGCTTTAAGTCGATTCGATAACAAACGACGAAAACGGACGGATTTCTCAGGTTTTTACTACATATGAACACTTTTCACATTCTCCCGTGCAACTCAGCTGCTAGCCCTCCTTTCATGCAGAATCTTAAGGTCCTAGCTCATGTGCAAGGCTCCAAAGCCAGCTAAAAAGTCAATAATCGATACCTAAAACTTGAATTGTACTATTTCTTACTGGCTATTACATCGACTTAGAAGCTTCATCTGTGTATTACTATGGTGATTTTAGTGTCTCCACATACCGCAGCACGCGACATAGCTTTGCAGACGATAAGTACAACCGTTTCAGAGAGTAGAGCGGCCAATGTGACGATCTGGCTTTAAGTCGATTCGATAACAAATGACAAAACCGACGGACTTCTCAGGTTTTTACTACATATGAACACTTTTCACATTCTCCCGTGCAACTCGGCTGCTAGTCCTCCTTTCATGCAGAATCTTAAGGTCCTAGCTCAGGTCCAAGGCACCAGAGCCAGCTAAAAAGTCAATAATCGATATCTAAAATTCCAATTGTACTACTTCCTACTAGCTGTTACATCAACTTAGAAACTTCATCTGTGTTCTACTATGATGCTTTTAGTGTCTCCGCATACCGCAGCACGCGACATAGCTTTGCAGACGATAAGTACAACCGTTTCAGAGAGAAGAGAGGCCAATGTGACGATCTGGCATTAAGTCGATTCGATAACAAATGACGAAAACGGACGGATTTCTCATGTTTTTACTACATATGAACACTTTTCACATTCTCCCGTGCAATTCGGCTGCTAGTCCTCCTTTCATGCAGAATCTTAAGGTCCTAGCTCATGTTCAAGGCACCAAAGCCAGCTATAAAGTCAATAATCGATACCTAAAACTTGAGTTGTACTAATTCTTACTGGCTATTACATCATCTTAGAAGCTTCATCTGTGTTCTACTATGGTGCTTTTAGTGTCTCCGCATACCGCAGCACGCGACATAGCTTTGCAGACGATAAGTACAACCGTTTCAGAGAGAAGAGCGGCCAATGTGACGATCTGGCATTAAGTCGATTCGATAACAAATGACGAAAACGGACGGATTTCTCAGGTTTTTACTACATATGAACACTTTTCACATTCTCCCGTGCAATTCGGCTGCTAGTCCTCCTTTCATGCAGAATCTTAATGTCCTAGGTCATGTCCAAGGCACCAAAGCCAGGTAAAAAGTCAATAATCGATACCTAAAACTGGTATTGTACTAATTCTTACTGGCTATTACATCATCTTAGAAGCTTCATCTGTGTTCTACTATGGTGCTTTTAGTGTCTCCGCATACCGCAGCACGCGACATATCTTTCAGACGATAAGTACAACCGTTTCAGAGAGAAGAGCGGCCAATGTGACGATCTGGCTTTAAGTCGATTCGATAACAAATGACGAAAACGGACGGATTTCTCAGGTTTTTACTACATATGAACACTTTTCACATTCTCCCGTGCAATTCGGCTGCTAGTCCTCCTTTCATGCAGAATCTTAAGGTCCTAGCTCATGTCCAAGGCACCAAAGCCAGCTAAAAAGTCAATAATCGATACCTAAAACTTGAGTTGTACTAATTCTTACTGGCTATTACATCATCTTAGAAGCTTCATCTGTGTTCTTCTATGGTGCTTTTAGTGTCTCCGCATACCGCAGCACGCGACATAGCTTTCAGACGATAAGTACAACCGTTTCAGAGAGAACAGCGGCCAATGTGATGATCTGGCTTTAAGTCGATTCGATAACAAATGACGAAAACGGACGGATTTCTCAGGTTTTTACTACATATGAACACTTTTCACATTCTCCCGTGCAACTCAGCTGCTAACCCTCCTTTCATGCAGAATCTTAAGGTCCTAGCTCATGTCCAAGGCACCAAAGCCAGTTAAAGTCAATAATCGATACCTAAAACTGGTATTGTACTACTTGTTACTGACTATTACATCATCTCAGAAGCTTCATCTGTGTTCTACTATGTTGCTTTTAGTGTCTCCGTATACCGCAGCACGCGACATAGCTTTCAGACGATAAGTACAACCGTTTCGGAGAGAAGAGCGGCCAATGTGACGATGTGGCTTTAAGTCGATTCGATAACAAATGACAAAACCGACGGACTTCTCAGGTTTTTACTACATATGAACACTTTTCACATTCTCCCGTGCAACTCGGCTGCTAGTCCTCCTTTCATGCAGAATCTTAAGGTCCTAGCTCAGGTCCAAGGCACCAGAGCCAGCTAAAAAGTCAATAATCGATATCTAAAATTCCAATTGTACTACTTCCTACTAGCTGTTACATCAACTTAGAAACTTCATCTGTGTTCTACTATGATGCTTTTAGTGTCTCCGCATACCGCAGCACGCGACATAGCTTTGCAGACGATAAGTACAACCGTTTCAGAGAGAAGAGAGGCCAATGTGACGATCTGGCATTAAGTCGATTCGATAACAAATGACGAAAACGGACGGATTTCTCAGGGTTTTACTACATATGAACACTTTTCACATTCTCCCGTGCAATTCGGCTGCTAGTCCTCCTTTCATGCAGAATCTTAAGGTCCTAGCTCATGTTCAAGGCACCAAAGCCAGCTATAAAGTCAATAATCGATACCTAAAACTTGAGTTGTACTAATTCTTACTGGCTATTACATCATCTTAGAAGCTTCATCTGTGTTCTACTATGGTGCTTTTAGTGTCTCCGCATACCGCAGCACGCGACATAGCTTTGCAGACGATAAGTACAACCGTTTCAGAGAGAAGAGCGGCCAATGTGACGATCTGGCATTAAGTCGATTCGATAACAAATGACGAAAACGGACGGATTTCTCAGGTTTTTACTACATATGAACACTTTTCACATTCTCCCGTGCAATTCGGCTGCTAGTCCTCCTTTCATGCAGAATCTTAATGTCCTAGGTCATGTCCAAGGCACCAAAGCCAGGTAAAAAGTCAATAATCGATACCTAAAACTGGTATTGTACTAATTCTTACTGGCTATTACATCATCTTAGAAGCTTCATCTGTGTTCTACTATGGTGCTTTTAGTGTCTCCGCATACCGCAGCACGCGACATATCTTTCAGACGATAAGTACAACCGTTTCAGAGAGAAGAGCGGCCAATGTGACGATCTGGCTTTAAGTCGATTCGATAACAAATGACGAAAACGGACGGATTTCTCAGGTTTTTACTACATATGAACACTTTTCACATTCTCCCGTGCAATTCGGCTGCTAGTCCTCCTTTCATGCAGAATCTTAAGGTCCTAGCTCATGTCCAAGGCACCAAAGCCAGCTAAAAAGTCAATAATCGATACCTAAAACTTGAGTTGTACTAACTCTTACTGGCTATTACATCATCTTAGAAGCTTCATCTGTGTTCTTCTATGGTGCTTTTAGTGTCTCCGCATACCGCAGCACGCGACATAGCTTTCAGACGATAAGTACAACCGTTTCAGAGAGAACAGCGGCCAATGTGATGATCTGGCTTTAAGTCGATTCGATAACAAATGACGAAAACGGACGGATTTCTCAGGTTTTTACTACATATGAACACTTTTCACATTCTCCCGTGCAACACGGCAGCTAGTCCTCCTTCCATGCAGAGTCTTATGGTCCTAGCTCATGTCCAAGGCACCAAAGCCAGCTAAAAAGTCAATAATCGATACCTAAAACTTGAGTTGTACTACTTCTTACTGGCTATTACATCAACTTAGAAGCTTCATCTGTGTTCTGCTATGGTGCTTTTAGAATCTCCACATACCGCAGCACTGCGACATAGCTTTGCAGACGATAAGTACAACCGTTTCAGAGAGAAGAGCGGCAAATGTGACGATCTGGCTTTAAGTCGATTCGATAACAAATGACGAAAACGGACGAATTTCACAGGTTTTTACTACATATGAACACTTTTCACAATCTCCCGTGCAACTCGGCTGCTAGTCCTCCTTTCATGCAGAATCTTAAGGTCCTAGCTCATGTCCAAAGCACCAAAGTCAGCTAAAAAGTCAATAATCGATATCTAAAATTTCAATTGTACTACTTCTTACTAGCTATGACATCAACATAGAAGCTTCATCTGTGTTCTAGTATGGTGCTTTTAGTGTCTCCACATACCGCAGCACGCGACATAGCTTTGCAGACGAAATGTACAACCGTTTCAGAGAGAAGAGATGCCAATGTGACGACCTGGCTTTAAGTCGATTCCATAAAAAATGACGAAAACGGACGGATTTCTCAGGTTTTTACTACATATGAACACTTTTCACAATCTCCCATGCAATTCGGCTGCTAGTCCTCCTTTCATGCAGAATCCTAAGGTCCTAGCTCATGTGCAAGGCACCAAAGCCAGCTAAACACTTAATAATCGATACCTAAAACTGGTATTGTACTAATTCTTACTGGCTATTACATCATCTTAGAAGCTTCATCTGTGTTCTACTATGGTGCTTTTAGTGTCTCCGCATACCGCAGCACGCGACATAGATTTGCAGACGATAAGTACAACAGTTTCAGAGAGAAGAGCGGCCAATGTGACGATCTGGCTTTAAGTCGATTCGTAACAAATGACGAAAACGGACGGATTTCTCAGGTTTTTACTACATATGAACACTTTTCACATTCTCCCGTGCAATTCGGCTGCTAGTCCTGCTTTCATGCAAAATCTTAAGGTCCTAGCTCATGTCCAAGGCACCAAAGCCAGCTAAAAAGTCAATAATCGATAGCTAAAACTGGTATTGTACTAATTCTTACTGGCTATTACATCATCTTAGAAGCTTCATCTGTGTTCTACTATGGTCCTTTTAGTGTCTCTGCATACCGCAGCACGGGACATACCTTTCAGACGATAAGTACAACCGTTTCGGAGAGAAGAGCGGCCAATGTGACGATCTGGCTTTAAGTCGATTCGATAACAAATGACGAAAACGGACGGGTTTCTCATGTTTTTACTACATATGAACACTTTTCACATTCTCCCGTGCAACTCGGCTGCTAGTCCCCCTTTCATGCAGATTCTTAAGGTCTTAGCTCAGGTCCAAGGCACCAGAACCAGCTAAAAAGTCAATAATCGATATCTAAAATTCCAATTGTACTACTTCTTACTAGCTATTACATCAACTTAGAAACTTCATCTGTGTTCTACTATGGTGCTATTAGTGTCTCCGCATACCGCAGCACGCGACATAGCTTTGCAGACGATAAGTACAACCGTTTCATAGAGAAGAGCGGCCAATGTGTCGATCTGGCTTTAAGACGAATCGATAACCAATGTCGAAAACGTATGGATTTCTCAGGTTTTTACTACATATGAACACTTTTCACATTCTCCCGTACAACTCGGCTGCTAGTCCTTCTTTCCTGCAGAATCTTAAGGTCCTAGCTCATGTCCAAGGCACCAAAGCCAGCTATAAAGTCAATAATCGATACCTAAAACTTGAATTTTACTACTTCCTACTGGCAATTACATCAACTTAGAAGCTTCATCTCTGTTCTACTATGGTGCTTTTAGTGTCTCTGCATATCGCAGCACGCGACATAGCATTGCAGACGATAAGTACAACCGTTTCAGAGAGGAGAGCGGCCAATGTGACGATCTGGCTTTAAGTCGATTCGTTAACAAATGACGAAAACGGAAGGATTTCTCAGGTTTTTACTACATATGTACACTTTTCACATTCTCCCGAGCAATTCGGCTGCAAGTCCTAGTTTCATGCAGAATCTTAATGTCCTAGGTCATGTCCAAGGCACCAAAGCCAGCTAAAAAGTCACTAATCGATACCTAAAACTGGTATTGTACTAATTCTTACTGGCTATTACATCATCTTAGAAGCTTCATCTGTGTTCTACTATGGTGCTTTTAGTGTCTCCGCATACCGCAGCACGCGACATAGCTTTCAGACGATAAGTACAACCGTTTCAGAGAGAAGAGCGGCCAATGTGACGATCTGGCTTTAAGTCGATTCGATAACAAATGACGAAAACGGACGGATTTCTCAGGTTTTTACTACATATGAACACTTTTCACATTCTCCCATGCAATTCGGCTGCTAGTCCTCCTTACATGCAGAATCTTAAGGTCCTAGTTCATGTCCAAGGCACCAAAGCCAGCTAAAAAGTCAATAATCGATACCTAAAACTTGAGTTGTACTAATTCTTACTGGATATTACATCATCTTAGAAGCTTCATCTGTGTTCTGCTATGGTGCTTTTAGTGTCTCCGCATACCGCAGCACGCGACATAGCTTTCAGACGATAAGTACTACCGTTTCAGAGAGAAGAGCGGCCAATGTGATGATCTGGCTTTAAGTCGATTCGATAACAAATGACAAAAACGGACAGATTTCTCAGGTTTTTACTACATATGAACACTTTTCACATTCTCCCGTGCAACTCGGCAGCTAGTCCTCCTTTCATGCAGAGTCTTATGGTCCTAGCTCATGTCCAAGGCACCAAAGCCAGCTAAAAAGTCAATAATCGATACCTAAAACTTGAGTTGTACTACTTCTTACTGGCTATTACATCAACTTAGAAGTTTCATCTGTGTTCTGCTATGGTGCTTTTAGAGTCTCCACATACCGCAGCACTGCGACATAGCTTTGCAGACGATAAGTACAACCGTTTCAGACAGAAGAGCGGCAAATGTGACGATCTGGCTTTAAGTCGATTCGATAACAAATGACGAAAACGGACGAATTTCACAGGTTTTTACTACATATGAACACTTTTCACATTCTCCCGTGCAACTCGGCTGCTAGTCCTCCTTTCATGCAGAATCTTAAGGTCCTAGCTCATGTCCAAAGCACCAAAGTCAGCTAAAAAGTCAATAATCGATATCTAAAATTTCAATTGTACTACTTCTTACTAGCTATGACATCAACATAGAAGCTTCATCTGTGTTCTAGTATGGTGCTTTTAGTGTCTCCACATACCGCAGCACGCGACATAGCTTTGCAGACGAAATGTACAACCGTTTCAGAGAGAAGAGATGCCAATGTGACGACCTGGCTTTAAGTCGATTCCATAACAAATGACGAAAACGGACGGATTTCTCAGGTTTTTACTACATATGAACACTTTTCACAATCTCCCGTGCAATTCGGCTGCTAGTCCTCCTTTCATGCAGAATCTTAAGGTCCTAGCTCATGTGCAAGGCACCAAAGCCAGCTAAACACTTAATAATCGATACCTAAGACTGGTATTGTACTAATTCTTACTGGCTATTACATCATCTTAGAAGCTTCATCTGTGTTCTACTATGGTGCTTATAGTGTCTCCGCATACCGCAGCACGCGACATAGCTTTGCAGACGATAAGTACAACAGTTTTAGAGAGAAGAGCGGCCAATGTGACGATCTGGCTTTAAGTCGATTCGTAACAAATGACGAAAACGGACGGATTTCTCAGGTTTTTACTACATATGAACACTTTTCACATTCTCCCGTGCAATTCGGCAGCTAGTCCTGCTTTCATGCAGAATCTTAAGGTCCTAGCTCATGTCCAAGGCACCAAAGCCAGCTAAAAAGTCAATAATCGATACCTAAAACTCGTATTGTACTAATTCTTACTGGCTATTACATCATCTTAGAAGCTTCATCTGTGTTCTACTATGGTCCTTTTAGTGTCTCTGCATACCGCAGCACGCGACATACCTTTCAGACGATAAGTACAACCGTTTCGGAGAGAAGAGCGGCCAATGTGACGATCTGGCTTTAAGCCGATTCGATAACAAAAGACGAAAACGGATTTCTCAGGTTAATATTACATATTAACACTTTTCACATTCTCCCGTGCAACTTTTCTGCTAGTCCTCCTCTCATGCAGATTCGTAAGGACATAGCTCATGTCCAAGGCACCAAAGCCAGCTAAAAAGTCAATAATCGATATTTAAATTTCAATTATACTACTTCTTACTAGCTATTACATCATATTAGAAGCTTCATCTGTGTTCTACTATGGTGCTTTTAGTGTCTCCGCATACCGCAGCACGCGACATAGCTTTGCAGACGATAAGTACAACCGTTTCAGAGAGAAGAGCGGCCAATGTGACGATCTGGCTTTAAGTCGATTCGATAAAAAATGACGAAAACGGACGGATTTCTCAGGTTTTTACTACATATGAACACTTTTCACATTCTCCCGTGCAACTCGGCTGCTAGTCCTCCTTTCATGCCGAATCTTATGGTCCTAGCTCATGTCCAAGGCACCAAAGCCAGCTAAAAAGTCAATAATCGATACCTAAAACTTGAGTTGTACTACTTCTTACTGGCTATTACATCAACTTAGAAGCTTCATCTGTGTTCTGCTATGGTGCTTTTAGAGTCTCCCCATACCGCAGCACTGCGACATAGCTTTGCAGACGATAAGTACAACCGTTTCAGAGAGAAGAGCGGCAAATGTGACGATCTGGCTTTAAGTCGATTCGATAACAAATGACGAAAACGGACGGATTTCACAGGTTTTTACTACATATGAACACTTTTCACATTCTCCCGTGCAACTCGGCTGCTAGTCCTCCTCTCATGCAGAATCTTAAGGTCCGAGCTCATGTCCAAGGCACCAAAGCCAGCTAAAAAGTCAATAATCGATATCTAAAATTTCAATTGTACTACTTCTTACTAGCTATGACATCAACATAGCAGCTTCATCTGTGTTCTAGTATGGTGCTTTTAGTGTCTCCACATACCGCAGCACGCGACATAGCTTTGCAGACGATATGTACAACCGTTTCAGAGAGAAGAGATGCCAATGTGACGACCTGGCTTTAAGTCGATTCCATAACAAATGACGAAAACGGACGGATTTCTCAGGTTTTTACTACATATGAACACTTTTCACAATCTCCCGTGCAATTCGGCTGCTAGTCCTCCTTTCATGCAGAATCTTAAGGTCCTAGCTCATGTGCAAGGCACCAAAGCCAGCTAAACACTTAATAATCGATACCTAAAACTGGTATTGTTTTAATTCTTACTGGCTATTACATCATCTTAGAAGCTTCATCTGTGTTCTACTATGGTGCTTTTAGTGTGTCCGCATACCGCAGCACACGACATAGCATTGCAGACGATAAGTACAACCGTTTCAGAGAGAAGAGCGGCCAATGTGACGATCTGGCTTTACGTCGATTCGATAACAAATGACGAAAACGGAAGGATTTCTCAGGTTTTTACTACATATGAACACTTTTCACATTCTCCAGTGCAACTCGGCTGCTAGTCCTGCTTTCATGCAGAATCTTAAGGTCCTAGCTCATGTCCAAGGCACCAAAGCCAGCTAAAAAGTCAATAATCGATACTTAAAACTGGAATTGTACTACTTCTTACTGGCTATTACATCAACTTAGAAGCTTCATCTGTGTTCTACTATGTTGCTTTTAGTGTCTCCACATACCGCAGCACGCGACATAGCTTTCAGACGATAAGTACAGCCGTTTCAGAGAGAAGGGCGGACAATGTTACGATCTGGCCTTTAGTCGACTCGAAAACAAATGACGAAAACGGACGGATTTCTCAGGTTAATACTACATATGAGCACATTTCACATTCTCCCGTGCAACTTTTCTGCTAGTCTCCCTCTCATGCAGATTCTTAGGGTCCTAGCTCATGTCCAAGGCACCAAAGCCAGCTAAAAAGTCAATAATCGATACCTAAAACTTGACTTGTACTACTTCTTACTGGCTATTACATCAACTTAGAAGCTTCATCTGTGTCCTACTAAGGTGATTTTAGTGTCTCCACGTACCGCAGCACGCGACATAGCTTTGCAGACGATAAGTACAACCGTTTCAGAGAGAAGACCGGCCAATGTGACGATCCGGCTTTAAGTCGATTCGGTAATATATGACGATAACGAACGGATTTCTCAGGTTTTTACTACATATGAACACTTTTCACATTCTCCCATGCATCTCGGCTGCTAGTCCTCCTTTCATGCAGAATCTTAAGGTCCTAGCTCATGTCCAAGCCACCAAAGCCAGCTAAAAATTTAATAATCGATACCTTAAACTTGAATTGTACTACCTCTTACTGGCTATTACATCAACTTATAAGCTTCATCTGTGTTCTACTATGATGCTTTTAGTGTCTCCACATACCGCAGCACTCGACATAGCTTTGCAGACGATAAGTACAACCGTTTCAGAGAGAAGAGCGGCCAATGTGGCGATCTGGCTTTAAGACGATTCGATAACCAATGACGAAAACGTACGGATTTCTCGGGTTTTTACTACATATGAACACTTTTCACTTTCTCCCGTGCAACTCGGCTGCTAGTCCTCCTTTCATGCAGAATCTTAAGGTCCTAGCTCATGTCCAAGGCACCAAAGCCAGCTAAAAAGTCAATAATCGATATCTAAAATTTCAATTGTACTTCTTCTTACTGGCTATTACATCAACTTAAAAGCTTCATCTGTGTTCTACTATGCTGCTTTTAGTGTCTCCGCATACTGCAGCACGCGACATAGCTTTGCAGACGATACGTGCAACCGTTTCAGAGAGAAGAGCGCCCAATGTGACGATCAGGCTTTAAGTCGATTCGATAACAAACGACGAAAACAGACGGATTTCTCAGGTTAAAACTATATATTAACACATTTCACATTCTCCCGTGCAACTTTTCTGCTAGTCCTCCTCTCATGCAGATTCGTAAGGTCATAGCTCATGTCCAAGGCACCAAAGCCAGCTAAAAAGTCAATAATCGATACCTAAAACTTGAGTTGTACTACTTCTTACTCTCTATTACATCATATTAGAAGCCTCATCTGTGTTCTACTATGGTGCTTTTAGTGTCTCCGCATACCGCAGCACGCGACATAGCTTTGCAGACGATAAGTACAACCGTTTCAGAGAGAAGAGCGGCCAATGTGACGATCTGGCTGTAAGTCGATTCGATAACAAATGACGAAAACGGACGGATTTCTCAGGTTTTTACTACATATGAACACTTTTCACATTCTCCCGTGCAACTCGGCTGCTAGTCCTCCTTTCATGCCGAATCTTATGGTCCTAGCTCATGTCCAAGGCACCAAAGCCAGCTAAAAAGTCAATAATCGATACCTAAAACTTGAGTTGTACTACTTCTTACTGGCTATTACATCAACTTAGAAGCTTCATCTGTGTTCTGCTATGGTGCTTTTAGAGTCTTCACATACCGCAGCACTGCGACATAGCTTTGCAGACGATAAGTACAACCGTTTCAGAGAGAAGAGCGGCAAATGTGACGATCTGGCTTTAAGTCGATTCGATAACAAATGACGAAAACGGACGGATTTCACAGGTTTTTACTACATATGAACACTTTTCACATTCTCCCGTGCAACTCGGCTGCTAGTCCTCCTCTCATGCAGAATCTTAAGGTCCTAGCTCATGTCCAAGGCACCAAAGCCAGCTAAAAAGTCAATAATCGATATCTAAAATTTCAATTGTACTTCTTCTTACTGGCTATTACATCAACTTAGAAGCTTCATCTGTGTTCTACTATGCTGCTTTTAGTGTCTCCGCATACTGCAGCACGCGACATAGCTTTGCAGACGATAAGTGCAACCGTTTCAGAGAGAAGAGCGCCCAATGTGACGATCAGGCTTTAAGTCGATTCGATAACAAACGAGGAAAACAGACGGATTTCTCAGGTTAAAACTACATATTAACACATTTCACATTCTCCCGTGCAACTTTTCTGCTAGTCCTTCTCTCATGCAGATTCGTAAGGTCATAGCTCATGTCCAAGGCACCAAAGCCAGCTAAAAAGTCAATAATCGATACCTAAAACTTGAATTGTACTACTTCTTACTCTCTATTACATCATATTAGAAGCCTCATCTGTGTTCTACTATGGTGCTTTTAGTGTCTCCGCATACCGCAGCACACGACATAGCTTTGCAGACGATAAGTACAACCGTTTCAGAGAGAAGAGCGGCCAATGTGACGATCTGGCTGTAAGTCGATTCGATAACAAATGACGAAAACGGACGGATTTCTCAGGTTTTTACTACATATGAACACTTTTCACATTCTCCCGTGCAACTCGGCTGCTAGTCCTCCTTTCATGCCGAATCCTATGGTCCTAGCTCATGTCCAAGGCAAGAAAGCCAGCTAAAAACTCAATAATCGATACCTAAAACTTGAGTTGTACTACTTCTTACTGGCTATTACATCAACTTAGAAGCTTCATCTGTGTTCTGCTATGGTGCTTTTAGAGTCTTCACATACCGCAGCACTGCGACATAGCTTTGCAGACGATAAGTACAACCGTTTCAGAGAGAAGAGCGGCAAATGTGACGATCTGGCTTTAAGTCGATTCGATAACAAATGACGAAAACGGACGGATTTCACAGGTTTTTACTACATATGAACACTTTTCACATTCTCCCGTGCAACTCGGCTGCTAGTCCTCCTCTCATGCAGAATCTTAAGGTCCTAGCTCATGTCCAAGGCACCAAAGCCAGCTAAAAAGTCAATAATCGATATCAAAAATTTCAATTGTACTACTTCTTACTAGCTATGACATCAACATAGAAGCTTCATCTGTGTTCTAGTATGGTGCTTTTAGTGTCTCCACATACCGCAGCACGCGACATAGCTTTGCAGACGATAAGTACAACCGTTTCAGAGAGAAGAGCGGCCAATGTGACGATCTGGCTTTAACTCGATTCGATAACAAATGACGAAAACGTACGGATTTCTCAGGTTTTTATTACATATGAACACTTTTCACATTCTCCCGTGCAATTCGGCTGCTAGTCCTCCTTTCATTCAGAATCTTAAGGTCCTAGCTCATGTCCAAGGCACCAAAGCCAGCTAAAAAGTCAATAATCGATACCTAAAACTGGTATTGTACTAATTCTTACTGGCTATTACATCATCTTAGAATCTTCATCTGTGTTCTACTTTTTTCCTTTTAGTGTCTCTGCATACCGCAGCACGCGACATACCTTTCAGACGATAAGTACAACCGTTTCGGAGAGAAGAGCGGCCAATGTGACGATCCGGCTTTAAGTCGATTCGACAACAAATGACGAAAACGGACGGGTTTCTCAGGTTTTTACTACATATGAACACTTTTCACATTCTCCCGTGCAACTCGGCTGCTAGTCCCCCTTTCATGCAGATTCTTAAGGTCCTAGCTCATGTCCAAGGCACCAAAGCCAGCTAAAAAGTCAATAATCGATATCTAAAATTTAACTTGTACTACTTCTTACTAGCTATTACATCAACTTAGAAGCTTCATCTGCGTTCTACTATGGTGCTTTTAGTGTCTCCACATACCGCAGCACGCGACATAGCTTTGCAGACGATAAGTACAACCGTTTCAGAGAGAAGAGCGGCCAATGTGACGATCTGGCTTTAAGTCGATTCGATAACAAAAGACGAAAACGGACGGATTTCACAGGTTAATACTACATATTAACACTTTTCACATTCTCCCGTGCAACTTTTCTGCTAGTCCTCCTCTCATGCAGATTCGTAAGGACATAGCTCATGTCCAAGGCACCAAAGCCAGCTAAAAAGTCAATAATCGATACCTAAAACTTGAATTGTACCACTTCTTACTGGCTATTACATCAACTTAGAAGCTTCATCTGTGTCCTACTATGGTGATTTTAGTGTCTCCACATACCACAGCATGTGACATAGCTTTGCAGACGATAAGTGCAACCGTTTCAGAGAGAAGGGCGGCCAATGTCACGATCTGGCTTTAGGTCGATTCGATAACAAATGACGAAAACGGAAGGATTTCTCAGGTTTTTACTACATATGAACACTTTTCATATTCTCCCATTCAAGTCAGCTGCTAGTCCTCCTTTCATGCAGAATCTTAAGGTCCTAGCTCATGTCCAAGTTACGAAAGCCAGCTAAAACGTCAATAATCGATACCTAAAACTTGAATTGTACTACATATTACTGGCTATTACATCAACTTAGAAGCTTCATCTGTGTTCTACTATGGTGATTTTAGTGTCTCCACATACCGCAGCACTCGACCTAGCTTTGCAGACGATAAGTACAACCGTTTCAGAGAGAAGAGCGGCCAATGTGACGATCTGGCTTTAAGACGAATCGATAACCAATGACGTAAACGTACGGATTTCTCAGGTTTTTACTACATATGAACACTTTTCACATTCTCCAGTGCAACTCGGCTGCTAGTCCTACTTTCATGCAGAATCTTAAGGTCCTAGCTCATGTCCAAGGCACCAAAGCCAGCTAAAAATTTAATAATCGATACCTTAAACTTGAATTGTACTACCTCTTACTGGCTATTACATCAACTTATAAGCTTCATCTGTGTTCTACTATGGTGATTTTAGTGTCTCCACATACCGCAGCACTCGACATAGCTTTGCAGACTATAAGTACAACCGTTTCTGAGAGAAGAGCGGCCAATGTGACGATCTGGCTTTAAGTCGATTCGATAACAAATGACGAAAACGGTTGGATTTCTCAGGTTTTTACTACATATGAACACTTTTCACATTCTCACGTGCAAGGCGGCTGTTAGTCCTCCTTTCATGCAGAATCTTAAGGTCCTAGCTCATGTCCAAGGCACCAAAGCCAGCTAAAAAGTCTATAATCGATACCTAAAACTTGATTTGTACTACCTCTTACTGGCTATTACATCAACTTAGAATCTTCATCTGTGTTCTACTATGGTGCTTTTAGTGTCTTCACATACCTCAGCACGCGACATAGCTTTGCAGACGATAAGTACAACCGTTTCAGAGAGGAGAGCGGCCAATGTGACGATCTGGCTTTAAGTCGATTCGTTAACAAATGACGATGGCGAACGGATCTCTCAGGTTTTTACTACATATGAACACTTTTTACATTCTCCCGTGCAACTCGGCTGCTAACCCTCCTTTCATGCAGAATCTTAAGGTCCTAGCTCATGTCCAAGGCACCAAAGCCATCTAAAAATTTAATAATCGATACCTTAAACTTGAAATGTACTACTTCTTACTGGCTATTACATCATCTTAGAAGCTTCATCTGTGTTCTACTATGGTGCTTTTAGTGTCTCCACATACCGCAGCACGCGACATAGCTTTGCAGACGATAAGTACAACCGTTTCAGAGAGGAGAGCGGCCAATGTGACGATCTGGCTTTAAGACGATTCGATAACAAATGACGAGAACGGAAGGATTTCTCAGGTTTTTACTACATATGTACACTTTTCACTTTCTCCCGTGCAACTCGGCTGCTAGTCCTCCTTTCATGCAGAATCTTAAGGTCCTAGCTCATGTCCAAGGCACCAAAGCCAGCTAAAACGTGAATAATCGATACCTAAAACTTGAATTGTACTACTTCTTACTGGCTATTACATCATCTTAGAAGCTTCATCTGTGTTCTACTATGGTGCTTTTAGTGTCTCCGCATACCGCAGCACGCGACATAGCTTTGCAGACGATAAGTACAACCGTTTCAGAGAGAAGAGCGGCCAATGTGACGATCTGGCTTTAAGTCGATTCGATAACAAATGACGAAAACGGACGGATTTCTCAGGTTTTTACTACATATGAACACTTTCCACATTCTCCCGTGCAACTCGGCTGCTAGTCCTCCTTTCATGGCGAATCATAAGGTCCTAGCTCATGTCCAAGGCACCAAAGCCAGCTAAAAGTCAATAATCGATGATTAAAACTTGAATTGTACTACTTCCTCCTGGCTATTACATCAACTTATAAGCTTCATCTGTGTTCTACTATGGTTATTTTGGTGTCTCCGCATACCGCAGCACGCGACATACCTTTGCAGAAGATAAGTACAACCGTTTCAGAGAGAAGAGTGGCCAATGTGACGATCCGGCTTTAAGTCGATTCGATAACAAATGACGAAAATGGACGGATTTCTCAGGTTTTTACTACATATGAAAACTTTTCATATCCTAACGTGCAGCTCGGCTGCTAGTCCTCCTTTCAAGCAGAATCTTAAGGTCCTAGCTCATGTCCAAGGCACCAAAGCCAGCTAAAACGTGAATAATCGATACCTAAAACTTGAATTGTACTACTTCTTACTGGCTATTACATCATCTTAGAAGCTTCATCTGTGTTCTACTATGGTGCTTTTAGTGTCTCCGCATACCGCAGCACGCGACATAGCTTTGCAGACGATAAGTACAACCGTTTCAGAGAGAAGAGCGGCCAATGTGACGATCTGGCTTTAAGTCGATTCGATAACAAATGACGAAAACGGAAGGATTTATCAGGTTTTTACTACATATGAACACTTTTCAAATTCTCCCAGGCAAGTGAGCTGCTAGTCCTCCTTTCATGCAGAATCTGAAGGTCCTAGCTCATGTCCAAGTCACGAAAGCCAGCTAAAACGTCAATAATCGATACCTAAATCTTGAATTGTACTACTTCTTACTGGCTATTACATCAAATTAGAAGCTTCATCTGTGTTCTACTATGGTGTTTTAGTGTCTCCGCATACCGCAGCACGCGACATAGCTATCAGACGATAAGTACAACCGTTTCAGAGAGAAGGGCGGACAATGTTACGATCTGGCCTTTAGTCGACTCGATAACAAAAAACGAAAACGGACGGATTTCTCAGGTTAATACTACATATGAGCACATTTCACATTCTCCCGTGCAACTTTTCTGCTAGTCTCCCTCTCATGCAGATTCTTAGGGTCCTAGCTCTTGTCCAAGGCACCAAAGCCAGCTAAAAAGTCAATAATCGATACCTAAAACTGGAATTGTACTACTTCTTACTGGCTATTACATCAACTTAGAAGCTTCATCTGTGTCCTACTAAGGTGATTTTAGTGTCTCCACATACCGCAGCACGCGACATAGCTTTGCAGACGATAAGTACAACCGTTTCAGAGAGAAGAGCGGCCAATGTGACGATCCGGCTCTAAGCAGATCGGTAATATATGGCGATAACGAACGGATTTCTCAGGTTTTTACTACATATGAACACTTTTCACATTCTAACATGCAACTCGGCTGCTAGTCCTCCTTTCGTGCAGAATCTTAAGGTCCTAGCTCATGTCCAAGGCACCAAATCCAGCTAAAAGTCAATAATCGATACCTAAAACTTGAATTGTACTACTTCTTACTGGTTATTACATCAACTTAGAAGCTTCATCTGTGTTCTACTATGGTATTTTTAGTGTCTCCACATACCGCAGCTCGCGACATAGCTTTGCAGACGATAAGTACAACCGTTTCAGAGAGAAGAGCAGCCTATGTGACGATCTGGCTTGAAGTCGATTCGAAGACAAATGACGATAACGAACGGATTTCTCAGGTTTTTACTACATATGAACACTTTTCACATTCTCCCGTGCAACTCGGCTGCTAGTCCTCCTTTCATGCAGAATCTTAAGGTCCTAGCTCATGTCCAAGGCACCAAAGCCAGCTAAAAAGTCAATAATCGATACGTAAATTTTGAATTGTACTACTTCTTACTGGCTATTACATCAATTTAGAAGCTTCATCTGTGTTCTACTATGGTGCTTTTAGTGTCTCCACATACCGCAGCACTCGACCTAGCTTTGCAGACGATAAGTACAACCGTTTCAGAGAGAAGAGCGGCCAATGTGACGATCTGGCTTTAAGACGATTCGATAACCAATGACGTAAACGTACGGATTTCTCAGGTTTTTACTACATATGAACACTTTTCACATTCTCCAGTGCAACTCGGCTGCTAGTCCTGCTTTCATGCAGAATCTTAAGGTCCTAGCTCATGTCCAAGGCACCAAAGCCAGCTAAAAAGTCTATAATCGATACCTAAAACTTGATTTGTACTACCTCTTACTGGCTATTACATCAACTTAGAATCTTCATCTGTGTTCTACTATGGTGCTTTTATTGTCTCCACATACCGCAGCACGCGACATAGCTTTGCAGACGATAAGTACAACCGTTTCAGAGAGGAGAGCGGCCAATGTGACGATCTGGCTTTAAGTCGATTCGTTAACAAATGACGATGGCGAACGGATCTCTCAGGTTTTTACTACATATGAACACTTTTTACATTCTCCCGTGCAACTCGGCTGCTAACCCTCCTTTCATGCAGAATCTTAAGGTCCTAGCTCATGTCCAAGGCACCAAAGCCAGCTAAAAATTTAATAATCGATACCTTAAACTTGAATTGTACTACCTCTTACTGGCTATTACATCAACTTATAAGCTTCATCTGTGTTCTACTATGGTGCTTTTAGTGTCTCCACATACCGCAGCACTCGACATAGCTTTGCAGACGATAAGTACAACCGTTTCAGAGAGAAGAGCGGCCAATGTGACGATCTGGCTTTAAGACGATTCGATAACAAATGACGAGAACGGAAGGATTTCTCAGGTTTTTACTACATATGTACACTTTTCACTTTCTCCCGTGCAACTCGGCTGCTAGTCCTCCTTTCATGCAGAATCTTAAGGTCCTAGCTCATGTCCAAGGCACCAAAGCCAGCTAAAACGTGAATAATCGATACCTAAAACTTGAATTGTACTACTTCTTACTGGCTATTACATCATCTTAGCAGCTGCATCTGTGTTCTACTATGGTGCTTTTAGTGTCTCCGCATACCGCAGCACGCGACATAGCTTTGCAGACGATAAGTACAACCGTTTCAGAGAGAAGAGCGGCCAATGTGACGATCTGGCTTTAAGTCGATTCGATAACAAATGACGAAAACGGACGGATTTCTCAGGTTTTTACTACATATGAACACTTTCCACATTCTCCCGTGCAACTCGGCTGCTAGTCCTCCTTTCATGCCGAATCATAAGGTCCTAGCTCATGTCCAAGGCACCAAAGCCAGCTAAAAGTCAATAATCGATGATTAAAACTTGAATTGTACTACTTCCTCCTGGCTATTACATCAACTTAGAAGCTTCATCTGTGTTCTACTATGGTTATTTTGGTGTCTCCGCATACCGCAGCACGCGACATACCTTTGCAGACGATAAGTACAACCGTTTCAGAGAGAAGAGTGGCCAATGTGACGATCCGGCTTTAAGTCGATTCGATAACAAATGACGAAAATGGACGGATTTCTCAGGTTTTTACTACATATGAAAACTTTTCATATCCTAACGTGCAGCTCGGCTGCTAGTCCTCCTTTCAAGCAGAATCTTAAGGTCCTAGCTCATGTCCAAGGCACCAAAGCCAGCTAAAAAGTCAATAATCGATATCTAAAATTTCAATTGTACTACTTCTTACTAGCTATTACATCAACTTAGAAGCTTCATCAGTGTTGTACTATGCTGATTTTAGTGTCTCCGCATACTGCAGCACGCGACATAGTTTTGCAGACGATAAGTGCAACCGTTTAAGAGAGAAGAGCGGCCAATGTCACGATCTGGCTTTAGGTCGATTCGATAACAAATGACGAAAACGGAAGGATTTATCAGGTTTTTACTACATATGAACACTTTTCAAATTCTCCCAGGCAAGTCAGCTGCTAGTCCTCCTTTCATGCAGAATCTGAAGGTCCTAGCTCATGTCCAAGTCACGAAAGCCAGCTAAAACGTCAATAATCGATACCTAAAACTTGAATTGTACTACTTCTTACTGGCTATTACATCAAATTAGAAGCTTCATCTGTGTTCTACTATGGTGCTTTTAGTGTCTCCGCATACCGCAGCACGCGACATAGCTATCAGACGATAAGTACAACCGTTTCAGAGAGAAGGGCGGACAATGTTACGATCTGGCCTTTAGTCGACTCGATAACAAAAAACGAAAACGGACGGATTTCTCAGGTTAATACTACATATGGGCACATTTCACATTCTCCCGTGCAACTTTTCTGCTAGTCTCCCTCTCATGCAGATTCTTAGGGTCCTAGCTCTTGTCCAAGGCACCAAAGCCAGCGAAAAAGTCAATAATCGATACCTAAAACTGGAATTGTACTACTTCTTACTGGCTATTACATCAACTTAGAAGCTTCATCTGTGTCCTACTAAGGTGATTTTAGTGTCTCCACATACCGCAGCACGCGACATAGCTTTGCAGACGATAAGTACAACCGTTTCAGAGAGAAGAGCGGCCAATGTGACGATCCGGCTCTAAGCAGATCGGTAATATATGGCGATAACGAACGGATTTCTCAGGTTTTTACTACATATGAACACTTTTCACATTATCCCATGCAATTCGGCTGCTAGTCCTATTTTCATGCAGAATCTTAAGGTCCTAGCTCATGTCTAAGGCAGCTAAGCCAGCTAAAAATTCAATAATCGATACCTAAAACTTGAATTGCACTACATCTTACTATTTATTACATCAACTTAGAAGCTTCATCTGTGTTCTACTATGGTGCTTTTAGTGTCTCCACATACCGCAGCACACAACATAGCTTTGCAGACGATAAGTACAACCGTTTGAGAGAGAAGAGCGGCCAATGTGACGATCTGTCTTTAAGTCGATTCCATAACAAATGACGAATACGGACGGATTTCTCAGGTTTTTACTACATATGAACACTTTTCACAATCTCCCGTGCAATTCGGCTGCTAGTCCTCCATTCATGCAGAATCTTAAGGTCCTAGCTCATGTAAAAGGCAACAAAGCCAGCTAAAAATTCAATAATCGATACCTAAAACTTGTGTTGTACTTCTTCTCCCTGGCTATTACATCAACTTAGAAGCTTCAACTGTGTTCTACTATGGTGCTTTTAGAGGCTTCACATACCGCAGCACGCGACATAGCTTTGCAGACGATAAGTACAACCGCTTCAGAGAGAAGAGCGGCCAATGTGACGATCTGGCTTTAAGTCGATTCGATTACAAATGACGAAAACGGACGGATTTCCCAGGTTTTTACTACATATGAACACTTTTCACATTCTCCCGCGCAACTCGGCTGCTAGTCCTCCGTTGATGCAGAATCTTAAGGTTCTAGCTCATGTCCAAGGCATCAAAGCCAGCTAAAAAGTCAATAATCGATATCTAAAATTTCAATTGTACTACTTCTTACTAGCTATTACATCAACTTAGAAGCTTCATCTGTGTTCTACTATGGTGCTTTTAGTGTCTCCACATACCGCAGCACGCGACATAGCTTTGCAGACGAATTCTACAACCGTTTCAGAGAGAAGAACGGCCGTTGTGACGACCTGGCTTTAGGTCGATTCGATAACAAATGCCGAAAACGGACGGATTTCTCAGGTTTTTACTACATATGAACACTTTTCACATTCTAACATGCAACTCGGCTGCTAGTCCTCCTTTCGTGCAGAATCTTAAGGTCCTAGCTCATGTCCAAGGCACCAAATCCAGCTAAAAGTCAATAATCGATACCTAAAACTTGAATTGTACTACTTCTTACTGGTTATTACATCAACTTAGAAGCTTCAACTGTGTTCTACTATGGTATTTTTAGTGTCTCCACATACCGCAGCTCGCGACATAGCTTTGCAGACGATAAGTACAACCGTTTCAGAGAGAAGAGCAGCCTATGTGACGATCTGGCTTGAAGTCGATTCGAAGACAAATGACGATAACGAACGGATTTCTCAGGTTTTTACTACATATGAACACTTTTCACATTCTCCCGTGCAACTCGGCTGCTAGTCCTCCTTTCATGCAGAATCTTAAGGTCCTAGCTCATGTCCAAGGCACCAAAGCCAGCTAAAAAGTCAATAATCGATACGTAAATTTTGAATTGTACTACTTCTTACTGGCTATTACATCAATTTAGAAGCTTCATCTGTGTTCTACTATGGTGCTTTTAGTGTCTCCGCATACCGCAGCACGCGACATAGCTTTGCAGACGATATGTACAACCGTTTCAGAGAGAAGAGCGGCCGATGTGACGTTCTGGCTTTACGTCGATTCCATAACAAATGACGAAAACGGACGAATTTCACAGGTTTTTACTACATATGAACACTTTTCACATTCTCCCGTGCAACTCGGCTACTAGTCCTCCTTTGATGCAGAATCTTAAGGTCGTAGCTCATGTCCAAGGCACCAAAGCCAGCTAAAAGTCAATAATCGATGCCTTAAACTTGAATTGTACTACTTCTTACTGGCTATTACATCTACTTAGAAGCTTCATCTGTGTTCTACTATGGTGATTTTAGTGTCTCCGCATACCGCAGCACGCGACATAGCTTTGCAGACGATATGTACAACCGTTTCAGAGAGAAGAACGGCCAATGTGACTACCTGGCTTTATGTTTTTTCGATAACAAATGACGAAAACGGACGGATTTCTCAGGTTTTTACTACATATGAACACTTTTCATATTCTAACATGCAACTCGGCTGCTAGTCCTCCTTTCATGCAGAATCTTAAGGTCCTAGCTCATGTCCAAGGCACCAAAGCCAGCTAAAAAGTCAATAATCGATACCTAAAACTGGTATTGTATAAATTCTTACTGGCTATTACATCATCTTAGAAGCTTCATCTGTGTTCTACTATGGTGCTTTTAGTGTCCCCACATACCGCAGCACGCGACATAGCTTTCAGACGATAAGTACAACCGTTTCTGAGAGAAGAGCGGCCAATGTGACGACCTGGCTTTAAGTCGATTCGATAACAAATGACGAAAACGGACGGGTTTCTCAGGTTTTTACTACATATGAACACTTTTCACATTCTCCCGTGCAACTCGGCTGCTAGTCCCCCATTCATGCAGAATCTTAAGGTCCTAGCTCACATCCAAGGCACCAAAGCCAGCTAAAAAGTCAATAATCGATACCTAAAACTTGAAATGTTCTACTTCTTACTGGCTATTACATCAATTTAGAAGCTTCATCTGTGTTCCACTATGGTGCTTTTTGTGTCTCCGCATACCGCAGCACGCGACATAGCTTTGCAGACGATAAGTACAACCGTTTCAGAGAGAAGAGCGGCCAATGTGACGATCTGGCTTTAAGTCGATACGATAACAAATGATGAAAACGGACGGATTTCTCAGGTTTTTACCACATATGAACACTTTTCACATTCTCCCGTTCAACTCGGCTGCTAGTCCTCCTTTCATGCAGAATCTTAAGGTCCTAGCTCATGTCCAAGGCACCAAAGCCAGCTAAAAAGTCAATAATCGATACCTATAACTAGAATTGTACTACTTCTTACTGGTTATTACATCAACTTAGAAGCTTCATCTGTATTCTACTATGGTGGTTTTTGTGTCTCCGCATACCGCAGCACGCGACATAGTTTTGCAGACGATAAGTACAACCGTTTCAGAGAGAAGAGCGGCCAATGTGACGATCTGGCTTTAAGTCGATTCGATAACAAATGACGAAAACGGACGGATTTCTCAGGTTTTTACTACATATGAACACTTTTCACATTCTTCCCTGCAACTCGGCTGCTAGTCCTCCTTTCATGCAGATTCTTAAGGTTCTAGCTCATGTCCAAGGCATCAAAGCCAGCTAAAAAGTCAATAATCGATACCTAAAATTTGAATTGTACTATTTCTTACTGGCTATTACATCAAATTAGAAGCTTCATCTGTGTTCTACTGTGGTGGTTTCAGTGTCTCCGCCTACCGCAGCATACGACATAGCTTTGCAGACGATAAGTACAACCGTTTCAGAGAGAAGAGCGGCCAATGTGACGATCTGGCTTTAAGTCGATTCGATAACAAATGACGAAAACGGACGTATTTCTCAGGTTTTTACTACATATGAACACTTTTCACATTCTCCCGTGCAACTCGGCTGCTAGTCCTCCTTTCATGCAGAATCTTAAGGTCCTAGATCATGTCCAAGGCACCAAAGCCAGCTAAAAAGTCAATAATCGATACCTAAAACTTGAATTGCACTACTTCTTACTGGCTATTACATCAACTTAGAAGCTTCATCTGTGTTCTACTATGGTGCTTTTAGTGTCTCCGCATACCGCAGCACGCGACACAATTTTGCAGACGATAAGTACAACCGTTTCAGAGAGAAGAGCGGCCAATGTGACGATCTGGCTTTAAGTCGATTCGATAACAAATTGACGAAAACGGACGAATTTCTAAGGTTTTTACTACATATGAACACTTTTCACATTCTCCCGTGCAACTCGGCTGCTAGTCCTCCTTTCATGCAGAATCTTAAGGTTCTAGCTCACGTCCAAGGCATCAAAGCCAGCAAAAAGGCAATAATTGATACCTAAAACTTGAATTGTACTACTTCTTACTGGCTATTACATCAACTTAGAAGCTTCATCTGTGTTATACTATGGTGACTTTAGTGACTCCGCATAACGCAACACGCGACATAGCTTTGCAGACGATAAGTACAACCGTTTCAGAGAGAAGAGCGGCAATGTGACGATCTGGCTTTAAGTCGATTCCATAACAAATGACGAAAACGGACGGATTTCTCAGGTTTTTACTACATATGAACACTTTTCACATTCTCCCGTGCAACTCGGCTGCTAGTCCTCCGTTGATGCAGAATCTTAAGGTTCTAGCTCATGTCCAAGGCACCAAAGCCAGCTAAAAAGTCAATAATCGATACCTAAAACTGGTATTGTATTAATTCTTACTGGCTATTACATCATTTTAGAAGCTTCATCTGTGTTCTACTATGGTGCTTTTAGTGTCTCCGCATACCGCAGGACGCGACATAGCTTTCAGACGATAAGTATAACCGTTTCTGAGAGAAGAGCGGCCAATGTGACGACCTGGCTTTAAGTCGATTCGATAACAAATGACGAAAACGGACGGATTTCTCAGGTTTTTACTACATATGAACACTTTTCACATTCTCCCTTGCAACTCGGCTGCTAGTCCTCCTTTCATGCAGAATCGTAAGGTTCTAGCTCATGTCCTAGGCACCAAATCCAGCTAAAAGTCAATAATCGATACCTAAAACTTGAATTGTACTACTTCTTACTGGTTATTACATCAACTTAGAAGCTTCATCTGTGATCTACTATGGTATTTTTAGTGTCTCCACATACCGCAGCTCGCGACATAGCTTTGCAGACGATAAGTACAACCGTTTCAGAGAGAAGAGCGGCCAATGTGACGATCTGGCTTTAAGTCGATTCGATAACAAATGACGAAAACGGACGGATTTCTCAGGTTTTTACTACATATGAACACTTTTCACCTTCTCCCGTGCAACTCGGCTGCTAGTCCTCCTTTCATGCGGAATCTTAAGTTCCTAGCTCATGTCCAAGGCACCAAAGCCAGCTAAAAAGTCAATAATCAGTACCTAAAACTTGAATTGTACTACTTCTTACTGGCTATTACGTCAACTTAGAAGCTTAATCTGTGTTCTACTATGGTGCTTTTAGTGTCTCCGCATACCGCAGCACGCGACTTAGCTTTGCAGACGATAAGTACAACCGTTTCAGAGAGAAGAGCGGCCAATGTGACGATCCGGCTTTAAGTCGATTCGATAACAAATGACGAAAACGGACGGATTTCTCAGGTTTCTACTACATATGAACACATTTCACAGTCTCCCGTGCAACGCGGCTGCTAGTCCTCCTTTCATGCAGAATCTTAAGGTCCCAGCTCATGTCCAAGGCACCAAAGCCAGCTAAAAAGTAAATAATCAGAACCTAAAACTTGAATTGTACAACTTCTTACTGGCTATTACATCAACTTAGAAGCTTCATCTGTGTTCATTTATGGTGATTTTAGTGTCTCCGCATACCGCAGCACGCGACATAGCTTTGCAGACGATATGTACAACCGTTTCAGAGAGAAGAGCGGCCGATGTGACGTTCTGGCTTTACGTCGATTCCATAACAAATGACGAAAACGGACGAATTTCACAGGTTTTTACTACATATGAACACTTTTCACATTCTCCCGTGCAACTCGGCTACTAGTCCTCCTTTGATGCAGAATCTTAAGGTCGTAGCTCATGTCCAAGGCACCAAAGCCAGCTAAAAGTCAATAATCGATGCCTTAAACTTGAATTGTACTACTTCTTACTGGCTATTACATCTACTTAGAAGCTTCATCTGTGTTCTACTATGGTGATTTTAGTGTCTCCGCATACCGCAGCACGCGACATAGCTTTGCAGACGATATGTACAACCGTTTCAGAGAGAAGAACGGCCAATGTGACTACCTGGCTTTATGTTTTTTCGATAACAAATGACGAAAACGGACGGATTTCTCAGGTTTTTACTACATATGAACACTTTTCATATTCTAACATGCAACTCGGCTGCTAGTCCTCCTTTCATGCAGAATCTTAAGGTCCTAGCTCATGTCCAAGGCACCAAAGCCAGCTAAAAAGTCAATAATCGATACCTAAAACTGGTATTGTATAAATTCTTACTGGCTATTACATCATCTTAGAAGCTTCATCTGTGTTCTACTATGGTGCTTTTAGTGTCCCCACATACCGCAGCACGCGACATAGCTTTCAGACGATAAGTACAACCGTTTCTGAGAGAAGAGCGGCCAATGTGACGACCTGGCTTTAAGTCGATTCGATAACAAATGACGAAAACGGACGGGTTTCTCAGGTTTTTACTACATATGAACACTTTTCACATTCTCCCGTGCAACTCGGCTGCTAGTCCCCCATTCATGCAGAATCTTAAGGTCCTAGCTCACATCCAAGGCACCAAAGCCAGCTAAAAAGTCAATAATCGATACCTAAAACTTGAAATGTTCTACTTCTTACTGGCTATTACATCAATTTAGAAGCTTCATCTGTGTTCCACTATGGTGCTTTTTGTGTCTCCGCATACCGCAGCACGCGACATAGCTTTGCAGACGATAAGTACAACCGTTTCAGAGAGAAGAGCGGCCAATGTGACGATCTGGCTTTAAGTCGATACGATAACAAATGATGAAAACGGACGGATTTCTCAGGTTTTTACCACATATGAACACTTTTCACATTCTCCCGTTCAACTCGGCTGCTAGTCCTCCTTTCATGCAGAATCTTAAGGTCCTAGCTCATGTCCAAGGCACCAAAGCCAGCTAAAAAGTCAATAATCGATACCTATAACTAGAATTGTACTACTTCTTACTGGTTATTACATCAACTTAGAAGCTTCATCTGTATTCTACTATGGTGGTTTTTGTGTCTCCGCATACCGCAGCACGCGACATAGTTTTGCAGACGATAAGTACAACCGTTTCAGAGAGAAGAGCGGCCAATGTGACGATCTGGCTTTAAGTCGATTCGATAACAAATGACGAAAACGGACGGATTTCTCAGGTTTTTACTACATATGAACACTTTTCACATTCTTCCCTGCAACTCGGCTGCTAGTCCTCCTTTCATGCAGATTCTTAAGGTTCTAGCTCATGTCCAAGGCATCAAAGCCAGCTAAAAAGTCAATAATCGATACCTAAAATTTGAATTGTACTATTTCTTACTGGCTATTACATCAAATTAGAAGCTTCATCTGTGTTCTACTGTGGTGGTTTCAGTGTCTCCGCCTACCGCAGCATACGACATAGCTTTGCAGACGATAAGTACAACCGTTTCAGAGAGAAGAGCGGCCAATGTGACGATCTGGCTTTAAGTCGATTCGATAACAAATGACGAAAACGGACGTATTTCTCAGGTTTTTACTACATATGAACACTTTTCACATTCTCCCGTGCAACTCGGCTGCTAGTCCTCCTTTCATGCAGAATCTTAAGGTCCTAGATCATGTCCAAGGCACCAAAGCCAGCTAAAAAGTCAATAATCGATACCTAAAACTTGAATTGCACTACTTCTTACTGGCTATTACATCAACTTAGAAGCTTGATCTGTGTTCTACTATGGTGCTTTTAGTGTCTCCGCATACCGCAGCACGCGACACAATTTTGCAGACGATAAGTACAACCGTTTCAGAGAGAAGAGCGGCCAATGTGACGATCTGGCTTTAAGTCGATTCGATAACAAATTGACGAAAACGGACGAATTTCTAAGGTTTTTACTACATATGAACATTTTTCACATTCTCCCGTGCAACTCGGCTGCTAGTCCTCCTTTCATGCAGAATCTTAAGGTTCTAGCTCACGTCCAAGGCATCAAAGCCAGCAAAAAGGCAATAATTGATACCTAAAACTTGAATTGTACTACTTCTTACTGGCTATTACATCAACTTAGAAGCTTCATCTGTGTTATACTATGGTGACTTTAGTGACTCCGCATAACGCAACACGCGACATAGCTTTGCAGACGATAAGTACAACCGTTTCAGAGAGAAGAGCGGCAATGTGACGATCTGGATTTAAGTCGATTCCATAACAAATGACGAAAACGGACGGATTTCTCAGGTTTTTACTACATATGAACACTTTTCACATTCTCCCGTGCAACTCGGCTGCTAGTCCTCCGTTGATGCAGAATCTTAAGGTTCTAGCTCATGTCCAAGGCACCAAAGCCAGCTAAAAAGTCAATAATCGATACCTAAAACTGGTATTGTATTAATTCTTACTGGCTATTACATCATTTTAGAAGCTTCATCTGTGTTCTACTATGGTGCTTTTAGTGTCTCCGCATACCGCAGGACGCGACATAGCTTTCAGACGATAAGTATAACCGTTTCTGAGAGAAGAGCGGCCAATGTGACGACCTGGCTTTAAGTCGATTCGATAACAAATGACGAAAACGGACGGATTTCTCAGGTTTTTACTACATATGAACACTTTTCACATTCTCCCTTGCAACTCGGCTGCTAGTCCTCCTTTCATGCAGAATCGTAAGGTTCTAGCTCATGTCCTAGGCACCAAATCCAGCTAAAAGTCAATAATCGATACCTAAAACTTGAATTGTACTACTTCTTACTGGTTATTACATCAACTTAGAAGCTTCATCTGTGATCTACTATGGTATTTTTAGTGTCTCCACATACCGCAGCTCGCGACATAGCTTTGCAGACGATAAGTACAACCGTTTCAGAGAGAAGAGCGGCCAATGTGACGATCTGGCTTTAAGTCGATTCGATAACAAATGACGAAAACGGACGGATTTCTCAGGTTTTTACTACATATGAACACTTTTCACATTCTCCCGTGCAACTCGGCTGCTAGTCCTCCTTTCATGCGGAATCTTAAGTTCCTAGCTCATGTCCAAGGCACCAAAGCCAGCTAAAAAGTCAATAATCAGTACCTAAAACTTGAATTGTACTACTTCTTACTGGCTATTACGTCAACTTAGAAGCTTAATCTGTGTTCTACTATGGTGCTTTTAGTGTCTCCGCATACCGCAGCACGCGACTTAGCTTTGCAGACGATAAGTACAACCGTTTCAGAGAGAAGAGCGGCCAATGTGACGATCCGGCTTTAAGTCGATTCGATAACAAATGACGAAAACGGACGGATTTCTCAGGTTTCTACTACATATGAACACATTTCACAGTCTCCCGTGCAACGCGGCTGCTAGTCCTCCTTTCATGCAGAATCTTAAGGTCCCAGCTCATGTCCAAGGCACCAAAGCCAGCTAAAAAGTAAATAATCAGAACCTAAAACTTGAATTGTACAACTTCTTACTGGCTATTACATCAACTTAGAAGCTTCATCTGTGTTCATTTATGGTGATTTTAGTGTCTCCGCATAACGCAGCACGCAACATAGCTTAGCAGACGATAAGTACAACCGTTTCAGAGAGAAGAGCGGCAATGTGACGATCTGGCTTTAAGTCGATTCCATAACAAATGACGAAAACGGACGGATTTCTCAGGTTTTTACTACATATGAAGACTTTTCACATTCTCCAGTACAACTCGGCTGCTAATCCTCCTTTCATGCAGAATCTTAAGGTCCTAGCTTATGTCCAAGGCACCAAAGCCAGCTAAAATGTCAACAATCGATACCTAAAACTTGAATGGTACTAATTCTTACTGGCTATTACATCAACTTAGAAGCTTCATCTGTGTTCTACTATGGTGCTTCTAGTGTCTCCATATACCGCAGCACGCGACATAAGTTTGCAGACGATAAGTACAACCGTTTCAGAGAGAAGAGCGGCCAATATGACGATCTGGCTTTAAGTTGATTGCATACCAAATGACGAAAACGGACGGATTTCTCAGGTTTTTACTACATATGAACACTTTTCACATTCTCCCATGCAACGCGGCTGCTAGTCCTCCTTTCATACTGAATCTTAAGGTCCTAGCTCATGTCCAAGGCATCAAAGCCAGCTAAAAAGTCAATAGTCGATACCTAAAACTTGAATTGTACTACTTCTTACTGGCTATTACATCAACTTAGAAGCTTCATCTGTGTTCCACTGTGGTGATTTTAGTGTCTCCGCGTAACGCAGCACGCGACATAGCTTTGCAGACGATAAGTACAACCGTTTCAGAGAGAATAGCGGCCAATGTGACGATCTGGCTTTAAGTTGATTCCATAACAAATGACGAAAACGGACGGATTTCTCAGGTTTTTACTACATTTGAACACTTTTCACATTCTCCCATGCAACTCGGCTGCTAGTCCTCCTTTCATACTGAATCTTAAGATCCTAGCACATGTCCAAGGCATCAAAGCCAGCTAAAAAGTCAATAATCGATACCTAAATCTTGAATTGAACTACTTCTTATTGGCTATTACATCAACTTTGAAGCTTCATCTGTGTTCTGCTATGGTGCTTTGAGTGTCTCCGCATACCGCAGCACGCGACATAATTTTGCAGACGATAAGTACAACCGTTTCAGAGAGAAGAGCGGCCAATGTGACGATCTGGCTTTAAGTCGATTCGATATCAAATTGACGAAAACGGACGAATTTCTAAGGTTTTTACTACATATGAACACTTTTCACATTCTCCCGTGCAGCTCGGCTGCTAGTCCTCCTTTCATGCAGAATCTTAAGGTTCTAGCTCACGTCCAAGGCATCAAAGCCAGCAAAAAGGCAATAATTGATACCTAAAACTTGAATTGTACTACTTCTTACTGGCTATTACATCAACTTAGAAGCTTCATCTGTGTTATACTATGGTGATTTTAGTGACTCCGCATAACGCAACACACGACATAGCTTTGCAGACGATAAGTACAACCGTTTCAGAGAGAATAGCGGCAATGTGACGATCTGGCTTGAAGTCGATTCCATAACAAATGACGAAAACGGACTGATTTCTCAGGTTTTTACTACATATGAACACTTTTCACATTCTCCCGTGCAACTCGGCTGCTAATCCTCCTTTCATGCAGAATCTTAAGGTCCTAGCTCATGTCCAAGGCACCAAAGCCAGCTAAAATGTCAATAATCGATACCTAAAACTTGAATTGTACTACTTCTTACTGGCTATTACATCAACTTAGAAGCTTGATCTGTGTTCTACTATGGTGCTTTTAGTGTCTCCGCATACCGCAGCACGCGACATAGCTTTGCAGACGATAAGTACAACCGTTTCAGAGAGAAGAGCGGCCAATGTGGCGATCTGGCTTTAATTCGATTCGATAACAAATGTCGAAAACGAACGGATTTCTCAGGTTTTTCCTACATATGAACACTTTTCACATTCTACCGTGGAACTCCGCTGCAGGTCCTCGTTTCATGCAGAATCTTAAGGTCCTAGCTCATGTCCAAGGCACCAAAGCAAGCGAAAAAGTCAATAATCGATACCTAAAACGTAAATTGTACAACTTCTTACTGGCTATTACACAACTTAGAAGCTTCATCTGTGTTCCACTATGGTGACTTTAGTGTCTACGCATAACGCAGCACGCGGCTTAGCTTTGCAGACGATAAGTACAACCGTTTCAGAGAGAAGAGCGGCAATGTGACGATCTGGCTTTAAGTCGATTCGATAACAAATGACGAAAACGGACGTATTTCTCAGATTTTTGCTACATATGAACACCTTTCACGTTCTTTCGTGCAACTCGGCTGCTAGTCATCCTTTCATGCAGAATCTTAAGGTCCTAGCTTATGTCCAAGGCACCAAAGCCAGCTAAAATGTCAATAATCGATACCTAAAACTTGAATTGTGCTACTTCTTACTGGCTATTACATCCTTTCATGCAGAATCTTAAGGTCCCATCAACTTAGAAGCTTCATCTGTGTTCTACTATGGTGCTTTTAGTGTCTCCGCATACCGCAGCACGCGACATAGCTTTGCAGACGATAAGTACAACCGTTTCAGAGAGAAAAGCGGCCAATGTGACGATCTGGCTTTAAGTCGATTCGATAACAAATGAAGAAAACGGACGGATTTCTCAGGTTTTTACTACATATGAACACTTTTCACATTCTCCCGTGGAACTCCGCTGCTGGCCCTCTTTCATGCAGAATCTTATGGTCCTAGCTCATGTCCAAGGCACCAAAGCCAGCTAAAAAGTCAATAATCGATACCTAAAACTTGAATTGTACTACTTCTTACTGGCTATTACATCAACTTAGAAGCTTGATCTGTGTTCTACTATGGTGCTTTTAGTGTCGCCGCATACCGCAGCACGCGACATAGCTTTGCAGACGATAAGTACAACCGTTTCAGAGAGAAGAGTGGCCAATGTGACGATCTGGCCTTAAGTCGATTCGATAACAAATGACGAAAACGGACGGATTTCTCAGGTTTTTACTACATATGAACACTTCTCACTTTCTCCCGTACAACTCGCCTGCTAGTCCTTCTTTCATGCAGAATCTTAAGGTCCCAGCTCATGTCCAAGGCACCAAAGCCAGCTAAAAAATTAATTAATGAGAACCTAAAACTTGAATTGTACTACTTCTTACTGGCCATTACATCAACTTAGAAGCTTCATCTGTGTTCCAATATGGTGACTTTAGTGTCTCCGCATACCGCAGCACGCGACATAGCTTTGCAGACGATAAGTACAACCGTTTCAGAGAGAAAAGCGGCCAATGTGACGATCTGGCTTTAAGTCGATTCGATAACAAATGAAGAAAACGGACGGATTTCTCAGGTTTTTACTACATATGAACACTTTTCACATTCTCCCGTGGAACTCCGCTGCTGGTCCTCCTTTCATGCAGAATCTTATGGTCCTAGCTCATGTCTAAGGCACCAAAGCCAGCTAAAAAGTCAATAATCGATACCTAAAACTTGAATCGTACTACTTCTTACTGGCTATTACATCAACTTAGAAGCTTCATCTGTGTACTACTATGGTGCTTTTAGTGTCTCCACATACCGCAGCACGCGACATAGGTTTGCAGACGATAAGTACAACCGTTTCAGAGAGAAGAGCGGCAATGTGACGATCTGGCTTTAAGTCGATGCGATAACAAATGTCGAAAACGGACGGATTTCTCAGGTTTTTACTACATATGAACTCTTTTCACATTCTACCGTGGAACTCCGCTGCTGGTCCTCGTTTCATGCAGAATGTTAAGGTCCTAGCTCATGTCCAAGGCACCAAAGCAAGCGAAAAAGTCAATAATCGATACCTAAAACGTAAATTGTACAACTTCTTACTGGCTATTACACAACTTAGAAGCTTCATCTGTGTTCCACTATGGTGACTTTAGTGTCTCCGCATAACGCAGCACGCGACATAGCTTTGCAGACGATAAGTACAACCGTTTCAGAGAGAAGAGTGGCCAATGTGACGATCTGGCCTTAAGTCGATTCGATAACAAATGACGAAAACGGACGGATTTCTCAGGTTTTTACTACATATGAACACTTCTCACTTTCTCCCGTACAACTCGCCTGCTAGTCCTTCTTTCATGCAGAATCTTAAGGTCCCAGCTCATGTCCAAGGCACCAAAGCCAGCTAAAAAATTAATTAATGAGAACCTAAAACTTGAATTGTACTACTTCTTACTGGCCATTACATCAACTTAGAAGCTTCATCTGTGTACTACTATGGTGCTTTTAGTGTCTCCACATACCGCAGCACGCGACATAGGTTTGCAGACGATAAGTACAACCGTTTCAGAGAGAAGAGCGGCAATGTGACGATCTGGCTTTAAGTCGATGCGATAACAAATGTCGAAAACGGACGGATTTCTCAGGTTTTTACTACATATGAACACTTTTCACATTCTCCCATCCAATGCGGCTGCTAGTCCTCCTTTCATGCAGAATCTTAAGGTCCTAGCTCATGTCCAAGGCACCAAAGCCAGCTAAAATGTCAATAATCGATACCTAAAACTTGAATCGTACTAATTCTTACTGGCTATTACATCAACTTAGAACCTTCATCTGTGTTCTACTATGGTGCTTCTAGTGTCTCCACATACCGCAGCACGCGACATAGGTTTGCAGACGATAAGTACAACCGTTTCAGAGAGAAGAGCGGCCAATGTGACGATCTGGCTTTAAGTTGATTCCATAACAAATGACGAAAACGGTTGGATTTCTCAGGTTTTTACTACATTTGAACACTTTTCACATTCTCCCATGCAACTCGGCTGCTAGTCCTCCTTTCATACTGAATCTTAAGATCCTAGCTCATGTCCAAGGCATCAAAGCCAACTAAAAAGTCAATAATCGATACCTAAAATTTGAATTGTACTACTTCTTACTGGCTATTACATCAACTGAGAAGCTTCATCTGTGTTCCACTGTGCTGATTTTAGTGTCTCCGCATAACGCAGCACGCGACATAGTTTTGCAGACGATAAGTACAACCGTTTCAGAGAGAAGAGCGGCAATGTGACGATCTGGCTTGAAGTCGATTCCATAACAAATGACGAAAACGGACGGATTTCTCAGGTTTTTACTACATATGAACACTTTTCACATTCTCCCGTGCAACTCGGCTGCTAATCCTCCTTTCATGCAGAATCTTAAGGTCCTAGCTCATGTCCAAGGCACCAAAGCCAGCTAAAATGTCAATAATCGATACCTAAAACTTGAATTGTACTACTTCTTACTGGCTATTACATCAACTTAGAAGCTTGATCTGTGTTCTACTATGGTGCTTTTAGTGTCGCCGCATACCGCAGCACGCGACATAGCTTTGCAGACGATAAGTACAACCGTTTCAGAGAGAAGAGTGGCCAATGTGACGATCTGGCCTTAAGTCGATTCGATAACAAATGACGAAAACGGACGGAATTCTCAGGTTTTTACTACATATGAACACTTCTCACTTTCTCCCGTACAACTCGCCTGCTAGTCCTTCTTTCATGCAGAATCTTAAGGTCCCAGCTCATGTCCAAGGCACCAAAGCCAGCTAAAAAATTAATTAATGAGAACCTAAAACTTGAATTGTACTACTTCTTACTGGCCATTACATCAACTTAGAAGCTTCATCTGTGTTCCAATATGGTGACTTTAGTGTCTCCGCATACCGCAGCACGCGACATAGCTTTGCAGACGATAAGTACAACCGTTTCAGAGAGAAAAGCGGCCAATGTGACGATCTGGCTTTAAGTCGATTCGATAACAAATGAAGAAAACGGACGGATTTCTCAGGTTTTTACTACATATGAACACTTTTCACATTCTCCCGTGGAACTCCGCTGCTGGTCCTCCTTTCATGCAGAATCTTATGGTCCTAGCTCATGTCTAAGGCACCAAAGCCAGCTAAAAAGTCAATAATCGATACCTAAAACTTGAATCGTACTACTTCTTACTGGCTATTACATCAACTTAGAAGCTTCATCTGTGTACTACTATGGTGCTTTTAGTGTCTCCACATACCGCAGCACGCGACATAGGTTTGCAGACGATAAGTACAACCGTTTCAGAGAGAAGAGCGGCAATGTGACGATCTGGCTTTAAGTCGATGCGATAACAAATGTCGAAAACGGACGGATTTCTCAGGTTTTTACTACATATGAACACTTTTCACATTCTCCCATCCAATGCGGCTGCTAGTCCTCCTTTCATGCAGAATCTTAAGGTCCTAGCTCATGTCCAAGGCACCAAAGCCAGCTAAAAAGTCAATAATCAGTACCTAAAACTTGAATTGCACTACTTCTTACTGGCTATTACATCAACTTAGAAGCTTAATCTGTGTTCTACTATGGTGCTTTTAGTGTCTCCGCATACCGCAGCACGCGACTTAGCTTTGCAGACGATAAGTACAACCGTTTCAGAGAGAAGAGCGGCCAATGTGACGATCGGGCTTTAAGTCGATTCGACAATAAATGACGAAAACGGACGGATTTCTCAGGTTTCTACTACATATGAACATATTTCACAGTCTCCCGTGCAACGCGGCTGCTAGTCCTCCTTTCATGCAGAATCTTAAGGTCCCAGCTCATGTCCAAGGCACCAAAGCCAGCTAAAAAGTAAATAATCAGAACCTAAAACTTGAATTGTACAACTTCTTACTGGCTATTACATCAACTTAGAAGCTTCATCTGTGTTCTACTATGGTGCTTTTAGTGTCTCCGCATAACGCAGCACGCAACATAGCTTTGCAGACGATAAGTACAACCGTTTCAGAGAGAAGAGCGGCAATGTGACGATCTGGCTTTAAGTCGATTCGATAACAAATGTCGAAAACGAACGGATTTCTCTGGTTTTTCCTACATATGAACTCTTTTCACATTCTACCGTGGAACTCCGCTGCTGGTCCTCGTTTCATGCAGAATGTTAAGGTCCTAGCTCATGTCCAAGGCACCAAAGCAAGCGAAAAAGTCAATAATCGATACCTAAAACGTAAATTGTACAACTTCTTACTGGCTATTACACAACTTAGAAGCTTCATCTGTGTTCCACTATGGTGACTTTAGTGTCTCCGCATAACGCAGCACGCGACATAGCTTTGCAGACGATAAGTACAACCGTTTCAGAGAGAAGAGTGGCCAATGTGACGATCTGGCCTTAAGTCGATTCGATAACAAATGACGAAAACGGACGGATTTCTCAGGTTTTTACTACATATGAACACTTCTCACTTTCTCCCGTACAACTCGCCTGCTAGTCCTTCTTTCATGCAGAATCTTAAGGTCCCAGCTCATGTCCAAGGCACCAAAGCCAGCTAAAAAGTAATTAATGAGAACCTAAAACTTGAATTGTACTACATCTTACTGGCCATTACATCAACTTAGAAGCTTCATCTGTGTTCTACTATGGTGCTTTTAGTGTCTCCGCATAACGCAGCACGCGACATAGCTTTGCAGACAATAAGTACAACCGTTTCAGAGAGAAGAGCGGCAATGTGACGATCTGGCTTTAAGTCGATTCCTTAACAAATGACGAAAACGGACGGATTTCTCAGTTTTTTACTACATATGAAGACTTTTCACATTCTCCCGTACAACTCGGCTGCTAATCCTCCTTTCATGCAGAATCTTAAGGTCCTAGCTTATGTCCAAGGCACCAAAGCCAGCTAAAATGTCAATAATCGATACCTAAAACTTGAATTGTACTACTTCTTACTGGCTATTACATCAACTTAGAAGCTTCATCTGTGTTCCACTATGGTGACTTTAGTGTCTCCGCATAACGCAGCACGCGGCATAGCTTTGCAGACGATAAGTACAGCCGTTTCAGAGAGAAGAGCGGCTAATGTGACGATCTGGCTTTAAGTCGATTCGATAACAAATGACGAAAACGAACGGATTTCTCAGGTTTTTACTACATATGAACACTTTTCTCATTCTCCCGTGGAACTCCGCTGCTGGTCCTCCTTTCATGCAGAATCTTATGGTCCTAGCTCATGTCCAAGGCACCAAAGCCAGCTAAAAAGTCAATAATCGATACCTAAAACTTGAATCGTACTAATTCTTACGGGCTATTACATCAACTTAGAAGCTTCATCTGTGTTCTACCATGGTGCTTTTAGTGTCTCCACGTACCGCAGCACGCGGCATAGGTTTGCAGACGATAAGTACAACCGTTTCAGAGAGAAGAGCGGCCAATGTGACGATCGGGCTTTAAGTCGATTCGATAACAAATGACGAAAACGGACGGATTTCTCAGGTTTCTACTACATATGAACACATTTCACAGTCTCCCGTGCAACGCGGCTGCTAGTCCTCCTTTCATGCAGAATCTTAAGGTCCCAGCTCATGTCCAAGGCACCAAAGCCAGCTAAAATGTCAATAATCGATACCTAAAACTTGAATCGTACTAATTCTTACTGGCTATTACATCATCTTAGAAGCTTCATCTGTGTTCTACTATGGTGCTTCTAGTGTCTCCACATACCGCAGCACGCCACATAGGTTTGCAGACGATAAGTACAACCGTTTCAGAGAGAAGAACGGCCAATATGACGATCTGGCTTTAAGTTGATTCCATACCAAATGACGAAAACGGACGGATTTCTCAGGTTTTTACTACATATGAACACTTTTCACATTCTCCCATGCAACGCGGCTGCTAGTCCTCCTTTCATACCTAATCTTAAGATCCTAGCTCATGTCCAAGGCATCAAAGCCAGCTAAAAAGTCAATAATCGATACCTAAAATTTGAATTGTACTACTTCTTACTGGCTATTACATCAACTTAGAAGCTTCATCTGTGTTCCACTGTGCTGATTTTAGTGTCTCCGCATAACGCAGCACGCGACATAGTTTTGCAGACGATAAGTACAACCGTTTCAGAGAGAAGAGCGGCAATGTGACGATCTGGCTTGAAGTCGATTCCATACCAAATGACGAAAACGAACGGATTTCTCAGGTTTTTCCTACATATGAACACTTCTCACATTCTACCGTGGAACTCCGCTGCTGGTCCTCGTTTCATGCAGAATCTTAAGGTCCTAGCTCATGTCCAAGGCACCAAAGCCAGCTAAAAAGTCAATAATCGATACCTAAAACTTGAATTGTACTATTTCTTACTGGCTATTACATCAACTTAGAAGCTTCATCTGTGTTCTACTATGGTGCTTTTAGTGTCTCCGCATAACGCAGCACGCAACATAGCTTTGCAGACGATAAGTACAACCGTTTCAGAGAGAAGAGCGGCAATGTGACGATCTGGCTTCAAGTCGATTCCATAACAAATGACGAAAAAGGACGGATTTCTCAGGTTTTTACTACATATGAACACTTTTCACATTCTCCCGTACAACTCGGCTGCTAATCCTCCTTTCATGCAGAATCTTAACGTCCTAGCTTATGTCCAAGGCACTAAAGCCAGCTAAAATGTCAATAATCGATACCTAAAACTTGAATCGTACTAATTCTTACTGGCTATTACATCATCTTAGAAGCTTCATCTGTGTTCTACTATGGTGGTTTTTGTGTCTCCGCATACCGCAGCACGCGACATAGTTTTGCAGACGATAAGTACAACCGTTTCAGAGAGAAGAGCGGCAATGTGACGATCTGGCTTTAAGTCGATTCGATAACAAGTTGACGAAAACGGACGAATTTCTAAGGTTTTTACTACATATGAACACTTTTCACATTCTCCCGTGCAACTCGGCTGCTAGTCCTCCTTTCATGCAGAATCTTAAGGTTCTAGCTCACGTCCAAGGCACCAAAGCCAGCTAAAAAGTCAATAATCGATACCTAAAACTTGAATTGTACAACTTCTTACTGGCTATTACACAACTTAGAAGCTTCATCTGTGTTCCACTATGGTGACTTTAGTGTCTCCGCATAACGCAGCACGCGGCATAGCTTTGCAGACGATAAGTACAACCGTTTCAGAGAGAAGAGCGGCCAATGTGACAATCTGGCTTTAAGTCGATTCGATAACAAATGACGAAAACGGACGTATTTCTCAGATTTTTACAACATATGAACACCTTTCACATTCTTTCGTGCAACTGGGCTGCTAGTCATCCTTTCATGCAGAATCTTAAGGTCCTAGCTCATGTCCAAGGCACCAAAGCCAGCTAAAATGTCAATAATCGATACCTAAAACTTGAATTGTACTATTTCTTACTGGCTATTACATCAACTTAGAAGCTTCATCTGTGTTCTACTATGGTGCTTTTAGTGTCTCCGCATACCGCAGCACGCGACATAGCTTTGCAGACGATAAGTACAACCGTTTCAGAGAGAAGAGCGGCAATGTGACGATCTGGCTTGAAGTCGATTCCATAACAAATGACGAAAACGGACGGATTTCTCAGGTTTTTACTACATATGAACACTTTTCACATTCTCCCGTGCAACTCGGCTGCTAATCCTCCTTTCATGCAGAATCTTAAGGTCCTAGCTCATGTCCAAGGCACCAAAGCCAGCTAAAATGTCAATAATCGATACCTAAAACTTGAATTGTACTACTTCTTACTGGCTATTACATCAACTTAGAAGCTTGATCTGTGTTCCACTATGGTGCTTTTAGTGTCGCCGCATACCGCCGCACGCGACATAGCTTTGCAGACGATAAGTACAACCGTTTCAGAGAGAAGAGCGGCAATGTGACGATCTGGCTTTAAGTCGATTCGATAACAAATGTCGAAAACGAACGGATTTCTCAGGTTTTTCCTACATATGAACACTTCTCACATTCTACCTTGGAACTCCGCTGCTGGTCCTCGTTTCATGCAGAATCTTAAGGTCCTAGCTCATGTCCAAGGCACCAAAGCCAGCTAAAAAGTCAATAATCGATACCTAAAACGTAAATTGTACAACTTCTTACTGGCTATTACACAACTTAGAAGCTTCATCTGTGTTCCACTATGGTGACTTTAGTGTCTCCGCATAACGCAGCACGCGGCATAGCTTTGCAGACGATAAGTACAACCGTTTCAGAGAGAAGAGCGACCAATGTGACGATCTGGCTTTAAGTCGATTCGATAAAAAATGACGAAAACGAACGGATTTCTCAGGTTTTTACTACATATGAACACTTTTCACATTCTCCCGTGGAACTCCGCTGCTGGTGCTCCTTTCATGCAGAATCTTATGGTCCTAGCTCATGTCCAAGGCACCAGAGCCAGCTAAAAAGTCAATAATCGATACCTAAAACTTGAATCGTATTAATTCTTACGGGCTATTACATCAACTTAGAAGCTTCATCTGTGTTCTACTATGGTGCTTTTAGTGTCTCCACATACCGCAGCACGCGACATAGGTTTGCAGACGATAAGTACAACCGTTTCAGAGGGAAGAGCGGCCAATATGACGATCTGGCTTTAAGTTGATTCCATACCAAATGACGAAAACGGACGGATTTCTCAGGTTTTTACTACATATGAACACTTCCCACTTTCTCCCGTACAACTCGCCTGCTAGTCCTCCTTTCATGCAGAATCTTAAGGTCGTAGCTCATGTCCAATGCACCAAAGCCAGCTACAAAGTCAATAATCGATACCTATAACTTGAATTGTACTACTTCTTACTGGTTATTACATCAACTTAGAAGCTTCATCTGTGTTCTACTATGGTGGTTTTTGTGTCTCAGCATACCGCAGCACGCGACATAGTTTTGCAGACGATAAGTACAACCGTTTCAGAGAGAAGAGCGGCCAATGTGACGATCTGGCTTTCAGTCGATTCGATAACAAATTGACGAAAACGGACGAATTTCTAAGGTTTTTCCTACATATGAACACTTTTCACATTCTCCCGTGCAACTCGGCTGCTAGTCCTCCTTTCATGCAGAATCTTAAGGTTCTAGCTCACGTCCAAGGCACCAAAGCCAGCTAAAACGTCAATAATCGATACCTAAAACTTGAATTGTACAACTTCTTACTGGCTATTACACAACTTAGAAGCTTCATCTGTGTTCCACTATGGTGACTTTAGTGTCTCCGCATAACGCTGCACGCGGCATAGCTTTGCAGACGATAAGTACAACCGCTTCAGAGAGAAGAGCGGCCAATGTGACGATCTGGCTTTAAGTCGATTCGATAACAAATGACGAAAACGGACGTATTTCTCAGATTTTTACTACATATGAACACCTTTCACATTCTTTCGTGCAAATCGGCTGCTAGGCATCCTTTCATGCAGAATCTTAAGGTCCTAGCTCATGTCCAAGGCACCAAAGCCAGCTAAAATGTCAATAATCGATACCTAAAACTTGAATTGTACTATTTCTTACTGGCTATTACATCAACTTAGAAGCCTCATCTGTGTTCTACTATGGTGCTTTTAGTGTCTCCGCATACCGCAGCACGCGACATAGCTTTGCAGACGATAAGTACAACCGTTTCAGAGAGAAGAGTGGCCAATGTGACGATCTGGCCTTAAGTCGATTCGATAACAAATGACGAAAACGGACTGATATCTCAGGTTTTTACTACATATGAACACTTTTCACATTTTCCCGTGCAACTCGGCTGCTAGTCCTCCTTTCATGCAGAATCTTAAGGTCCCAGCTCATGTCCAAGGCACCAAAGCCAGCTACAAAGTTAATAATCAGAACCTAAAACTTGAATTGTACTACTTCTTACTGGCTATTACATCAACTTAGAAGCTTCATCTGTGTTCTACTATGGTGCTTTTAGTGTCTCCGCATAACGCAGCACGCGACATACCTTTGCAGACGATAAGTACAACCGTTTCAGAGAGAAGAGCGGCAATGTGACGATCTGGCTTTAAGTCGATTCCATAACAAATGACGAAAACGGACGGATTTCTCAGGTTTTTACTACATATGAACACTTTTCACATTCTCCCGTGCAACTCGGCTGCTAGTCCTCCTTTCATGCAGAATCTTAAGGTTCTAGCTCACGTCCAAGGCACCAAAGCCAGCTAAAAAGTCAATAATCGATACCTAAAACTTGAATTGTACAACTTCTTACTGGCTATTACACATCTTAGAAGCTTCATCTGTGTTCTACTATGGTGACTTTAGTGTCTCCGCATAACGTAGCACGCGGCATAGCTTTGCAGACGATAAGTACAACCGTTTCAGAGAGAAGAGCGGACAATGTGACGATCTGGCTTTAAGTCGATTCGATAACAAATGACGAAAACGGACGTATTTCTCAGATTTTTACTACATATGAACACCTTTCACATTCTTTCGTGCAACTCGGCTCCTAGTCATCCTTTCATGCAGAATCTTAAGGTCCTAGCTCATGTCCAAGGCACCAAAGCCAGCTAAAATGTCAATAATCGATACCTAAAACTTGAATTGTACTACTTCTTACTGGCTATTACATCAACTTAGAAGCTTCATCTGTGTTCTACTATGGTGCTTTTAGTGTCTCCGCATACCGCTGCACGCGACATAGCTTTGCAGACGATAAGTACAACCGTTTCAGAGAGAAGAGTGGCCAATATGACGATCTGGCTTTAAGTTGATTCCATACCAAATGACGAAAACGGACGGATTTCTCAGGTTTTTACTACATATGAACACTTTTCACATTCTCCCATGCAACGCGGCTGCTAGTCCTCCTTTCATACTGAATCTTAAGGTCCTAGCCCATGTCCAAGGCATGAAAGCCAGCTAAAAAGTCAATAATCGATACCTAAAATTTGAATTGTACTACTTCTTACTGGCTATTACATCAACTTAGAAGCTTCATCTGTGTTCCACTGTGCTGATTTTAGTGTCTCCGCATAACGCAGCACGCGACATAGCTTTGGAGACGATAAGTACAACCGTTTCAGAGAGAAGAGCGGCCAATGTGACGATCTGGCTTTAAGTCGATTCGATAACAAATTGACGAAAACGGACGAAATTCTAAGGTTTTTACTACATTTGAACACTTTTCACATTCTCCCATGCAACTCGGCTGCTAGTCCTCCTTTCATACTGAATCTTAAGATCCCAGCTCATGTCCAAGGCATCAAATCCAGCTAAAAAGTCAATAATCGATACCTAAAATTTGAATTGTACTACTTCTTACTGGCTATTACATGAACTTAGAAGCTTCATCTGTGTTCCACTGTGCTGATTTTAGTGTCTCCGCATAACGCAGCACGCGACATACTTTTGCAGACGATAAGTACAACCGTTTCAGAGAGAAGAGCGGCAATGTGACGATCTGGCTTGAAGTCGATTCCATACCAAATGACGAAAACGAACGGATTTCTCAGGTTTTTCCTATATATGAACACTTCTCACATTCTACCGTGGAACTCCGCTGCTGGTCCTCGTTTCATGCAGAATCTTAAGGTCCTAGCTCATGTCCAAGGCACCAAAGCCAGCTAAAAAGTCAATAATCGATACCTAAAACTTGAATTGTACTATTTCTTACTGGCTATTACATCAACTTAGAAGCTTCATCTGTGTTCTACTATGGTGGTTTTTGTGTCTCCGCATACCGCAGCACGCGACATAGTTTTGCAGACGATAAGTACAACCGTTTCAGAGAGAAGAGCGGCAATGTGACGATCTGGCTTTAAGTCGATTCGATAACAAGTTGACGAAAACGGACGAATTTCTAAGGTTTTTACTACATATGAACACTTTTCACATTCTCCCGTGCAACTCGGCTGCTAGTCCTCCTTTCATGCAGAATCTTAAGGTTCTAGCTCACGTCCAAGGCACCAAAGCCAGCTAAAAAGTCAATAATCGATACCTAAAACTTGAATTGTACAACTTCTTACTGGCTATTACACAACTTAGAAGCTTCATCTGTGTTCCACTATGGTGACTTTAGTGTCTCCGCATAACGCAGCACGCGGCATAGCTTTGCAGACGATAAGTACAACCGTTTCAGAGAGAAGAGCGGCCAATGTGACAATCTGGCTTTAAGTCGATTCGATAACAAATGACGAAAACGGACGTATTTCTCAGATTTTTACAACATATGAACACCTTTCACATTCTTTCGTGCAACTCGGCTGCTAGTCATCCTTTCATGCAGAATCTTAAGGTCCTAGCTCATGTCCAAGGCACCAAAGCCAGCTAAAATGTCAATAATCGATACCTAAAACTTGAATTGTACTATTTCTTACTGGCTATTACATCAACTTAGAAGCTTCATCTGTGTTCTACTATGGTGCTTTTAGTGTCTCCGCATACCGCAGCACGCGACATAGCTTTGCAGACGATAAGTACAACCGTTTCAGAGACAAGAGTGGCCAATGTGACGATCTGGCCTTAAGTCGATTCGATAACAAATGACGAAAACGGACGGATTTCTCAGGTTTTTACTACATATGAACACTTCTCACTTTCTCCCTTACAACTCGCCTGCTAGTCATCCTTTCATGCAGAATCTTAAGGTCCCAGCTCATGTCCAAGACAGCAAAGCCAGCTAAAAAGTAAATAATCAGAACCTATAACTTGAATTGTACTACTTCTTACTGGCTATTACATCAACTTAGAAGCTTCATCTGTGTTCTACTATGGTGCTTTTAGTGTCTCCGCATAACGCAGCACGCGACATTGCTTTGCAGACGATAAGTACAACCGTTTCAGAGAGAAGAGCGGCAATGTGACGATCTGGCTTTAAGTCGATTCCATAACAAATGACGAAAACGGACGGATTTCTCAGGTTTTTACTACATATGAACACTTGTCACATTCTCCCGTGCAACTCGGCTGCTAGTCCTCCTTTCATGCAGAATCTTAAGGTTCTAGCTCACGTCCAAGGCACCAAAGCCAGCTAAAAAGTCAATAATCGATACCTAAAACTTGAATTGTACAACTTCTTACTGGCTATTACACATCTTAGAAGCTTCATCTGTGTTCTACTATGGTGACTTTAGTGTCTCCGCATAACGTAGCACGCGGCATAGCTTTGCAGACGATAAGTACAACCGTTTCAGAGAGAAGAGCGGACAATGTGACGATCTGGCTTTAAGTCGATTCGATAACAAATGACGAAAACGGACGTATTTTTCAGATTTTTACTACATATGAACACCTTTCACATTCTTTCGTGCAACTCGGCTCCTAGTCATCCTTTCATGCAGAATCTTAAGGTCCTAGCTCATGTCCAAGGCACCAAAGCCAGCTAAAATGTCAATAATCGATACCTAAAACTTGAATTGTACTACTTCTTACTGGCTATTACATCAACTTAGAAGCTTCATCTGTGTTCTACTATGGTGCTTTTAGTGTCTCCGCATACCGCTGCACGCGACATAGCTTTGCAGACGATAAGTACAACCGTTTCAGAGAGAAGAGTGGCCAATATGACGATCTGGCTTTAAGTTGATTCCATACCAAATGACGAAAACGGACGGATTTCTCAGGTTTTAACTACATATGAACACTTTTCACATTCTCCCATGCAACGCGGCTGCTAGTCCTCCTTTCATACTGAATCTTAAGGTCCTAGCCCATGTCCAAGGCATCAAAGCCAGCTAAAAAGTCAATAATCGATACCTAAAATTTGAATTGTACTACTTCTTACTGGCTATTACATCAACTTAGAAGCTTCATCTGTGTTCCACTGTGCTGACTTTAGTGTCTCCGCATAACGCAGCACGCGACATAGCTTTGGAGACGATAAGTACAACCGTTTCAGAGAGAAGAGCGGCCAATGTGACGATCTGGCTTTAAGTCGATTCTATAACAAATTGACGAAAACGGACGAATTTCTAAGGTTTTTACTACATATGAACACTTTTCACATTCTCCCGTGCAACTCGGCTGCTAATCCTCCTTTCATGCAGAATCTTAAGGTTCTAGCTCACGTCCAAGGCATCAAAGCCAGCAAAAAGGCAATAATTGATACCTAAAACTTGAATTGTACTACTTCTTACTGGCTATTACATCAACTTAGAAGCTTCATCTGTGTTATACTATGGTGATTTTAGAGACTCCGCATAACGCAACACGCGACATAGCTTTTCAGACGATAAGTACAACCGTTTCAGAGAGAAGAGCGGCAATGTGACGATCTGGCTTGAAGTCGATTCCATAACAAATGACGAAAACGGACGGATTTCTCAGGTTTTTACTACATATGAACACTTTTCACATTCTCCCGTGCAACTCGGCTGCTAATCCTCCTTTCATGCAGAATCTTAAGGTCCTAGCTCATGTCCAAGGCACCAAAGCCAGCTAAAATGTCAATAATCGATACCTAAAACTTGAATTGTACTACTTCTTACTGGCTATTACATCAACTTAGAAGCTTGATCTGTGTTCCACTATGGTGCTTTTAGTGTCGCCGCATACCGCAGCACGCGACATAGCTTTGCAGACGATAAGTACAACCGTTTCAGAGAGAAGAGCGGCAATGTGACGATCTGGCTTTAAGTCGATTCGATAACAAATGTCGAAAACGAACGGATTTCTCAGGTTTTTCCTACATATGAACACTTCTCACATTCTACCTTGGAACTCCGCTGCTGGTCCTCGTTTCATGCAGAATCTTAAGGTCCTAGCTCATGTCCAAGGCACCAAAGCCAGCTAAAAAGTCAATAATCGATACCTAAAACGTAAATTGTACAACTTCTTACTGGCTATTACTCAACTTAGAAGCTTCATCTGTGTTCCACTATGGTGACTTTAGTGTCTCCGCATAACGCAGCACGCGGCATAGCTTTGCAGACGATAAGTACAACCGTTTCAGAGAGAAGAGCGGCCAATGTGACAATCTGGCTTTAAGTCGATTCGATAACAAATGACGAAAACGGACGTATTTCTCAGATTTTTACAACATATGAACACCTTTCACATTCTTTCGTGCAACTCGGCTGCTAGTCATCCTTTCATGCAGAATCTTAAGGTCCTAGCTCATGTCCAAGGCACCAAAGTCAGCTAAAATGTCAATAATCGATACCTAAAACTTGAATTGTACTATTTCTTACTGGCTATTACATCAACTTAGAAGCTTCATCTGTGTTCTACTATGGTGCTTTTAGTGTCTCCGCATACTGCAGCACGCGACATAGCTTTGCAGACGATAAGTACAACCGTTTCAGAGAGAAGAGTGGCCAATGTGACGATCTGGCCTTAAGTCGATTCGATAACAAATGACGAAAACGGACGGATTTCTCAGGTTTTTACTACATATGAACACTTCTCACTTTCTCCCGTACAACTCGCCTGCTAGTCATCCTTTCATGCAGAATCTTAAGGTCCCAGCTCATGTCCAAGGCAGCAAAGCCAGCTAAAAAGTAAATAATCAGAACCTATAACTTGAATTGTACTACTTCTTACTGGCTATTACATCAACTTAGAAGCTTCATCTGTGTTCTACTATGGTGCTTTTAGTGTCTCCGCATAACGCAGCACGCGACATAGCTTTGCACACGATAAGTACAACCGTTTCAGAGAGAAGAGCGGCAATGTGACGATCTGGCTTTAAGTCGATTCCATAACAAATGACGAAAACGGACGGATTTCTCAGGTTTTTACTACATATGAACACTTTTCACATTCTCCCGTGCAACTCGGCTGCTAGTCCTCCTTTCATGCAGAATCTTAAGGTTCTAGCTCACGTCCAAGGCACCAAAGCCAGCTAAAAAGTCAATAATCGATACCTAAAACTTGAATTGTACAACTTCTTACTGGCTATTACACATCTTAGAAGCTTCATCTGTGTTCTACTATGGTGACTTTAGTGTCTCCGCATAACGTAGCACGCGGCATAGCTTTGCAGACGATAAGTACAACCGTTTCAGAGAGAAGAGCGGACAATGTGACGATCTGGCTTTAAGTCGATTCGATAACAAATGACGAAAACGGACGTATTTCTCAGATTTTTACTACATATGAACACCTTTCACATTCTTTCGTGCAACTCGGCTCCTAGTCATCCTTTCACGCAGAATCTTAAGGTCCTAGCTCATGTCCAAGGCACCAAAGCCAGCTAAAATGTCAATAATCGATACCTAAAACTTGAATTGTACTACTTCTTACTGGCTATTACATCAACTTAGAAGCTTCATCTGTGTTCTACTATGGTGCTTTTAGTGTCTCCGCATACCGCTGCACGCTACATAGCTTTGCAGACGATAAGTACAACCGTTTCAGAGAGAAGAGTGGCCAATATGACGATCTGGCTTTAAGTTGATTCCATACCAAATGACGAAAACGGACGGATTTCTCAGGTTTTTACTACATATGAACACTTTTCACATTCTCCCATGCAACGCGGCTGCTAGTCCTCCTTTCATACTGAATCTTAAGGTCCTAGCCCATGTCCAAGGCATCAAAGCCAGCTAAAAAGTCAATAATCGATACCTAAAATTTGAATTGTACTACTTCTTACTGGCTATTACATCAACTTAGAAGCTTCATCTGTGTTCCACTGTGCTGATTTTAGTGTCTCCGCATAACGCAGCACGCGACATAGCTTTGGAGACGATAAGTACAACCGTTTCAGAGAGAAGAGCGGCCAATGTGACGATCTGGCTTTAAGTCGATTCTATAACAAATTGACGAAAACGGACGAATTTCTAAGGTTTTTACTACATATGAACACTTTTCACATTCTCCCGTGCAACTCGGCTGCTAGTCCTCCTTTCATGCAGAATCTTAAGGTTCTAGCTCACGTCCAAGGCATCAAAGCCAGCAAAAAGGCAATAATTGATACCTAAAACTTGAATTGTACTACTTCTTACTGGCTATTACATCAACTTAGAAGCTTCATCTGTGTTATACTATGGTGATTTTAGAGACTCCGCATAACGCAACACGCGACATAGCTTTTCAGACGATAAGTACAACCGTTTCAGAGAGAAGAGCGGCAATGTGACGATATGGCTTGAAGTCGATTCCATAGCAAATGACGAAAACGGACGGATTTCTCAGGTTTTTCCTACATATGAACACTTCTCACTTTCTCCCGTACACCTCGCCTGCTAGTCCTCCTTTCATGCAGAATCTTAAGGTCCTAGCTCATGTCCAAGGCACCAAAGCCAGCTAAAAAGTCAATAATCGATACCTATAACTTGAATTGTACTACTTCTTACTGGTTATTACATCAACTTAGAAGCTTCATCTGTGTTCTACTATGGTGGTTTTTGTGTCTCAGCATACCGCAGCACGCGACATAGTTTTGCAGACGATAAGTACAACCGTTTCAGAGAGAAGAGCGGCCAATGTGACGATCTGGCTTTAAGTCGATTCGATAACAAATGACGAAAACGGACGGATTTCTCAGGTTTTTACTACATATGAACACTTTTCACATTTTCCCGTGCAACTCGGCTGCTAGTCCTCCTTTCATGCAGAATCTTAAGGTCCCAGCTCATGTCCAAGGCACCAAAGCCAGCTAAAAAGTAAATAATCAGAACCTAAAACTTGAATTGTACTACTTCTTACTGGCTATTACATCAACTTAGAAGCTTCATCTGTGTTCTACTATGGTGCTTTTAGTGTCTCCGCATAACGCAGCACGCGACATAGCATTGCAGACGATAAGTACAACCGTTTCAGAGAGAAGAGCGGCAATGTGACGATCTGGCTTTAAGTCGATTCCATAACAAATGTCGAAAACGAAAGGATTTCTCAGGTTTTTCCTACATATGAACACTTCTCACATTCTACCGTGGAACTCCGCTGCTGGTCCTCGTTTCATGCAGAATCTTAAGGTCCTAGCTCATGTCCAAGGCACCAAAGCCAGCTAAAAAGTCAATAATTGATACCTAAAACTTGATTCGTACTAATTCTTACGGGCTATTACATCAACTTAGAAGCTTCATCTGTGTTCTACTATGGTGCTTTTAGTGTCTCCACATACCGCAGCACGCGACATAGGTTTGCAGACGATAAGTACAACCGTTTCAGAGAGAAGAGCGGCCAATATGACGATCTGGCTTTAAGTTGATTCCATACCAAATGACGAAAGCGGACGGATTTCTCAGGTTTTTACTACATATGAACACTTCTCACTTTCTCCCGTACAACTCGCCTGCTAGTCCTCCTTTCATGCAGAATCTTAAGGTCCTAGCTCATGTCCAAGGCACCAAAGCCAGCTAAAAAGTCAATAATCGATACCTATAACTTGAATTGTACTACTTCTTACTGGTTATTACATCAACTTAGAAGCTTCATCTGTGTTCTACTATGGTGGTTTTTGTGTCTCCGCATACCGCAGCACGCGACATAGTTTTGCAGACGATAAGTACAACCGTTTCAGAGAGAAGAGCGGCCAATGTGACGATCTGGCTTTAAGTCGATTCGATAACAAATTGACGAAAACGGACGAATTTCTAAGGTTTTTACTACATATGAACACTTTTCACATTCTCCCGTGCAACTCGGCTGCTAGTCCTCCTTTCATGCAGAATCTTAAGGTCCTAGCTCACGTCCAAGGCAACAAAGCCAGCTAAAAAGTCAATAATGGATACCTAAAACTTGAATTGTACAACTTCTTACTGGCTATTACACAACTTAGAAGCTTCATCTGTGTTCCACTATGGTGACTTTAGTGTCTCCGCATAACGCAGCACGCGGCATAGCTTTGCAGACGATAAGTACAACCGTTTCAGAGAGAAGAGCGGCCAATGTGACGATCTGGCTTTAAGTCGATTCGATAACAAATGACGAAAACGGACGGATTTCTCAGATTTTTACTACATATGAACACCTTTCACATTCTTTCGTGAAACTCCGCTGCTAGTCATCCTTTCACGCAGAAACTTAAGGTCCTAGCTCATGTCCAAGGCACCAAAGCCAGCTAAAATGTCAATAATCGATACCTAAAACTTGAATTGTACTATTTCTTACTGGCTATTACATCAACTTAGAAGCTTCATCTGTGTTCTACTATGGTGCTTTTAGTGTCTCCGCATACCGCAGCACGCGACATAGCTTTGCAGACGATAAGTACAACCGTTTCAGAGAGAAGAGTGGCCAATGTGACGATCTGGCCTTAAGTCGATTCGATAACAAATGAAGAAAACGGACGGATTTCTCAGGTTTTTACTACATATGAACACTTCTCACTTTCTCTCGTGCAACTCGGCTGCTAGTCCTCCTTTCATGCAGAATCTTAAGGTTCTAGCTCACGTCCAAGGCACCAAAGCCAGCTAAAAAGTCAATAATCGATACCTAAAACTTGAATTGTACTATTTCTTACTGGCTATTACATCAACTTAGAAGCTTCATCTGTGTTCTACTATGGTGCTTTTAGTGTCTCCGCATACCGCAGCACGCGACATAGCTTTGCAGACGATAAGTACAACCGTTTCAGAGAGAAGAGTGGCCAATGTGACGATCTGGCCTTAAGTCGATTCGATAACAAATGACGAAAACGGACGGATTTCTCAGGTTTTTACTACATATGAACACTTTTCACATTTTCCCGTGCAACTCGGCTGCTAGTCCTCCTTTCATGCAGAATCTTAAGGTCCCAGCTCATGTCCAAGGCACCAAAGCCAGCTAAAAAGTAAATAATCAGAACCTAAAACTTGAATTGTACTACTTCTTACTGGCTATTACATCAACTTAGAAGCTTCATCTGTGTTCTACTATGGTGCTTTTAGTGTCTCCGCATAACGCAGCACGCGACATAGCTTTGCAGACGATAAGTACAACCGTTTCAGAGAGAAGAGCGGCAATGTGACGATCTGGCTTTAAGTCGATTCCATAACAAATGTCGAAAACGAAAGGATTTCTCAGGTTTTTCCTACATATGAACACTTCTCACATTCTACCGTGGAACTCCGCTGCTGGTCCTCGTTTCATGCAGAATCTTAAGGTCCTAGCTCATGTCCAAGGCACCAAAGCCAGCTAAAAAGTCAATAATTGATACCTAAAACTTGAATCGTACTAATTCTTACGGGCTATTACATCAACTTAGAAGCTTCATCTGTGTTCTACTATGGTGCTTTTAGTGTCTCCACATACCGCAGCACGCGACATAGGTTTGCAGACGATAAGTACAACCGTTTCAGAGAGAAGAGCGGCCAATATGACGATCTGGCTTTAAGTTGATTCCATACCAAATGACGAAAGCGGACGGATTTCTCAGGTTTTTACTACATATGAACACTTCTCACTTTCTCCCGTACAACTCGCCTGCTAGTCCTCCTTTCATGCAGAATCTTAAGGTCCTAGCTCATGTCCAAGGCACCAAAGCCAGCTAAAAAGTCAATAATCGATACCAATAACTTGAATTGTACTACTTCTTACTGGTTATTACATCCACTTAGAAGCTTCATCTGTGTTCTACTATGGTGGTTTTTGTGTCTCCGCATACCGCAGCACGCGACATAGTTTTGCAGACGATAAGTACAACCGTTTCAGAGAGAAGAGCGGCCAATGTGACGATCTGGCTTTAAGTCGATTCGATAACAAATTGACGAAAACGGACGAATTTCTAAGGTTTTTACTACATATGAACACTTTTCACATTCTCCCGTGCAACTCGGCTGCTAGTCCTCCTTTCATGCAGAATCTTAAGGTCCTAGCTCACGTCCAAGGCAACAAAGCCAGCTAAAAAGTCAATAATCGATACCTAAAACTTGAATTGTACAACTTCTTACTGGCTATTACACAACTTAGAAGCTTCATCTGTGTTCCACTATGGTGACTTTAGTGTCTCCGCATAACGCAGCACGCGGCATAGCTTTGCAGACGATAAGTACAACCGTTTCAGAGAGAAGAGCGGCCAATGTGACGATCTGGCTTTAAGTCGATTCGATAACAAATGTCGAAAACGGACGGATTTCTCAGATTTTTACTACATATGAACACCTTTCACATTCTTTCGTGAAACTCCGCTGCTAGTCATCCTTTCACGCAGAATCTTAAGGTCCTAGCTCATGTCCAAGGCACCAAAGCCAGCTAAAATGTCAATAATCGATACCTAAAACTTGAATTGTACTATTTCGTACTGGCTATTACATCAACTTAGAAGCTTCATCTGTGTTCTACTATGGTGCTTTTAGTGTCTCCGCATACCGCAGCACGCGACATAGCTTTGCAGACGATAAGTACAACCGTTTCAGAGACAAGAGTGGCCAATGTGACGATCTGGCTTTAAGTCGATTCGATAACCAATGACGAAAACGGACGGATTTCTCAGGTTTTTACTACATATGAACACTTCTCACTTTCTCCCGTACAACTCGCCTGCTAGTCATCCTTTCATGCAGAATCTTAAGGTCCTAGCTCATGTCCAAGGCACCAAAGCCAGCTAAAAAGTAAATAATCAGAACCTAAAACTTGAATTGTACTACTTCTTACTGGCTATTACATCAACTTAGAAGCTTCATCTGTGTTATACTATGGTGATTTTAGTGATTCCGCATAACGCAACACGCGACATAGCTTTGCAGACGATAAGTACAACCGTTTCAGAGAGAAGAGCGGCAATGTGACGATCTGGCTTTAAGTCGATTCCATAACAAATGACGAAAACGGACGGATTTCTCAGGTTTTTACTACATATGAACACTTTTCACATTCTCCCGTGCAACTCGGCTGCTAATCCTCCTTTCATGCAGAATCTTAAGGTCCTAGCTCATGTCCAAGGCACCAAAGCCAGCTAAAATGTCAATAATCGATACCTAAAACGTAAATTGTACAACTTCTTACTGGCTATTACACAACTTAGAAGCTTCATCTGTGTTCCACTATGGTGACTTTAGTGTCTCCGCATAACGCAGCACGCGGCATAGCTTTGCAGACGATATGTACAACCGTTTCAGAGAGAAGAGCGGCCAATGTGACGATCTGGCCTTAAGTCGATTCGATAACCAATGACGAAAACGGACGGATTTCTCAGGTTTTTACTACATATGAACACTTCTCACTTTCTCCCGTACAACTCGCCTGCTAGTCCTCCTTTCATGCAGAATCTTAAGGTCCCAGCTCATGTCCAAGGCACCAAAGCCAGCTAAAAAGTAATTATTGAGAACCTAAAACTGGAATTGTACTACTTCTTACTGGCTATTACATCAACTTAGAAGCTTCATCTGTGTTCTACTATGGTGCTTTTAGTGTCTCCGCATAACGCAGCACGCGACATAGCTTTGCAGACGATAAGTACAACCGTTTCAGAGAGAAGAGCGGCCAATGTGACGATCTGGCCTTAAGTTGATTCCATAACAAATGACGAAAACGGACGGATTTCTCAGGTTTTTACTACATATGAACACTTTTCACATTCTCCCATGCAACTCGGCTGCTAGTTCTCCTTTCATACTGAATCTTAAGGTCCTACCTCATGTCCAAGGCATCAAAGCCACCTAAAAAGTCAATAATCGATACCTAAAACTTGAATTGTACTACTTATACTTTCTATTACATCAACTTAGAAGCTTCATCTGTGTTCCACTGTGGTGATTTTAGTGTCTCCGCATAACGCAGCACGCGACATAGCTTTGCAGACGATAAGTACAACCGTTTCAGAGAGAAGAGCGGCAATGTGACGATCTGGCTTTAAGTCGATTCCATAACAAATGACGAAAACGGACGGATTTCTCAGGTTTTTACTACATATGAACACTTTTCACATTCTCCCGTGCAACTCGGTTGCTAGTCCTTCTTTCTTGCAGAATCTTAAGGTCCTAGTTCATGTCCAAGGCACCAAAGCCAGCTAAAAAGTAAATAATCAGTACCCAAAACTTGAATTGTACTACTTCTTACTGGCTATTACATCAACTTAGAAGCTTCATCTGTGTTCTACTATGGTGCTTTTAGTGTCTCCGCATACCGCAGCACGCGACATAGCTTTGCAGACGATAAGTACAACCGTTTCAGAGAGAAGAGCGGCCAATGTGACGATCTGGCTTTAAGTCGATTCGATAACAAATGACGAAAACGGACGGATTTCTCAGGTTTATACTACATATGAACACTTGTCACATTCTCCCATGCAACGTGGCTGCTAGTCCTCCTTTAATGCAGAATCTTAAGGTCCCAGCTCATGGCCAAGGCACCAAAGCCAGCTAAAAAGTAAATAATCAGTACCCAAAACTTGAATTGTACTACTTCTTACTGGCTATTACATCAACTTAGAAGCTTCATCTGTGTTCTACTATGGTGCTTTTAGTGTCTCCGCATAACGCAGCACGCGACATAGCTTTGCAGACGATAAGTACAACCGTTTCAGAGAGAAGAGCGGCCAATGTGACGATCTGGCCTTAAGTTGATTCCATAACAAATGACGAAAACGGACGGATTTCTCAGGTTTTTACTACATATGAACACTTTTCACATTCTCCCATGCAACTCGGCTGCTAGTTCTCCTTTCATACTGAATCTTAAGGTCCTACCTCATGTCCAAGGCATCAAAGCCACCTAAAAAGTCAATAATCGATACCTAAAACTTGAATTGTACTACTTATACTTTCTATTACATCAACTTAGAAACTTAATCTGTGTTCTACTATGGTGCTTTTAGTGTCTCCGCATACCGCAGCACGCGACATAGCATTGCAGACGATAAGTACAACCGTTTCAGTGAGAAGAGCGGCCAATGTGACGATCTGGCTTTAAGTCGATTCGATAATAAATTACGTAAACGGACGGATTTCTCTGGATTTTACTACATATGAACACTTTTCACATTCTCCCATGCAACTCGGCTGCTAGTCCTCCTCTCATGCAGAATCTTAAGGTCCTAGCTCATGTCGAAGGCACCAAAGCCAGCTAAAAAGTCAATAATCGATACATAAAACTTTAATTGTACTACTTCTTACTGGCTATTACATCAACTTAGAAGCTTCATCTGTGTTCTACCATGGTGCTTTTAGTGTCTCCGCATACCGCAGCACGCGACATAGCTTTGCAGACGATAAGTACAACAGTTTCAGAGAGAAGAGCGGCCAATGTGACGATCTTGCTTTAAGTCGATTCGACAACAAATGACGAAAACGGACGGATTTCTCAGGTTTTTACTACATATGAACACTTTTCACATACAGCCGTGCAACGCGGCTGCTAGTTCTCCTTTCATGCAGAATCTTAAGGTCCTAGCTCATGTCCAAGGCACCAAAGCCAGCTAAAAAGTCAATAATCGATACCTAAGACTTGAATTGTTCTACTTCTCACTCGCTATTACATCAACTTAGAAGCTTCACCTGTGTTCTACTATGGTGCTTTTAGCGTCTCCGTATACCGCAGCACGCGACATAGCTTTGCAGACGATAAGTACAACCGTTTCAGTGAGAAGAGCGGCCAATGTGACGATCTGGCTTTAAGTCGATTCGAAAATAAATTACGTAAACGGACGGATTTCTCAGGATTTTACTACATATGAACACTTCTCACATTCTCCCATGCAACTCGGCTGCTAGTCCTCCTTTCATGCAGAATCTTAAGGTCCTAGCTCATGTCGAAGGCACCAACGCCAGCTAAAAAGTCAATAATCGATACATAAAACTTTAATTGTACTACTTCTTACTGGCTATTACATCAACATAGAAGCTTCATCTGTGTTCTACTATGGTGCTTTTAGTGTCTCCGCATACCGCAGCACGCGACATAGCTTTGCAGACGATAAGTACAACCGTTTCAGAGAGAAGAGCGGCCAATGTGACGATCTGGCTTCAAGTTGATTCGATAACAAATGACGAAAACGGACGGATTTCACAGGTTTTTACTACATATGAACACTTTTCACAATACTCCCATGCAACGCGACTGCTAGTCCTCCTTTCATGCAGAGTCTTATGGTCCTAGCTCATGTCCAAGGCACCAAAGCCAGCTAAAAAGTCAAAAATCGATACCTAAAACGTAAATTGTACTACTTCTTACTGGCTATTACATCAACTTAGAAGCTTCATCTATGTTCTACTATGGTGCTTTTAGTGTCTCCGCATACCGCAGCACGCGACATAGCTTTGCAGACGATAAGTACAACCGTTTCACAGAAGAGGGGCCAATGTGACGATCTGGCTTTAAGTCGATTCGATAACAAATGACGAAAACGGACGGATTTTTTTAGGTTTTTCCTACATATGAACACTTTTTACATTCTCCCGTGCAACTCGGCTGCTAGTCCTCCTTTCATTCAGAATCTTAAGGTCCTAGCTCATGTCCAAGGCACCAAAGCCAGCAAAAAAGTCAATAATCGATACCTAAAACTTGAATTGTACTACTTATTACTGGCTGTTACATCAACTTAGAAGCTTCATCTGTGTTCTACTATGGTGCTTTTAGTGTCTCCGCATACCGCAGCACGCGACATAGCTTTGCAGACGATACGTACAACCGTTTCAGAGAGAAGGGCGGCCAATGTGACGATCTGGCTTTAAATCGATTCGATAACAAATGACGAAAACGGACGGATTTCTCAGGTTTTTACTACATATAAACACTTATCACATACTCCCATGCAACGCGGCTGCTAGTCCTCCTTTCATGCAGAATCTTAAGGTCCTAGCGCATGTCCAAGGCACCAAAGATAGCTAAAAAGTCAATAATCGATACCTAAAAGTTGAACTGTACTACTTGTTACTGGCTATTACATTACTTAGAAGCTTCATCTGTGTTCTACTATGGTGCTTTTAGTGTCTCCGCATACCGCAGCACGCGACATAGCTTTGCAGACGATGAGTACAACCGTTCAGAGAGAAGAGCGGCCAATGTGACGATCTGGCTTTAAGTCGATTCGATAACAAATGACGAAAACGGACGGATTTCTCAGGTTTTTACCACATATGAACACTTTTCACATACTCCCGTGCAACGCGGCTGCTAGTCCTCCGTTCATGCAGAATCTTAAGCTCCTAACTAATGTCCAAGGCACCAAAGTCATCTAAATAGTCAATAATCTATACCTAAAACTTGAACTGTACTACTTCTTACTGGCTATTACATCAACTTAGAAGCTTCATCTGTGTTCTACTATGGTGCTTTTAGTGTCTCCGTATACCGCAGCACGCGACATAGCTTTGCAGACGATAAGTACAACCGTTTCAGGGAAGAGGGGCCAATGTGACAATCTGGGTTTAAGTCGATTCGATAACAAATGACGAAAACGGACGGATTTCTCAGGTTTTTACTACATATGAACACTTTTCACATTCTCCCATGCAACTCGGCTGCTAGTCCTCCTTTCATGCAGAATCTTAAGGTCCTAGCTCATGTCCAAGGCACCAAAGAATGGTAAAAAGTCAATAATCGAACCTAAGTCTTGAATTGTACTACATTTAACTGGATAGTACTTCAACTTAGAAGCTTCATCTGTGTTATACAATGGTGATTTTTGTGTCTCCGCATACCGCAGCACGCGACATAGCTTTGCAGACGATAAGTACAACCGTTTCAGAGAGAAGAGCGGCAAATGTGACGATCTGGCTTTTAGTCGATTCGATAACAAATGACGAAAACGGACGGATTTCCCTGGTTTTTACTACATATGAACACTTTTCACATACTCCCGTGCAACGCGGCTGCTAGTCCTCCTTTCATGCAGAATCTTAAGCTCCTAGCTCATGTCCAAGGCACCAAAGCCAGCTAAATAGTCAATAATCGATACATAAAACTTGAATTGTACTACTTCTTACTGGCTATTACATCAACTTAGAAGCTTCATCTGTGTTCTACTATGGTGCTTTTAGTGTCTCCGCATACCGCAGCACGCGACATAGCTTTGCAGACGATAAGTACAACCGTTTCAGAGAGAAGAGCGGCCAATGTGACGATCTTGCTTTAAGTCGATTCGATAACAAATGACGAAAACGGACGGATTTCTCAGGTTTTTACTACATATGAACACTTTTCGCATTCTCCCATGAAACTCGGCTGTTAGTCCTCCTTTCATGCAGGATCTTAAGGTCCTAGCTCATGTCCAAGGAACCAAAGCCAGCTAAAAAGTCAAAAATCGATACCTAAAACGTAAATTGTACTACTTCTTACTGGCTATTACATCAACTTAGAAGCTTCATCTATGTTCTACTATGGTGCTTTTAGTGTCTCCGCATACCGCAGCACGCGACATAGCTTTGCAGACGATAAGTACAACCGTTTCAGAGAGAAAATCGGCCAATGTGACGATCTGGCTGTAAGTCGATTCGATAACAAAGGACGAAAACGGACGTATTTCTCAGGTTTTTACTACATTTGAACACTTGTCACATTCTCCTGTGCAACTCGGCTGCTAGTCCTCCTTTCATGCAGAATCTTAAGGTCCTAGCTCATGTCCAAGGCACCGAAGCCAGCTAAAAAGTCAATAATCTATACCTATAACTTGAATTGTACTACTTCTTACTGGTTATTACATCAACTTAGAAGCTTCATCTGTGTTCTACTATGGTGCTTTTAGTGTCTCCGCATAACGCAGCACGCGACATAGCTTTGCAGACGATAAGTACAACCGTTTCAGAGAAGAGGGGCCAATGTGACGATCTGGCTTTAAGTCGATTCGATAACAAATGACGAAAACGGACGGGTTTCTCAGGTTTTTACTACATATGAACACTTTTCACATTCTCCCATGCAACTCGACTGCTAGTATTCCTTTCATGCAGAATCTGAAGGTCCTATCGCATATCCAACGCACCAAAGCCAGCTAAAAATCAATAATCGATACCTAAAACTTGAATTGTACTAGTTCCTGCATGCTATTACATCAACTTAGAAGCTTCATCTGTGTTCTACTATGGTGCTTTTAATGTCTCCGCATACCGCAGCACGCGACATAGCTTTGCAGACGATAAGTACAACCGTTCAGAGAGGAGAGCGGCCAATGTGACGATCTGGCTATCAGTCGATTCGATAACAAATGACGAAATCGGACGGATTTCTCAGGTTTTTACTACATATGAACACTTTTCACATACTCCCGTGCAACGCGGCTGCTAGTCCTCCTTTCATGCAGAAACTTAAGCTCCTAGCTAATGTCCAAGGCACCAAAGCCATCTAAATAGCCAATAATCGATACCTAAAACTTGAACTGTACTACTTCTTACTAGCTATTACATCAACTTAGAAGCTTCATCTGTGTTCTACTATGGTGCTTTTAGTGTCTCCGCATACCGCAGCACGCGACATAGCTTTGCAGACGATAAGTACAACCTTTACAGTGAGAAGAGCGGCCAATGTGACGATCTGGCTTTTAGTCGATTCCATAACAAATGACGAAAACGGACGGATTTCTTTAGGTTTTTACTACATATGAACACTTTTCACATTCTCCCATGCAACTCGGCTGCTAGTCCTCCTTTCATGCAGAATCTTAAGGTACTAGCTCATGTCCAAGGCACCAAAATATGGTAAAAAGTCAATAATCGAACCTAAGTCTTGAATTGTACTACATTTAACTGGATATTACTTCAACTTAGAAGCTTCATCTGTGTTCTACAATGGTGATTTAAGTGTCTCCGCATACCGCAGCACGCGACATAGCTTTGCAGACGATAATTGCAACCGTTTCAGAGAGAAGAGCGGCCAATGTGACGATCTGGCTTTCAGTCGATTCGATAACAAATGACGAAAACGTACGGATTTCTCTAGTTTTTACTACATATGAACACTTTTCACATACTCCCGTGCAACGCGGCTGCTAGTCCTCCTTTCATGCAGAATCTTAAGCCCCTAGCTCATGTCCAAGGCACCAAAGCCAGCTAAATAGTCAATAATCGATACCTAAATCTTGAAGTGTACTACTTCTTACTAGCTATTACATCAACTTAGAAGCTTCATCTGTGTTCTACTATGGTGCTTTTAGTGTCTCCGTATACCGCAGCACGCGACATAGCTTTGCAGACGATAAGTACTACCGTTTCAGAGAGAAGAGCGGCCAATGTGACGATCTGGCTTTAAGTCGATTCGATAACAAATGACGAAAACGGACGGATTTCTCTGGTTTTTACTACATATGAACACTTTTCACATACTCCCGTGCAACGCGGCTGCTAGTCCTCCTTTCATGCAGAATCGTAAGCTCCTAGCTCATGTACAAAGGCACAAAAGCCAGCTAAAAAGTCAAAAATCGATACCTAAAACGTAAATTGTACTACTTCTTACTGGCTATTACATCAACTTAGAAGCTTCATCTATGTTCTACTATGGTGCTTTTAGTGTCTCCGCATACCGCAGCACGCGACATAGCTGTGCAGACGATAAGTACAACCGTTTCAGAGAGAAGAACGGCAAATGTGACGATCTGGCTTTAAGTCGATTCGATAACAAATGACGAAAACGAATGGATTTCTCAGGTTTTTACTACATATGAACACTTTTAACATTCTCCCTTGCAACTCGGCTGCTAGTCCTCCTTTCACGCAGAATCTTAAGGTCCTAGCTCATGTCCATGGCTCCAAAGCCAGGTAAAAAGTCAAAAATCGATTCCTAAAACGTAAATTGTACTACTTCTTACTGGCTATTACATCAACTTAGAAGCTTCATCTATGTTCTACTATGGTGCTTTTAGTAACTCCGCATACCGCAGCACGCGACATAGCTTTGCAGACGATAAGTACAACCGTTTCAGAGAGAAGAGCGGCCAATGTGACGATCTGGCTTTAAGTCGATTCGATAACAAATGACGAAAACGGACGGATTTCTCAGGTTTTTACTACATATGAACACTTTTCACATACTCCCGTGCAACGCGGCTGCTAGTCCTCCTTTCATGCATAATCTTAAGCTCCTAGCTCATGTCCAAGGCACAAAAGCCAGCAAAATAGTCAATAATCGATACTTAAAACTTCAACTGTACTACTTCTTACTGGCTATTACATCAACTTAGAAGCCTCATCTGTGTTCTACTATGGTGCTTTTAGTGTCTCCACATACCGCAGCACTCGACATACCTTTGCAGACGATAAGTACAACCGTTTCAGAGAGAAGAGCGGCCAATGTGACGATCTTGTTTTAAGTCGTTTCGATAACAAATGACGAAAATGGACGGATTTCTCAGGTTTTTACTACATATGAACACTTTTCACATACTCCCGTGCAACGCGGCTGCTAGTCCTCCTTTCATGCATAATCTTAAGCTCCTAGCTCATGTCCAAGGCACAAAAGCCAGCAAAATAGTCAATAATCGATACTTAAAACTTCAACTGTACTACTTCTTACTGGCTATTACATCAACTTAGAAGCCTCATCTGTGTTCCACTATGGTGCTTTTAGTGTCTCCGCATACCGCAGCACGCGACATAGCTTTGCAGACGATAAGTACTACCGTTTCAGAGAGAAGAGCGGCCAATGTGACGATCTGGCTTTAAGTCGATTCGATAACAAATGACGAAAACGGACGGATTTCTCAGGTTTTTACTACATATGAACACTTTTCACATACTCACGTGCAACGCGGCTGCTAGTTCTCCTTTCATGCTGAATCTTAAGGTCCTAGCTCATGTCCAAGGCACCAAAGCCAGCAAAATAGTCAGTAATCGATACCTAAAACTTGAATTTTACTACTTCTTACTGGCTATTACATCAACTTAGAAGCTTCATCTGTGTTCTACTATGGTGCTTTTAGTGTCTCCGCATACCGCATCACGCGACATAGCTTTGCAGACGATAAGTACAACCGTTTCAGAGAGAAGAGCGGCCAATGTGACGATCTGGCTTCAAGTTGATTCGATAACAAATGACGAAAACGGACGGATTGTGCAGGTTTTTACTACATATGAACACTTTTCACAATACTCCCGTGCAACGCGGCTGCTAGTCCTCCTTTCATGCAGAGTCTTAAGGTCCTACCTCATGTCCAAGGCTCCAAAGCCAGCTAAAAAGTCAAAAATCGATACCTAAAACGTAAATTGTACTACTTCTTACTTGCTATTACATCAACTTAGAAGCTTCATCTATGTTCTACTATGGTGCTTTTAGTGTCTCCGCATACCGCAGCACGCGACATAGCTTTGCAGACGATAAGTACAGCCGTTTCAGACAGAACTGCGGCCAATGTGACGATCTGGATTTAAGTCGATTCTATAACAAATGATGAAAACGGACGGATTTCTCAGGTTTTTACTACATATGAACACTTTTCACATTCTCCCTTGCAACTCGGCTGCTAGTCCTCCTATCATGCAGAATCTTAAGTTCCTAGCTCATGTTCAAGGCACCAAAGCCGGCTAAAATGTCAATAATCGATACCTAAAACTTGAATTGTACTACTCCTTACTGGCTATTACATCAACTTAGAAGCTTCATCTGTGTTCTACTGTGGTGCTTTTAGTGTCTCCGCATACCGCAGCGCGCGACATAGCTTTGCAGACGATAAGTACAACCGTTTCAGAGAGAAGAGCGGCAAATGTGACGGTGTGGCTTATGTCGATTCGATAATAAATGACGAAAACGGACGGGTTTCTCAGGTTTTATACTACATATGAACACTTTTCGCATTCACCCGTGCAACTCGGCTGCTAGTCCTCCTTTCATGCAGAATCTTAAGCTCCTAGCTCATGTCCAATGTACCAAAGCCAGCTAAAAAGTCAATAATCGATACCTAAAACTTGAATTGTACTTCTTCTTACTTGCTATTACATTAACTTAGAAGCTTCATGTGTGTTCTACTATGGTGCTTTTAGTGTCTCCGCATACTGCAGCACGCGACATAGCTTTGCAGACGATAAGTACAACCGTTTCAGAGAGAAGAGCGGCCAATGTGACGATCTTGCTTTAAGTCGTTTCGATAACAAATGACGAAAATAGACGGATTTCTCAGGTTTTTACTACATATGAACACTTTTCACATACTCCCGTGCAACGCGGCTGCTAGTCCTACTTTCATGCATAATCTTAAGCTCCTAGCTCATGTCCAAGGCACAAAAGCCAGCAAAATAGTCAATAATCGATACTTAAAACTTCAACTGTACTACTTCTTACTGGCTATTACATCAACTTAGAAGCCTCATCTGTGTTCCACTATGGTGCTTTTAGTGTCTCCGCATACCGCAGCACGCGACATAGCTTTGCAGACGATAAGTACTACCGTTTCAGAGAGAAGAGCGGCCAATGTGACGATCTGGCTTTAAGTCGATTCCATAACAAATGACGAAAACGGACGGATTTCTCAGGTTTTTATTACATATGAACACTTTTCACATACTCCCGTGCAACGCGGCTGCTAGTTCTCCTTTCATGCTGAATCTTAAGGTCCTAGCTCATGTCCAAGGCACCAAAGCCAGCAAAATAGTCAGTAATCGATACCTAAAACTTGAATTTTACTACTTCTTACTGGCTATTACATCAACTTAGAAGCTTCATCTGTGTTCTACTATGGTGCTTTTAGTGTCTCCGCATACCGCATCACGCGACATAGCTTTGCAGACGATAAGTACTACCGTTTCAGAGAGAAGAGCGGCCAATGTGACGATCTGGCTTTAAGTCGATTCGATAACAAATGACGAAAACGGACGGATTTCTCTGGTTTTTACTACATATGAACACTTTTCACATACTCCCGTGCAACGCGGCTGCTAGTCCTCCTTTCATGCAGAATCGTAAGCTCCTAGCTCATGTACAAAGGCACAAAAGCCAGCTAAAAAGTCAAAAATCGATACCTAAAACGTAAATTGTACTACTTCTTACTGGCTATTACATCAACTTAGAAGCTTCATCTATGTTCTACTATGGTGCTTTTAGTGTCTCCGCATACCGCAGCACGCGACATAGCTGTGCAGACGATAAGTACAACCGTTTCAGAGAGAAGAACGGCAAATGTGACGATCTGGCTTTAAGTCGATTCGATAACAAATGACGAAAACGAATGGATTTCTCAGGTTTTTACTACATATGAACACTTTTAACATTCTCCCTTGCAACTCGGCTGCTAGTCCTCCTTTCACGCAGAATCTTAAGGTCCTAGCTCATGTCCATGGCTCCAAAGCCAGGTAAAAAGTCAAAAATCGATTCCTAAAACGTAAATTGTACTACTTCTTACTGGCTATTACATCAACTTAGAAGCTTCATCTATGTTCTACTATGGTGCTTTTAGTAACTCCGCATACCGCAGCACGCGACATAGCTTTGCAGACGATAAGTACAACCGTTTCAGAGAGAAGAGCGGCCAATGTGACGATCTGGCTTTAAGTCGATTCGATAACAAATGACGAAAACGGACGGATTTCTCAGGTTTTTACTACATATGAACACTTTTCACATACTCCCGTGCAACGCGGCTGCTAGTCCTCCTTTCATGCATAATCTTAAGCTCCTAGCTCATGTCCAAGGCACAAAAGCCAGCAAAATAGTCAATAATCGATACTTAAAACTTCAACTGTACTACTTCTTACTGGCTATTACATCAACTTAGAAGCCTCATCTGTGTTCTACTATGGTGCTTTTAGTGTCTCCACATACCGCAGCACTCGACATACCTTTGCAGACGATAAGTACAACCGTTTCAGAGAGAAGAGCGGCCAATGTGACGATCTTGTTTTAAGTCGTTTCGATAACAAATGACGAAAATGGACGGATTTCTCAGGTTTTTACTACATATGAACACTTTTCACATACTCCCGTGCAACGCGGCTGCTAGTCCTCCTTTCATGCATAATCTTAAGCTCCTAGCTCATGTCCAAGGCACAAAAGCCAGCAAAATAGTCAATAATCGATACTTAAAACTTCAACTGTACTACTTCTTACTGGCTATTACATCAACTTAGAAGCCTCATCTGTGTTCCACTATGGTGCTTTTAGTGTCTCCGCATACCGCAGCACGCGACATAGCTTTGCAGACGATAAGTACTACCGTTTCAGAGAGAAGAGCGGCCAATGTGACGATCTGGCTTTAAGTCGATTCGATAACAAATGACGAAAACGGACGGATTTCTCAGGTTTTTACTACATATGAACACTTTTCACATACTCACGTGCAACGCGGCTGCTAGTTCTCCTTTCATGCTGAATCTTAAGGTCCTAGCTCATGTCCAAGGCACCAAAGCCAGCAAAATAGTCAGTAATCGATACCTAAAACTTGAATTTTACTACTTCTTACTGGCTATTACATCAACTTAGAAGCTTCATCTGTGTTCTACTATGGTGCTTTTAGTGTCTCCGCATACCGCATCACGCGACATAGCTTTGCAGACGATAAGTACAACCGTTTCAGAGAGAAGAGCGGCCAATGTGACGATCTGGCTTCAAGTTGATTCGATAACAAATGACGAAAACGGACGGATTGTGCAGGTTTTTACTACATATGAACACTTTTCACAATACTCCCGTGCAACGCGGCTGCTAGTCCTCCTTTCATGCAGAGTCTTAAGGTCCTACCTCATGTCCAAGGCTCCAAAGCCAGCTAAAAAGTCAAAAATCGATACCTAAAACGTAAATTGTACTACTTCTTACTTGCTATTACATCAACTTAGAAGCTTCATCTATGTTCTACTATGGTGCTTTTAGTGTCTCCGCATACCGCAGCACGCGACATAGCTTTGCAGACGATAAGTACAGCCGTTTCAGACAGAACTGCGGCCAATGTGACGATCTGGATTTAAGTCGATTCTATAACAAATGATGAAAACGGACGGATTTCTCAGGTTTTTACTACATATGAACACTTTTCACATTCTCCCTTGCAACTCGGCTGCTAGTCCTCCTATCATGCAGAATCTTAAGTTCCTAGCTCATGTTCAAGGCACCAAAGCCGGCTAAAATGTCAATAATCGATACCTAAAACTTGAATTGTACTACTCCTTACTGGCTATTACATCAACTTAGAAGCTTCATCTGTGTTCTACTGTGGTGCTTTTAGTGTCTCCGCATACCGCAGCGCGCGACATAGCTTTGCAGACGATAAGTACAACCGTTTCAGAGAGAAGAGCGGCAAATGTGACGGTGTGGCTTATGTCGATTCGATAATAAATGACGAAAACGGACGGGTTTCTCAGGTTTTATACTACATATGAACACTTTTCGCATTCACCCGTGCAACTCGGCTGCTAGTCCTCCTTTCATGCAGAATCTTAAGCTCCTAGCTCATGTCCAATGTACCAAAGCCAGCTAAAAAGTCAATAATCGATACCTAAAACTTGAATTGTACTTCTTCTTACTTGCTATTACATTAACTTAGAAGCTTCATGTGTGTTCTACTATGGTGCTTTTAGTGTCTCCGCATACTGCAGCACGCGACATAGCTTTGCAGACGATAAGTACAACCGTTTCAGAGAGAAGAGCGGCCAATGTGACGATCTTGCTTTAAGTCGTTTCGATAACAAATGACGAAAATAGACGGATTTCTCAGGTTTTTACTACATATGAACACTTTTCACATACTCCCGTGCAACGCGGCTGCTAGTCCTACTTTCATGCATAATCTTAAGCTCCTAGCTCATGTCCAAGGCACAAAAGCCAGCAAAATAGTCAATAATCGATACTTAAAACTTCAACTGTACTACTTCTTACTGGCTATTACATCAACTTAGAAGCCTCATCTGTGTTCCACTATGGTGCTTTTAGTGTCTCCGCATACCGCAGCACGCGACATAGCTTTGCAGACGATAAGTACTACCGTTTCAGAGAGAAGAGCGGCCAATGTGACGATCTGGCTTTAAGTCGATTCCATAACAAATGACGAAAACGGACGGATTTCTCAGGTTTTTATTACATATGAACACTTTTCACATACTCCCGTGCAACGCGGCTGCTAGTTCTCCTTTCATGCTGAATCTTAAGGTCCTAGCTCATGTCCAAGGCACCAAAGCCAGCAAAATAGTCAGTAATCGATACCTAAAACTTGAATTTTACTACTTCTTACTGGCTATTACATCAACTTAGAAGCTTCATCTGTGTTCTACTATGGTGCTTTTAGTGTCTCCGCATACCGCATCACGCGACATAGCTTTGCAGACGATAAGTACAACCGTTTCAGAGAGAAGAGCGGACAATGTGACGATCTGGCTTCAAGTTGATTCGATAACAAATGACGAAAACGGACGGATTTTGCAGGTTTTTACTACATATGAACACTTTTCACAATACTCCCGTGCAACGCGGCTGCTAGTCCTCCTTTCATGCAGAGTCTTAAGGTCCTACCTCATGTCCAAGGCTCCAAAGCCAGCTAAAAAGTCAAAAATCGATACCTAAAACGTAAATTGTACTACTTCTTACTGGCTATTACATCAACTTAGAAGCTTCATCTATGTTCTACTATGGTGCTTTTAGTGTCTCCGCATACCGCAGCACGCGACATAGCTTTGCAGACGATAAGTACAGCCGTTTCAGACAGAACTGCGGCCAATGTGACGAACTGGATTTAAGTCGATTCTATAACAAATGATGAAAACGGACGGATTTCTCAGGTTTTTACTACATATGAACACTTTTCACATTCTCCCTTGCAACTCGGCTGCTAGTCCTCCTATCATGCAGAATCTTAAGTTCCTAGCTCATGTTCAAGGCACCAAAGCCGGCTAAAATGTCAATAATCGATACCTAAAACTTGAATTGTACTACTCCTTACTGGCTATTACATCAACTTAGAAGCTTCATCTGTGTTCCACTGTGGTGCTTTTAGTGTCTCCGCATACCGCAGCGCGCGACATAGCTTTGCAGACGATAAGTACAACCGTTTCAGAGAGAAGAGCGGCAAATGTGACGGTGCGGCTTATGTCGATTCGATAATAAATTACGAAAACGAACGGATTTCTCAGGTTTTTACTACACATGAACACTTTTCGCATTCTCCCGTTCAACTCGGCTGCTAGTCCTCTTTTCATGCAGAATCATAAGGTCCTAGCTCATGTCCAAGGCACCAAAGCCAGCTACAAAGTCAATAATCGTTACCTAAAACTTGAATTGTACTACTTCTTACTGGCTATTACATCAACTTAGAAGCTTCATCTGTGTCCAACTATGGTGATTTTAGTATCTCCGCATACCGCAGCACAAGACATAGCTTTGCAGACGATAAGTACAACCGTTTCAGAGAGAAGAGCCGGCAATGTGACGATCTGTCTTCAAGTTGATTAGATAACAAATGACGAAAACGGACGGATTTCTCAGGTTTTTACTACATATGAACACTTTTCACATTCTCCCATGCAACTCGGCTGCTAGTCCTCCTTTCATGCAGAATCTTAAGGACATAGCTCATGTCGAAGGCACCAAAGCCAGCTAAAAAGTCAATAATCGATACCTAAAACTTGAATTGTACTACTTCTTACTGGATATTACATCAACTTAGAAGCTTCATCTGTGTTCCGCTATGTTGATTTTAGTGCCTCCGCATATCGCAGCACGCGACATAGCTTTGCAGACGATAAGTACAACCGTTTCAGAGAGAAGAGCGACCAATGTGACGATCTGGCTTTAAGTCGATTCGATAACAAATGACAAAAACGAACGGATTTCTCATGTTTTTACTACATATGAACACTTTTAACTTTGTCCCTTGCAACTCGGCTGCTAGACCTCCTTTCATGCAGAATCTTAAGGTCCTAGCTCATGTCCAAGGCACCAAAGCCAGCTAAAAAGTCCATAATCGATACCTAAAACTTGAATTGTACTACTTCTTACTGGCTATTACATCAACTTAAAAGTTTAATCTGTGTTCTACTATAGTGCTTTTAGTGTCTCCGCATACCGCAGCACGCGACATAGCTTTGCAGACGATAAGTACAACCGTTTCAGAGAGAAGAGCGGCCCATGTGACGCGCTGCTTGAAGTCGATTCGATAATAAATTACGAAAACGGACGGATTCCTCACGTTTTTACTTCATATGAACACTTTTCACATTCTCCCTTGCAACTCGGCTGCTAGTCCTCCTTTCATGCAGAATCTTAAGGTCCTAGCCTGTGTCCAAGGCACCAAAGCCAGCAAAAAGTCCATAATCGATACCTAAAACATGAATTGTACTACTTCTTACTGGCTATTTCATCAACTTAAAAGCTTAATCTGTGTTCTACTATAGTGCGTTTAGTGTCTCCGCATACCGCAGCACGCGACATAGCTTTGCAGACGATAAGTACAACCGTTTCAGAGAGAAGAGCTGCCAATGTGACGCACTGCTTTAAGTCAATTCGATAATAAATTACGAAAACGGTCGGATTTCTCAGGTTTTTGCTACATATGAACACTTTTCACATCCTCCCGTGCAACTCGGCTGCTAGTCCTCCTTTCATGCAGAATCTTATGGTCCTAGCTCATGTCCAAGGCACCAAAGCCAGGTAAAAATTCAATAATCGATACCTAAAACTTGAATTGTACTACTTCTTACTGGCTATTACATCAACTTAGAAGCTTAATCTGTGTTCTACTATGGTGCTTTTAGTGTCTCCGCATACCGCAGCACGCGACATAGCTTTGCAGACGATAAGTACAACCGCTTCAGAGAGTAGAGCGGCCAATGTGACGCACTGCTTTAAGTCGATTCGATAATAAATTACGAAAACGGTCGGATTTCTCAGGTTTTTACTACATATGAACACTTTTCACATTCTCCCATGCAACTCGGCTGCTAGTCCTCCTTTCATGCAGAATCTTAAGGACATAGCTTATGTCCAAGGCACAAAAGCCAGCTAAAAAGTCAATAATCGATACCTAAAACTTGAATTGTACTACTTCTTACTGGCTATTATATCAACTTAGAAGCTTCATCTGTGTTCCACTATGGTGATTTTAGTGCCTCCGCATACCGCAGCACGCGACATAGTTTTGCAGACGATAAGTTCAACCGTTTCAGATAGATGAGCGGCCAATGTGACGATCTGGCTTTAAGTCGATTCGATAACAAATGACGAAAATGGACGGATTACTCAGGTTTTTACTACATATAAACTCTTTTCACATACTCCCATGCAACGCGGCTGCTAGTCCTCCTTTCATGCAGAATCTTAAGGTCCTAGCTCATGTCCAAGGCACCAAAGCCAGCTAAAAAGTCCATAATCGATACCTAAAACTTGAATTGTACTACTTCTTACTGGCTATTACATCAACTTAAAAGCTTAATCTGTGTTCTACTATAGTGCTTTTAGTGTCTCCGCATACCGCAGCACGCGACATAGCTTTGCAGACGATAAGTACTACCGTTTCAGAGAGTAGAGCGGCCAATGTAACGCACTGCTTTAAGTCGATTCGATAGGAAATTACGAAAACGGTCGGATTTCTCAGGTTTTTACTACATATGAACACTTTTAACATTGTCCCTTGCAACTCGGCTGCTAGTCCTCCTTTCATGCAGAATCTTAAGGTCCTAGCTCATGTCCAAGGCAGAAAAGCCAGCTAAAAAGTCAATAATCGATACCTAAAACTTGAATTGTACTACTTCTTACTGTCTATTACATCAACTTAGAAACTTAATCTGTGTTCTACTATGGTGCTTTTAGTGTCTCCGCATACCGCAGCACGCGACATAGCTTTGCAGACGATAAGTACAACCGTTTCAGAGAGAAGAGCGGCCAATGTGACGATCTGGCTTTAAGTCGATTCGATAATAAATTACGTAAACGGACGGATTTCTCAGGATTTTACTACATATGAACACTTTTCACATTCTCCCATGCAACTCGGCTGCTAGTCCTCCTTTCATGCAGAATCTTAAGGACATAGCTCATGTCCAAGGCACAAAAGCCAGCTAAAAAGTCAATAATCGATACCTAAAACTTGAATTGTACTACTTCTTACTGGCTATTATATCAACTTAGAAGCTTCATCTGTGTTCCACTATGGTGATTTTAGTGCCTCCGCATACCGCAGCACGCGACATAGTTTTGCAGACGATAAGTTCAACCGTTTCAGATAGATGAGCGGCCAATGTGACGATCTGGCTTTAAGTCGATTCGATAACAAATGACGAAAATGGACGGATTTCTCAGATTTTTACTACATATAAACTCTTTTCACATACTCCCATGCAACGCGGCTGCTAGTCCTCCTTTCATGCAGAATCTTAAGGTCCTAGCTCATGTCCAAGGCACCAAAGCCAGCTAAAAAGTCCATAATCGATACCTAAAACTTGAATTGTACTACTTCTAACTGGCTATTACATCAACTTAAAAGCTTAATCTGTGTTCTACTATAGTGCTTTTAGTGTCTCCGCATACCGCAGCACGCGACATAGCTTTGCAGACGATAAGTACAACCGTTTCAGAGATTAGAGCGGCCAATGTAACGCACTGCTTTAAGTCGATTCGATAAGAAATTACGAAAATGGTCGGATTTCTCAGGTTTTTACTACATATGAACACTTTTAACATTGTCCCTTGCAACTCGGCTGCTAGTCCTCCTTTCATGCAGAATCTTAAGGTCCTAGCTCATGTCCAAGGCAGAAAAGCCAGCTAAAAAGTCAATAATCGATACCTAAAACTTGAATTGTACTACTTCTTACTGTCTATTACATCAACTTAGAAACTTAATCTGTGTTCTACTATGGTGCTTTTAGTGTCTCCGCATACCGCAGCACGCGACATAGCTTTGCAGATGATAAGTACAACCGTTTCAGAGAGAAGAGCGGCCAATGCGACGATCTGGCTTTAAGTCGATTCGATAATAAATTACGTAAACGGACGGATTTCTCAGGATTTTACTACATATGAACACTTTTCACATTCTCCCATGCAACTCGGCTGCTAGTCCCAATTTCATGCAGAATCTTAAGGACATAGCCCATGTCCAAGGCATAAAAGCCAGCTAAAAAGTCAATAATCGTTACCTAAAACTTGAATTGTACTACTTCTTACTGTCTATTATATCAACTTAGAAGCTTCATCTGTGTTCCACTATGGTGATTTTAGTGCCTCCGCATACCGCAGCACGCGACATAGTTTTGCAGACGATAAGTTCAACCGTTTCAGATAGAGGAGCGGCCAATGTGACGATCTAGCTTTAAGTCGATTCGATAACAAATGACGAAAATGGACGGATTTCTCAGGTTTTTACTACATATAAACTCTTTTCACATACTCCCATGCAACGCGGCTGCTAGTCCTCCTTTCATGCAGAATCTTAAGGTCCTAGCTCATGTCCAAGGCACCAAAGCCAGCTAAAAAGTCCATAATCGATACCTAAAACTTGAATTGTACTACTTCTTACTGGCTATTACATCAACTTAAAAGCTTAATCTGTGTTCTACTATAGTGCTTTTAGTGTCTCCGCATACCGCAGCACGCGACATAGCTTTGCAGACGATAAGTACAACCGTTTCAGAGAGAAGAGCGGCCAATGTGACGCACTGCTTTAAGTCGAATCGATAATAAATTACGAAAACGGACGGATTTCTCAGGTTTTTACTACATATGAACACTTTTCGCATCCTCCCGTGCAACTCGGCTGCTAGTCCTCCTTTCATGCAGAATCTTAAGGTCCTAGCCCATGTCCAAGGCATCAAAGCCAGCTAAAAAGTCAATAATCGATAACTAAAACTTGAATTGTACTACTTCTTACTGGCTAACATCAACTTAGAAGCTTAATCTGTGTTCTACTATGGTGCTTTTAGTGTCTCCGCATACCGCAGCACGCGACATAGCTCTGCAGACGATAAGTACAACCGTTTCAGAGAGAAGAGCGGCCAATGTGACGCACTGCTTGAAGTCGATTCGATAATAAATTACGAAAACGGACGGATTCCTCACGTTTTTACTACATATGAACACTTTTCACATTCTCCCATGCAACTCGGCGGCTAGTCCTCCTTTCATGCAGAATCTTAAGGTCCTAGCTCATGTCCAAGGCACCAAAGCCAGCTAAAAAGTCAATAATCGATACCTAAAACTTGAATTGTACTACTTCTTACTGGCTAACATCAACTTAGAAGCTTAATCTGTGTTCTACTATGGTGCTTTTAGTGTCTCCGCATACCGCAGCACGCGACATAGCTTTGCAGACGATAAGTACAACCGTTTCAGAGAGTAGAGCGGCCAATGTGACGCACTGCTTTAAGTCGATTCGATAAGAAATTACGAAAACGGTCGGATTTCTCAGGTTTTTACTACATATGAACACTTTTAACATTGTCCCTTGCAACTCGGCTGCTAGTCCTCCTTTCATGCAGAATCTTAAGGTCCTAGCTCATGTCCAAGGCAGAAAAGCCAGCTAAAAAGTCAATAATCGATACCTAAAACTTGAATTGTACTACTTCTTACTGTCTATTACATCAACTTAGAAACATAATCTGTGTTCTACTATGGTGCTTTTAGTGTCTCCGCATACCGCAGCACGCGACATAGCTTTGCAGACGATAAGTACAACCGTTTCAGAGAGAAGAGCGGCCAATGTGACGATCTGGCTTTAAGTCGATTCGATAATAAATTACGTAAACGGACGGATTTCTCAGGATTTTACTACATATGAAAATTTTTCACATTCTCCCATGCAACTCGGCTGCTAGTCCTCCTTTCATGCAGAATCTTAAGGACATAGCTCATGTCCAAGGCACAAAAGCCAGCTAAAAAGTCAATAATCGATACCTAAAACTTGAATTGTACTACTTCTTACTGGCTATTACATCAACTTAGAAGCTTCATCTGTGTTCCGCTATGTTGATTTTAGTGCCTCCGCATACCGCAGCACGTGACATAGCTTTGCAGACGATAAGTACAACCGTTTCAGAGAGAAGAGCGACCAATGTGACGATCTGGCTTTAAGTCGATTTGATAAAAAATGACAAAAACGAACGGATTTCTCAGGTTTTTACTACATATGAACACTTTTAACACTGTCCCTTGCACCTCGGCTGCTAGTCCTCCTTTCATGCAGAATCTTAAGGTCCTAGCTCATGTCCAAGGCACCAAAGCCAGCAAAAAGTCCATAATCGATACCTAAAACCTGAATTGTACTACTTCTAACTATCTATTACATCAACTTAGAAGCTTAATCTGTGTTCTACTATGGTGCTTTTAGTGTCTCCGCATACCACAGCACGCTACATAGCTTTGCAGACGATAAGTACAACCGTTTCAGAGAGAAGAGCGGCCAATGTGACGATCTGGCTTCAAGTTGATTCGATAACAAATGACGAAAACGGACGGATTTCTCACGTTTTTACTACATATGAACACTTTTCACATACTCCCGATCAACTCGGCTGCTAGTCCTCCTTTCATGCAGAATCTTAAGGTCCTAGCTCAGGTCCAAGGCACCAAAGCCAGCTAAAAAGTCAATAATCGATACCTAAAACTTGAATTGTACTACTTCTGACTGGCTATTACATCAACTTAGAAGCTTCATCTGTGTTCTACTATGGTGCTTTAAGTGTCTCCGCATACCGCAGCACGCGACATAGCTTTGCAGACGATAAGTACTACCGTTTCAGAGAGAAGAAGGGCCAATGTGACGATCTGGCTTTAAGTCGATTCGATAACAAATGACGAAAATGGACGGATTTCTCAGGTTTTTACTACATATGAACACTTTTCACATTTTCCCATGCAATTCGGCTGCTTGTCCTCCTTTCATGCAGAATCTTAAAGACATAGATCATGACCAGGGCACCAAAGCCAGCTAAAAAGTCAATTATCGATACCTAAAACTTGAATTGTACTACTTCTTACTGGCTATTACATCAACTTAGAAGCTTCATCTGTGTTCCGCTATGGTGATTTTAGTGCCTCCGCATACCGCAGCACGCGACATAGCTTTGCAGACTATAAGTACAACCGTTTCAGAGAGAAGTGGGGCAAATGTGACGATCTGGCTTTAAGTCGATTCGATAACAAATGACAAAAACGAACGGATTTCTTAGGTTTTTACTACATATGAACACTTTTAACATTGTCCCTTGCAAGTCGGCTGCTAGTCCTCCTTTCATGCAGAATCTTAAGGTCCTAGCTCATGTCCAAGGCACCAAAGCCAGCAAAAAGTCCATAATCGATACCTAAAACCTGAATTGTACTACTACTAACTATCTATTACATCAACTTAGAAGCTTAATCTGTGTTCTACTATGGTGCTTTTAGTGTCTCCGCATACCACAGCACGCGACATAGCTTTGCAGACGATAAGTACAACCGTTTCAGAGAGAAGAGCGGCCAATGTGACGCACTGCTTTAAGTCGATTCGATAATAAATTACGAAAACGGACGGATTTCTCAAGTTTTTACTACGTATGAACACTTTTCGCATCCTGCCGTGCAACTCGGCTGCTAGTCCTCCTTTCATGCGGAATCTTAAGGTCCTAGCTCATGTCCAAGGCACCAAAGCCAGCTAAAAAGTCAATATTCGATACCTAAAACTTGAATTGTACTACTTCTTACTGGCTATTACATCAACTTAGAAGCTTAATCTGTGTTCTACTATGGTACTTTTAGTGACTCCGCATACCGCAGCACGCGACATAGCTTTGCAGACGATAAGTACAACCGTTTCAGAGAGAAGAGGGGCAAATGTGACGATCTGGCTTTAAGTCGATTCGATAACAAATGACAAAAACGAACGGATTTCTTAGGTTTTTACTACATATGAACACTTTTAACATTGTCCCTTGCAACTCGGCTGCTAGTCCTCCTTTCATGCAGAATCTTAAGGTCCTAGCTCATGTCCAAGGCACCAAAGCCAGCAAAAAGTCCATAGTCGATACCTAAAACCTGAATTGTACTACTACTAACTATCTATTACATCAACTTAGAAGCTTAATCTGTGTTCTACTATGGTGCTTTTAGTGTCTCCGCATACCACAGCACGCGACATAGCTTTGCAGACGATAAGTACAACCGTTTCAGATAGAGGAGCGGCCAATGTGACGATCTGGCTTTAAGTCGATTCGATAACAAATGACGAAAATGGACGGATTTCTCAGGTTTTTACTACATATAAACACTTATCACATACACCCGTGCAACGCGGCTGCTAGTCCTCCTTTCATGCAGAATCTTAAGGTCCTAGCTCATGTCCAATGTACCAAAGCCAGCTAAAATGTCAATAATCGATACCTAAAACTTGAATTGTACTACTCCTTACTGGCTATTACACCAACTTAGAAGCTTCATCTGTGTTCTACTATAGTGCTTTTAGTGTCTCCGCATACCGAAGCACGCGACATAGCTTTGCAGACGATAAGTACAACCGATTCAGAGAGAAGAGCGTCCAATGTGACGATCTGGCTTTAAGTCGATTCGATAACAAATGACGAAAACGAACGGATTTCTCAGGTTTTTACTACATATGAACACTTGTCACATACTCCCGATCAACTCGGCTGCTAGTCCTCCTTTCATGCAGAATCTTAAGGTCCTAGCTCAGGTCCAGGGCACCAAAGCCAGCTAAAAAGTCAATAATCGATACCTAAAACTTGAATTGTACTACTTCTGACTGGCTATTACATCAACTTAGAAGCTTCATCTATGTTCTACTATGGTGCTTTTAGTGTCTCCGCAAACCGCAGCACGCGACATAGCTTTGCAGACGATAAGTACACCCGTTTCAGAGAGAAGAGTGGCCAATGTGACGATCTGGCTTTAAGTCGATTCGATAACAAATGACGAAAATGGACGGATTTCTCAGGGTTTTACTACATGTGAACACTTTTCACTTACTCCATTGTAACGCGGCTGCTAGTCCTCCTTTCATGCAGAATCTTAAGATCCTAGCTCATGTCCAAGGCAACAAAGCCAGCAAAAAGTCCATAATCGATACCAAAAACTTGAATTGTACTACTTCTTACTGGCTATTACATCAACTTAGAAGCTTCATCTGTGTTCTACTATGGTGCTTTTAGTGTCTCCGCATACCGCAGCACGCGACATAGCTGTGCAGACGATAAGTACAACCGTTTCAGAGAGAAGAGCGGCCAATGTGACGATCTGGCTTTAAGTTGATTCGAAAACAAATGACGAAAATGGACGGATTTCTCAGGTTTTTACTACATATGAACACTTTTCACATACTCCCGTGCAACGCGGCTGCTAGTCCTCCTTTCATGCGGAATCTTAAGGTCCTAGCTCATGTCCAAGGCACCAAAGCCAGCTACAAAGTCAATAATCGATGCCTAAAACTTGAGTTGTACTACTTCTTACTGGCTATTACATCAACTTAGAAGCTTAATCTTTGTTCTACTATGGTGGTTTTAGTGTCTCCGCATACCGCAGCACGCGACATAGCTTTGCAGACGATAAGTACAACCGTTTCAGAGAGAAGAGCGGCCAATGTAACGCATTGCTTTAAGTCGATTCGATAATTAATTACGAAAACGGACGGATTTCTCAGGTTTTTAGTACATATGAACACTTTTCGCATCCTCCCGTCCAACTCGGCTGCTAGTCCTCCTTTCGTGCCGAATCTTAAGGTCCTAGCTCATATCCAAGGCACCAAAGCCAGCTAAAAAGTCAATAATCGATACCTAAATCTTGAATTGTACTACTTCTTACTGGCTATTACATCAACTTTGAAGCTTCATCTGTGTTCTACTATGGTGCATTCAGTGTCTCCGCATCCCGCAGCACGCGTCATAGCTTTGCAGACGATAAGTACAACCGTTTCAGATAGAGGAGCGGCCAATGTGACGATCTGGCTTTAAGTCGATTCGATAACAAATGACGAAAATGGACGGATTTCTCAGGTTTTTACTACATATAAACACTTATCACATACACCCGTGCAACGCGGCTGCTAGTCCTCCTTTCATGCAGAATCTTAAGGTCCTAGCTCATGTCCAATGTACCAAAGCCAGCTAAAATGTCAATAATCGATACCTAAAACTTGAATTGTACTACTCCTTACTGGCTATTACATCAACTTAGAAGCTTCATCTGTGTTCTACTATAGTGCTTTTAGTGTCTCCGCATACCGAAGCACGCGACATAGCTTTGCAGACGATAAGTACAACCGATTCAGAGAGAAGAGCGTCCAATGTGACGATCTGGCTTTAAGTCGATTCGATAACAAATGACGAAAACGAACGGATTTCTCAGGTTTTTACTACATATGAACACTTTTCACATACTCCCGATCAACTCGGCTGCTAGTCCTCCTTTCATGCAGAATCTTAAGGACCTAGCTCAGGTCCAGGGCACCAAAGCCAGCTAAAAAGTCAATAATCGATACCTAAAACTTGAATTGTACTACTTCTGACTGGCTATTACATCAACTTACAAGCTTCATCTATGTTCTACTATGGTGCTTTTAGTGTCTCCGCAAACGGCAGCACGCGACATAGCTTTGCAGACGATAAGTACAACCGTTTCAGAGAGAAGAGCGGCCAATGTGACGATCTGGCTTTAAGTCGATTCGATAATAAATTGCGAAAACGGACGGATTTCTCAGGTTTTTACTACACATGAAAACTTTTCGCATTCTCCCGTTCAACTCGGCTGCTAGTCCTCCTTACATGCAGAATCTTAAGGTCCTAGCTCATGTCCAAGGCACCAAAGCCAGCTACAAAGTCAATAATCGTTACCTAAAACTTGAATTGTACTACTTCTTACTGGCTATTACATCAATTTAGAAGCTTCATCTGTGTTCATTTATGGTGATTTTAGTGTCTCCGCATACCGCAGCACGCGACATAGCTTTGCAGACGATAAGTACAACCGTTTCAGAGAGAAGAGCGGCCAATGTGACGATCTGGCTTTAAGTCGATTCGATAACAAATGACGAAAATGGACGGATTTCTCAGGTTTTTACTACATATAAAAACTTTTCACGTACTCCCGTGCAACTCGGCTGCTAGTCCTCCTATCATGCAGAATCTTAAGGTCCTAGCTCATGTCCAAGGCACCAAAGCCAGCTGAAAAGTCAATAATCGATACCTAAAACTTGAATTGTACTACTTCTTACTGGCTATTACATCAACTTAGAGGCTTCATCTGTGTTCCGCTATGGTGATTTTAGTGACTCCGCATACCGCAGCACGCGACATAGCTTTGCAGACGATAAGTACAACCGTTTCAGAGAGAAGAGGGGCCAATGTGACGATCTGGCTTTAAGTCGATTCGATAACAAAGGACGAAAATGGACGGATTTCTCAGGTTTTTACTACATATGAACACTTTTCACTTACTCCATTGTAACGCGGCTGCTAGTCCTCCTTTCATGCAGAATCTTAAGGTCCTAGCTCATGTCCAAGGCACCAAAGCCAGCAAAAAGTCCATAATCGATACCTAAAACTTGAATTGTACTACTTCTTACTGGCTATTACATCAACTTAGAGGCTTCATCTGTGTTCCGCTATGGTGATTTTAGTGACTCCGCATACCGCAGCACGCGACATAGCTTTGCAGACGATAAGTACAACCGTTTCAGAGAGAAGAGCGGCCAATGTGACGATCTGGATTTAAGTCGATTCGATAACAAATGAAGAAAACGGATGGATTTCTCAGGTTTTTACTACATATGAACACTATTCACATTCTCCCATGCAACTCGGCTGCTAGTCCTCCTTTCATGCAAAATCATAAGGACCTAGCTCATGCCAAAGTCACCAAAGCCAGCTAAAAAGTCAATAATCGATACCTAAAACTTGAATTGTACTTCTTCTTACTTGCTATTACATCAACTTAGAAGCTTCATCTGTGTTCTACTATGGTGCTTTTAGTGTCTCCGCATACCGCAGCACGCGACATAGCTGTGCAGACGATAAGTACAACCGTTTCAGAGAGAAGAGCGGCCAATGTGACGATCTGGCTTTAAGTTGATTCGAAAACAAATGACGAAAATGGACGGATTTCTCAGGTTTTTACTACATATGAACACTTTTCACATACTCCCGTGCAACTCGGCTGCTAGTCCTCCTATCATGCAGAATCTTAAGGTCATAGCTCATGTCCAAGGCACCAAAGCCAGCTGAAAAGTCAATAATCGATACCTAAAACTTGAATTGTACTACTTCTTACTGGCTATTACATCAACTTAGAGGCTTCATCTGTGTTCCGCTATGGTGATTTTAGTGACTCCGCATACCGCAGCACGCGACATAGCTTTGCAGACGATAAGTACAACCGTTTCAGGGAGAAGAGGGGCCAATGTGACGATCTGGCTTTAAGTCGATTCGATAACAAATGACGAAAATGGACGGATTTCTCAGGTTTTTACTACATATGAACACTTTTCACTTACTCCATTGTAACGCGGCTGCTAGTCCTCCTTTCATGCAGAATCTTAAGGTCCTAGCTCATGTCCAAGGCACCAAAGCCAGCAAAAAGTCCATAATCGATACCAAAAACTTGAATTGTACTACTTCTTACTGGCTATTACATCAACTTAGAAGCTTAATCTTTGTTCTACTATGGTGGTTTTAGTGTCTCCGCATACCGCAGCACGCGACATAGCTTTGCAGACGATAAGTACAACCGTTTCAGAGAGAAGAGCGGCCAATGTGACGCATTGCTTTAAGTCGATTCGATAATTAATGACGAAAACGGACGGATTTCTCAGGTTTTTACTACATATGAACACTTTTCGCATCCTCCCGTGCAACTAGGCTGCTAGTCCTCCTTTCGTGCCGAATCTTAAGGTCCTAGCCCATATCCAAGGCACCAAAGCCAGCTAAAAAGTCAATAATCGATACCTAAATCTTGAATTGTACTACTTCTTACTGGCTATTACATCAACTTTGAAGCTTCATCTGTGTTCTACTATGGTGCTTTCAGTGTCTCCGCATCCCGCAGCACGCGTCATAGCTTTGCAGACGATAAGTAAAACCGTTTCACAGAGAAGAGCGGCCAATGTGACGATCTGGCTTTAAGTCGATTCGATAACAAATGACGAAAACGGACGGATTTCTCAGGTTTTTACTACATATGAACACTTTTCACATTCTCCCATGCAACTCGGCTGCTAGTCCTCCTTTCATGCAGAGTCATAAGGTCCTAGTTCATGTCCAAGGCACCAAAGCCAGCTAAAAAGTCAATAATCGATACCTAAAACTTGAATTGTACTACTACTTACTGGGTATTACATCAACTTAGAAGCTTAATCTGTGTTCTACTATGGTGCTTTTAGTGTCTCCGTATACCGCAGCATGCGACATAGCTTTGCAGACGATAAGTACAACCGTTTCAGAGAGAAGAGCGGCCCATGTGACGCACTGCTTTAAGTCGATTCGATAATAAATTACGAAAACGGACGGATTTCTCAGGTTTTTACTACGTATGAACACTTTTCGCATCCTCCCGTGCAACTCGGCTGCTAGTCCTCCTTTCATGCAGAATCTTAAGGTCCTACCTCATGTCCAAGGCACCAAAGCCAGCTAAAAAGTCAATATTCGACACCTAAAACTTGAATTGTACTACTCCTTACTGGCTATTACATCAACTTAGAAGCTTCATCTGTGTTCTACTATGGTGCTTTTAGTGTTTCCGCATACCGCAGCACGCGACAAAGCTGTGCAGACGATAAGTACAACCGTTTAAGAGTGAAGAGGGCCAATGTGACGATCTGGCTTTAAGTCGATTCGATAACAAATGACGAAAATGGACGGATTTCTCAGGTTTTTACTACATATAAAAACTTTTCACGTACTCCCGTGCAACTCGGCTGCTAGTCCTCCTATCATGCAGAATCTTAAGGTCCTAGCTCATGTCCAAGGCACCAAAGCCAGCTGAAAAGTCAATAATCGATACCTAAAACTTGAATTGTACTACTTCTTACTGGCTATTACATCAACTTAGAGGCTTCATCTGTGTTCCGCTATGGTGATTTTAGTGACTCCGCATACCGCAGCACGCGACATAGCTTTGCAGACGATAAGTACAACCGTTTCAGAGAGAAGAGGGGCCAATGTGACGATCTGGCTTTAAGTCGATTCGATAACAAATGACGAAAATGGACGGATTTCTCAGGTTTTTACTACATATGAACACTTTTCACTTACTCCATTGTAACGCGGCTGCTAGTAATCCTTTCATGCAGAATCTTAAGGTCCTAGCTCATGTCCAAGGCACCAAAGCCAGCAAAAAGTCCATAATCGATACCAAAAACTTGTATTGTACTACTTCTTACTGGCTATTACATCAACTTAGAAGCTTAATCTGTGTTCTGCTATGGTGCTTTTAGTGTCTCCGCATACCGCAGCACGCGACATAGCTTTGCAGACGATAAGTACAACCGTTTCAGAGAGAAGAGCGGCCAATGTGACGATCAGGCTTTAAGTCGATTCGAAAACAAATGAAGAAAACGGATGGATTTCTCAGGTTTTTACTACATATGAACACTTTTCACATTCTCCCATGCAACTCGGCTGCTAGTCCTCCTTTCATGCAGAATCATAAGGACCTAGCTCATGCCAAAGGCACCAAAGCCAGCTAAAAAGTCAATAATCGATACCTAAAACTTGAATTGTACTTCTTCTTACTTGCTATTACATCAACTTAGAAGCTTCATCTGTGTTCTACTATGGTGCTTTTAGTGTCTCCGCATACCGCAGCACGCGACATAGCTTTGCAGACGATAAGTACAACCGTTTCAGAGAGAAGAGCAGCCAATGTGACGATCTGGCTTTAAGTTGATTCGAAAACAAATGACGAAAATGGACGGATTTCTCAGGTTTTTACTACATATGAACACTTTTCGCATCCTCCCGTGCAACTCGGCTGCTAGTCCTCCTTTCATGCAGAATCTTATGGTCCTAGCTCATGTCCAAGGCACCAAAGCCAGCAAAAAGTCCATAATCGATACCAAAAACTTGAATTGTACTACTTCTTACTGGCTATTACATCAACTTAGAAGCTTAATCTTTGTTCTACTATGGTGGTTTTAGTGTCTCCGCATACCGCAGCACGCGACATAGCTTTGCAGACGATAAGTACAACCGTTTCAGAGAGAAGAGCGGCCAATGTGACGCATTGCTTTAAGTCGATTCGATAATAAATTACGAAAACGGACGGTTTTCTCAGGTTTTTACTACATATGAACACTTTTCGCATCCTCCCGTGCAACTCGGCTGCTAGTCCTCCTTTCATGCGGAGTCTTAAGGTCCTAGCTCATGTCCAAGGCACCAAAGCCATCTAAAAAGTCAATATTCGATACCTAAAACGTGAATTGTACTACTCCTTACTGGCTATTACATCAACTTAGAAGCTTAATCTGTGTTCTACTATGGTGCTTTTAGTGTCTCCGCATACCGCAGTACGCGACATAGCTTTGCAGACGATAAGTACAAGCGTTTCAGAGAGAAGAGCGGCCAATGTGTCGATCTGGCTTCAAGTTGATTCGATAACAAATGACGAAAACGGACGGATTTCTCAGGTTTTTACTACATATGAACACTTTTTACATTCTCCCGTGCAACTCGGCTGCTAGTCCTCCTTTCATGCAGAATCGTAAGGTCCTAGCTCTTGACCAAGGCACCAAAGCCAGCAAAAAAGTCAATAATCGATACCTAAATCTTGAATTGTACTACTTCTTACTGGCTATTACATCAACTTTGAAGATTCATCTGTGTTCTACTATGGTGCTTTTAGTGTCTCCGCATACCGCAGCACGCGACATAGCTTTGCAGACGATAAGTACAACCGTTTCAGAGAGAAGAGCGGCCAATGTGACGCACTGGTTTAAGTCGATTCGATAATAAATTACGAAAACGGACGGATTTCTCAGGTTTTTACTACATATGAACACTTTTCGCATCCTCGAGTGCAACTCGGCTGCTAGTCCTCCTTTCATGCAGAATCATAAGGTCCTAGCTCATGTCCAAGGCACCAAAGCCAGCTAAAAAGTCAATATTCGATACCTAAAACTTGAATTGTACTACTCCTTACTGGCTATTACATCAAGCTAGAAGCTTCAGCTGTGTTCTACTATGGTGCTTTTAGTGTCTCCGCCTACTGCAGCACGCGACATAGCTTTGCAGACGATAAGTACAACCGTTTCAGAGAGGAGAGGGGCCAATGTGACGATCTGGCTTTAAGTCGATTCGATAACAAATGACGAAAACGGACGGATTTCTCAGGTTTTTACTACATATGAACACTTTTCGCATCCTCCCGTGCAACTCGGCTGCTAGTCCTCCTTTCATGCAGAGTCTTAAGGTCCCAGCTCATGTCCAAGGCACCAAAGCCATCTAAAAAGTCAATATTCGATACCTAAAACGTGAATTGTACTACTCCTTACTGGCTGTTACATCAACTTAGAAGCTTAATCTGTGTTCTACTATGGTGCTTTTAGTGTCTCCGCATACCGCAGCACGCGACATAGCTTTGCAGACGATAAGTACAACCGTTTCAGAGAGAAGAGCGGCCAATGTGACGATCTGGCTACAAGTTGATTCGATAACAAATGACGAAAACGGACGGATTTCTCAGGTTTTTACTACATATGAACACATTTCACATTCTCCCATGCAACTCGGCTGCTAGTGCTCCTTTCATGCTGAATCTTAAGGACATAGCTCATGACCAAGGCACCAAAGCCAGCTAAGAAGTCAATAATCGATACCTAAAACTTGAATTGTACTACTTCTTACTGGCTATCTGTGTTCCACTATGGTGATTTTAGTGTCTCCGCATACCGCAGCACGCGACATAGCTTTGCAGACGATAAGAACAACCGTTTCAGAGAGAAGAGGGGCCAATGTGACGATCTGGTTTTAAGTCGATTCGATAACAAATTACGAAAATGGACGGATTTCTCAGGTTTTTACTACATATGAACAGTTTTCACTTACTCCATTGTAACGCGGCTGCTAGTCCTCCTTTCATGCAGAATCGTAAGGTCCTAGCTCATGTCCAAGGCACCAAAGCTAGCAAAAAAGTCAATAATCGATACCTAAATCTTGAATTGTACTACTTCTTACTGGCTTTTACATCAACTTTGAAGCTTCATCTGTGTTCTTCTATGGTGCTTTTAGTGTCTTTTCATACCGCAGCACGCGACATAGCTTTGCAGACGATAAGATCAACCGTTTCAGAGAGAAGAGCGGCCAATGTAACGCACTGCTTTAAGTCGATTCGATAATAAATTACGAAAACGGACGGATATCTCAGGTTTTTACTACATATGAACACTTTTCGCATCCTCCCGTGCAACTCGGCTGCTAGTCCTCCTTTCATGCAGAGCTTAAGGTCCTAGCTCATGTCCAAGGCACAAAAGCCAGCTAAAAAGTCAATAATCGATACCTAAAACTTGAATTGTACTACTTCTTACTGGCTATTACATCAACTTAGAAGCTTCATCTGTGTTCCACTATGGTGATTTTAGTGTCTCAGCATACCGCAGCACGCGACATAGCTTTGCAGACGATAAGTACAACCGTTTCAGAGAGAAGAGCGACCAATGTGACGATCTGGCTTGGAGTCGATTCGATAACAAATGACGAAAACGGACGGATTTCTCAGGTTTTTAATACATATGAACACTTTTCACATTCTCCCGTGCAACTCGGCTGCTAGTCCTCGCTTCATGCAGAATCTTAAGGCCCCAGCTCATGTCCAAGGCACCAAAGAAGGGTAAAAAGTCAATAATCGATACCTAAATCTTGAATTGTACTACTTCTTACTGGCTATTACATCAACTTAGAAGGTTTTTACTACATATAAAAACTTTTCACGTACTCCCGTGCAACTCGGCTGCTAGTCCTCCTATCATGCAGAATCTTAAGGTCCTAGCTCATGTCCAAGGCACCAAAGCCAGCTGAAAAGTCAATAATCGATACCTAAAACTTGAATTGTACTACTTCTTACTGGCTATTACATCAACTTAGAGGCTTCATCTGTGTTCCGCTATGGTGATTTTAGTGACTCCGCATACCGCAGCACGCGACATAGCTTTGCAGACGATAAGTACAACCGTTTCAGAGAGAAGAGGGGCCAATGTGACGATCTGGCTTTAAGTCGATTCGATAACAAATGACGAAAATGGACGGATTTCTCAGGTTTTTACTACATATGAACACTTTTCACTTACTCCATTGTAACGCGGCTGCTAGTAATCCTTTCATGCAGAATCTTAAGGTCCTAGCTCATGTCCAAGGCACCAAAGCCAGCAAAAAGTCCATAATCGATACCACAAACTTGTATTGTACTACTTCTTACTGGCTATTACATCAACTTAGAAGCTTAATCTGTGTTCTACTATGGTGCTTTTAGTGTCTCCGCATACCGCAGCACGCGACATAGCTTTGCAGACGATAAGTACAACCGTTTCAGAGAGAAGAGCGGCCAATGTGACGATCTGGCTTTAAGTCGATTCGATAACAAATGAAGAAAACGGATGGATTTCTCAGGTTTTTACTACATATGAACACTTTTCACATTCTCCCATGCAACTCGGCTGCTAGTCCTCCTTTCATGCAGAATCATAAGGACCTAGCTCATGCCAAAGGCACCAAAGCCAGCTAAAAAGTCAATAATCGATACCTAAAACTTGAATTGTACTTCTTCTTACTTGCTATTACATCAACTTAGAAGCTTCATCTGTGTTCTACTATGGTGCTTTTAGTGTCTCCGCATACCGCAGCACGCGACATAGCTTTGCAGACGATAAGTACAACCGTTTCAGAGAGAAGAGCGGCCAATGTGACAATCTGGCTTTAAGTTGATTCGAAAACAAATGACGAAAATGGACGGATTTCTCAGGTTTTTACTACATATGAACACTTTTCACATACTCCCGTGCAACTAGGCTGCTAGTCCTCCTATCATGCAGAATCTTAAGGTCCTAGCTCATGTCCAAGGCACCAAAGCCAGCTGAAAAGTCAATAATCGATACCTAGAACTTGAATTGTACTACTTCTTACTGGCTATTACATCAACTTAGAGGCTTCATCTGTGTTCCGCTATGGTGATTTTAGTGACTCCGCATACCGCAGCACGCGACATAGCTTTGCAGACGATAAGTACAACCGTTTCAGAGAGAAGAGGGGCCAATGTGACGATCTGGCTTTAAGTCGATTCGATAACAAATGACGAAAATGGACGGATTTCTCAGGTTTTTACTACATATGAACACTTTTCACTTACTCCATTGTAACGCGGCTGCTAGTCCTCCTTTCATGCAGAATCTTAAGGTCCTAGCTCATGTCCAAGGCACCAAAGCCAGCAAAAAGTCCATAATCGATACCAAAAACTTGAATTGTACTACTTCTTACTGGCTATTACATCAACTTAGAAGCTTAATCTTTGTTCTACTATGGTGGTTTTAGTGTCTCCGCATACCGCAGCACGCGACATAGCTTTGCAGACGATAAGTACAACCGTTTCAGAGAGAAGAGCGGCCAATGTGACGCATTGCTTTAAGTCGATTCGATAATTAATTACGAAAACGGACGGATTTCTCAGGTTTTTACTACATATGAACACTTTTCGCATCCTCCCGTGCAACTCGGCTGCTAGTCCTCCTTTCGTGCCGAATCTTAAGGTCCTAGCTCATATCCAAGGCACCAAAGCCAGCTAAAAAGTCAATAATCGATACCTAAATCTTGAATTGTACTACTTCTTACTGGCTATTACATCAACTTTGAAGCTTCATCTGTGTTCTACTATGGTGCTTTCAGTGTCTCCGCATCCCGCAGCACGCGTCATAGCTTTGCAGACGATAAGTAAAACCGTTTCACGGAGAAGAGCGGCCAATGTGACGATCTGGCTTTAAGTCGATTCGATAACAAATGACGAAAACGGACGGATTTCTCAGGTTTTTACTACATATGAACACTTTTCACATTCTCCCATGCAACTCGGCTGCTAGTCCTCCTTTCATGCAGAATCATAAGGTCCTAGTTCATGTCCAAGGCACCAAAGCCAGCTAAAAAGTCAATAATCGATACCTAAAACTTGAATTGTACTACTACTTACTGGGTATTACATCAACTTAGAAGCTTAATCTGTGTTCTACTATGGTGCTTTTAGTGTCTCCGCATACCGCAGCACGCGACATAGCTTTGCAGACGATAAGTACAACCGTTTCAGAGAGAAGAGCGGCCCATGTGACGCACTGCTTTAAGTCGATTCGATAATAAATTACGAAAACGGACGGATTTCTCAGGTTTTTACTACGTATGAACACTTTTCGCATCCTCCCGTGCAACTCGGCTGCTAGTCCTCCTTTCATGCAGAATCTTAAGGTCCTAGCTCATGTCCAAGGCACCAAAGCCAGCTAAAAAGTCAATATTCGACACCTAAAACTTGAATTGTACTACTCCTTACTGCCTATTACATCAACTTAGAAGCTTCATCTGTGTTCTACTATGGTGCTTTTAGTGTTTCCGCATACCGCAGCACGCGACAAAGCTGTGCAGACAATAAGTACAACCGTTTCAGAGTGAAGAGCGGCCAATGTGACGATCTGGCTTTAAGTCGATTCGATAACTAATGACGAAAATGGACGGATTTCTCAGGTTTTTACTACATATGAACACTTTTCACATACTCCCGTGCAACGCGGCTGCTACTCCTCCTTTCATGCGGAATCTTAAGGTCCTAGCTCATGTCCAAGGCACAAAAGGAAGCTAAAAAGTCAATAATCGATACCTAAAACTTGAGTTGTACTACTTCTCACTGGCTATCACATCAACTTAGAAGCTTCATCTGTGTTCTACTATGGTGCTTTTAGTGTCTCCGCATACTGCAGCACGCGACATAGCTTTGCAGACGATAAGTACAACCGTTTCAGAGAGAAGAGCGGCCAATGTGACGCACTGCTTGAAGTCGATTCGATAATAAATTACGAAAACGGACGGATTCCTCACGTTTTTACTACATATGTACACTTTTCGCATCCTCGAGTGCAACTCGGCTGCTAGTCCTCCTTTCATGCAGAATCTTAAGGTCCTAGCTCATGTCCAATGCACCAAAGCCAGCGAAAAAGTCAATAATCGATACCTAAAACTTGAATTGTACCACTTCTTACTTGGTTTTACATCTACTTAGAAGCTTAATCTGTGCTCTACTATGATGCTTTTAGTGTCTCCGCATACCGCAGCAGGCGACATAGCTGTGCAGACGATAAGTACAACCGTTTCAGAGAGTAGAGCGGCCAATGTGACGATCTGGCTTTAAGTCGATTCAATAAAAAATGACGAAAATGGACGGAGTTCTCAGGTTTTTACTACATATGAACACTTTTCACATACTCCCGTGCAACGCGGCTGCTAGTCCTCCTTTCATGCGGAATCTTAAGGTCCTAGCCCTTGTCCAAGGCACCAAAGCCAGCTACAAAGTCAATAATCGATACCTAAAACTTGAGTTGTACTACTTCTCACTGGCTATCACATCAACTTAGAAGCTTCATCTGTGTTCTACTATGGTGCTTTTAGTGTCTCCGCATACTGCAGCACGCTACATAGCTTTGCAGACGATACGTACAACCGTTTCAGAGAGAAGAGGGGCCAATGTGACGATCTGGCTTTAAGTCGATTCGATAACAAATGACGAAAACGGACGGATTTCACAGGTTTTTACTACATATGAACACTTTTCACATTTTCCCATGCAACCCGGCTGCTAGTCCTCCTTTCATGCAGAGTCTTAAGGTCCTAGCTCATGTCCAAGGCACCAAAGCCATCTAAAAAGTCAATATTCGATACCTAAAACGTGAATTGTACTACTCCTTACTGGCTATTACATCAACTTAGAAGCTTAATCTGTGTTATACTATGGTGCTTTTAGTGTCTCCGCATACCGCAGTACGCGACATAGCTTTTCAGACGATAAGTACAAGCGTTTCAGAGAGAAGAGCGGCCAATGTGTCGATCTGGCTTCAAGTTGATTCGATAACAAATGACGAAAACGGACGGATTTCTCAGGTTTTTACTACATATGAACACTTTTTACATTCTCCCGTGCAACTCGGCTGCTAGTCCTCCTTTCATGCAGAATCGTAAGGTCCTAGCTCTTGACCAAGGCACCAAAGCCAGCAAAAAAGTCAATAATCGATACCTAAATCTTGAATTGTACTACTTCTTACTGGCTATTACATCAACTTTGAAGATTCATCTGTGTTCTACTATGGTGCTTTTAGTGTCTCCGCATACCGCAGCACGCGACATAGCTTTGCAGACGATAAGTACAACCGTTTCAGAGAGAAGAGCGGCCAATGTGACGCACTGCTTTAAGTCGAATCGATAATAAATTACGAAAACGGACGGATTTCTCAGGTTTTTACTACATATGAACACTTTTCGCATCCTCGAGTGCAACTCGGCTGCTAGTCCTCCTTTCATGCAGAATCATAAGGTCCTAGCTCATGTCCAAGGCACCAAAGCCAGCTAAAAAGTCAATATTCGATACCTAAAACTTGAATTGTACTACTCCTTACTGGCTATTACATCAACCTAGAAGCTTCAGCTGTGTTCTACTATGGTGCTTTTAGTGTCTCCGCCTACAGCAGCACGCGACATAGCTTTGCAGACGATAAGTACAACCGTTTCAGAGAGGAGAGGGGCCAATGTGACGATCTGGCTTTAAGTCGATTCGATAACAAATGACGAAAACGGACGGATTTCTCAGGTTTTTACTACTAATGAACACTTTTTACATTCTCCCGTGCAACTCGGCTGCTACTCCTCCTTTCATGCAGAATCGTAAGGTCCTAGCTCATGTCCAAGGCACCAAAGCCAGCAAAAAAGTCAATAATCGATACCTAAATCTTGAATTTTACTACATCTTACTGGCTATTACATCAACTTTGAAGCTTCATCTGTGTTCTACTATGGTGCTTTTAGTGTCTCCGCATACCGCAGCACGCGACATAGCTTTGCAGACGGTAAGTACAACCGTTTCAGAGTGAAGAGCGGCCAATGTGACGATCTGGCTTTAAGTCGATTCGATAACAAATTACGAAAACGGACTGATTTCTCAGGTTTTTACTATATATGAACACTTTTCACATTCTCACATGCAACTCGGCTGCTAGTCCTCCTTTCATGCAGAATCATTAGGTCCTAGCTCATGTCCAAGGCAAAAAAGCAAGCTGAAAAGTAATAATCGATACCTAAAACTTGAATTGTACTGCTTCTTACTGGCTATTACATCAACTTAGAAGCTTCATCTGTGTTCTACTACGGTGCTTTTAGTGTCTCCGCATACCGCAGCACGCGACATAGCTTTGCAGACGATAAGTACAACCGTTTCAGAGAGAAGAGCGGCCAATGTAACGCACTGCTTTAAGTCGATTCGATAATAAATTACGAAAACGGACGGATATCTCAGGTTTTTACTACATATGAACACTTTTCGCATCCTCCCGTGCAACTCGGCTGCTAGTCCTCCTTTCATGCAGAGCTTAAGGTCCTAGCTCATGTCCAAGGCACAAAAGCCAGCTAAAAAGTCAATATTCGATACCTAAAACGTGAATTGTACTACTCCTTACTGGCTATTACATCAACTTAGAAGCTTAATCTGTGTTCTACAATGGTGCTTTTAGTGTCTCCGCATACCGCAGCACGCGACATAGCTTTGCAGACGATAAGTACAACCGTTTCAGAGAGAAGAGCGGCCAATGTGACGATCTGGCTTCAAGTTGATTCGATAACAAATGACGAAAACGGACGGATTTCTCTGGTTTTTACTACATATGAACACTTTTCATATTCTCCCATGCATCTCGGCTGCTAGTCCTCCTTTCATGCAGAATCTTAAGGACATAGCTCATGACCAAAGCACCAAAGCCAGCTAAAAAGTCAATAATCGATACCTAAAACTTGAATTGTACTACTTCTTACTGGCTATTACATCAACTTAGAAGCTTCATCTGTGTTCCACTATGGTGATTTTAGTGTCTCAGCATACCGCAGCACGCGACATAGCTTTGCAGACGATAAGTACCACCGTTTCAGAGAGAAGAGCGACCAATGTGACGATCTCGCTTGGAGTCGATTCGATAACAAATGACGAAAACGGACGGATTTCTCAGGTTTTTAATACATATGAACACTTTTCACATTCTCCCGTGCAACTCGGCTGCTAGTCCTCGCTTCATGCAGAATCTTAAGGCCCCAGCTCATGTCCAAGGCACCAAAGAAGGGTAAAAAGTCAATAATCGATACCTAAATCTTGAATTGTACTACTTCTTACTGGCTATTACATCAACTTAGAAGCTTCAACTGCGTTCTACTATGGTGCTTTATGTATCTCCGCATACCGCAGCACACGACATAGCTTTGCAGACGATAAGTACAACCGTTTCAGAGAGAAGAGCGGAAAATGTAACGATCTGGCTTTAAGTCGATTCGATAAGAAATGACGAAAACGGACGGATTTCTCAGTTTTTTACTACATTTGAACAATTTTTACATTCTCCCGTGCAACTCGGCTGCTAGTCCTCCTTTCATGCAGAATCGTAAGGTATTACCTCATGTCCCAGGCACCAAAGCCAGCAAAAAAGTCAATAATCGATATCTAAATCTTGAATTGTACTACTTCTTACTGGCTATTACATCAACTTTGAAGCTTCATATGTGTTCTACTATGGTGCTTTTAGTGTCTCCGCATACTGCAGCACGCGACATAGCTTTGCAGACGATAAGTACAACCGTTTCAGAGAGAAGAGCGGCCAAAGTGACGAGCTGGCTTCAAGTTGATTCGATAACAAATGACGATAACGGACGGATTTCTCAGGTTTTTACTACATATGAACACTTTCCACATTCTCCCATGCACCTCGGCTGCTAGTCCTCCTTTCATGCAGAATCTTAAGGACATAGCTCATGTCCAAGGCACCAAAGCCAGCTAAAAAGGCAATAATCGATACTTAAAACTTGAATTGTACTACACCTTATTGGCTATTACATCAACTTAGAAGCTTTATCTGTGTTCTACTATGGTGCTTTTAGTGTCTCCGCATACCGCAGGACACGACATAGCTTTGCAGACGATAAGTACAACCGTTTCAGAGATAAGAGCGGCCAATGTAACGATCTAGCTTTAAGTCGATTCGATAACAAATGACGAAAACGGACGGATTTCTCAGTTTTTTACTACATATGAACACTTTTTACATTCTCCCGTTTAACTCGGCTGCTAGTCCTACTTTCATGCAGAATCTTAAGGTCCTAGCTCATGTCCAAGGCACCTAAACCAGCTAAAAAGTCAATATTCGATACCTAAAACTTGAATTTTACTACTCCTTACTGGCTATTACATCAACTTAGAAGCTTCATCTGTGTTGTACTATGGTGCTTTTAGTGTCTCCGCATACCGCAGCACGCGACATAGCTTTGCAGACGATAAGTACAACCGTTTCAGAGAGAAGAGCGGGCAATGTGACGATCTGGCTTCAAGTTGATTCGATAACAAATGACGATAACGGACGGATTTCTCAGGTTTTTACTACATATGAACACTTTCCACATTCTCCCATGCAACTCGGCTGCTAGTCCTCGCTTCATGCAGAATCTTAAGAACATAGCTCATGTCCAAGGCACCAAAGCCAGCTAAAAAGTCAATAATCGATACCTAAAACTTGAATTGTACTACTCCTTATTGGCTATTACATCAACTTAGAAGCTTTATCTGTGTTCTACTATGGTGCTTTTAGTGTCTCCGCATACCGCAGGACACGACATAGCTTTGCAGACGATAAGTACAACCGTTTCAGAGAAATGAGCGGCCAATGTGACGATCTGGCTTTAAGGCGATTCGATAATATATTACGAAAACGGACGGATTTCTCAGGTTTTTACTGCATATGAACACTTTTCGCATCCTCGCGTGCAACTCGGCTGCTAGTCCTCCTTTCATGCAGAATCATAAGGTCGTAGCTCATGTCCAAGGCAGAAAAGAAAGCTAAAAAGTCAATAATCGATACCTAAAACTTGAATTGTTCTACTTCTTACTGGCTATTACATCAACTTAGAAGCTTCATCTGTGTTCCACTATGGTGATTTTAGTTTCTCCGCATACCGCAGCACGCAACATAGCTTTGCAGACGATAAGTACAACCGTTTCAGAGACAAGAGCGGGCAATGTGACGATCTGGCTTCAAGTTGATTCAATAATAACTGACGAAAAAGGACCGATTTCTCAGGTTTTTACTACATATGAACACCTTTCACATTCTCCCATGCAACTCGGCTGCTAGTCCTCCTTTCATGCAGAATCTTAAGGACATAGCTCTTGCCCAAGGCACCAAAGCCAGCTAAAAAGTCAATAATCGATACCTAAAACTTGAATTGTACTACTTCTTACTGGCTATTACATCAACTTAGAAGCTTCATCTGTGTTCCACTATGGTGATTTTAGTGTCTCCGCATACCGCAGCACACGACATAGCTTTGCAGACGATAAGTACAACCGTTTCAGAGAGAAGAGGGACCAATGTGACGATCTGGCTTTTAGTCGATTCGATAACAAATGACGAAAATGGACGGTTTTCTCAGGTTTTTACTACATATGAACTCTTTTCACATTCTCCCATGCAACTCGGCTGCTAGTCCTCCTCCCATGCGGAATCATAAGGTCCTAGCTCATGTCCAAGGCACAAAAGCCAGCTAAAAAGTCAATAATCGATACCTAAAACTTGAATTGTACTACTTCTTACTGGCTATTACAACTTAGAAGCTTAATCTGTGTTCTACTATGGTGCTTTTAGTGTCTCCGCATACCACAGCACGCGACATAGCTTTGCAGACGATAAGTACAACCGTTTCAGAGAGAAGAGCGGCCAATGTGACTCACTGCTTTAAGTCGATTCGATAATAAATTACGAAAACGGACGGATTTCTCAGGTTTTTACTACATATGAAAACTTTTCGCATTCTCCCGTGCAACTCGGCTGCTAGTCCTCCTTTCATGCAGAATCTTAAGGTCCTAGCTCATGTCCAAGGCACCAAAGCCAGCTAAAAATTCAATATTCGATACCTAAAACTTGAATTGTACTACTCCTTACTGGCTATTACATCAACTTAGAAGCTTCATCTGTGTTCTACTATGGTGCTTTTAGTGTCTCCGCATACTGCAGCACGCGACATAGCTTTGCAGACGATAAGTACAACCGTTTCAGAGAGAAGAGGGGCCAATGTGACGATCTGGCTTTAAGTCGATTCGATAACAAATGACGAAAACGGACGGATTTCTCAGGTTTTTACTACATATGAACACTTTTTACATTCTTCCGTGCAACTCGGCTGCTAGCCCTCCTTTTATGCAGAATCGTAAGGTCCTACCTCATGTCCAAGGCACCAAAGCCAGCTAAGAAGTCAATATTCGATACCTAAAACTTGAATTGTACTACTCCTTACTGGCTATTACATCAACTTAGAAGCTTCATCTGTGTTCTACTATACTGCTTTTAGTGACTCCGCATACCGCAGCACGCGACATAGCTTTGCAGACGATAAGTACAACCGTTTCAGTGAGAAGAGCGGCCAATGTGACGATCTGGCTTCAAGTTGATTCGATAACAACTGACGAAAAAGGCCCGATTTCTCAGGTTTTTACTACATATGAACTCCTTTCACATTCTCCCATGCAACTCGGCCTGCTAGTCCTCCTTTCATGCAGAATCGTAAGGACATAGCTCATGTCCAAGGCACCAAAGCCAGCTAAAAAGTCAATAATCGATACCTAAAACTTGAATTGGACTACTTCTTACGGGCTATTACATCAACTTAGAAGCTTCATCTGTGTTCCACTATGGTGATTTTAGTGTCTCCGCATACCGCAGCACACGACATAGCTTTGCAGACGATAAGTACAACCGTTTCAGAGAGAAAAGGGGCCAATGTGACGATCTGGCTTTCAGTCGATTCGATAACAAATGACGAAAATGGACGGTTTTCTCAGGTTTTTACTACATATGAACACTTTTCACATACTCCCGTGCAACGCGGCTGCTAGTCCTGATTTCATGCAGAATCGTAAGGTCCTAGCTCATGTCCAAGGCACCAAAGCCAGCTAAAAAGTCAATATTCGATACCTAAAACTTGAATTGTATTACTTCTTACTGGCTATTACATCAACTTAGAAGCTTCATCTGTGTTCTACTATGGTGCTTTTAGTGTCTCCGCATACCGCAGCACGCGACATTGCTTAGAAGACGATAAGTACAACCGTTTCAGAGAGAAGAGCGGCCAATGTGACGCACTGCTTTAAGTCGATTCGATAATAAATTACGAAAACGGACGGATTTCTCAGGTTTTTACTACATATGTACACTTTTCTCATTCTCCCGTGCAACTCGGCTGCTAGTCCTCCTTTCATGCAGAATCTTAAGGTCCTAGCTCATGTCCAAGGCACCAAAGCCAGCTAAAAAGTCAATATTCGATACCTAAAACTTGAATTGTATTACTTCTTACTGGCTATTACATCAACTTAGAGGCTTAATCTGTGTTCTACTATGGTGCTTTTAGTGTCTCCGCATACCGCAGCACGCGACGTAGCTTTGCTGACGATAAGTACAACCGTTTCAGAGAGAAGAGCGGCCAATGTGACACACTGCTTTAAGTCGATTCGATAATAAATTACGAAAACGGACGGATTTCTCAGGTTTTTACTACATAGGAACACTTTTCACATCCTCCCGTGCAACAGGGCTGATCGTCCTCCTTTCATGCAGAATCTTAAGGTCCTAGCTCACGTCCAAGGCACCTAAACCAGCTAAAAAGTCAATATTCGATACCTAAAACTTGAATTTTACTACTCCTTACTGGCTATTACATCAACTTAGAAGCTTCATCTGTTTTGTACTATGGTGCTTTTAGTGTCTCCGCATACCGCAGCACGCGACATAGCTTTGCAGACGATAAGTACAACCGTTTCAGAGAGAAGAGCGGGCAATGTGACGATCTGGCTTCAAGTTGTTTCGATAACAAATGACGATAACGGACGGATTTCTCAGGTTTTTACTACATATGAACACTTTCCACATTCTCCCATGCAACTCGGCTGCTAGTCCTCGCTTCATGCAGAATCTTAAGGACATAGCTCATGTCCAAGGCACCAAAGCCAGCTAAAAAGTCAATAATCGATACCTAAAACTTGAATTGTACTACTCCTTATTGGCTATTACATCAACTTAGAAGCTTTATCTGTGTTCTACTATGGTGCTTTTAGTGTCTCCGCATACCGCAGGACACGACATAGCTTTGCAGACGATAAGTACAACCGTTTCAGAGAAATGAGCGGTCAATGCGACGATCTGGCTTTAAGGCGATTCGATAATATATTACGAAAACGGACGGATTTCTCAGGTTTTTACTGCATATGAACACTTTTCGCATCCTCGCGTGCAACTCGGCTGCTAGTCCTCCTTTCATGCAGAATCATAAGGTCGTAGCTCATGTCCAAGGCAGAAAAGAAAGCTAAAAAGTCAATAATCGATACCTAAAACTTGAATTGTTCTACTTCTTACTGGCTATTACATCAACTTAGAAGCTTCATCTGTGTTCCACTATGGTGATTTTAGTTTCTCCGCATACCGCAGCACGCGACATAGCTTTGCAGACGATAAGTACAACCGTTTCAGAGACAAGAGCGGGCAATGTGACGATCTGGCTTCAAGTTGATTCAATAATAACTGACGAAAAAGGACCGATTTCTCAGGTTTTTACTACATATGAACACCTTTCACATTCTCCCATGCAACTCGGCTGCTAGTCCTCCTTTCATGCAGAATCTTAAGGACATAGCTCTTGTCCAAGGCACCAAAGCCAGCTAAAAAGTCAATAATCGATACCTAAAACTTGAATTGTACTACTTCTTACTGGCTATTACATCAACTTAGAAGCTTCATCTGTGTTCCACTATGGTGATTTTAGTGTCTCCGCATACCGCAGCACACGACATAGCTTTGCAGACGATAAGTACAACCGTTTCAGAGAGAAGAGGGACCAATGTGACGATCTGGCTTTTAGTCGATTCGATAACAAATGACGAAAATGGACGGTTTTCTCAGGTTTTTACTACATATGAACTCTTTTCACATTCTCCCATGCAACTCGGCTGCTAGTCCTCCTCCCATGCGGAATCATAAGGTCCTAGCTCATGTCCAAGGCACAAAAGCCAGCTAAAAAGTCAATAATCGATACCTAAAACTTGAATTGTACTACTTCTTACTGGCTATTACAACTTAGAAGCTTAATCTGTGTTCTACTATGGTGCTTTTAGTGTCTCCGCATACCACAGCACGCGACATAGCTTTGCAGACGATAAGTACAACCGTTTCAGAGAGAAGAGCGGCCAATGTGACTCACTGCTTTAAGTCGATTCGATAATAAATTACGAAAACGGACGGATTTCTCAGGTTTTTACTACATATGAAAACTTTTCGCATTCTCCCGTGCAACTCGGCTGCTAGTCCTCCTTTCATGCAGAATCTTAAGGTCCTAGCTCATGTCCAAGGCACCAAAGCCAGCTAAAAATTCAATATTCGATACCTAAAACTTGAATTGTACTACTCCTTACTGGCTATTACATCAACTTAGAAGCTTCATCTGTGTTCTACTATGGTGCTTTTAGTGTCTCCGCATACTGCAGCACGCGACATAGCTTTGCAGACGATAAGTACAACCGTTTCAGAGAGAAGAGGGCCCAGTGTGACGATCTGGCTTTAAGTCGATTCGATAACAAATGAATAAAAGGGGACGGATTTCTCAGGTTTTTACTACAATTGAAGACTTTTCACATACTCCCGTGCAACGCGGCTGCTAGTCCTCCTTTCATGCACAATCTTAAGGTCCTACCTCATGTCAATGGCACCAAAGCCAGCTAAAAAGGCAATAATCGATACCTAAAACTTGAATTGTACTACTTCTCACTGGCTATCACATCAACTTAGAAGCTTTATCTGTGTTCTACTATGGTGCTTTTAGTGTCTCCGCATACCGCAGCACACGACATAGCTTTGCAGACGATAAGTACAACCGTTTCAGAGAGAAGAGGGGCCAATGTGACGATCTGGCTTTAAGTCGATTCGATAACAAATGACGAAAACGGACGGATTTCTCAGGTTTTTACTACATATGAACACTTTTTACATTCTTCCGTGCAACTCGGCTGCTAGCCCTCCTTTTATGCAGAATCGTAAGGTCCTACCTCATGTCCAAGGCACCAAAGCCAGCTAAGAAGTCAATATTCGATACCTAAAACTTGAATTGTACTACTCCTTACTGGCTATTACATCAACTTAGAAGCTTCATCTGTGTTCTACTATACTGCTTTTAGTGACTCCGCATACCGCAGCACGCGACATAGCTTTGCAGACGATAAGTACAACCGTTTCAGTGAGAAGAGCGGCCAATGTGACGATCTGGCTTCAAGTTGATTCGATAACAACTGACGAAAAAGGCCCGATTTCTCAGGTTTTTACTACATATGAACTCCTTTCACATTCTCCCATGCAACTCGGCCTGCTAGTCCTCCTTTCATGCAGAATCGTAAGGACATAGCTCATGTCCAAGGCACCAAAGCCAGCTAAAAAGTCAATAATCGATACCTAAAACTTGAATTGGACTACTTCTTACGGGCTATTACATCAACTTAGAAGCTTCATCTGTGTTCCACTATGGTGATTTTAGTGTCTCCGCATACCGCAGCACACGACATAGCTTTGCAGACGATAAGTACAACCGTTTCAGAGAGAAAAGGGGCCAATGTGACGATCTGGCTTTCAGTCGATTCGATAACAAATGACGAAAATGGACGGTTTTCTCAGGTTTTTACTACATATGAACACTTTTCACATACTCCCGTGCAACGCGGCTGCTAGTCCTGATTTCATGCAGAATCGTAAGGTCCTAGCTCATGTCCAAGGCACCAAAGCCAGCTAAAAAGTCAATATTCGATACCTAAAACTTGAATTGTATTACTTCTTACTGGCTATTACATCAACTTAGAAGCTTCATCTGTGTTCTACTATGGTGCTTTTAGTGTCTCCGCATACCGCAGCACGCGACATTGCTTAGAAGACGATAAGTACAACCGTTTCAGAGAGAAGAGCGGCCAATGTGACGCACTGCTTTAAGTCGATTCGATAATAAATTACGAAAACGGACGGATTTCTAAGGTTTTTACTACATATGAACACTTTTCGCATCCTCCCGTGCAACTTGGCTGCTAGTCCTCCTTTCATGCAGAATCGTAAGGTCCTAGCTCATGTCCAAGGCACCAAAGCCAGCAAAAAAGTCAATAATCGATACCTAAATCTTGAATTGTACTACTTCTTACTGGCTATTACATCAACTTAGAAGCTTCATCTGTGTTCTACTATGGTGCTTTTAGTGTCTCCGCATACCGCAGCACGCGACATAGCTTTGCAGACGATAAGTACAACCGTTTCAGAGAGATGAGCGGCCAATGTCACGCCCTAGCTTTAAGTCGATTCGATAACAAATGACGAAAACGGACGGATTTCTCAGGTTTTTACTACATATGTACACTTTTCTCATTCTCCCGTGCAACTCGGCTGCTAGTCCTCCTTTCATGCAGAATCTTAAGGACATAGCTCATGTCCAAGGCACCAAAGCCAGCTAAAAAGTCAATAATCGATACCTAAAACTTGAATTGTACTACTCCTTATTGGCTATTACATCAACTTAGAAGCTTTATCTGTGTTCTACTATGGTGCTTTTAGTGTCTCCGCATACCGCAGGACACGACATAGCTTTGCAGACGATAAGTACAACCGTTTCAGAGAAATGAGCGGCCAATGTGACGATCTGGCTTTAAGGCGATTCGATAATATATTACGAAAACGGACGGATTTCTCAGGTTTTTACTGCATATGAACACTTTTCGCATCCTCGCGTGCAACTCGGCTGCTAGTCCTCCTTTCATGCAGAATCATAAGGTCGTAGCTCATGTCCAAGGCAGAAAAGAAAGCTAAAAAGTCAATAATCGATACCTAAAACTTGAATTGTTCTACTTCTTACTGGCTATTACATCAACTTAGAAGCTTCATCTGTGTTCCACTATGGTGATTTTAGTTTCTCCGCATACCGCAGCACGCGACATAGCTTTGCAGACGATAAGTACAACCGTTTCAGAGACAAGAGCGGGCAATGTGACGATCTGGCTTCAAGTTGATTCAATAATAACTGACGAAAAAGGACCGATTTCTCAGGTTTTTACTACATATGAACACCTTTCACATTCTCCCATGCAACTCGGCTGCTAGTCCTCCTTTCATGCAGAATCTTAAGGACATAGCTCTTGTCCAAGGCACCAAAGCCAGCTAAAAAGTCAATAATCGATACCTAAAACTTGAATTGTACTACTTCTTACTGGCTATTACATCAACTTAGAAGCTTCATCTGTGTTCCACTATGGTGATTTTAGTGTCTCCGCATACCGCAACACACGACATAGCTTTGCAGACGATAAGTACAACCGTTTCAGAGAGAAGAGGGACCAATGTGACGATCTGGCTTTTAGTCGATTCGATAACAAATGACGAAAATGGACGGTTTTCTCAGGTTTTTACTACATATGAACTCTTTTCACATTCTCCCATGCAACTCGGCTGCTAGTCCTCCTCCCATGCGGAATCATAAGGTCCTAGCTCATGTCCAAGGCACAAAAGCCAGCTAAAAAGTCAATAATCGATACCTAAAACTTGAATTGTACTACTTCTTACTGGCTATTACAACTTAGAAGCTTAATCTGTGTTCTACTATGGTGCTTTTAGTGTCTCCGCATACCACAGCACGCGACATAGCTTTGCAGACGATAAGTACAACCGTTTCAGAGAGAAGAGCGGCCAATGTGACTCACTGCTTTAAGTCGATTCGATAATAAATTACGAAAACGGACGGATTTCTCAGGTTTTTACTACATATGAAAACTTTTCGCATTCTCCCGTGCAACTCGGCTGCTAGTCCTCCTTTCATGCAGAATCTTAAGGTCCTAGCTCATGTCCAAGGCACCAAAGCCAGCTAAAAATTCAATATTCGATACCTAAAACTTGAATTGTACTACTCCTTACTGGCTATTACATCAACTTAGAAGCTTCATCTGTGTTCTACTATGGTGCTTTTAGTGTCTCCGCATACTGCAGCACGCGACATAGCTTTGCAGACGATAAGTACAACCGTTTCAGAGAGAAGAGGGCCCAGTGTGACGATCTGGCTTTAAGTCGATTCGATAACAAATGAATAAAAGGGGACGGATTTCTCAGGTTTTTACTACAATTGAAGACTTTTCACATACTCCCGTGCAACGCGGCTGCTAGTCCTCCTTTCATGCACAATCTTAAGGTCCTACCTCATGTCAATGGCACCAAAGCCAGCTAAAAAGGCAATAATCGATACCTAAAACTTGAATTGTACTACTTCTCACTGGCTATCACATCAACTTAGAAGCTTTATCTGTGTTCTACTATGGTGCTTTTAGTGTCTCCGCATACCGCAGCACACGACATAGCTTTGCAGACGATAAGTACAACCGTTTCAGAGAGAAGAGGGGCCAATGTGACGATCTGGCTTTAAGTCGATTCGATAACAAATGACGAAAACGGACGGATTTCTCAGGTTTTTACTACATATGAACACTTTTTACATTCTTCCGTGCAACTCGGCTGCTAGCCCTCCTTTTATGCAGAATCGTAAGGTCCTACCTCATGTCCAAGGCACCAAAGCCAGCTAAGAAGTCAATATTCGATACCTAAAACTTGAATTGTACTACTCCTTACTGGCTATTACATCAACTTAGAAGCTTCATCTGTGTTCTACTATACTGCTTTTAGTGACTCCGCATACCGCAGCACGCGACATAGCTTTGCAGACGATAAGTACAACCGTTTCAGTGAGAAGAGCGGCCAATGTGACGATCTGGCTTCAAGTTGATTCGATAACAACTGACGAAAAAGGCCCGATTTCTCAGGTTTTTACTACATATGAACTCCTTTCACATTCTCCCATGCAACTCGGCCTGCTAGTCCTCCTTTCATGCAGAATCGTAAGGACATAGCTCATGTCCAAGGCACCAAAGCCAGCTAAAAAGTCAATAATCGATACCTAAAACTTGAATTGGACTACTTCTTACGGGCTATTACATCAACTTAGAAGCTTCATCTGTGTTCCACTATGGTGATTTTAGTGTCTCCGCATACCGCAGCACACGACATAGCTTTGCAGACGATAAGTACAACCGTTTCAGAGAGAAAAGGGGCCAATGTGACGATCTGGCTTTCAGTCGATTCGATAACAAATGACGAAAATGGACGGTTTTCTCAGGTTTTTACTACATATGAACACTTTTCACATACTCCCGTGCAACGCGGCTGCTAGTCCTGATTTCATGCAGAATCGTAAGGTCCTAGCTCATGTCCAAGGCACCAAAGCCAGCTAAAAAGTCAATATTCGATACCTAAAACTTGAATTGTATTACTTCTTACTGGCTATTACATCAACTTAGAAGCTTCATCTGTGTTCTACTATGGTGCTTTTAGTGTCTCCGCATACCGCAGCACGCGACATTGCTTAGAAGACGATAAGTACAACCGTTTCAGAGAGAAGAGCGGCCAATGTGACGCACTGCTTTAAGTCGATTCGATAATAAATTACGAAAACGGACGGATTTCTAAGGTTTTTACTACATATGAACACTTTTCGCATCCTCCCGTGCAACTTGGCTGCTAGTCCTCCTTTCATGCAGAATCGTAAGGTCCTAGCTCATGTCCAAGGCACCAAAGCCAGCAAAAAAGTCAATAATCGATACCTAAATCTTGAATTGTACTACTTCTTACTGGCTATTACATCAACTTAGAAGCTTCATCTGTGTTCTACTATGGTGCTTTTAGTGTCTCCGCATACCGCAGCACGCGACATAGCTTTGCAGACGATAAGTACAACCGTTTCAGAGAGAAGAGCGGCCAATGTCACGCCCTAGCTTTAAGTCGATTCGATAACAAATGACGAAAACGGACGGATTTCTCAGGTTTTTACTACATATGTACACTTTTCTCATTCTCCCGTGCAACTCGGCTGCTAGTCCTCCTTTCATGCAGAATCTTAAGGTCCTAGCTCATGTCCAAGGCACCAAAGCCAGCTAAAAAGTCAATATTCGATACCTAAAACTTGAATTGTATTACTTCTTACTGGCTATTACATCAACTTAGAGGCTTAATCTGTGTTCTACTATGGTGCTTTTAGTGTCTCCGCATACCGCAGCACGCGACGTAGCTTTGCTGACGATAAGTACAACCGTTTCAGAGAGAAGAGCGGCCAATGTGACTCACTGCTTTAAGTCGATTCGATAATAAATTACGAAAACGGACGGATTTCTCAGGTTTTTACTACATATGAAAACTTTTCGCATTCTCCCGTGCAACTCGGCTGCTAGTCCTCCTTTCATGCAGAATTTTGAGGTCCTAGCTCAAGTCCAAGGCACCAAAGCCAGCTAAAAATTCAATATTCGATACCTAAAACTTGAATTGTACTACTCCTTACTGGCTATTACATCAACTTAGAAGCTTCATCTGTGTTCTACTATGGTGCTTTTAGTGTCTCCACATACCGCAGCACGCGACATAGCTTTGCAGACGATAAGTACAACCGTTTCAGAGACAAGAGCGGGCAATGTGACGATCTGGCTTTAAGTTGATTCGATAACAACTGACGAAAAACGACCGATTTCTCAGGTTTTTACTACATATGAACACCTTTCACATTCTCCCATGCAACTCGGCTGCTAGTCCTTCTTTCATGCAGAATCTTAAGGACATAGCTCATGTCCAAAGCACGAAAGCCAGCTAAAAAGTCAATAATCGATACCTAAAACTTGAATTGTACTACTTCTTACTGGCTATTACATCAACTTAGAAGCTTCATCTGTGTTCCACTATGGTGATTTTAGTGTCTCCGCATACCGCAGCACACGACATAGCTTTGCAGATGATAAGTACAACCGTTTCAGAGAGAAGAATGGCCAATGTGACGATCTGGCTTTCAGTCGATTCGATAACAAATGACGAAAATGGACGGATTTCTCAGGTTTTTACTACATATGAACACGTTTCACATACTCCCGTGCAACGCGGCTGCTAGTCCTGATTTCATGCAGAATCGTAAGGTCCTATCTCATATCCAAGGCACCAAAGCCAGCTAAAAATTCAATATTCGATACCTAAAACTTGAATTGTACCACTCCTTACTGGCTATTACATCAACTTAGAAGCTTCATCTGTGTTCTACTATGGTGCTTTTAGTGTCTCCGCATTCCGCAGCACGAGACATAGCTTTGCAGACGATAAGTACAACCGTTTCAGAGAGAAGAGCGGCCAATGTGACGCTCTGCTTTAAGTCGATTCGATAATAAATTACGAAAACGGACGGATTTCTCAGGTTTTCACTACATATGAACACTTTTCGCATCCTCCCGTGCAACTCGGCTGCTAGTCCTCCTTTCATGCAGAATCTTAAGGTCCTAGCTCATGTCCAAGGCACCAAAGCCAGCTAAAAAGTCAATATTCGATACCTAAAACTTGAATTGTACTACTCCTTACTGGCTATTACATCAACTTAGAAGCTTCATCTGTGTTCTACTATGGTACTTTTAGTGTCTCCGCATACCGCAGCACGCGACATAGCTTTGCAGACGATAAGTACAACCGTTTCAGAGAGAAGAGGGGCCAATGTGACGAACTGGCTTTAAGTCGCTCCGATAACAAATGGCGAAAATGGACGGATTTCTCAGGTTTTTACTACATATGAACACTTTTCACATACTCCCGTGCAACGCGGCTGCTAGTCCTGATTTCATGCAGAATCGTAAGGTCCCTTCTCATATCCAAGGCACCAAAGCCAGCTAAAAATTCAATATTCGATACCTAAAACTTGAATTGTACCACTCCTTACTGGCTATTACATCAACTTAGAAGCTTCATCTGTGTTCTACTATGGTGCTTTTAGTGTCTCCGCATTCCGCAGCACGCGACATAGCTTTGCAGACGATAAGTACAACCGTTTCAGAGAGAAGAGCGGCCAATGTGACGCTCTGCTTTAAGTCGATTCGATAATAAATTACGAAAACGGACGGATTTCTCAGGTTTTCACTACATATGAACACTTTTCGCATCCTCCCGTGCAACTCGGCTGCTAGTCCTCCTTTCATGCAGAATCTTAAGGTCCTAGCTCATGTCCAAGGCACCAAAGCCAGCTAAAAAGTCAATATTCGATACCTAAAACTTGAATTGTACTACTCCTTACTGGCTATTACATCAACTTAGAAGCTTCATCTGTGTTCTACTATGGTACTTTTAGTGTCTCCGCATACCGCAGCACGCGACATAGCTTTGCAGACGATAAGTACAACCGTTTCAGAGAGAAGAGGGGCCAATGTGACGAACTGGCTTTAAGTCGCTCCGATAACAAATGGCGAAAATGGACGGATTTCTCAGGTTTTTACTACATATGAACACTTTTCACATACTCCCGTGCAACGCGGCTGCTAGTCCTCCTTTCATGCAGAATCGTAAGGTCCTAGCTCATGTCCAAGGCACCAAAGCCAGCAAAAAAGTCAATAATCGATACCTAAACCTTGAATTTTACTACTTCTTACTGGTTATTACATCAACTTTGAAGCTTCATCTGTGTTCTACTATGGTGCTTTTAGTGTCTCCGCATACCGCAGCACGCGACATAGCTTTGCAGACGATAAGTACAACCGTTTCAGAGAGAAGAGCGGCCAATGTGACGATCTGGCTTTAAGTCGATTCGATAACAAATGACGAAAACGGACGGATTTCTCAGGTTTTTACTACATATGAACACTTTCCACATTCTCCCATGCAACTCGGCTGCTAGTCCTCCTTTCATGCAGAATCATAAGGTCCTAGCTCATGTCCAAGGCACAAAAGCCAGCTAAAAAGTCAATAATCGATACCTAAAACTTGAATTGTACTACTTCTTACTGGCTTTACATCAACTTAGAAGCTTAATCTATGGTGCTTTTAGTGTCTCCGCATACCGCAGCACGCGACATAGCTTTGCAGACGATAAGTACAACCGTTTCAGAGAGAAGAGCGGCCAATGTGACGATCTGCTTTAAGTCGATTCGATAACAAATGACGAAAACGGACGGATTTCTCATTTTTTTACTACATATGAACACTATTCACATTCTCCCATGCATCTCGGCTGCTAGTCCTCCTTTCATGCAGAATCATAAGGTCCTAGCTCATGTCCAAGGCATAAAAGCCAGCTAAAAAGTCAATAATCGATCCCTAAAACTTGAATTGTACTACATCTCACTGGCAATCACATCAACTTAGAAGCTTCATCTGTGTTCTACTATGGTGCTTTTAGTGTCTCCGCATACTGCAGCACGCGACATAGCTTTGCAGACGATAAGTACAACCGTTTCAGAGAGAAGAGCGGCCAATGTGACGCACTGCTTTAAGTCGATTCGATAATATATTCTATATTCCGAAAACGGACGGATTTCTCAGGTTTTTACTACATATGAACACTTTTCGCATCCTCCCGTGCCACTCGGCTGCTAGTCCTCCTTTCATGCAGAATCGTAAGGTCCTAGCTCATGTCCAAGGCACCAAAGCCAGCTAAAAAGTCAATAATCGATACCTAAATCTTGAATTGTACTACTTCTTACTGGCTATTACATCAACTTAGAAGCTTCATCTGTGTTCTACTATGGTGCTTTTAGTGTCTCCGCATACCGCAGCACGCGACATAGCTTTGCAGACGATAAGTACAACCGTTTCAGAGAGAAGAGCGGCCAATGTCACGACCTAGCTTTAAGTCGATTCGATAACAAATGACGAAAACGGACGGATTTCTCAGGTTTTTACTACATATGTACACTTTTCTCATTCTCCCGTGCAACTCGGCTGCTAGTCCTCCTTTCATGCAGAATCTTAAGGTCCTAGCTCATGTCCAAGGCACCAAAGCCAGCTAAAAAGTCAATATTCGATACCTAAAACTTGAATTGTATTACTTCTTACTGGCTATTACATCAACTTAGAGGCTTAATCTGTGTTCTACTATGGTGCTTTTAGTGTCTCCGCATACCGCAGCACGCGACGTAGCTTTGCTGACGATAAGTACAACCGTTTCAGAGAGAAGAGCGGCCAATGTGACTCACTGCTTTAAGTCGATTCGATAATAAATTACGAAAACGGACTGATTTCTCAGGTTTTTACTACATATGAAAACTTTTCGCATTCTCCCGTGCAACTCGGCTGCTAGTCCTCCTTTCATGCAGAATTTTGAGGTCCTAGCTCAAGTCCAAGGCACCAAAGCCAGCTAAAAATTCAATATTCGATACCTAAAACTTGAATTGTACTACTCCTTACTGGCTATTACATCAACTTAGAAGCTTCATCTGTGTTCTACTATGGTGCTTTTAGTGTCTCCACATACCGCAGCACGCGACATAGCTTTGCAGACGATAAGTACAACCGTTTCAGAGAGAAGAGCGGCCAATGTGACGATCTGGCTTTAAGTCGATTCGATAACAAAAGAATAAAAGGGGACGGATTTTTCAGGTTTTTACTACATATGAACACTTTTCACATTCTCCCGTGCAACGCGGCTGCTAGTGCTCCTTTCATGCACAATCTTAAGGTCCTACCTCATGTCCAAGGCACCAAAGCCAGCCAAAAAGTCAATAATCGATACCTAAAACTTGAATTGTACTACTTCTCACTGGCTATCACATCAACTTAGGAGCTTCATCTGTGTTCTACTATGGTGCTTTTAGTGACTCCGCATACCGCAGCACGCGACATACCTTTGCAGACGATAAGTACAACCGTTTCAGAGAGAAGAGCGGCCAATGTGACGCACTGCTTTAAGTCGATTCGATAATAAATTACGAAAACGGACGGATTTCTCAGGTTTTTACTACATATGTACACTTTTCTCATTCTCCCGTGCAACTCGGCTGCTAGTCCTCCTTTCATGCAGAATCTTAAGGTCCTAGCTCATGTCCAAGGCACCAAAGCCAGCTAAAAAGTCAATATTCGATACCTAAAACTTGAATTGTATTACTTCTTACTGGCTATTACATCAACTTAGAGGCTTAATCTGTGTTCTACTATGGTGCTTTTAGTGTCTCCGCATACCGCAGCACGCGACGTAGCTTTGCTGACGATAAGTACAACCGTTTCAGAGAGAAGAGCGGCCAATGTGACACACTGCTTTAAGTCGATTCGATAATAAATTACGAAAACGGACGGATTTCTCAGGTTTTTACTACATAGGAACACTTTTCACATCCTCCCGTGCAACAGGGCTGATCGTCCTCCTTTCATGCAGAATCTTAAGGTCCTAGCTCACGTCCAAGGCACCTAAACCAGCTAAAAAGTCAATATTCGATACCTAAAACTTGAATTTTACTACTCCTTACTGGCTACTACATCAACTTAGAAGCTTCATCTGTTTTGTACTATGGTGCTTTTAGTGTCTCCGCATACCGCAGCACGCGACATAGCTTTGCAGACGATAAGTACAACCGTTTCAGAGAGAAGAGCGGGCAATGTGACGATCTGGCTTCAAGTTGTTTCGATAACAAATGACGATAACGGACGGATTTCTCAGGTTTTTACTACATATGAACACTTTCCACATTCTCCCATGCAACTCGGCTGCTAGTCCTCGCTTCATGCAGAATCTTAAGGACATAGCTCATGTCCAAGGCACCAAAGCCAGCTAAAAAGTCAATAATCGATACCTAAAACTTGAATTGTACTACTCCTTATTGGCTATTACATCAACTTAGAAGCTTTATCTGTGTTCTACTATGGTGCTTTTAGTGTCTCCGCATACCGCAGGACACGACATAGCTTTGCAGACGATAAGTACAACCGTTTCAGAGAAATGAGCGGCCAATGTGACGATCTGGCTTTAAGGCGATTCGATAATATATTACGAAAACGGACGGATTTCTCAGGTTTTTACTGCATATGAACACTTTTCGCATCCTCGCGTGCAACTCGGCTGCTAGTCCTCCTTTCATGCAGAATCATAAGGTCGTAGCTCATGTCCAAGGCAGAAAAGAAAGCTAAAAAGTCAATAATCGATACCTAAAACTTGAATTGTTCTACTTCTTACTGGCTATTACATCAACTTAGAAGCTTCATCTGTGTTCCACTATGGTGATTTTAGTTTCTCCGCATACCGCAGCACACGACATAGCTTTGCAGACGATAAGTACAACCGTTTCAGAGACAAGAGCGGGCAATGTGACGATCTGGCTTCAAGTTGATTCAATAATAACTGACGAAAAAGGACCGATTTCTCAGGTTTTTACTACATATGAACACCTTTCACATTCTCCCATGCAACTCGGCTGCTAGTCCTCCTTTCATGCAGAATCTTAAGGACATAGCTCTTGTCCAAGGCACCAAAGCCAGCTAAAAAGTCAATAATCGATACCTAAAACTTGAATTGTACTACTTCTTACTGGCTATTACATCAACTTAGAAGCTTCATCTGTGTTCCACTATGGTGATTTTAGTGTCTCCGCATACCGCAGCACACGACATAGCTTTGCAGACGATAAGTACAACCGTTTCAGAGAGAAGAGGGACCAATGTGACGATCTGGCTTTTAGTCGATTCGATAACAAATGACGAAAATGGACGGTTTTCTCAGGTTTTTACTACATATGAACTCTTTTCACATTCTCCCATGCAACTCGGCTGCTAGTCCTCCTCCCATGCGGAATCATAAGGTCCTAGCTCATGTCCAAGGCACAAAAGCCAGCTAAAAAGTCAATAATCGATACCTAAAACTTGAATTGTACTACTTCTTACTGGCTATTACAACTTAGAAGCTTAATCTGTGTTCTACTATGGTGCTTTTAGTGTCTCCGCATACCACAGCACGCGACATAGCTTTGCAGACGATAAGTACAACCGTTTCAGAGAGAAGAGCGGCCAATGTGACTCACTGCTTTAAGTCGATTCGATAATAAATTACGAAAACGGACGGATTTCTCAGGTTTTTACTACATATGAAAACTTTTCGCATTCTCCCGTGCAACTCGGCTGCTAGTCCTCCTTTCATGCAGAATCTTAAGGTCCTAGCTCATGTCCAAGGCACCAAAGCCAGCTAAAAATTCAATATTCGATACCTAAAACTTGAATTGTACTACTCCTTACTGGCTATTACATCAACTTAGAAGCTTCATCTGTGTTCTACTATGGTGCTTTTAGTGTCTCCGCATACTGCAGCACGCGACATAGCTTTGCAGACGATAAGTACAACCGTTTCAGAGAGAAGAGGGCCCAGTGTGACGATCTGGCTTTAAGTCGATTCGATAACAAATGAATGAAAGGGGACGGATTTCTCAGGTTTTTACTACAATTGAAGACTTTTCACATACTCCCGTGCAACGCGGCTGCTAGTCCTCCTTTCATGCACAATCTTAAGGTCCTACCTCATGTCAATGGCACCAAAGCCAGCTAAAAAGGCAATAATCGATACCTAAAACTTGAATTGTACTACTTCTCACTGGCTATCACATCAACTTAGAAGCTTCATCTGTGTTCTACTATGGTGCTTTTAGTGTCTCCGCATACCGCAGCACGCGACATTGCTTAGAAGACGATAAGTACAACCGTTTCAGAGAGAAGAGCGGCCAATGTGACGCACTGCTTTAAGTCGATTCGATAATAAATTACGAAAACGGACGGATTTCTAAGGTTTTTACTACATATGAACACTTTTCGCATCCTCCCGTGCAACTTGGCTGCTAGTCCTCCTTTCATGCAGAATCGTAAGGTCCTAGCTCATGTCCAAGGCACCAAAGCCAGCAAAAAAGTCAATAATCGATACCTAAATCTTGAATTGTACTACTTCTTACTGGCTATTACATCAACTTAGAAGCTTCATCTGTGTTCTACTATGGTGCTTTTAGTGTCTCCGCATACCGCAGCACGCGACATAGCTTTGCAGACGATAAGTACAACCGTTTCAGAGAGAAGAGCGGCCAATGTCACGCCCTAGCTTTAAGTCGATTCGATAACAAATGACGAAAACGGACGGATTTCTCAGGTTTTTACTACATATGTACACTTTTCTCATTCTCCCGTGCAACTCGGCTGCTAGTCCTCCTTTCATGCAGAATCTTAAGGTCCTAGCTCATGTCCAAGGCACCAAAGCCAGCTAAAAAGTCAATATTCGATACCTAAAACTTGAATTGTATTACTTCTTACTGGCTATTACATCAACTTAGAGGCTTAATCTGTGTTCTACTATGGTGCTTTTAGTGTCTCCGCATACCGCAGCACGCGACGTAGCTTTGCTGACGATAAGTACAACCGTTTCAGAGAGAAGAGCGGCCAATGTGACTCACTGCTTTAAGTCGATTCGATAATAAATTACGAAAACGGACGGATTTCTCAGGTTTTTACTACATATGAAAACTTTTCGCATTCTCCCGTGCAACTCGGCTGCTAGTCCTCCTTTCATGCAGAATTTTGAGGTCCTAGCTCAAGTCCAAGGCACCAAAGCCAGCTAAAAAGTCAATATTCGATACCTAAAACTTGAATTGTACTACTCCTTACTGGCTATTACATCAACTTAGATCCTTCATCTGTGTTCTACTATGGTGCTTTTAGTGTCTCCGCATACCGCAGCACGCGACATAGCTTTGCAGACGATAAGTACAACCGTTTCAGAGACAAGAGCGGGCAATGTGACGATCTGGCTTTAAGTTGATTCGATAACAACTGACGAAAAACGACCGATTTCTCAGGTTTTTACTACATATGAACACTTTTCACATTCTCCCGTGCAACGCGGCTGCTAGTGCTCCTTTCATGCACAATCTTAAGGTCCTACCTCATGTCCAAGGCACCAAAGCCAGCTAAAAAGTCAATATTCGATACCTAAAACTTGAATTGTACTACTCCTTACTGGCTATTACATCAACTTAGATCCTTCATCTGTGTTCTACTATGGTGCTTTTAGTGTCTCCGCATACCGCAGCACGCGACATAGCTTTGCAGACGATAAGTACAACCGTTTCAGAGACAAGAGCGGGCAATGTGACGATCTGGCTTTAAGTTGATTCGATAACAACTGACGAAAAACGACCGATTTCTCAGGTTTTTACTACATATGAACACCTTTCACATTCTCCCATGCAACTCGGCTGCTAGTCCTTCTTTCATGCAGAATCTTAAGGACATAGCTCATGTCCAAAGCACGAAAGCCAGCTAAAAAGTCAATAATCGATACCTAAAACTTGAATTGTACTACTTCTTACTGGCTATTACATCAACTTAGAAGCTTCATCTGTGTTCCACTATGGTGATTTTAGTGTCTCCGCATACCGCAGCACACGACATAGCTTTGCAGATGATAAGTACAACCGTTTCAGAGAGAAGAATGGCCAATGTGACGATCTGGCTTTCAGTCGATTCGATAACAAATGACGAAAATGGACGGATTTCTCAGGTTTTTACTACATATGAACACGTTTCACATACTCCCGTGCAACGCGGCTGCTAGTCCTGATTTCATGCAGAATCGTAAGGTCCTATCTCATATCCAAGGCACCAAAGCCAGCTAAAAATTCAATATTCGATACCTAAAACTTGAATTGTACCACTCCTTACTGGCTATTACATCAACTTAGAAGCTTCATCTGTGTTCTACTATGGTGCTTTTAGTGTCTCCGCATTCCGCAGCACGCGACATAGCTTTGCAGACGATAAGTACAACCGTTTCAGAGAGAAGAGCGGCCAATGTGACGCTCTGCTTTAAGTCGATTCGATAATAAATTACGAAAACGGACGGATTTCTCAGGTTTTCACTACATATGAACACTTTTCGCATCCTCCCGTGCAACTCGGCTGCTAGTCCTCCTTTCATGCAGAATCTTAAGGTCCTAGCTCATGTCCAAGGCACCAAAGCCAGCTAAAAAGTCAATATTCGATACCTAAAACTTGAATTGTACTACTCCTTACTGGCTATTACATCAACTTAGAAGCTTCATCTGTGTTCTACTATGGTACTTTTAGTGTCTCCGCATACCGCAGCACGCGACATAGCTTTGCAGACGATAAGTACAACCGTTTCAGAGAGAAGAGGGGCCAATGTGACGAACTGGCTTTAAGTCGCTCCGATAACAAATGGCGAAAATGGACGGATTTCTCAGGTTTTTACTACATATGAACACTTTTCACATACTCCCGTGCAACGCGGCTGCTAGTCCTGATTTCATGCAGAATCGTAAGGTCCCTTCTCATATCCAAGGCACCAAAGCCAGCTAAAAATTCAATATTCGATACCTAAAACTTGAATTGTACCACTCCTTACTGGCTATTACATCAACTTAGAAGCTTCATCTGTGTTCTACTATGGTGCTTTTAGTGTCTCCGCATTCCGCAGCACGCGACATAGCTTTGCAGACGATAAGTACAACCGTTTCAGAGAGAAGAGCGGCCAATGTGACGCTCTGCTTTAAGTCGATTCGATAATAAATTACGAAAACGGACGGATTTCTCAGGTTTTCACTACATATGAACACTTTTCGCATCCTCCCGTGCAACTCGGCTGCTAGTCCTCCTTTCATGCAGAATCTTAAGGTCCTAGCTCATGTCCAAGGCACCAAAGCCAGCTAAAAAGTCAATATTCGATACCTAAAACTTGAATTGTACTACTCCTTACTGGCTATTACATCAACTTAGAAGCTTCATCTGTGTTCTACTATGGTACTTTTAGTGTCTCCGCATACCGCAGCACGCGACATAGCTTTGCAGACGATAAGTACAACCGTTTCAGAGAGAAGAGGGGCCAATGTGACGAACTGGCTTTAAGTCGCTCCGATAACAAATGATGAAAATGGACGGATTTCTCAGGTTTTTACTACATATGAACACTTTTCACATACTCCCGTGCAACGCGGCTGCTAGTCCTCCTTTCATGCAGAATCGTAAGGTCCTAGCTCATGTCCAAGGCACCAAAGCCAGCAAAAAAGTCAATAATCGATACCTAAACCTTGAATTTTACTACTTCTTACTGGTTATTACATCAACTTTGAAGCTTCATCTGTGTTCTACTATGGTGCTTTTAGTGTCTCCGCATACCGCAGCACGCGACATAGCTTTGCAGACGATAAGTACAACCGTTTCAGAGAGAAGAGCGGCCAATGTGACGATCTGCTTTAAGTCGATTCGATAACAAATGACGAAAACGGACGGATTTCTCATTTTTTTACTACATATGAACACTATTCACATTCTCCCATGCATCTCGGCTGCTAGTCCTCCTTTCATGCAGAATCATAAGGTCCTAGCTCATGTCCAAGGCATAAAAGCCAGCTAAAAAGTCAATAATCGATCCCTAAAACTTGAATTGTACTACATCTCACTGGCAATCACATCAACTTAGAAGCTTCATCTGTGTTCTACTATGGTGCTTTTAGTGTCTCCGCATACTGCAGCACGCGACATAGCTTTGCAGACGATAAGTACAACCGTTTCAGAGAGAAGAGCGGCCAATGTGACGCACTGCTTTAAGTCGATTCGATAATATATTCTATATTCCGAAAACGGACGGATTTCTCAGGTTTTTACTACATATGAACACTTTTCGCATCCTCCCGTGCCACTCGGCTGCTAGTCCTCCTTTCATGCAGAATCGTAAGGTCCTAGCTCATGTCCAAGGCACCAAAGCCAGCTAAAAAGTCAATAATCGATACCTAAATCTTGAATTGTACTACTTCTTACTGGCTATTACATCAACTTAGAAGCTTCATCTGTGTTCTACTATGGTGCTTTTAGTGTCTCCGCATACCGCAGCACGCGACATAGCTTTGCAGACGATAAGTACAACCGTTTCAGAGAGAAGAGCGGCCAATGTCACGACCTAGCTTTAAGTCGATTCGATAACAAATGACGAAAACGGACGGATTTCTCAGGTTTTTACTACATATGTACACTTTTCTCATTCTCCCGTGCAACTCGGCTGCTAGTCCTCCTTTCATGCAGAATCTTAAGGTCCTAGCTCATGTCCAAGGCACCAAAGCCAGCTAAAAAGTCAATATTCGATACCTAAAACTTGAATTGTATTACTTCTTACTGGCTATTACATCAACTTAGAGGCTTAATCTGTGTTCTACTATGGTGCTTTTAGTGTCTCCGCATACCGCAGCACGCGACGTAGCTTTGCTGACGATAAGTACAACCGTTTCAGAGAGAAGAGCGGCCAATGTGACTCACTGCTTTAAGTCGATTCGATAATAAATTACGAAAACGGACTGATTTCTCAGGTTTTTACTACATATGAAAACTTTTCGCATTCTCCCGTGCAACTCGGCTGCTAGTCCTCCTTTCATGCAGAATTTTGAGGTCCTAGCTCAAGTCCAAGGCACCAAAGCCAGCTAAAAATTCAATATTCGATACCTAAAACTTGAATTGTACTACTCCTTACTGGCTATTACATCAACTTAGAAGCTTCATCTGTGTTCTACTATGGTGCTTTTAGTGTCTCCACATACCGCAGCACGCGACATAGCTTTGCAGACGATAAGTACAACCGTTTCAGAGAGAAGAGCGGCCAATGTGACGATCTGGCTTTAAGTCGATTCGATAACAAAAGAATAAAAGGGGACGGATTTTTCAGGTTTTTACTACATATGAACACTTTTCACATTCTCCCGTGCAACGCGGCTGCTAGTGCTCCTTTCATGCACAATCTTAAGGTCCTACCTCATGTCCAAGGCACCAAAGCCAGCTAAAAAGTCAATAATCGATACCTAAAACTTGAATTGTACTACTTCTCACTGGCTATCACATCAACTTAGGAGCTTCATCTGTGTTCTACTATGGTGCTTTTAGTGACTCCGCATACCGCAGCACGCGACATACCTTTGCAGACGATAAGTACTACCGTTTCAGAGAGAATAGCGGGCAATGTGACGATCTGGCTTTAAGTCGATTCGATAACAAATTACGAAAACGGACGGATTTCTCAGGTTTTTACTACATATGAAAAGTTTTCGCATTCTCCCGTGCAACTCGGCTGCTAGTCCTCCTTTCATGCAGAATCTTAAGGTCCTAGCTCATGTCCAAGGCATCAAAGCCAGCTAAAAAGTCAATAATCGATACCTAAAACTTGAATTGTACTACTTCTCATTGGCTATCACATCAACTTAGAAGCTTCATCTGTGTTCTACTATGGTGCTTTTAGTGTCTGCGCATAGTGCAGCACGCGACATAGCTTTGCAGACGATAAGTACAACCGATTCAGAGAGAAGAGCGGCCAACGTGACGCACTGCTTTAAGTCGATTCGATAATATATTCCGAAAACGGACGGATTTCTCAGGTTTTTACTACATATGAACACTTTTCGCATCCTCCCGTGCCACTCGGCTGCTAGTCCTCCTTTCATGCACAATCTTAAGGTCCTACCTCATGTCCAACGCACCAAAGCCAGCTAAAAAGTCAATATTCGATACCTAATACTTGAATTGTACTACTTCTTACTGGCTATTACATCAACTTAGAAGCTTCATCTGTGTTCTACTATGGTGCTTTTAGTGTCTGCGCATAATGCAGCACGCGACATAGCTTTGCAGACGATAAGTACAACCGTTTCAGAGAGAAGAGCGGCCAATGTGACGCACTGCTTTAAGTCGATTCGATAATATATTCTATATTCCGAAAACGGACGGATTTCTCAGGTTTTTACTACATATGAACACTTTTCGCATCCTCCCGTGCCACTCGGCTGCTAGTCCTCCTTTCATGCAGAATCCTAAGGTCCTACCTCATGTCCAAGGCACCAAAGCCAGCTAAAAAGTCAATATTCGATACCTAAAACTTGAATTGTACTACTCCTTACTGGCTATTACATCAACTTAGATCCTTCATCTGTGTTCTACTATGGTGCTTTTAGTGTCTCCGCATACCGCAGCACGCGACATAGCTTTGCAGACGATAAGTACAACCGTTTCAGAGAAAACAGCGGCCAATGTGACGATCTGGCTTTAAGTCGATTCGATAACAAATGACGAAAACGGACGGATTTCTCAGGTTTTTACTACATATGAACACTTTTCACATTCTCCCATGCAACTCGGCTGCTAGTCCCCCTTTCATGAAGAATCATAAGGTCGTAGCTCATGTCCAAGGCAGAAAAGAAAGCTAAAAAGTCAATAATCGATACCTAAAACTTGAATTGTTCTACTTCTTACTGGCTATTACATCAACTTAGAAGCTAAATCTGTGTTCTACTATGGTGCTTTTAGTGTCTCCGCATACCGCAGCACGCGACATGGCTTTGCAGACGATAAGTACAACCGTTTCAGAGAGAAGAGCGGCCAATGTGACGCACTGCTTTAAGTCGATTCGATAAAAAATTACGAAAACGGACGGATTTCTCAGGTTTTTACTACATATGAGCACTTTTCGCATCCTCCCGTGCAACTCGGCTGCTAGTCCTCCTTTCATGCAGAATCTTAAGGTCCTAGCCCATGTCCAAGGCACCAAAGCCAGCTAAAAAGTCAATAATCGATACCTAAAACTTGAATTGTACTACTTCTCACTGGCTATCACATCAACTTAGAAGCTTCATCTGTGTTCTACTATGGTGCTTTTAGTGTCTGCGCATAATGCAGCACGCGACATAGCTTTGCAGACGATAAGTACAACCGATTCAGAGAGAAGAGCGGCCAACGTGACGCACTGCTTTAAGTCGATTCGATAATATATTCCGAAAACGGACGGATTTCTCAGGTTTTTACTACATATGAACACTTTTCGCATCCTCCCGTGCCACTCGGCTGCTAGTCCTCCTTTCATGCACAATCTTAAGGTCCTACCTCATGTCCAACTCACCAAAGCCAGCTAAAAAGTCAATATTCGATACCTAATACTTGAATTGTACTACTTCTTACTGGCTATTACATCAACTTAGAAGCTTCATCTGTGTTCTACTATGGTGCTTTTAGTGACTCCGCATACCGTAGCACGCGACATAGCTTTGCAGACGATAAGTACAACCGTTTCAGAGACAAGAGCGGGCAATGTGACGATCTGGCTTCAAGTTGATTCGATAACAACTGACGAAAAACGACCGATTTCTCAGGTTTTTACTACATATGAACACCTTTCACATTCTCCCATGCAACTCGTCTGCTAGTCCTTCTTTCATGCAGAATCTTAAGGACATAGCTCATGTCCAAAGCACGAAAGCCAGCTAAAAAGTCAATAATCGATACCTAAAACTTGAATTGTACTACTTCTTACTGGCTATTACATCAACTTAGAAGCTTCATCTGTGTTCCACTATGGTGATTTTAGTGTCTCCGCATTCCGCAGCACGCGACATAGCTTTGCAGACGATAAGTACAACCGTTTCAGAGAGAAGAGCGGCCAATGTGACGCTCTGCTTTAAGTCGATTCGATAATAAATTACGAAAACGGACGGATTTCTCAGGTTTTCACTACATATGAACACTTTTCGCATCCTCCCGTGCAACTCGGCTGCTAGTCCTCCTTTCATGCAGAATCTTAAGGTCCTAGCTCATGTCCAAGGCACCAAAGCCAGCTAAAAAGTCAATATTCGATACCTAAAACTTGAATTGTACTACTCCTTACTGGCTATTACATCAACTTAGAAGCTTCATCTGTGTTCTACTATGGTACTTTTAGTGTCTCCGCATACCGCAGCACGCGACATAGCTTTGCAGACGATAAGTACAACCGTTTCAGAGAGAAGAGGGGCCAATGTGACGAACTGGCTTTAAGTCGCTCCGATAACAAATGGCGAAAATGGACGGATTTCTCAGGTTTTTACTACATATGAACACTTTTCACATACTCCCGTGCAACGCGGCTGCTAGTCCTCCTTTCATGCAGAATCGTAAGGTCCTAGCTCATGTCCAAGGCACCAAAGCCAGCAAAAAAGTCAATAATCGATACCTAAACCTTGAATTTTACTACTTCTTACTGGTTATTACATCAACTTTGAAGCTTCATCTGTGTTCTACTATGGTGCTTTTAGTGTCTCCGCATACCGCAGCACGCGACATAGCTTTGCAGACGATAAGTACAACCGTTTCAGAGAGAAGAGCGGCCAATGTGACGATCTGGCTTTAAGTCGATTCGATAACAAATGACGAAAACAGACGGATTTCTCAGGTTTTTACTACATATGAACACTTTCCACATTCTCCCATGCAACTCGGCTGCTAGTCCTCCTTTCATGCAGAATCATAAGGTCCTAGCTCATGTCCAAGGCACAAAAGCCAGCTAAAAAGTCAATAATCGATACCTAAAACTTGAATTGTACTACTTCTTACTGGCTTTACATCAACTTAGAAGCTTAATCTATGGTGCTTTTAGTGTCTCCGCATACCGCAGCACGCGACATAGCTTTGCAGACGATAAGTACAACCGTTTCAGAGAGAAGAGCGGCCAATGTGACGATCTGCTTTAAGTCGATTCGATAACAAATGACGAAAACGGACGGATTTCTCATTTTTTTACTACATATGAACACTATTCACATTCTCCCATGCATCTCGGCTGCTAGTCCTCCTTTCATGCAGAATCATAAGGTCCTAGCTCATGTCCAAGGCATAAAAGCCAGCTAAAAAGTCAATAATCGATCCCTAAAACTTGAATTGTACTACATCTCACTGGCAATCACATCAACTTAGAAGCTTCATCTGTGTTCTACTATGGTGCTTTTAGTGTCTCCGCATACTGCAGCACGCGACATAGCTTTGCAGACGATAAGTACAACCGTTTCAGAGAGAAGAGCGGCCAATGTGACGCACTGCTTTAAGTCGATTCGATAATATATTCTATATTCCGAAAACGGACGGATTTCTCAGGTTTTTACTACATATGAACACTTTTCGCATCCTCCCGTGCCACTCGGCTGCTAGTCCTCCTTTCATGCAGAATCCTAAGGTCCTACCTCATGTCCAAGGCACCAAAGCCAGCTAAAAAGTCAATATTCGATACCTAAAACTTGAATTGTACTACTCCTTACTGGCTATTACATCAACTTAGATCCTTCATCTGTGTTCTACTATGGTGCTTTTAGTGTCTCCGCATACCGCAGCACGCGACATAGCTTTGCAGACGATAAGTACAACCGTTTCAGAGAAAACAGCGGCCAATGTGACGATCTGGCTTTAAGTCGATTCGATAACAAATGACGAAAACGGACGGATTTCTCAGGTTTTTACTACATATGAACACTTTTCACATTCTCCCATGCAACTCGGCTGCTAGTCCCCCTTTCATGCAGAATCATAAGGTCGTAGCTCATGTCCAAGGCAGAAAAGAAAGCTAAAAAGTCAATAATCGATACCTAAAACTTGAATTGTTCTACTTCTTACTGGCTATTACATCAACTTAGAAGCTAAATCTGTGTTCTACTATGGTGCTTTTAGTGTCTCCGCATACCGCAGCACGCGACATGGCTTTGCAGACGATAAGTACAACCGTTTCAGAGAGAAGAGCGGCCAATGTGACGCACTGCTTTAAGTCGATTCGATAAAAAATTACGAAAACGGACGGATTTCTCAGGTTTTTACTACATATGAGCACTTTTCGCATCCTCCCGTGCAACTCGGCTGCTAGTCCTCCTTTCATGCAGAATCTTAAGGTCCTAGCCCATGTCCAAGGCACCAAAGCCAGCTAAAAAGTCAATAATCGATACCTAAAACTTGAATTGTACTACTTCTCACTGGCTATCACATCAACTTAGAAGCTTCATCTGTGTTCTACTATGGTGCTTTTAGTGTCTGCGCATAATGCAGCACGCGACATAGCTTTGCAGACGATAAGTACAACCGATTCAGAGAGAAGAGCGGCCAACGTGACGCACTGCTTTAAGTCGATTCGATAATATATTCCGAAAACGGACGGATTTCTCAGGTTTTTACTACATATGAACACTTTTCGCATCCTCCCGTGCCACTCGGCTGCTAGTCCTCCTTTCATGCACAATCTTAAGGTCCTAACTCATGTCCAACTCACCAAAGCCAGCTAAAAAGTCAATATTCGATACCTAATACTTGAATTGTACTACTTCTTACTGGCTATTACATCAACTTAGAAGCTTCATCTGTGTTCTACTATGGTGCTTTTAGTGACTCCGCATACCGTAGCACGCGACATAGCTTTGCAGACGATAAGTACAACCGTTTCAGAGACAAGAGCGGGCAATGTGACGATCTGGCTTCAAGTTGATTCGATAACAACTGACGAAAAAGGACCGATTTCTCAGGTTTTTACTACATATGAACACCTTTCACATTCTCCCATGCAACTCGGCTGCTAGTCCTTCTTTCATGCAGAATCTTAAGGACATAGCTCATGTCCAAGGCACGAAAGCCAGCTAAAAAGTCAATAATCGTTACCTAAAACTTGAATTGTACTACTTCTTACTGGCTATTACATCAACTTAGAAGCTTCATCTGTGTTCCACTATGGTGATTTTAGTGTCTCCGCATACCGCAGCACACGACATAGCTTTGCAGATGATAAGTACAACCGTTTCAGAGAGAAGAATGGCCAATGTGACGATCTGGCTTTCAGTCGATTCGATAACAAATGACGAAAATGGACGGATTTCTCAGGTTTTTACTACATATGAACACGTTTCACATACTCCCGTGCAACGCGGCTGCTAGTCCTGATTTCATGCAGAATCGTAAGGTCCTATCTCATATCCAAGGCACCAAAGCCAGCTAAAAATTCAATATTCGATACCTAAAACTTGAATTGTACCACTCCTTACTGGCTATTACATCAACTTAGAAGCTTCATCTGTGTTCTACTATGGTGCTTTTAGTGTCTCCGCATTCCGCAGCACGCGACATAGCTTTGCAGACGATAAGTACAACCGTTTCAGAGAGAAGAGCGGCCAATGTGACGCTCTGCTTTAAGTCGATTCGATAATAAATTACGAAAACGGACGGATTTCTCAGGTTTTTACTACATATGAACACTTTTCGCATCCTCCCGTGCAACTCGGCTGCTAGTCCTCCTTTCATGCAGAATCTTAAGGTCCTAGCTCATGTCCAAGGCACCAAAGCCAGCTAAAAAGTCAATATTCGATACCTAAAACTTGAATTGTACTACTCCTTACTGGCTATTACATCAACTTAGAAGCTTCATCTGTGTTCTACTATGGTACTTTTAGTGTCTCCGCATACCGCAGCACGCGACATAGCTTTGCAGACGATAAGTACAACCGTTTCAGAGAGAAGAGGGGCCAATGTGACGAACTGGCTTTAAGTCGCTCCGATAACAAATGGCGAAAATGGACGGATTTCTCAGGTTTTTACTACATATGAACACTTTTCACATACTCCCGTGCAACGCGGCTGCTAGTCCTCCTTTCATGCAGAATCGTAAGGTCCTAGCTCATGTCCAAGGCACCAAAGCCAGCAAAAAAGTCAATAATCGATACCTAAACCTTGAATTTTACTACTTCTTACTGGTTATTACATCAACTTTGAAGCTTCATCTGTGTTCTACTATGGTGCTTTTAGTGTCTCCGCATACCGCAGCACGCGACATAGCTTTGCAGACGATAAGTACAACCGTTTCAGAGAGAAGAGCGGCCAATGTGACGATCTGGCTTTAAGTCGATTCGATAACAAATGACGAAAACGGACGGATTTCTCAGGTTTTTACTACATATGAACACTTTCCACATTCTCCCATGCAACTCGGCTGCTAGTCCTCCTTTCATGCAGAATCATAAGGTCCTAGCTCATGTCCAAGGCACAAAAGCCAGCTAAAAAGTCAATAATCGATACCTAAAACTTGAATTGTACTACTTCTTACTGGCTTTACATCAACTTAGAAGCTTAATCTATGGTGCTTTTAGTGTCTCCGCATACCGCAGCACGCGACATAGCTTTGCAGACGATAAGTACAACCGTTTCAGAGAGAAGAGCGGCCAATGTGACGATCTGCTTTAAGTCGATTCGATAACAAATGACGAAAACGGACGGATTTCTCATTTTTTTACTACATATGAACACTATTCACATTCTCCCATGCATCTCGGCTGCTAGTCCTCCTTTCATGCAGAATCATAAGGTCCTAGCTCATGTCCAAGGCATAAAAGCCAGCTAAAAAGTCAATAATCGATCCCTAAAACTTGAATTGTACTACATCTCACTGGCAATCACATCAACTTAGAAGCTTCATCTGTGTTCTACTATGGTGCTTTTAGTGTCTCCGCATACTGCAGCACGCGACATAGCTTTGCAGACGATAAGTACAACCGTTTCAGAGAGAAGAGCGGCCAATGTGACGCACTGCTTTAAGTCGATTCGATAATATATTCTATATTCCGAAAACGGACGGATTTCTCAGGTTTTTACTACATATGAACACTTTTCGCATCCTCCCGTGCCACTCGGCTGCTAGTCCTCCTTTCATGCAGAATCTTAAGGTCCTACCTCATGTCCAAGGCACCAAAGCCAGCTAAAAAGTCAATATTCGATACCTAAAACTTGAATTGTACTACTCCTTACTGGCTATTACATCAACTTAGATCCTTCATCTGTGTTCTACTATGGTGCTTTTAGTGTCTCCGCATACCGCAGCACGCGACATAGCTTTGCAGACGATAAGTACAACCGTTTCAGAGAAAAGAGCGGCCAATGTGACGATCTGGCTTTAAGTCGATTCGATAACAAATGACGAAAACGGACGGATTTCTCAGGTTTTTACTACATATGAACACCTTCCACATTCTCCAATGCAACTCGGCTGCTAGTCCTCCTTTCATGCAGAATCTTAAGGACATAGCTCATGTCCAAGGCACCAAAGCAAGCTAAAAAGTCAATAATCGATACCTAAATTGACTACATCTTACTAGCTATTACGTCAACTTAGAAGCTTCATCTGTGTTGCACTATGGTGATTTTAGTGTCTCCGCAAACCGCAGCACGCGACATAGCTTTGCAGACGATAAGTACAACCGTTTCAGAGAGAAGAGAGGCCAATGTGACGATCTGGCTTTAAGTCGATTCGATAACAAATGACGAAAATATACGGATTTCTCAGGTTTTTACTACATATGAACACTTGTCACATAGTCCCGTACAACGCGGCTGCTAGTCCTCCTTTCATGCAGAATCTTAAGGTCCTAGCTCATGTCCAAGGCGCCAAAGCCAGCTAAAAAGTCAATATTCGATACCTAAAACTTGAATTGTACTACTCCTTACTGGCTATTACATCAACTTAGTAGCTTCATCTGTGTTCTACTAAGGTGCTTTTAGTGTCTCCGCATACCGCAGCACGCGACATAGCTTTGCAGACGATAAGTACAACCGTTTCAGAGAGAAGAGGGGCCAATGTGACGAACTGGCTTTAAGTCGATTCGATAACAAATGACGAAAATGGACGGATTTCTCAGGTTTTTACTACATATGAACACTTTTCACATACTCCCGTGCAACTCGGCTGCTAGTCCTCCTTTCATGCAGAATCTTAAGGTCCTAGCTCATGTCCAAGGCACCTAAGCCAGCTAAATAGTCAATAATCGATACCTAAAACTTGAATTGTACTACTTCTCACTGGCTATCACATCAACTTAGAACCTTCATCTGTGTTCTACTATGGTGCTTTTAGTGTCTCCGCATACCGCAGCACGCGACATAGCTTTGCAGACGATAAGTACTACCGTTTCAGAGAGAAGAGCGGCCAATGTGACGATCTGGCTTTAAGTCGATTCGATAACAAATGACGAAAACGGACCGATTTCTCAGGTTTTTACTACATATGAACACTTTTCACATTCTCCCATGTAACTCGGCCGCTAGTCCTCCTCTCATGCAGAATCATAAGGTCCTAGCTCATGACCAAGGCACAAAAGCCAGCTAAAAAGTCAATAATCGATAACTAAAACTTTAATTGTACTACTTCTCACTAGCTATCACATCAACTTAGAAGCTTAATCTGCGTTCTACTATGGTGCTTTTAGTGTCTCCGCATACAGCAGCAACCGACATAGCTTTGCAGACGATAAGTACAACCGTTTCAGAGAGAAAAGCGGGCAATGTGACGATCTGGCTTTAAGTCGATTCGATAACAAATGACGAAAACGGACGGATTTCTCAGATTTTTACTACATATGAACACTTTCCACATTCTCCAATGCAACTCGGCTGCTAGTCCTCCTTTCATGCAGAATCTTAAGGTCCTAGCTCATGTCCAAGGCACCAAAGCCAGCTAAAAAGTCAATAATCGATACCTAAATTGACTACATCTTACTAGCTATTACATCAATTTAGAAGCTTCATCTGTGTTCCACTATGGTGATTTTAGTGTCTCCGCATACCGCAGCACGCGACATAGCTTTGCAGACGATAAGTACAACCGTTTCAGAGAGATGAGAGGCCAATGTGACGATCTGGCTTTTAGTCGATTCGATAGCAAATGACGAAAATGGACGGATTTCTCAGGTTTTTACTACATATGAACACTTGTCACATAGTCAAGTGCAACGCGGCTGCTAGTCCTCCTTTCATGCAGAATCTTAAGGTCCTAGCTCATGTCCAAGGCACCAAAGCCAGCAAAAAAGACAAAAATCGATACCTAAATCTTGAATTGTACTTCTTCTTACTGGCTATTACATCAACTTTGAAGCTTCATCTGTGTTCTACTATGGTGCTTTTAGTGTCTCCGCATTCCGCAGCACGCGACATAGCTTTGCAGACGATAAGTACTACCGTTTCAGAGAGAAGAGCGGCCAATGTGACGATCTGGCTTTAAGTCGATTCGATAACAAATGACGAAAACGGACCGATTTCTCAGGTTTTTACTACATATGAACACTTTTCACATTCTCCCATGTAACTCGGCCGCTAGTCCTCCTCTCATGCAGAATCATAAGGTCCTAGCTCATGTCCAAGGCACAAAAGCCAGCTAAAAAGTCAATAATCGATAACTAAAACTTTAATTGTACTACTTCTCACTAGCTATCACATCAACTTAGAAGCTTAATCTGCGTTCTACTATGGTGCTTTTAGTGTCTCCGCATACAGCAGCACGCGACATAGCTTTGCAGACGATAAGTACAACCGTTTCAGAGAGAAAAGCGGGCAATGTGACGATCTGGCTTTAAGTCGATTCGATAACAAATGACGAAAACGGACGGATTTCTCAGATTTTTACTACATATGAACACTTTCCACATTCTCCAATGCAACTCGGCTGCTAGTCCTCCTTTCATGCAGAATCTTAAGGTCCTAGCTCATGTCCAAGGCACCAAAGCCAGCTAAAAAGTCAATAATCGATACCTAAATTGACTACATCTTACTAGCTATTACATCAATTTAGAAGCTTCATCTGTGTTCCACTATGGTGATTTTAGTGTCTCCGCATACCGCAGCACGCGACATAGCTTTGCAGACGATAAGTACAACCGTTTCAGAGAGAAGAGAGGCCAATGTGACGATCTGGCTTTTAGTCGATTCGATAGCAAATGACGAAAATGGACGGATTTCTCAGGTTTTTACTACATATGAACACTTGTCACATAGTCAAGTGCAACGCGGCTGCTAGTCCTCCTTTCATGCAGAATCTTAAGGTCCTAGCTCATGTCCAAGGCACCAAAGCCAGCAAAAAAGACAAAAATCGATACCTAAATCTTGAATTGTACTTCTTCTTACTGGCTATTACATCAACTTTGAAGCTTCATCTGTGTTCTACTATGGTGCTTTTAGTGTCTCCGCATACCGCAGCACGCGACATAGCTTTGCAGACGATAAGTACAACCGTTTCAGAGAGAAGAGCGGCCAATGTGACGATCTGGCTTTAAGTCGATTCGATAACAAATGACGAAAACGGACGGATTTCTCAGGTTTTTACTACATATGAACACTTTTCACATTCTCCCATGCAACTCGGCTGCTAGTCCTCCTTTCATGCAGAATCATAAGGTCCAAGCTCATGTCCAAGGCACAAAAGCCAGCTAAAAAGTCAATAATCGATACCTAAATCTTGAATTGTACTACTTCTCACTGGCTATTACATCAACTTAGAAGCTTAATCTGTGTTCTACTATGGTGCTTTTAGTGTCTCCGCATACCGCAGCACGCAACATAGCTTTGCAGACGATAAGTACAACCGTTTCAGAGAGAAGAGCGGCCAATGTGACGCACTGCTTTAAGTCGATTCCATAATAAATTACGAAAACGGACGGATTTCTCAGGTTTTTACTACATATGAACACTTTTCGCATCCTCCCGTGCAACTCGGCTGCTAGTCCTCCTTTCATGCAGAATCTTAAGGTCCTAGCCCATGTCCAAGGCACCAAAGCCAACCAAAAAATCAATATTCGATACCTAAAACTTGAATTGTACTACTCCTTACTGGCTATTACATCAACTTAGAAGCTTCATCTGTGTTCTACTATGGTGCTTTTAGTGTCTCCGCATACCGCAGCACGCGACATAGCTTTGCAGACGATAAGTACAACCGTTTCAGAGAGAACAGGGGCCAATATGACGAACTGGCTTTAAGTCGATTCGATAACAAATGACGAAAATGGACGGATTTCTCAGGTTTTTACTACATATGAACACTTTTCACATACTCCCGTGCAACTCGGCTGCTAGTCCTCCTTTCATGCAGAATCTTAAGGTACTAGCTCATGTCCAAGGCACCTAAGCCAGCAAAAAGTCAATAATCGATACCTAAAACTTGAATTGTACTACTTCTCACTGGCTGTCACATCAACTTAGAACCTTCATCTGTGTTCTACTATGGTGCTTTTAGTGTCTCCGCATACCGCAGCACGCGACATAGCTTTGCAGACGATAAGTACTACCGTTTCAGAGAGAAGAGCGGCCAATGTGACGATCTGGCTTTAAGTCGATTCGATAACAAATGACGAAAACGGACGGATTTCTCAGGTTTTTACTACATATGAACACTTTTCACATACTCCCGTGCAACGCGGCTGCTAGTCCTGATTTCATGCAGAATCGTAAGGTCCTAGCTCATATCCAAGGCACCAAAGCCAACTAAAAATTCAATATTCGATACCTAAAACTTGAATTGTACTACTCCTTACTGGCTATTACATCAACTTAGAAGCTTCGTCTGTGTTCTACTATGGTGCTTTTAGTGTCTCCGCATTCCGCAGCACGCGACATAGCTTTGCAGACGATAAGTACAACCGTTTCAGAGAGAAGAGCGGCCAATGTGACGCTCTGCTTTAAGTCGATTCGATAATAAATTACGAAAACGGACGGATTTCTCAGGTTTTAACTACATATGAACACTTTTCGCATCCTCCCGTGCAACTCGGCTGCTAGTCCTCCTTTCATGCAGAATCTTAAGGTCCTAGCTCATGTCCAAGGCACCAAAGCCAGCTAAAAAGTCAATATTCGATACCTAAAACTTGAATTGTACTACTCCTTACTGGCTATTACATCAACTTAGAAGCTTCATCTGTGTTCTACTATGGTACTTTTAGTGTCTCCGCATACCGCAGCACGCGACATAGCTTTGCAGACGATAAGTACAACCGTTTCAGAGACAAGAGGGGCCAATGTGACGACTGGCTTTAAGTCGCTCCGATAACAAATGGCGAAAATGGACGGATATCTCAGGTTTTTACTACATATGAACACTTTTCACATACTCCCGTGCAACACGGCTGCTAGTCCTCCTTTCATGCAGAATCGTAAGGTCCTAGCTCATGTCCAAGGCACCAAAGCCAGCAAAAAATCAATAATCGATACCTAAACCTTGAATTTTACTACTTCTTACTGGTTATTACATCAACTTTGAAGCTTCATCTGTGTTCTACTATGGTGCTTTTAGTGTCTCCGCATACCGCAGCACGCGACATAGCTTTGCAGACGATAAGTACAACCGTTTCAGAGAGAAGAGCGGCCAATGTGACGATCTGGCTTTAAGTCGATTCGATAACAAATGACTAAAACGGACGGATTTCTCAGGTTTTTACTACATATGAACACTTTCCACATTCTCCCATGCAACTCGGCTGCTAGTCCTCCTTTCATGCAGAATCATAAGGTCCTAGCTCATGTCCAAGGCACAAAAGCCAGCTAAAAAGTCAATAATCGATACCTAAAACTTGAATTGTACTACTTCTTACTGGCTTTACATCAACTTAGAAGCTTAATCTATGGTGCTTTTAGTGTCTCCGCATACCGCAGCACGCGACATAGCTTTGCAGACGATAAGTACAACCGTTTCAGAGAGAAGAGCGGCCAATGTGACGATCTGCTTTAAGTCGATTCGATAACAAATGACGAAAACGGACGGATTTCTCATTTTTTTACTATATATGAACACTATTCACATTCTCCCATGCATCTCGGCTGCTAGTCCTCCTTTCATGCAGAATCATAAGGTCCTAGCTCATGTCCAAGTCATAAAAGCCAGCTAAAAAGTCAATAATCGATCCCTAAAACTTGAATTGTACTACTTCTCACTGGCAATCACATCAACTTAGAAGCTTCATCTGTGTTCTACTATGGTGCTTTTAGTGTCTCCGCATACTGCAGCACGCGACATAGCTTTGCAGACGATAAGTACAACCGTTTCAGAGAGAAGAGCGGCCAATGTGACGCACTGCTTTAAGTCGATTCGATAATATATTCTATATTCCGAAAACGGACGGATTTCTCAGGTTTTTACTACATATGAACACTTTTCGCATCCTCCCGTGCCACTCGGCTGCTAGTCCTCCTTTCATGCAGAATCTTAAGGTCCTACCTCATGTCCAAGGCACCAAAGCCAGCTAAAAAGTCAATATTCGATACCTAAAACTTGAATTGTACTACTCCTTACTGGCTATTACATCAACTTAGATCCTTCATCTGTGTTCTACTATGGTGCTTTTAGTGTCTCCGCATACCGCAGCACGCGACATAGCTTTGCAGACGATAAGTACAACCGTTTCAGAGAAAAGAGCGGCCAATGTGACGATCTGGCTTTAAGTCGATTCGATAACAAATGACGAAAACGGACGGATTTCTCAGGTTTTTACTACATATGAACACTTTTCACATTCTCCCATGCAACTCGGCTGCTAGTCCCCCTTTCATGCAGAATCATAAGGTCCTAGCTCATGTCCAAGGCAGAAAAGCCAGATAAAAAGTCAATAATCGATACCTAAAACTTGAATTGTTCTACTTCTTACTGGCTATTACATCAACTTAGAAGCTAAATCTGTGTTCTACTATGGTGCTTTTAGTGTCTCCGCATACCGCAGCACGCGACATAGCTTTGCAGACGATAAGTACAACCGTTTCAGAGAGAAGAGCGGCCAATGTGACGCACTGCTTTAAGTCGATTCGATAATAAATAACGAAAACGGACGGATTTCTCAGGTTTTTACTACATATGAACACTTTTCGCATCCTCCCGTGCAACTCGGCTGCTAGTCCTCCTTTCATGCAGAATCTTAAGGTCCTAGCCCATGTCCAAGGCACCAAAGCCAGCTAAAAAGTCAATAATCGATACCTAAAACTTGAATTGTACTACTTCTCACTGGCTATCACATCAACTTAGAAGCTTCATCCGTGTTCTGCTATGGTGCTTTTAGTGTCTCCGCATACTGCAGCACGCGACATAGCTTTGCAGACGATAAGTGCAACCGTTTCAGATAGAAGAGCGGCCAATGTGACGAACTGGCTTTAAGTCGATTCGATAATATATTCCGAAAACGGACGGATTTCTCAGGTTTTTACTACATATGAACACTTTTCGCATCCTCCCGTGCCACTCGGCTGCTAGTAATCCTTTCATGCACAATCATAAGGTCCTACCTCATGTCCAAGGCACCAAAGCCAGCTAAAAAGTCAATTTTCGATACCTAAAACTTGAATTGTACTACTCCTTACTGGCTATTACATCAACTTAGAAGCTTCATCTGTGTTCTACTATGGTGCTTTTAGTGACTCCGCATACCGCAGCACGCGACATAGCTTTGCAGACGATAAGTACAACCGTTTCAGAGAGAAGAGCGGGCAATATGACGATCTGGCTTGAAGTTGATTCGATAACGACTGACGAAAAAGGATAGATTTCTCAGGGTTTTACTACATATGAACACTTTTCACATTCTCCCATCCAACTCGGCTGCTAGTCCTCCTTTCATGCAGAATCTTAAGGACATGGCTAATGTCCAAGGCAGCAAAGCCAGCTAAAAAGTCAATGATCGATACCTAAAACTTGAATTGTACTACTTCTTACTGGCTATTACATCAACTTTGAAGCTTCATCTGAGTTCTACTATGGTGCTTTTAGTGTCTCCGCATACCGCAGCACGCGGCATAGCTTTGCAGACGATAAGTACAACGGTTTCAGAGAGAAAAGCGGGCAATGTGACGATCTGGCTTCAAGTTGATTCGATAACAAATGACTAAAACGGACGGATTTCTCAGGTTTTTACTACATATGAACACTTTCCACATTCTCCAATGCAACTCGGCTGCTAGTCCTCCTTTCATGCAGAATCTTAAGGACATAGCTCATGTCCAAGGCACCAAAGCCAGCTAAAAAGTCAATAATCGATACCTTAATTGACTACATCTTACTAGCTATTACATCAACTTAGAAGCTTCATCTGTGTTCCACTATGGTGATTTTAGTGTCTCCGCAAACCGCAGCACGCGACATAGCTTTGCAGACGATAAGTACAACCGTTTCAGAGAGAAGAGAGGCCAATGTGACGATCTGGCTCTAAGTCGATTCGATAACAAATGACGAAAATGGACGGATTTCTCAGGTTTTTACTACATATGAACACTTGTCACATAGTCCCGTACAACGCGGCTGCTAGTCCTCCTTTCATGCAGAATCTTAAGGTCCTAGCTCATTTCCAAGGCGCCAAAGCCAGCTAAAAAGTCAATATTCGATACCTAAAACTTGAATTGTACTACTCCTTACTGGCTATTACATCAACTTAGAAGCTTCATCTGTGTTCTACTATGGTGCTTTTAGTGTCTCCGCATACCGCAGCACGCGACATAGCTTTGCAGACGATAAGTACAACCGTTTCAGAGAGAAGAGGGGCCAATATGACGAACTGGCTTTAAGTCGATTCGATAACAAATGACGAAAATGGACGGATTTCTCAGGTTTTTACTACATATGAACACTTTTCACATACTCCCGTGCAACTCGGCTGCTAGTCCTCCTTTCATGCAGAATCTTAAGGTCCTAGCTCATGTCCAAGGCACCTAAGCCAGCTAAAAAGTCAATAATCGATACCTAAAACTTGAATTGTACTACTTCTCACTGGCTGTCACATCAACTTAGAACCTTCATCTGTGTTCTACTATGGTGCTTTTAGTGTCTCCGCATACCGCAGCACGCGACATAGCTTTGCAGACGATAAGTACTACCGTTTCAGAGAGAAGAGCGGCCAATGTGACGATCTGGCTTTAAGTCGATTCGATAACAAATGACGAAAACGGACGGATTTCTCAGGTTTTTACTACATATGAACACTTTTCACATACTCCCGTGCAACGCGGCTGCTAGTCCTGATTTCATGCAGAATCGTAAGGTCCTAGCTCATATCCAAGGCACCAAAGCCAGCTAAAAATTCAATATTCGATACCTAAAACTTGAATTGTACTACTCCTTACTAGCTATTACATCAACTTAGAAGCTTCGTCTGTGTTCTACTATGGTGCTTTTAGTGTCTCCGCATTCCGCAGCACGCGACATAGCTTTGCAGACGATAAGTAGAACCGTTTCAGAGAGAAGAGCGGCCAATGTGACGCTCTGCTTTAAGTCGATTCGATAATAAATTACGAAAACGGACGGATTTCTCAGGTTTTAACTACATATGAACACTTTTCGCATCCTCCCGTGCAACTCGGCTGCTAGTCCTCCTTTCATGCAGAATCTTAAGGTCCTAGCTCATGTCCAAGGCACCAAAGCCAGCTAAAAAGTCAATATTCGATACCTAAAACTTGAATTGTACTACTCCTTACTGGCTATTACATCAACTTAGAAGCTTCATCTGTGTTCTACTATGGTACTTTTAGTGTCTCCGCATACCGCAGCACGCGACATAGCTTTGCAGACGATAAGTACAACCGTTTCAGAGACAAGAGGGGCGAATGTGACGACTGGCTTTAAGTCGCTCCGATAACAAATGGCGAAAATGGACGGATATCTCAGGTTTTTACTACATATGAACACTTTTCACATACTCCCGTGCAACACGGCTGCTAGTCCTCCTTTCATGCAGAATCGTAAGGTCCTAGCTCATGTCGAAGGCACCAAAGCCAGCAAAAAATCAATAATCGATACCTAAACCTTGAATTTTACTACTTCTTACTGGTTATTACATCAACTTTGAAGCTTCATCTGTGTTCTACTATGGTGCTTTTAGTGTCTCCGCATACCGCAGCACGCGACATAGCTTTGCAGACGATAAGTACAACCGTTTCAGAGAGAAGAGCGGCCAATGTGACGATCTGGCTTTAAGTCGATTCGATAACAAATGACTAAAACGGACGGATTTCTCAGGTTTTTACTACATATGAACACTTTCCACATTCTCCCATGCAACTCGGCTGCTAGTCCTCCTTTCATGCAGAATCATAAGGTCCTAGCTCATGTCCAAGGCACAAAAGCCAGCTAAAAAGTCAATAATCGATACCTAAAACTTGAATTGTACTACTTCTTACTGGCTTTACATCAACTTAGAAGCTTAATCTATGGTGCTTTTAGTGTCTCCGCATACCGCAGCACGCGACATAGCTTTGCAGACGATAAGTACAACCGTTTCAGAGAGAAGAGCGGCCAATGTGACGATCTGCTTTAAGTCGATTCGATAACAAATGACGAAAACGGACGGATTTCTCATTTTTTTACTATATATGAACACTATTCACATTCTCCCATGCATCTCGGCTGCTAGTCCTCCTTTCATGCAGAATCATAAGGTCCTAGTTCATGTCCAAGTCATAAAAGCCAGCTAAAAAGTCAATAATCGATCCCTAAAACTTGAATTGTACTACTTCTCACTGGCAATCACATCAACTTAGAAGCTTCATCTGTGTTCTACTATGGTGCTTTTAGTGTCTCCGCATACCGCAGCACGCGACATAGCTTTGCAGACGATAAGTACAACCGTTTCAGAGAGAAGAGCGGCCAATGTGACGATCTGGCTTTAAGTCGATTCGATAACAAATGACTAAAACGGACGGATTTCTCAGGTTTTTACTACATATGAACACTTTCCACATTCTCCCATGCAACTCGGCTGCTAGTCCTCCTTTCATGCAGAATCATAAGGTCCTAGCTCATGTCCAAGGCACAAAAGCCAGCTAAAAAGTCAATAATCGATACCTAAAACTTGAATTGTACTACTTCTTACTGGCTTTACATCAACTTAGAAGCTTAATCTATGGTGCTTTTAGTGTCTCCGCATACCGCAGCACGCGACATAGCTTTGCAGACGATAAGTACAACCGTTTCAGAGAGAAGAGCGGCCAATGTGACGATCTGCTTTAAGTCGATTCGATAACAAATGACGAAAACGGACGGATTTCTCATTTTTTTACTATATATGAACACTATTCACATTCTCCCATGCATCTCGGCTGCTAGTCCTCCTTTCATGCAGAATCATAAGGTCCTAGCTCATGTCCAAGTCATAAAAGCCAGCTAAAAAGTCAATAATCGATCCCTAAAACTTGAATTGTACTACTTCTCACTGGCAATCACATCAACTTAGAAGCTTCATCTGTGTTCTACTATGGTGCTTTTAGTGTCTCCGCATACTGCAGCACGCGACATAGCTTTGCAGACGATAAGTACAACCGTTTCAGAGAGAAGAGCGGCCAATGTGACGCACTGCTTTAAGTCGATTCGATAATATATTCTATATTCCGAAAACGGACGGATTTCTAAGGTTTTTACTACATATGAACACTTTTCGCATCCTCCCGTGCCACTCGGCTGCTAGTCCTCCTTTCATGCAGAATCTTAAGGTCCTACCTCATGTCCAAGGCACCAAAGCCAGCTAAAAAGTCAATATTCGATACCTAAAACTTGAATTGTACTACTCCTTACTGGCTATTACATCAACTTAGATCCTTCATCTGTGTTCTACTATGGTGCTTTTAGTGTCTCCGCATACCGCAGCACGCGACATAGCTTTGCAGACGATAAGTACAACCGTTTCAGAGAAAAGAGCGGCCAATGTGACGATCTGGCTTTAAGTCGATTCGATAACAAATGACGAAAACGGACGGATTTCTCAGGTTTTTACTACATATGAACACTTTTCACATTCTCCCATGCAACTCGGCTGCTAGTCCCCCTTTCATGCAGAATCATAAGGTCCTAGCTCATGTCCAAGGCAGAAAAGCCAGATAAAAAGTCAATAATCGATACCTAAAACTTGAATTGTTCTACTTCTTACTGGCTATTACATCAACTTAGAAGCTAAATCTGTGTTCTACTATGGTGCTTTTAGTGTCTCCGCATACCGCAGCACGCGACATAGCTTTGCAGACGATAAGTACAACCGTTTCAGAGAGAAGAGCGGCCAATGTGACGCACTGCTTTAAGTCGATTCGATAATAAATAACGAAAACGGACGGATTTCTCAGGTTTTTACTACATATGAACACTTTTCGCATCCTCCCGTGCAACTCGGCTGCTAGTCCTCCTTTCATGCAGAATCTTAAGGTCCTAGCCCATGTCCAAGGCACCAAAGCCAGCTAAAAAGTCAATAATCGATACCTAAAACTTGAATTGTACTACTTCTCACTGGCTATCACATCAACTTAGAAGCTTCATCCGTGTTCTGCTATGGTGCTTTTAGTGTCTCCGCATACTGCAGCACGCGACATAGCTTTGCAGACGATAAGTGCAACCGTTTCAGATAGAAGAGCGGCCAATGTGACGAACTGGCTTTAAGTCGATTCGATAATATATTCCGAAAACGGACGGATTTCTCAGGTTTTTACTACATATGAACACTTTTCGCATCCTCCCGTGCCACTCGGCTGCTAGTAATCCTTTCATGCACAATCATAAGGTCCTAACTCATGTCCAAGGCACCAAAGCCAGCTAAAAAGTCAATTTTCGATACCTAAAACTTGAATTGTACTACTCCTTACTGGCTATTACATCAACTTAGAAGCTTCATCTGTGTTCTACTATGGTGCTTTTAGTGACTCCGCATACCGCAGCACGCGACATAGCTTTGCAGACGATAAGTACAACCGTTTCAGAGAGAAGAGCGGGCAATATGACGATCTGGCTTGAAGTTGATTCGATAACGACTGACGAAAAAGGATAGATTTCTCAGGTTTTTACTACATATGAACACTTTTCACATTCTCCCATCCAACTCGGCTGCTAGTCCTCCTTTCATGCAGAATCTTAAGGACATGGCTAATGTCCAAGGCAGCAAAGCCAGCTAAAATGTCAATAATCGATACCTAAAACTTGAATTGTACTACTTCTTACTGGCTATTACATCAACTTTGAAGCTTCATCTGAGTTCTACTATGGTGCTTTTAGTGTCTCCGCATACCGCAGCACGCGGCATAGCTTTGCAGACGATAAGTACAACGGTTTCAGAGAGAAAAGCGGGCAATGTGACGATCTGGCTTCAAGTTGATTCGATAACAAATGACTAAAACGGACGGATTTCTCAGGTTTTTACTACATATGAACACTTTCCACATTCTCCAATGCAACTCGGCTGCTAGTCCTCCTTTCATGCAGAATCTTAAGGACATAGCTCATGTCCAAGGCACCAAAGCCAGCTAAAAAGTCAATAATCGATACCTTAATTGACTACATCTTACTAGCTATTACATCAACTTAGAAGCTTCATCAATGTTCCACTATGGTGATTTTAGTGTCTCCGCAAACCGCAGCACGCGACATAGCTTTGCAGACGATAAGTACAACCGTTTCAGAGAGAAGAGAGGCCAATGTGACGATCTGGCTCTAAGTCGATTCGATAACAAATGACGAAAATGGACGGATTTCTCAGGTTTTTACTACATATGAACACTTGTCACATAGTCCCGTACAACGCGGCTGCTAGTCCTCCTTTCATGCAGAATCTTAAGGTCCTAGCTCATTTCCAAGGCGCCAAAGCCAGCTAAAAAGTCAATATTCGATACCTAAAACTTGAATTGTACTACTCCTTACTGGCTATTACATCAACTAAGAAGGTTCATCTGTGTTCTAATATGGTGCTTTTAGTGTCTCCGCATACCGCAGCACGCGACATAGCTTTGCAGACGATAAGTACAACCGTTTCAGAGAGAAGAGCGGCCAATGTGACGATCTGGCTTTAAGTCGATTCGATAACAAATGACGAAAACGGACGGATTTCTCAGGTTTTTACTACATATGAACACTTTTCACATTCTCCCATGCAACTCGGCTGCTCGTCCTCCTTTCATGCAGAATCATAAGGTCCAAGCTCATGTCCAAGGCACAAAAGCCAGCTAAAAAGTCAATAATCGATACCTAAATCTTGAATTGTACTACTTCTCACTGGCTATTACATCAACTTAGAAGCTTAATCTGTGTTCTACTATGGTGCTTTTAGTGTCTCCGCATACCGCAGCACGCAACATAGCTTTGCAGACGATAAGTACAACCGTTTCAGAGAGAAGAGCGGCCAATGTGACGCACTGCTTTAAGTCGATTCCATAATAAATTACGAAAACGGACGGATTTCTCAGGTTTTTACTACATATGAACACTTTTCGCATCCTCCCGTGCAACTCGGCTGCTAGTTCTCCTTTCATGCAGACTCTTAAGGTCCTAGCTCATGTCCAAGGCACCAAAGCCAGCTAAAAAGTCAATATTCGATACCTAAAACTTGAATTGTACTACTCCTTACTGGCTATTACATCAACTTAGAAGCTTCATCTGTGTTCTACTATGGTGCTTTTAGTGTCTCCGCATACCGCAGCACGCGACATAGCTTTGCAGACGATAAGTACAACCGTTTCAGAGAGAAGAGGGGCCAATGTGACGAACTGGCTTTAAGTCGATTCGATAACAAATGACGAAAATGGACGGATATCTCAGGTTTTTACTACATATGAACACTTTTCACATACTCCCGTGCAACTCGGCTGCTAGTCCTCCTTGCATGCAGAATCTTAAGGTCCTAGCTCATGTCCAAGGCACCTAAGCCAGCTAAAAAGTCAATAATCGATACCTAAAACTTGAATTGTACTACTTCTCACTGGCTGTCACATCAACTTAGAACCTTCATCTGTGTTCTACTATGGTGCTTTTAGTGTCTCCGCATACCGCAGCACGCGACATAGCTTTGCAGACGATAAGTACTACCGTTTCAGAGAGAAGAGCGGCCAATGTGACGATCTGGCTTTAAGTCGATTCGATAACAAATGACGAAAACGGACGGATTTCTCAGGTTTTTACTACATATGAACACTTTTCACATTCTCCCATGTAACTCGGCCGCTAGTCCTCCTTTCATGCAGAATCATAAGGTCCTAGCTCATGTCCAAGGCACAAAAGCCAGCTAAAAAGTCAATAATCGATAACTAAAACTCTAATTGTACTACTTCTCACTGGCTATCACATCAACTTAGAAGCTTCATCTGCGTTCTACTATGGTGCTTTTAGTGTCTCCGCATACAGCAGCACGCGACATAGCTTTGCAGACGATAAGTACAACCGTTTCAGAGAGAAAAGCGGGCAATGTGACGATCTGGCTTCAAGTTGATTCGATAACAAATGACTAAAACGGACGGATTTCTCAGATTTTTACTACATATGAACACTTTCCACATTCTCCAATGCAACTCGGCTGCTAGTCCTCCTTTCACGCAGAATCTTAAGGTACTAGCTCATGTCCAAGGCACCAAAGCCAGCTAAAAAGTCAATAATCGATACCTAAATTGACTACATCTTACTAGCTATTACATCAACTTAGAAGCTTCATCTGTGTTCCACTATGGTGATTTTAGTTTCTCCGCATACCGCAGCACGCGACATAGCTTTGCAGACGATAAGTACAACCGTTTCAGAGAGAAGAGAGGCCAATGTGACGATCTGGCTTTAAGTCGATTCGATAACAAATGACGAAAATGGACGGATTTCTCAGGTTTTTACTACATATGAACACTTGTCACATAGTCCCGTGCAACGCGGCTGCTAGTCCTCCTTTCATGCAGAATCTTATGGTCCTAGCTCATGTCCAAGGCACCAAAGCCAGCAAAAAAGACAATAATCGATACCTAAATCTTGAATTGTACTTCTTCTTACTGGCTATTACATCAACTTTGAAGCTTCATCTGTGTTCTACTATGGTGATTTTAGTGTCTCCGCATACCGCAGCACGCGACATAGCTTTGCAGACGATAAGTACAACCGTTTCAGAGAAAAGAGCGGCCAATGTGACGATCTGGCTTTAAGTCGATTCGATAACAAATGACGAAAACGGACGGATTTCTCAGGTTTTTACTACATATGAACACTTTTCACATTCTCCCATGCTACTCGGCTGCTCGTCCTCCTTTCATGCAGAATCATAAGGTCCAAGCTCATGTCCAAGGCACAAAAGCCAGCTAAAAAGTCAATAATCGATACCTAAATCTTGAATTGTACTACTTCTCACTGGCTATTACATCAACTTAGAAGCTTAATCTGTGTTCTACTATGGTGCTTTTAGTGTCTCCGCATACCGCAGCACGCAACATAGCTTTGCAGACGATAAGTACAACCGTTTCAGAGAGAAGAGCGGCCAATGTGACGCACTGCTTTAAGTCGATTCCATAATAAATTACGAAAACGGACGGATTTCTCAGGTTTTTACTACATATGAACACTTTTCGCATCCTCCCGTACAACTCGGCTGCTAGTCCTCCTTTCATGCAGAATCTTAAGGTCCTAGCTCATGTCCAAGGCACTAAAGCCAGCTAAAAAGTCAATATTCGATACCTAAAACTTGAATTGTACTACTCCTTACTGGCTATTACATCAACTTAGAAGCTTCATCTATGTTCTACTATGGTGCTTTTAGTGTCTCCGCATACCGCAGCACGCGACATAGCTTTGCAGACGATAAGTACAACCGTTTCAGAGAGAAGAGGGGCCAATGTGACGAACTGGCTTTAAGTCGATTCGATAACAAATGACGAAAATGGACGGATTTCTCAGGTTTTTACTACATATGAACACTTTTCACATACTCCCGTGCAACTCGGCTGCTAGTCCTCCTTTCATGCAGAATCTTAAGGTCCTAGCTCATGTCCAAGGCACCTAAGCCAGCTAAAAAGTCAATAATCGATACCTAATACTTGAATTGTACTACTTCTCACTGGCTGTCACATCAACTTAGAACCTTCATCTGTGTTCTACTATGGTGCTTTTAGTGTCTCCGCATACCGCAGCACGCGACATAGCTTTGCAGACGATAAGTACTACCGTTTCAGAGAGAAGAGCGGCCAATGTGACGATCTGGCTTTAAGTCGATTCGATAACAAATGACGAAAACGGACGGATTTCTCAGGTTTTTACTACATATGAACACTTTTCACATTCTCCCATGTAACTCGGCCGCTAGTCCTCCTTTCATGCAGAATCATAAGGTCCTAGCTCATGTCCAAGGCACAAAAGCCAGCTAAAAAGTCAATAATCGATAACTAAAACTCTAATTGTACTACTTCTCACTGGCTATCACATCAACTTAGAAGCTTCATCTGCGTTCTACTATGGTGCTTTTAGTGTCTCCGCATACAGCAGCACGCGACATAGCTTTGCAGACGATAAGTACAACCGTTTCAGAGAGAAAAGCGGGCAATGTGACGATCTGGCTTCAAGTTGATTCGATAACAAATGACTAAAACGGACGGATTTCTCAGATTTTTACTACATATGAACACTTTCCACATTCTCCAATGCAACTCGGCTGCTAGTCCTCCTTTCACGCAGAATCTTAAGGTCCTAGCTCATGTCCAAGGCACCAAAGCCAGCTAAAAAGTCAATAATCGATACCTAAATTGACTACATCTTACTAGCTATTACATCAACTTAGAAGCTTCATCTGTGTTCCACTATGGTGATTTTAGTGTCTCCGCATACCGCAGCACGCGACATAGCTTTGCAGACGATAAGTACAACCGTTTCAGAGAGAAGAGAGGCCAAGGTGACGATCTGGCTTTAAGTCGATTCGATAACAAATGACGAAAATGGACGGATTTCTCAGGTTTTTACTACATACGAACACTTGTCACATAGTCCCGTGCAACGCGGCTGCTAGTCCTCCTTTCATGCAGAATCTTAAGGTCCTAGCTCATGTCCAAGGCACCAAAGCCAGCAAAAAAGACAATAATCGATACCTAAATCTTGAATTGTACTTCTTCTTACTGGCTATTACATCAGCTTTGAAGCTTCATCTGTGTTCTACTATGGTGCTTTTAGTGTCTCCACATACCGCAGCACGCGACATAGCTTTGCAGACGATACGTACAACCGTTTCAGAGAGAAGAGCGGCCAATGTGACGATCTGGCTTTAAGTCGATTCGATAACAAATGACGAAAACGGACGGATTTCTCAGGTTTTTACTACATATGAACACTTTTCACATTCTCCCATGCAACTCGGCTGCTAGTCCTCCTTTCATGCAGAATCATAAGGTCCAAGCTCATGTCCAAGGCACAAAAGCCAGCTAAAAAGTCAATAATCGATACCTAAATCTTGAATTGTACTACTTCTCACTGGCTATTACATCAACTTAGAAGCTTAATCTGTGTTCTACTATGGTTCTTTTAGTGTCTCCGCATACCGCAGCACGCAACATAGCTTTGCAGACGATAAGTACAACCGTTTCAGAGAGAAGAGCGGCCAATGTGACGCACTGCTTTAAGTCGATTCCATAATAAATTACGAAAACGGACGGATTTCGCAGGTTTTTACTACATATGAACACTTTTCGCATCCTCCCGTGCAACTCGGCTGCTAGTCCTCCTTTCATGCAGAATCTTAAGGTCCTAGCTCATGTCCAAGGCGCCAAAGCCAGCTAAAAAGTCAATATTCGATACCAAATCTTGAACTGTACTACTCCTTACTGGCTATTACATCAACTTAGAAGCTTCATCTGTGTTCTACTATGGTGCTTTTAGTGTCTCCGCATACTGCAGCATGCGACATAGCTTTGCAGACGATAAGTACAACCGTTTCAGAGAGAAGAGGGGCCAATGTGACGAACTGGCTTTAAGTCGATTCGATAACAAATGACGAAAATGGACGGATTTCTCAGGTTTTTACTACATATGAACACTTTTCACATACTCCCGTGCAACTCGGCTGCTAGTCCTCCTTTCAAGCAGAATCTTAAGGTCCTAGCTCATGTCCAAGGCACCAAAGCCAGCTAAAAAGTCAATAATCGATACCTAAAACTTGAATTGTACTACTTCTCACTGGCTATCACATCAACTTAGAACCTTCATCTGTGTTCTACTATGGTGCTTTTAGTGTCTCCGCATACCGCAGCACGCGACATAGCTTTGCAAACGATAAGTACTACCGTTTGAGAGAGAAGAGCGGCCAATGTGACGATCTGGCTTTAAGTCGATTCGATAACAAATGACGAAAACGGACGGATTTCTCAGGTTTTTACTACATATGTACACTTTTCACATTCTCCCATGTAACTCGGCCGCTAGTCCTCCTTTCATGCAGAATCATAAGGTCCTAGCTCATGTCCAAGGCACAAAAGCCAGCTAAAAAGTCAATAATCGATAACTAAAACTTTAATTGTACTACTTCTCACTGGCTATCACATCAACTTAGAAGCTTCATCTGCGTTCTACTATGGTGCTTTTAGTGTCTCCGCATACAGCAGCACGCGACATAGCTTTGCAGACGATAAGTACAACCGTTTCAGAGAGAAAAGCGGGCAATGTGACGATCTGGCTTCAAGTTGATTCGATAACAAATGACTAAAACGGACGGATTTCTCAGATTTTTACTACATATGAACACTTTCCACATTCTCCAATGCAACTCGGCTGCTAGTCCTCCTTTCACGCAGAATCTTAAGGTACTAGCTCATGTCCAAGGCACCAAAGCCAGCTAAAAAGTCAATAATCGATACCTAAATTGACTACATCTTACTAGCTATTACATCAACTTAGAAGCTTCATCTGTGTTCCACTATGGTGATTTTAGTTTCTCCGCATACCGCAGCACGCGACATAGCTTTGCAGACGATAAGTACAACCGTTTCAGAGAGAAGAGAGGCCAATGTGACGATCTGGCTTTAAGTCGATTCGATAACAAATGACGAAAATGGACGGATTTCTCAGGTTTTTACTACATATGAACACTTGTCACATAGTCCCGTGCAACGCGGCTGCTAGTCCTCCTTTCATGCAGAATCTTATGGTCCTAGCTCATGTCCAAGGCACCAAAGCCAGCAAAAAAGACAATAATCGATACCTAAATCTTGAATTGTACTTCTTCTTACTGGCTATTAAATCAGCTTTGAAGCTTCATCTGTGTTCTACTATGGTGCTTTTAGTGTCTCCACATACCGCAGCACGCGACATAGCTTTGCAGACGATAAGTACAACCGTTTTAGAGAGAAGAGCGGCCAATGTGACGCACTGCTTTAAGTCGATTCCATAATAAATTACGAAAACGGACGGATTTCGCAGGTTTTTACTACATATGAACACTTTTCGCATCCTCCCGTGCAACTCGGCTGCTAGTCCTCCTTTCATGCAGAATCTTAAGGTCCTAGCTCATGTCCAAGGCGCCAAAGCCAGCTAAAAAGTCAATATTCGATACCAAATCTTGAATTGTACTACTCCTTACTGGCTATTACATCAACTTAGAAGCTTCATCTGTGTTCTACTATGGTGCTTTTAGTGTCTCCGCATACTGCAGCATGCGACATAGCTTTGCAGACGATAAGTACAACCGTTTCAGAGAGAAGAGGGGCCAATGTGACGAACTGGCTTTAAGTCGATTCGATAACAAATGACGAAAATGGACGGATTTCTCAGGTTTTTACTACATATGAACACTTTTCACATACTCCCGTGCAACTCGGCTGCTAGTCCTCCTTTCATGCAGAATCTTAAGGTCCTAGCTCATGTCCAAGGCACCAAAGCCAGCTAAAAAGTCAATAATCGATACCTAAAACTTGAATTGTACTACTTCTCACTGGCTATCACATCAACTTAGAACCTTCATCTGCGTTCTACTATGGTGCTTTTAGTGTCTCTGCATACCGCAGCACGCGACATAGCTTTGCAAACGATAAGTACTACCGTTTGAGAGAGAAGAGCGGCCAATGTGACGATCTGGCTTTAAGTCGATTCGATAACAAATGACGAAAACGGACGGATTTCTCAGGTTTTTACTACATATGAACACTTTTCACATTCTCCCATGTAACTCGGCCGCTAGTCCTCCTTTCATGCAGAATCATAAGGTCCTAGCTCATGTCCAAGGCACAAAAGCCAGCTAAAAAGTCAATAATCGATAACTAAAACTTTAATTGTACTACTTCTCACTGGCTATCACATCAACTTAGAAGCTTCATCTGCGTTCTACTATGGTGCTTTTAGTGTCTCCGCATACAGCAGCACGCGACATAGCTTTGCAGACGATAAGTACAAACGTTTCAGAGAGAAAAGCGGGCAATGTGACGATCTGGCTTCAAGTTGATTCGATAACAAATGACTAAAACGGACGGATTTCTCAGATTTTTACTACATATGAACACTTTCCACATTCTCCAATGCAACTCGGCTGCTAGTCCTCCTTTCACGCAGAATCTTAAGGTACTAGCTCATGTCCAAGGCACCAAAGCCAGCTAAAAAGTCAATAATCGATACCTAAATTGACTACATCTTACTAGCTATTACATCAACTTAGAAGCTTCATCTGTGTTCCACTATGGTGATTTTAGTTTCTCCGCATACCGCAGCACGCGACATAGCTTTGCAGACGATAAGTACAACCGTTTCAGAGAGAAGAGAGGCCAATGTGACGATCTGGCTTTAAGTCGATTCGATAACAAATGACGAAAATGGACGGATTTCTCAGGTTTTTACTACATATGAACACTTGTCACATAGTCCCGTGCAACGCGGCTGCTAGTCCTCCTTTCATGCAGAATCTTATGGTCCTAGCTCATGTCCAAGGCACCAAAGCCAGCAAAAAAGACAATAATCGATACCTAAATCTTGAATTGTACTTCTTCTTACTGGCTATTACATCAACTTTGAATCTTCATCTGTGTTCTACTATGGTGCTTTTAGTGTCTCCGCATACGGCAGCACGCGACATAGCTTTGCAGACGATAAGTACAACCGTTTCAGAGAGAAGAGGGGCCAATGTGACGAACTGGCTTTAAGTCGATTCGATAACAAATGACGAAAATGGACGGATTTCTCAGGTTTTTACTACATATGAACACTTTTCACATACTCCCGTTCAACTCGGCTGCTAGTCCTCCTTTCATGCAGAATCTTAAGGTCCTAGCTCATGTCCAAGGCACAAAAGCCAGCTAAAAAGTCAATAATCGATACCTAAAACTTGAATTGTACTACTTCTCACTGGCTGTCACATCAACTTAGAACCTTCATCTGTGTTCTACTATGGTGCTTTTAGTGTCTCCGCATACCGCAGCACGCGACATAGCTTTGCAGACGATAAGTACTACCGTTTCAGAGAGAAGAGCGGCCAATGTGACGATCTGGCTTTAAGTCGATTCGATAACAAATGACGAAAACGGACGGATTTCTCAGGTTTTTACTACATGTGAACACTTTTCACATTCTCCCATGTAACTCGGCCGCTAGTCCTCCTTTCATGCAGAATCATAAGGTCCTAGCTCATGTCCAAGGCACAAAAGCCAGCTAAAAAGTCAATAATCGATAACTAAAACTCTAATTGTACTACTTCTCACTGGCTATCACATCAACTTAGACGCTTCATCTGCGTTCTACTATGGTGCTTTTAGTGTCTCCGCATACAGCAGCACGCGACATAGCTTTGCAGACGATAAGTACAACCGTTTCAGAGAGAAAAGCGGGCAATGTGACGATCTGGCTTCAAGTTGATTCGATAACAAATGACTAAAACGGACGGATTTCTCAGATTTTTACTACATATGAACACTTTCCACATTCTCCAATGCAACTCGGCTGCTAGTCCTCCTTTCACGCAGAATCTTAAGGTCCTAGCTCATGTCCAAGGCACCAAAGCCAGCTAAAAAGTCAATAATCGATACCTAAATTGACTACATCTTACTAGCTATTACATCAACTTAGAAGTTCATCTGTGTTCCACTACGGTGATTTTAGTGTCTCCGCATACCGCAGCACGCGACATAGCTTTGCAGACGATAAGTACAACCGTTTCAGAGAGAAGAGAGGCCAAGGTGACGATCTGGCTTTAAGTCGATTCGATAACAAATGACGAAAACGGACGGATTTCTCAGGTTTTTACTACATATGAACACTTTTCACATTCTCCCATGCAACTCGGCTGCTAGTCCTCCTTTCATGCAGAATCATAAGGTCCAAGCTCATGTCCAAGGCACAAAAGCCAGCTAAAAAGTCAATAATCGATACCTAAATCTTGAATTGTACTACTTCTCACTGGCTATTACATCAACTTAGAAGCTTAATCTGTGTTCTACTATGGTGCTTTTAGTGTCTCCGCATACCGCAGCACGCAACATAGCTTTGCAGACGATAAGTACAACCGTTTCAGAGAGAAGAGCGGCCAATGTGACGCACTGCTTTAAGTCGATTCCATAATAAATTACGAAAACGGACGGATTTCTCAGGTTTTTACTACATATGAACACTTTTCGCATCCTCCCGTACAACTCGGCTGCTAGTCCTCCTTTCATGCAGAATCTTAAGGTCCTAGCTCATGTCCAAGGCGCCAAAGCCAGCTAAAAAGTCAATATTCGATACCAAATCTTGAATTGTACTACTCCTTACTGGCTATTACATCAACTTAGAAGCTTTATCTGTGTTCTACTATGGTGCTTTTAGTGTCTCCGCATACTGCAGCATGCGACATAGCTTTGCAGACGATAAGTACAACCGTTTCAGAGAGAAGAGCGGCCAATGTGACGATCTGCTGTAAGTCGATTCGATAACAAATGACGAAAACGGACGGTTTTCTCATTTTTTTACTACAGATGAACACTATTCACATTCTCCCATGCATCTCGGCTGCTAGTCCTCCTTTCATGCAGAATCATAAGGTCCTAGCTCATGTCCAAGGCATAAAAGCCAGCTAAAAAGTCAATAATCGATACCTAAAACTTGAATTGTACTACTTCTCAATGGCTATCGCATCAACTTTGAAGCTTCATCTGATTTCTACTATGGTGCTTTTAGTGTCTCCGCATACCGCAGCACGCGGCATAGCTTTGCAGACGATAAGTACAACGGTTTCAGAGAGAAAAGCGGGCAATGTGACGATCTGGCTTCAAGTTGATTCGATAACAAATGACTAAAACGGACGGATTTCTCAGGTTTTTACTACATATGAACACTTTCCACATTCTCCAATGCAACTCGACTGCTAGTCCTCCTTTCATGCAGAATCTTAAGGACATAGCTCATGTCCATGGCACCAAAGCCAGCTAAAAAGTCAATAATCGATACCTAAATTGACTACATCTTACTAGCTATTACATCAACTTAGAAGCTTCATCTGTGTTCCACTATGGTGATTTTAGTGTCTCCGCAAACCGCAGCACGCGACATAGCTTTGCAGACGATAAGTACAACCGTTTCAGAGAGAAGAGGGGCCAATGTGACGAACTGGCCTCAAGTCGATTAGATAACAAATGACGAAAATGTACGGATTTCTCAGGTGTTTACTACATATGAACACTTTTCACATACTCCCGTGCAACGCGGCTGATAGTCCTCCTTTCATGCAGAATCTTAAGGTCCTAGCTCATGTCCAAGGTACCAAAGCCAGCTAAAAAGTCAATATTCGATACCTAAAACTTGAATTGTACTACTCCTTACTGGCTATTACATCAACTTAGAAGCTTCATCTGTGTTCTACAATGGTGCTTTTAGTGTCTCCGCATACCGCAGCACGCGACATAGCTTTGCAGACGATAAGTACAACCGTTTCAGAGAGAAGAGGGGCCAATGTGACGAACTGGCTTTAAGTCGATTCGATAACAAATGACGAAAATGGACGGATTTCTCAGGTTTTTACTACATATGAACACTTTTCACATACTCCCGTGCAACGCGGCTGCTAGTCCTCCTTTCATGCAGAATCTTAAGGTCCTAGCTCATGTCCAAGGCACCTAAGCAAGCTAAAAAGTCAATAATCGATACCTAAAACTTGAATTGTACTACTTCTCACTGGCTATCACATCAACTTAGAACCTTCATCTGTGTTCTACTATGGTGCTTTTAGTGTCTCCGCATACCGCAGCACGCGACATAGCTTTGCAGACGATAAGTACAACCGTTTCAGAGAGAAGAGGGGCCAATGTGACGATCTGGCTTTAAGTCGATTCGATAACAAGTGACGAAAACGGACGGATTTCTCAGGTTTATACTACATATGAACACTTTTTACATTCTCCCGTGCAACTCGGCTGCTAGTCCTCCTTTCATGCAGAATCTTAAGGTCCTAGCTCATGTCCAAGGCACCAAAGCCAGCAAAAAAGTCAATAATCGATACCTAAATCTTGAATTATACTACTTCTTGCTGGCTATTACATCAACTTTGAAGATTCATCTGTGTTCTACTATGGTGCTTTTAGTGTCTCCGCATACCGCAGCACGCGACATAGCTCTGCAGACGATAAGTACAGCCGTTTCAGAGAGAAGAGCGGCCAATGTGACGATCTGGCTTTGAGTCGATTCGATAACAAATGACGAAAACGGACGGATTTCTCAGGTTTTTACTACATATGTACACTTTTCACATTCTCCCATGTAACTCGGCTGCTAGTCCTCCTTTCATGCAGAATCATAAGGTCCTTGCTCATGTCCAAGGCACAAAAGCTAGCTAAAAAGTCAATAATCGATACCTAAAACTTTAATTGTACTACTTCTCACTGGCTATCACATCAACTTAGAAGCTTCATCTGCGTTCTACTATGGTGCTTTAATTGTCTCCGCATACTGCAGCACGCGACATAGCTTTGCAGACGATAAGTACAACCGTTTCAGAGAGAAAAGCGGGCAATGTGACGATCTGGCTTCAAGTTGATTCGATAACAAATGACGAAAACGGACGGATTTCTCAGGTTTTTACTACATATGAACACTTTCCACATTCTCCAATGCAACTCGGCTGCTAGTCCTCCTTTCATGCAGAAGCTTAAGGACATAGCTCATGTCCAAGGCACCAAAGCCAGCTAAAAAGTCAATAATCGATACCTAAATTGACTACTTCTTACTAGCTATTACATCAACTTAGAAGCTTCATCTGTGTTCCACTATGGTGATTTTAGTGTCTCCGCATACCGCAGCACGCGACATAGCTTTGCAGACGATAAGTACAACCGTTTCAGAGAGAAGAGAGGCCAATGTGACGATCTGGCTCTAAGTCGATTCGATAACAAATGACGAAAATGGACGGATTTCTCAGGTTTTTACTACATATGAACACTTGTCACATAGTCCCGTGCAACGCGGCTGCTAGTCCTCCTTTCATGCAGAATCTTAAGGTCGTAGCTCATGTCCAAGGCACCAAAGCCAGCTAAAAAGTCAATATTCGATACCTAAAACTTGAATTGTACTACTCCTTACTGGCTATTACATCAACTTAGAAGCTTCATCTGTGTTCTACTATGGTGCTTTTCGTGTCTCCGCATACCGCAGGACGCGACATAGCTTTGCAGACGATAAGTACTACCGTTTCAGAGAGAAGAGCGGCCAATGTGACGATCTGGCTTTAAGTCGATTCGATAACAAATGACGAAAACGGACGGATTTCTCAGGTTTTTACTACATATGAACACTTTTCACATTCTCTCATGTAACTCGGCCGCTAGTCCTCCTTTCATGCAGAATCATAAGGTCCTAGCTCATGTCCAAGGCACAAAAGCCAGCTAAAAAGTCAATAATCGATAACTAAAACTTTAATTGTACTACTTCTCACTGGCTATCACATCAACTTAGAAGCTTCATCTGCGTTCTACTATGGTGCTTTTAGTGTCTCCGCATACAGCAGCACGCGAAATAGCTTTGCAGACGATAAGTACAACCGTTTCAGAGAGAAAAGCGGGCAATGTGACTATCTGGCTTCAAGTTGATTCGATAACAAATGACGAAAACAGACGGATTTCTCAGATTTTTACTACATATGAACACTTTCCACATTCTCCAATGCAACTCGGCTGCTAGTCCTCCTTTCATGCAGAATCTTAAGGTCCTAGCTCATGTCCAAGGCACCAAAGCCAGCTAAAAAGTCAATAATCGATACCTAAATTGACTACATCTTACTAGCTATTACATCAACTTAGAAGCTTCATCTGTGTTTCACTATGGTGATTTTAGTGTCTCCGCATACCGCAGCACGCGACATAGCTTTGCAGACGATAAGTACAACCGTTTCAGAGAGAAGAGAGGCCAATGTGACGATCTGGCTTTAAGTCGATTCGATAAAAAATGACGAAGATGGACGGATTTCTCAGTTTTTTACTACAGAGTCCCGTGCAACGCGGCTGCTAGTCCTCCTTTCATGCAGAATCTTAAGGTCCTAGCTCATGTCCAAGGCACCAAAGCCAGCAAAAAAGACAATAATCGATACCTAAATCTTGAATTGTACTACTTCTTTCTGGCTATTACATCAACTTTGAAGCTTCATCTGTGTTCTACTATGGTGCTTTTAGTGTCTCCGCATACCGCAGCACGCGACATAGCTTTGCAGACGATAAGTACAACCGTTTCAGAGAGAAGAGCGGCCAATGTGACGAGCTGGCTTTAAGTCGATTCGATAACAAATGACGAAAACGGACGGATTTCTCAGGTTTTTACTACATATGAACACTTTCACATTCTCCCATGCAACTCGGCTGCTAGTCCTCCTTTCATGCAGAATCATAAGGTCCAAGCTCATGTCCAAGGCACAAAAGCCAGCTAAAAAGTCAATAATCGATACCTAAATCTTGAATTGTCCTACTTCTTACTGGCTATTACATCAACTTAGAAGCTTAATCTGTGTTCTACTATGGTGCTTTTAGTGTCTCCGCATACCGCAGCACGCAACATAGCTTTGCAGACGATAAGTACAACCGTTTCAGAGATAAGAGCGGCCAATGTGACGCACTGCTTTAAGTCGATTCCATAATAAATTACGAAAACGGACGGATTTCTCAGGTTTTTACTACAGATGAACACTTTTCGCATCCTCCCGTGCAACTCGGCTGCTAGTCCTCCTTTCATGCAGAATCTTAAGGTCCTAGCTCATGTCCAAGGCGCCAAAGCCAGCTAAAAAGTCAATATTCGATACCTAAAACTTGAATTGTACTACTCCTTACTGGCTATTACATCAACTTAGAAGCTTCATCTGTGTTCTACTATGGTGCTTTTAGTGTCTCCGCATACTGCAGCATGCGACATAGCTTTGCAGACGATAAGTACAACCGTTTCAGAGAGAAGAGCGGCCAATGTGACGATCTGCTTTAAGTCGATTCGATAACAAATGACGAAAACGGACGGATTTCTCATTTTTTTGCTACAGATGAACACTATTCACATTCTCCCATGCATCTCGGCTGCTAGTCCTCCTTTCATGCAGAATCATAAGTTCCTAGCTCATGTCCAAGGCATAAAAGCCAGCTAAAAAGTCAATAATCGATACCTAAAACTTGAATTGTACTACTTCTCACTGGCTATCACATCAACTTTGAAGCTTCATCTGAGTTCTACTATGGTGTTTTTAGTGTCTCCGCATACCGCAGCACGCGGCATAGCTTTGCAGACGATAAGTACAACGGTTTCAGAGAGAAAAGCGGGCAATGTGACGATCTGGCTTCAAGTTGATTCGATAACAAATGACTAAAACGGACGGATTTCTCAGGTTTTTACTACATATGAACACTTTTTACATCCTCCAATGCAGCGCGGCTGCTAGTCCTCCTTTCATGCAGAATCTTTAGGTCCTAGCTCATGTCCAAGGCACCAAAGCCAGCTAAAAAGACAATAATCGATACCTAAAACTTGAATTGTACTACGTCTCACTGGCTATCACATCAACTTAGAAGCTTCATCTGTGTTCTACAATGGTGCTTTTAGTGTCTCCGCATACTGCAGCACTCGACATAGCTATGCAGACGATAAGTACAACCGTTTCAGAGAGAAGAGGGGCCCATGTGACGATCTGGCTTTAAGTCGATTCGATAACAAATGACGAAAACAGACGGATTTCTCAGGTTTTTACTACATATGAACACTTTTTACATTCTCCCGTGCAACTCGGCTGCTAGTCCTCCTTTCATGCAGAGTCGTAAGGTCGTAGGTCATGTCCAAGGCACCAAAGCCAGCAAAAAAGTCAATAATCGATACCTAAATCTTGAATTATACTACTTCTTGCTGGCTATTACATCAACTTTGAAGCTTCATCTGTGTTCTACTAAGGTGCTTTTAGTGTCTCCGCATACCGCAGCACGCGACATAGCTTTGCAGACGATAAGTACAGCCGTTTCAGAGAGAAGAGCGGCCAATGTGACGATCTGGCTTTAAGTCGATTCGATAACAAATGACGAAAATGGACGGATTTCTCAGGTTTTTACTACATATGAACACTTGTCACATAGTCCCGTGCAACGCGGCTGCTAGTCCTCCTTTCATGCAGAATCTTAAGGTCGTAGCTCATGTCCAAGGCACCAAAGCCAGCTAAAAAGTCAATATTCGATACCTAAAACTTGAATTGTACTACTCCTTACTGGCTATTACATCAACTTAGAAGCTTCATCTGTGTTCTACTATGGTGCTTTTACTGTCTCCGCATACCGCAGCACGCGACATAGCTTTGCAGACGATAAGTACAACCGTTTCAGAGAGAAGAGCGGCCAATGTGACGCACTGCTTTAAGTCGATTCCATAATAAATTACGAAAACGGACGCATTTTTCAGGTTATTACTACATATGAACACTTTTCACATTCTCCCAAGCAACTCGGCTGCTAGTCCTCCTTCCGTGCGGAATCATAAGGTACTAGCTCATGTCCAAGGCGCAAAAGCCAGCTAAAAGGTCAATAATCGATACCTAAAACTTGAATTGTACTACTTCTTACTTGCTATTACATCAACTTAGAAGCTTAATCTGTGTTCTGCTATGGTGCTTTTAGTGTCTCCGCATACCGCAGGACGCGACATAGCTTTGCAGACGATAAGTACTACCGTTTCAGAGAGAAGAGCGGCCAATGTGACGATCTGGCTTTAAGTCGATTCGATAACAAATGACGAAAACGGACGGATTTCTCAGGTTTTTACTACATATGAACACTTTTCACATTCTCCCATTTAACTCGGCCGCTAGTCCTCCTTTCATGCAGAATCATAAGGTCCTAGCTCATGTCCAAGGCACAAAAGCCAGCTAAAAAGTCAATAATCGATAACTAAAACTTTAATTGTACTACTTCTCACTGGCTATCACATCAACTTAGAAGCTTCATCTGCGTTCTACTATGGTGCTTTTAGTGTCTCCGCATACAGCAGCACGCGAAATAGCTTTGCAGACGATAAGTACAACCGTTTCAGAGAGAAAAGCGGGCAATGTGACGATCTGGCTTCAAGTTGATTCGATAACAAATGACGAAAACGGACGGATTTCTCAGATTTTTACTACATATGAACACTTTCCACATTCTCCAATGCAACTCGGCTGCTAGTCCTCCTTTCATGCAGAATCTTAAGGTCCTAGCTCATGTCCAAGGCACCAAAACCAGCTATAAAGTCAATAATCGATACCTAAATTGACTACATCTTACTAGCTATTACATCAACTTAGAAGCTTCATCTGTGTTTCACTATGGTGATTTTAGTGTCTCCGCATACCGCAGCACGCGACATAGCTTTGCAGACGATAAGTACAACCGTTTCAGAGAGAAGAGAGGCCAATGTGAAGATCTGGCTTTAAGTCGATTCGATAAAAAATGACGAAAATGGACGGATTTCTCAGTTTTTTACTACAGATGAACACTTGTCACATAGTCCCGTGCAACGCGGCTGCTAGTCCTCCTTTCATGCAGAATCTTAAGGTCCTAGCTCATGTCCAAGGCACCAAAGCCAGCAAAAAAGACAATAATCGATACCTAAATCTTGAATTGTACTACTTCTTTCTGGCTATTACATCAACTTTGAAGCTTCATCTGTGTTCTACTATGGTGCTTTTAGTGTCTCCGCATACCGCAGCACGCGACATAGCTTTGCAGACGATAAGTACAACCGCTTCAGAGAAAAGAGCGGCCAATGTGACGAGCTGGCTTTAAGTCGATTCGATAACAAATGACGAAAACGGACGGATTTCTCAGGTTTTTACTACATATGAACACTTTTCACATTCTCCCATGCAACTCGGCTGCTAGTCCTCCTTTCATGCAGAATCATAAGGTCCAAGCTCATGTTCAAGGCACAAAAGCCAGCTAAAAAGTCAATAATCGATACCTAAATCTTGAATTGTCCTACTTCTTACTGGTTATTACATCAACTTAGAAGCTTAATCTGTGTTCTACTATGGTGCTTTTAGTGTCTCCGCATACCGCAGCACGCAACATAGCTTTGCAGACGATAAGTACAACCGTTTCAGAGAGAAGAGCGGCCAATGTGACGCACTGCTTTAAGTCGATTCCATAATAAATTACGAAAACGGACGGATTTCTCAGGTTTTTACTACGTATGAACACTTTTCGCATCCTCCCGTGCAACTCGGCTGCTAGTCCTCCTTTCATGCAGAATCTTAAGGTCCTAGCTCATGTCCAAGGCGCCAAAGCCAGCTAAAAAGTCAATATTCGGTACCTAAAACTTGAATTGTACTACTCCTTACTGGCTATTACATCAACTTAGAAGCTTCATCTGTGTTCTACTATGGTGCTTTTAGTGTCTCCGCATACTGCAGCATGCGACATAGCTTTGCAGACGATAAGTACAACCGTTTCAGAGAGAAGAGCGGCCAATGTGACGATCTGGCTTTAAGTCGATTCGATAACAAATGACGAAAACGGACGGATTTCTCATTTTTTTGCTACAGATGAACACTATTCACATTCTCCCATGCATCTCGGCTGCTAGTCCTCCTTTCATGCAGAATCATAAGTTCCTAGCTCATGTCCAAGGCATAAAAGCCAGCTAAAAAGTCAATAATCGATACCTAAAACTTGAATTGTACTACTTCTCACTGGCTATCACATCAACTTTGAAGCTTCATCTGAGTTCTACTATGGTGCTTTTAGTGTCTCCGCATACCGCAGCACGCGGCATAGCTTTGCAGACGACAAGTACAACGGTTTCAGAGAGAAAAGCGGGCAATGTGACGATCTGGCTTCAAGTTGATTCGATAACAAATGACTAAAACGGACGGATTTCTCAGGTTTTTACTACATATGAACACTTTCCACATTCTCCAATGCAACTCGGCTGCTAGTCCTCCTTTCATGCAGAATCTTAAGGACATAGCTCATGTCCATGGCACCAAAGCCAGCTAAAAAGTGAATAATCGATACCTAAATTGACTACATCTTACTAGCTATTACATCAACTTAGAAGCTTCATATGTGTTCCACTATGGTGATTTTAGTGTCTCCGCAAACCGCAGCACGCGACATAGCTTTGCAGACGATAAGTACAACCGTTTCAGAGAGAAGAGCGGCCAATGTGACGCACTGCTTTAAGTCGATTCGATAATAAATTACGAAAACGGTCGGATTTCTCAGGTTTTTGCTACATATGAACACTTTTCACATCCTCCCGTGCAACTCGGCTGCTAGTCCTCCTTTCATGCAGAATCTTATGGTCCTAGCTCATGTCCAAGGCACCAAAGCCAGCAAAAAAGTCAATAATCGATACCTAAATCTTGAATTGTACTACTTCTTACTGGCTATTACATCAACTTTGAAGCTTCATCTGTATTCTACTATGGTGCTTTTAGTGTCTCCGCATACCGCAGCACGCAACATAGCTTTGCAGACGATAAGTACAACCGTTTCAGATAGAAGAGCGGCCAATGTGACAATCTGGCTTTAAGTCGATTCGATAACAAATGACGAAAACGGACGGATTTCTCAGGTTTTTACTACATATGAACACTTTTCACATTCTCCCATGCAACTCGGCTGCTAGTCCTCCTTTCATGCAGAATCATAAGGTCCAACCTCATGTCCAAGGCACAAAAGCCAGCTGAAAAGTCAATACTCGATACCTAAATCTTGAATTGTACTACTTCTTACTTGCTATTACATCAACTTAGAAGCTTAATCTGGGTTCTGCTATGGTGCTTTTAGTGTCTCCGCATACCGCAGCACGCGACATAGCTTTGCAGACGATAAGTACAACCGTTTCAGAGAGAAGAGGGGCCCATGTGACGATCTGGCTTTAAGTCGATTCGATAACAAATGACGAAAACGGACGGATTTCTCAGGTTTTTACTACATATGAACACTTTTTACATCCTCCCGTGCAGCGCGGCTGCTAGTCCTCCTTTCATGCAGAATCTTTAGGTCCTAGCTCATGTCCAAGGCACCAAAGCCAGCTAAATAGACAATAATCGATCCTAAACTTGAATTGTACTACGTCTCACTGGCTATCACATCAACTTAGAAGCTTCATCTGTGTTCTACTATGGTGCTTTTAGTGTCTCCGCATACTGCAGCACGCGACATAGCTTTGCAGACGATAAGTACAACCGTTTCAGAGAGAAGAGGGGCCCATGTGACGATCTGGCTTTAAGTCGATTGGATAACAAATGACGAAAACGGACGGATTTCTCAGGTTTTTACTACATATGAACACTTTTTACATTCTCCCGTGCAACTCGGCTGCTAGTCCTCCTTTCATGCAGAATCGTAAGGTCCTAGGTCATGTCCAAGGCACCAAAGCCAGCAAAAAAGTCAATAATCGATACCTAAATCTTGAATTATACTACTTCTTACTGGCTATTACATCAACTTTGAAGCTACATCTGTGTTCTACTATGGTGCTTTTAGTGTCTCCGCACACCGCAGCTCGCGACATAGCTTTGCAGACGATAAGTACAACCGTTTCAGAGAGAAGAGCGGCCAATGTGACGATCTGGCTTTAAGTCGATTCGATAACAAATGACGAAAACGGACGGATTTCTCATGTTTTTACTACATATGTACACTTTTCACATTCTCCCATGTAACTCGGCTGCTAGTCCTCCTTTCATGCAGAATCATAAGGTCCTAGCTCATGTCCAAGGCACAAAAGCCAGCTAAAAAGTCAATAATCGATACCTAAAACTTTAATTGTACTACTTCTCACTGGCTATCACATCAACTTAGAAGCTTCATCTGCGATCTACTATCGTGCTTTAATTGTCTCCGCATACTGCAGCACGCGACATAGCTTTGCAGACGATAAGTACAACCGTTTCAGAGAGAAAAGCGGGCAATATGACGACCTGGCTTCAAGTTGATTCGATAACAAATGACTAAAACGGACGGATTTCTCAGGTTTTTACTACATATGAACACTTTCCACATTCTCCAATGCAACTCGGCTGCTAGTCCTCCTTTCATGCAGAATCTTAAGGACATAGCTCATGTCCAAGGCACCAAAGCCAGCTAAAAAGTCAATAATCGATACCTAAATTGACTACATCTTACTAGCTATTACATCAACTTAGAAGCTTCATCTGTGTTCCACTATGGTGATTTTAGTGTCTCCGCATACCGCAGCACGCGACATAGCTTTGCAGACGATAAGTACAACCGTTTCAGAGATAAGAGAGGCCAATGTGACGATCTGGCTTTAAGTCGATTCGATAACAAATGACGAAAATGGACGGATTTCTCAGGTTTTTACTACATATGAACACTTGTCATATAGTCCAGTGCAACGCGGCTGCTAGTCCTCCTTTCATGCAGAATCATAAGGTCCTAGCTCATGTCCAAGGCACCAAAGCCAGCAAAAAAGACAATAATCGATACTTAAATCTTGAATTGTACTACTTCTTACTGGCTATTACATCAACTTTGAAGCTTCATCTGTGTTCTACTATGGTGCTTTTAGTGTCTCCGCATACCGCAGCACGCGACATAGCTTTGCAGACGATAAGTACAACCGTTTCAGAGAGAAGAGCAGCCAATGTGACGATCTGGCTTTAAGTCGATTCGATAACAAACGACGAAAACGGACGGATTTCTCAGGTTTTTACTACATATGAACACTTCTCACATTCTCCCATGCAACTCGGCTGCTAGTCCTCCTTTCATGCAGAATCATAAGGGCCAACCTCATGTCCAAGGCACAAAAGCCAGCTGAAAAGTCAATACTCGATACCTAAATCTTGAGTTGTACTACTTCTTACTGGCTATTACATCAACTTAGAAGCTTAATCTGTGTTCTACTATGGTGCTTTTAGTGTCTCCGCATACCGCAGCACGCGACATAGCTTTGCAGACGATAAGTACAACCGTTTCAGAGAGAAGAGGCGCCAATGTGACGAACTGGCTTTAAGTCGATTCGATAACAAATGACGAAAATGGACGGATTTCTCAGGTTATTACTACATATGAACACTTTTCACATACTCCCGTGCAACGCGGCTGCTAGTTCTACTTTCATGCAGAATCTTAAGGTCCTAGCTCATGTCCAAGGCACCTAAGCCAGCTAAAAAGTCAATAATCGATACCTAAAACTTGAATTGTAGTATTTCTCACTGGCTATCACATCAACTTAGAACCTTCATCTGTGTTCTACTATGGTGCTTTTAGTGTCTCCGCATACAGCAGCACGCGACATAGCTTTGCAGACGATAAGTACAACCGTTTCAGAGAGAAGAGGGGCCAATGTGACGATCTGGCTTTAAGTCGATTGGATAACAAGTGACGAAAACGGACGGATTTCTCAGGTTTATACTACATATGAACACTTTTTACATTCTCCCGTGCAACTCGGCTGCTAGTCCTCCTTTCATGCAGAATCGTAAGGTCCTAGCTCATGTCCAAGGCACCAAAGCCAGCAAAAAAGTCAATAATCGATACCTAAATCTTGAATTGTACTACTTCTTACTGGCTATTACATCAACTTTGAAGCTTCATCTGTATTCTACTATGGTGCTTTTAGTGTCTCCGCATACCGCAGCATGCGAAATAGCTTTGCAGACGATAAGTACAACCGTTTCAGAGAGAAGAGCGGCCAATCTGACGATCTGCTTTAAGTCGATTCGATAACAAATGACGAAAACGGACGGATTTCTCATTTTTTTACTACAGATGAACACTATTCACATTCTCTCATGCATCTCGGCTGCTAGTCCTCCTCTCATGCAGAATCATAAGGTCCTAGCTGATGTCCAAGGCATAAAAGCCAGCTAAAAAGTCAATAATCGATACCTAAAACTTGAATTGTACTACTTCTCACTGGCTATCACATCAACTTAGAAGCTTCATCCGTGTTCTACTATGGTGCTTTTAGTGTCTCCGCATACTGCAGCACGCGACATAGCTTTGCAGACGATAAGTACAACCGTTTCAGAGAGAAGAGCGGCCAATGTGACGCACTGCTTTAAGTCGATTCGATAATATATTCCGAAAACGGACGGATTTGTCAGGTTTTTACTACATATGAACACTTTTCGCATCCTCCCGTGCCACTCGGCTGCTAGTAATCCTTTCATGCACAATCATAAGGTCCTACCTTATGTCCAAGGCACCAAAGCCAGCTAAAAAGTCAATTTTCGATACCTAAAACTTGAATTGTACTACCCCTTATTGGCTATTACATCAACTTAGAAGCTTCATTTGTGTTCTACTATGGTGCTTTTAGTGACTCCGCATACCGCAGCACGCAACATAGCTTTGCAGACGATAAGTACAACCGTTTCAGATAGAAGAGCGGCCAATATGACGATCTGGCTTCAAGTTGATTCGATAACAACTGACGAAAACGGACGGATTTCTCATTTTCTTACTACAGATGAACACTATTCACATTCTCCCATGCATCTCGGCTGCTAGTCCTCCTTTCATGCAGAATCTTAAGGACATAGCTCATGTCCAAGGCACCAAAGCCAGCTAAAAAGTCAATAATCGATACCTAAAACTTGAATTGTACTACTTCTTACTGGCTATTATATCAACTTTGAAGCTTCATCTGAGTTCTACTACGGTGCTTTTAGTGTCTCCGCATACCGCAGCACGCGGCATAGCTTTGCAGACGATAAGTACAACGGTTTCAGAGAGAAAAGCGGGCAATGTGACGATCTGGCTTCAAGTTGATTCGATAACAAATGACTAAAACGGACAGATTTCTCAGGTTTTTACTACATATGAACACTTTCCACTTTCTCCAATGCAACTCGGCTGCTAGTCCTAATTTCATGCAGCATCTTAAGGACATAGCTCATGTCCAAGGCACCAAAGCCAGCTAAAAAGTCAATAATCGATACCTAAATTGACTACATCTTACTAGCAATTACATCAACTTAGAAGCTTCATCTGTGTTCTACTATGGTGCTTTTAGTGTCTCCGCATACCGCAGCACGCGACATAGCTTTGCAGACGATAAGTACAACCGTTTCAGAGAGAAAAGGGGCCAATGTGACGAACTGGCTTTAAGTCGATTCGAAAACAAATGACGAAAATGGACGGATTTCTCAGGTTTTTACTACATATGAACACTTGTCACATACTCCCGTGCAACGCGGCTGCTAGTCCTCCTTTCATGCAGAATCTTAAGGTCCTAGCTCATGTCCAAGGCACCTAAGCCAGCTAAAAAGTCAATAATCGATACCTAAAACTTGAATTGTACTACTTCTCACTGGCTATCACATCAACTTAGAACCTTCATCTGTGTTCTACTATGGTGCTTTTAGTGTCTCCGCATACCGCAGCACGCGACATAGCTTTGCAGACGATAAGAACAACCGTTTCAGAGAGAAGAGGGGCCAATGTGACGGTCTGGCTTTAAGTCGATTCGATAACAAGTGACGAAAACGGACGGAGTTCTCAGGTTTATACTACATATGAACACTTTTTACATTCTCCCGTGCAACTCGGCTGCTAGTCCTCCTTCCATGCAGAATCGTAAGGTCCTAGCTCATGTCCAAGGCACCAAAGCCAGCAAAAAAGTCAATTATCCATACCTAAATCTTGAATTGTACTACTTCTTACTGGCTATTACATCAACTTTGAAGCTTCATCTGTATTCTACTATGGTGCTTTTAGTGTCTCCGCATACCGCAGCACGCGACATAGCTTTGCAGACGATAAGTACAATGTTTCAGAGAGAAGAGGGGCCCATGTGACGATCTGGCTTTAAGTCGATTCGATAACAAATGACGAAAACGGACGGATTTCTCAGGTTTTTACTACATATGAACACTTTTTACATCCTCCCGTGCAACGCGGCTGCTAGTCCTCCTTTCATGCAGAATCTTTAGGTCCTAGCTCATGTCCAAGGCACCAAAGCCAACTAAATAGACAATAATCGATACCTAAAACTTGAATTGTACTACGTCTCACTGGCTATCACATCAACTTAGAAGCTTCATCTGTGTTCTACTATGGTGCTTTTAGTGTCTCCGCATACTGCAGCACGCGACATAGCTTTGCAGACGATAAGTACAAACGTTTCAGAGAGAAAAGCGGGCAATGTGACGATCTGGCTTCAAGTTGATTCGATAACAAATGACTAAAACGGACGGATTTCTCAGGTTTTTACTACATATGAACACTTTCCACATTCTCCAATGCAACTCGGCTGCTAGTCCTCCTTTCATGCAGAATCTTAAGGACATAGCTCATGTCCAAGGCACCAAAGCCAGCTAAAAAGTCATTAATCGATACCTAAATCTTGAATTGTACTACTTCTTACTGGCTATTACATCAACTTTGAAGCTTCATCTGTGTTCTACTATTGTGCTTTTAGTGTCTCCGCATTCCGCAGCACGCGACATAGCTTTGCATTCGATAAGTACAACCGTTTCAGAGAGAAGAGCGGCCAATGTGACGATCTGGCTTTAAGTCGATTCGATAACAAATGTCGAAAACGGACGGATATCTCAGGTTTTTACTACATATGAACACTTTTCACATTCTCCCATGTAACTCGGCTGCTAGTCCTCCTTTCATGCAGAATCATAAGGTCCTAGCTCATGTCCAAGGCAGAAAAGCCAGCTTAAAAGTCAATAATCGATACCTAAAACTTTAATTGTACTACTTCTCACTGGCTATCACATCAACTTAGAAGCTTCATCTGCGTTCTACTATGGTGCTTTTAGTGTCTCCGCATACTGCAGCACGCGACATAGCTTTGCAGACGATAAGTACAACCGTTTCAGAGAGAAAAGCGGGCAATGTGACGATCTGGCCTCAAGTTGATTCGATAACAAATGACTAAAACGGACGGATTTCTCAGGTTTTTACTACATATGAACACTTTCCACATTCTCCAATGCAACTCGGCTGCTAGTCCTCCTTTCATGCAGAATCTTAAGGGCATAGCTCATGTCCAAGGCACCAAAGCCAGCTAAAAAGTCAATAATCGATACCTAAATTGACTACATCTTACTAGCTATTACATCAACTTAGAAGCTTCATCTGTGTTCCACTATGGAGATTTTAGTGTCTCCGCATACCGCAGCACGCGACATAGCTTTGCAGACGATAAGTACAACCGTTTCAGAGAGAAGAGAGGCCAATGTGACGATCTGGCTTTAAGTCGATTCCATAACAAATGACGAAATGGACGGATTTCTCAGGTTTTTACTACATATGAACACTTTCCACATTCCCCAATGCAACTCGGCTGCTAGTCCTCCTTTCATGCAGAATCTTAAGGACATAGCTCATGTCCAAGGCACCAAAGCCAGCTAAAAAGTCAATAATCGATACCTAAATTGACTACATCTTACTAGCTATTACATCAACTTAGAAGCTTCATCTGTGTTCCACTATGGTGATTTTAGTGTCTCCGCATACCGCAGCACGCGACATAGCTTTGCAGACGACAAGTACAACCGTTTCAGAGAGAAGAGAGGTAAATGTGACGATCTGGCTTTAAGTCGATTCGATAACAAATGACGAAAACGGACGGATTTCTCAGGTTTTTACTACATATGAACACTTTTCACATTCTCCCATGCAACTCGGCTGCTAGTCCTCCGTTCATGCAGAATCATAAGGTCCAAGCTCATGTCCAAGGCACAAAAGCCAGCTAAAAAGTCAATAATCGATACCTAAATCTTGAATTGTACTACTCCTTACTGGCTATTACATCAACTTAGAAGCTTAATCTGTGTTCTGCTATGGTGCTTTTAGTGCCTCCGCATACCGCAGCACGTGACATAGCTTTGCAGACGATAAGTACAACCGTTTCAGAGAGAAGAGGGGCCAATGTGACGAACTGGCTTTAAGTCGATTCGATAACAAATGACGAAAATGGACGGATTTCTCAGGTTTTTAATACATATGAACACTTTTCACATACTCCCGTGCAACGCGGCTGCTAGTCCTCCTTTCATGCAGAATCTTAAGGTCCTAGCTCATGTCCAAGGCACCAAAGCCAGCTAAAAAGTCAATAATCGATACCTAAAACTTGAATTGTAGTATTTCTCACTGGCTATCACATCAACTTAGAACCTTCATCTGTGTTCTACTATGGTGCTTTTAGTTTCTCCGCATACCGCAGCACGCGACATAGCTTTGCAGACGATAAGTACAACCGTTTCAGAGAGAAGAGGGGCCAATGTGACGATCTGGCTTTAAGTCGATTCGATAACAAGTGACGAAAACGGACGGATTTCTCAGGTTTATACTACATATGAACACTTTTTACATTCTCCCGTGCAACTCGGCTGCTAGTCCTCCTTTCATGCAGAATCGTAAGTTCCTAGCTCATGTCCAAGGCACCAAAGCCAGCAAAAAAGTCATAATCGATTCCTAAATGTTGAATTGTACTACTTCTTACTGGCTATTACATCAACTTTGAAGCTTCATCTGTATTCCACTATAGTGCTTTTAGTGTCTCCGCATACCGCAGCACGCGACATAGCTTTGCAGACGATAAGTACAACCGTTTCAGGGAGAAGAGCGGCCAATGTGACAATCTGGCTTTAAGTCGATTAGATAACAAATGACGAAAACGGACGCATTTTTCAGGTTTTTACTACATATGAACACTTTTCACATTCTCCCAAGCAACTCGGCTGCTAGTCCTCCTTCCGTGCGGAATCATAAGGTCCTAGCTCATGTCCAAGGCACAAAAGCCAGCTAAAAGGTCAATAATCGATACCTAAAACTTGAATTGTACTACTTCTTACTGGCTATTACATCAACTTAGAAGCTTAATCTGTGTTCTACTATGGTGCTTTTAGTGTGTCCGCATACCGCAGCACGCGACATAGCTTTGCTGACGATAAGTACAACCGTTTCAGAGAGAAGAGGGGCCCATGTGACGATCTGGCTTTAAGTCGATTCGATAACAAATGACGAAAACGGACGGATTTCTCAGGTTTTTACTACATATGAACACTTTTTACATCCTCCCGTGCAACGCGGCTGCTAGTCCTCCTTTCATGCAGAATCTTTAGGTCCTACCTCATGTCCAAGGCACCAAAGCCAGCTAAAAAGTCAATAATCGATACCTAAAACTTGAATTGTACTACTTCTCACTGGCTATCACATCAACTTAGAAGCTTTATCTGTGTTCTACTATGGTGCTTTTAGTGTCTCCGCATACTGCAGCACGCGACATAGCTTTGCAGACGATAAGTACAACCGTTTCAGAGAGAAGAGCGGCCAATGTGACGATCTGGCTTTAAGTCGATTCGATAACAAATGACGAAAACGGACTGATTTCTCATTTTTTTTCTACAAATGAACACTATTCACATTCCCCCATGCATCTCGGCTGCTAGTCCTCCTTTCATGCAGAGTCATAAGGTCCTAGCTCATGTCCAAGGCACAAAAGCCAGCTAAAAAGACAATAATCGATACCTAAAACTCCAATTGTACTACTTCTTACTGGCTATTACATCAATCTAGAAGCTTGATCTGTGTTCTACTATGGTGCTTTTAGTGTCTCCGCATACCGCAGCACGCGACATAGATTTGCAGACGATAAGTACAACCGTTTCAGAGAGAAGAGCGGCCAATGTGACGCACTGCTTTAAGTCGATTCCATAATAAATTACGAAAACGGACGGATTTCGCAGGTTTTTACTACATATGAACACTTTTCGCATCCTCCGTGCAACTCGGCTGCTAGTCCTCCTTTCATGCAGAATCTTAAGGTCCTAGCTCATGTCCAAGGCACCAAAGCCAGCTAAAAAGTCAATATTCGATACCTAAAACTTGAATTGTACTACTCCTTACTGGCTATTACATGAACTTAGAAGCTTCATCTGTGTTCTACAATTGTGCTTTTAGTGTCTCCTTATACCGCAGCACGCGACATAGCTTTGCAGACGATAAGTACAACCGTTTCAGAGAGAAGAGGGGCTAATGTGCCGATCTGGCTATAAGCCGATTGGATAACAAATGACGAAAATGGACGGATTTCTCAGGTTTTTACTACATATGAACACTTTTCACATACTCCCGTGCAACGCGGCTGCTAGTCCTCCTTTCATGCAGAATGTTAAGGTCCTAACTCATGTCCAAGGCACCAAAGACAGCAAAAAAGACAATAATCGATACCTAAATCTTGAATTGTACTACTTCTTATTGGCTATTACATCAACTTTGAAGCTTCATCTGTGTTCTACTATGGTGCTTTTAGTGTCTCCGCATACCGCAGCACGCGACATAGCTTTGCAGACGATAAGTACAACCGTTTCAGAGAGAAGAGCGGCCAATGTGACGATCTGGCTTTAAGTTGATTCGATAACAAATGACGAAAACGGATCGATTTCTCAGGTTTTTACTACATATGAACACTCTTTACATACTCCCGTGCAACGCGGCTGCTAGTCCTCCTTTCATGCACAATCTTAAGGTCCTACCTCAAGTCCAAGGCACCAAAGCCAGCAAAAAAGTCAATAATCGATACCTAAATCTTGAATTGCACTACTTCTCACTGGCTATCACATCTACTTAGAAGCTTCATCTGTGTTCTACTATGGTGCTTTTAGTGTCTCCGCATACTGCAGCACGCGACATAGCTTTGCAGACGATAAGTACAACCGTTTCAGAGAGAAGAGGGGCCAATGTGACTATCTGGCTTTAAGTCGATTCAATAACAAAAAACGAAAACGGACGGATTTCTCAGGTTTTTACTACATATGAACACTTTTTACATTCCCCCGTGCAACTCGGCTGCTAGTCCTCCTTTCATGCAGAATCGTAGGGTCCTAGCTCATGTTCAAGGCACCAAAGCCAGCAAAAAAGTCAATAATCGATACCTAAAACTTGAATTGTACTACTTCTCACTGGCTATCACATCAACTTAGAAGCTTCATCTCTGTTCTACTATGGTGCTTTTAGTGTCTCCGCATACTGCAGCACGCGACATAGCCTTGCAGACGATAAGTACAACCGTTTCAGAGAGAAGAGCGGCCAATGTGACGATCTGGCTTTAAGTCGATCTGATAGCAAATGACGAAAACGGACGGATTTCTCATTTTCTTACTGCATATGAACACTATTCACATTCTCCCATGCATCTCGGCTGCTAGTCCTCCTTTCATGCAGAATCATAAGGTCCTAGCTCATGCCAAAGGCACCAAAGCCTGCTAAAAAAGTCAATAATCGATTCCTAAATGTTGAATTGTACTACTTCTTACTGGCTATTACATCAACTTAGAAGCTTCATCTGTGTTCCACTCTGGTGATTTTAGTGTCTCCGAATACCGCTGCACGAGACATAGCTTTGCAGACGATAAGTACAACTGTTTCAGAGAGAAGAGCGACCAATGTGACGATCTGGCTTTAAGTCGATTCGATAACAAATGACGAAAACGGACGGATTTCTCAGGTTTTTACTACATATGAACACTTTTCACATTCTCCCTTTCAACTCGGCTGCTAGTCTTCCTTTCATGCAGAATCTTAAGGACATAGCTCATGTCCAAGGCACCAAAGCCAGCTAAAAAGTCAATAATCGAAACCTAAAACTTGAATTGTACTACTTCTTATTGGCTATTACATCAACTTAGAAGCTTCATCTGTGTTCCTCTATGGTGACTTTAGTGTCTCCGCATACCGCAGCACGCGACATAGCTTTGCAGACGATAAGTACAACCGTTTCAGAGGGAAGAGCGGCCAATGTGACGATCTGGCTTTAAGTCGATTCCATAACAAATTACGAAAACGGACGGATTTCTCAGGTTTTTACTACATGTGAACACTTTTCACATTCTCCCATGCAACTCGGCTGCTAGTCCTCCTTTCATGCAGAATCTTAAGATCCTAGCTCATGTCCAAGTCACCAAAGCCAGCTAAAAAGTCAATAATCGATACCTAAAACTTGAATTGTACTACTTCTTACTGGCTATTACATCAACTTAGAAGCTTCGTCTGTGTTCTAGTATGGTGCTTTTAGTGTCTCTGCATACCGCAGCACGCGACATGGCTTTGCAGACGTTAAGTACAACCGTTTCAGAGAGAAGAGCGGCCAATGTGACGATCTGGCTTTAAGTCTATTCGATAACAAATGACGAAAACGGACGGATTTCTCAGGTTTTTACTACATATGAACACTTGTCACATACTCCCAATCAACGCGGCTCCTAGTCCCCCTTTCATGCAGAATCTTAATGTCCTAGCTCACTTCCAAGGCACCAAAGATAGCTAAAAAGTCAATAATCCATACCTAAAACTTGAATTGTACTACTTCTTACTTGCTATTACATCAACTTAGAAGCTTCATCTGTGTGTCCACTTTGGTGCTTTTCGTGTCTCCGCATACTGCAGCACGCGACATAGCTTTGCAAACGATAAGTACAACCGTTTCAGAGAGAAGAGCGGCCAATGTGACGATCTGGCTTCAAGTCCATTCGATAACAAATGACGAAAACGGACGGATTTTTCAGGTTTTTACTACATATGAACACTTTTCACATTCTCCCATGCAACTCGGCTGCTAGTCCTCTTTTCATGCAGAATCTTAAGGTCCTAGCTCATGTCCAAGGCACCAAAGCCAGCTAAAAATTCAATATTCGATACCTAAAACTTGAATAGTACTACTCCTTACTGGCTATTACATCAACTTAGAAGCTTCATCTGTGTTCTACTATGGTGCTTTTAGTGTCTCCGCATACCGCAGCACGCGACATAGCTTTGCAGACGATAAGTACAACCGTTTCAGAGAGAAGAGCGGCCAATGTGACGATCTGGCTTTAAGTCGATTCGATAACAAATGACGAAAACGGACGGATTTCTCATTTTCTTACTGCATATGAACACTATTCACATTCTCCCATGCATCTCGGCTGCTAGTCCTCCTTTCATGCAGAATCATAATGTCCTAGCTCATGTCCAAGGCACAAAAGCCATCTAAAAAGTCAATAATCGATACCTAAAACTTGAATTGTACTACTTCTTACTGGCTATTACATCAACATAGAAGCTTAATCTGTGTTCTACTATGGTGCTTTTAGTGTCTCCGCATACCGCAGCACGCGACATAGCTTTGCAGACGATAAGTACAACCGTTTCAGAGAGAAGAGCGGCCAATGTGACGCACTGCTTTAAGTCGATTCGATAATAAATTACGAAAATGGACGGATTTCTCAGGTTTTTACTACATATGAACACTTTTCGCATCCTCCCGTGCAACTCGGCTGCTAGTCCTCCTTTCATGCAGAATCTTAAGGTCCTAGCTCATGTCCAAGGCACCAAAGCCAGCTAAAAAGTCAATATTCGATACCTAAAACTTGAATTGTACTACTCCTTACTGGCTATTACATCAACTTAGAAGCTTCATATGTGTTCTACTATGGTGCTTTTAGTGTCTCCGTATACCGCAGAAGGCGACATAGCTTTGCAGACGATAAGTACAACCGTTTCAGAGAGAAAAGCGGGCAATGTGACGATCTGGCTTCAAGTTGATTCGATAACAAATGACGAAAACGGACGTATTTCTCAGGTTTTTACTACATATGAACACTTTTCACATTCTCCCTTTCAACTCGGCTGCTAGTCCTCCTTTCATGCACAATCTTAAGGACATAGCTCATGTCCAAGGCACCAAAGCCAGCTAAAAAGTCAATAATCGAAACCTAAAACTTGAATTGTACTACTTCTTACTGGCTATCACATCAACTTAGAAGCTTCATCTGTGTTCCACTATGGTGATTTTAGTGTCTCCGCATACCGCAGCACGCGACATAGCTTTGCAGACGATAAGTACAACCGTTTCAGAGAGAAGAGGGGCCAATGTGACGATCTGGCTATAAGTCGATTCGATAACAAATGACGAAAACGGATGGATTTCTCAGGTTTTTACTACATATGAACACTTTTCACATTCTCCCATGCAACTCGGCTGCTAGTCCTCCTTTCATGCAGAATCATAAGGACCTAGCTCATGCCAAAGGCACCAAAGCCAGCTAAAAAATCAATAATCGATTCCTAAATGTTGAATTGTACTACTTCTTACTGGCTATTACATCAACTTAGAAGCTTCATCTGTGTTCCACTCTGGTAATTTTAGTGTCTCCGCATACCGCTGCACGCGACATAGCTTTGCAGACGATAAGTACAACCGTTTCAGGGAGAAGAGCGACCAATGTGACGATCTGGCTTTAAGTCGATTCGATAACAAATGACGAAAACGGACGGATTTCTCAGGTTTTTACTACATATGAACACTTTTCACATTCTCCGTGCAACGCGGCTGCTAGTCCTCCATTCATGCAGAATCTTAAGGTCCTAGCTCATGTCCAAGGCAACATAGCCAGCAAAAAGTCAATAATCGATACCTAAAACTTGAATTGTACTACCTCTTACTGGCTATTACATCAACTTAGAAGCTTAACCTGTGTTCTAGTATGGTGCTTTTAGTGTCTCCGCATACCGCAGCACACGACATAGCTTTGCAGACGATAAGTACAACCGTTTCAGAGAGAAGAGCGGCCAATGTGACGATCTGGCTTTAAGTCGATTCGATAACAAATGACGAAAACGGACGGATTTCTCAGGTTTTTACTACATATGAACACTTTTCACATTCTCCCATGCAACTCGGCTGCTAGTCCTCCTTTCATGCAGAATCTTAAGGTCCTAGCTCATGGCCAAGGCACCAAAGCCAGCTAAAACGTCAATTATCGATACCTAAAACTTGAATTGTACTACTTCTTACTGGCTATTACATCAACTTAGAAGCTTCATCTGTGTTCTACTATGGTGCTTTTAGTGTCTCCGCATACCGCAGCACGCGACATAGCTTTGCAGACGATAAGTGCAACTGTTTCAGAGAGAAGAGCGGCCAATGTGACGATCTGGCTTCAAGTCGATTCGATAACAAATGACGAAAACGGACGGATTTCTCAGGTTTTTACTACATATGAACACTTTTCACATTGTCCCATACAACTCGGCTGCTAGTCCTCCTTTCATGCAGAATCATAAGGTCCTAGCTCATGTCCAAGGCACGAAAGCCAGCAAAAAAGTCAATAATCGATACGTAAATCTTGAATTGTACTACTTCTTACTGGCTATTACATCAACTTAGAAGCTTCATCTGTGTTCTACTATGGTGCTTTTAGTGTCTACGCATACCGCAGCACGCGACATAGCTTTGCAGACGATAAGTACAACCGTTTCAGAGAGAAGAGCGGCCAATGTGACGATCTGGCTTTAAGTCGATTCCATAACAAATAACGAAAACGGACGGATTTCTCAGGTTTTTACTACATGTGAACACTTTTCACATTCTCCCATGCAACTCGGCTGCTAGTCCTCCTTTCATGCAGAATCTTAAGATCCTACCTCATGTCCAAGTCACCAAAGCCAGCTAAAAAGTCAATAATCGATACCTAAAACTTGAATTGTACTACTTCTTACTGGCTATTACATCAACTTAGAAGCTTCGTCTGTGTTCTAGTATGGTGCTTTTCGTGTCTCCGCATACCGCAGCACGCGACATAGCTTTGCAAACGATAAGTACAACCGTTTCAGAGAGAAGAGCGGCCAATGTGACGATCTGGCTTCAAGTCCATTCGATAACAAATGACGAAAACGGACGGATTTTTCAGGTTTTTACTACATATGAACACTTTTCACATTCTCCCATGCAACTCGGCTGCTAGTCCTCCTTTCATGCAGAATCTTAAGGTCCTAGCTCATGTCCAAGGCACCAAAGCCAGCTAAAAATTCAATATTCGATACGTAAAAGTTGAATTGTACTACTCCTTACTGGCTATTACATCAACTTAGAAGCTTCATCTGTGTTCTACTATGGTGCTTTTAGTGTCTCCGCATACCGCAGCACGCGACATAGCTTTGCTGACGTTAAGTACAACCGTTTCAGAGAGAAGAGCGGCCAATGTGACGATCTGGTTTTAAGTCGATTCGATAACAAATCACGAAAACGGGCGGATTTCTCAGGTTTTTACTACATATGAACACTTTTCACATTCTCCCATTCAACTCGGCTGCTAGTCCTCCTTTCATGCAGAATCTTAAGGTCCTAGCTCATGTCAAAGGCAACAAAGCCAGCTAAAAAGTCAATATTCGATACCTAAAACTTGAATAGTACTACTCCTTACTGGCTATTACATCAACTTAGAAGCTTCATCTCTGTTCTACTATGGTGCTTTTAGTGTCTCCGCATACTGCAGCACGCGACATAGCTTTGCAGACGATAAGTACAACCGTTTCAGAGAGAAGAGCGGCCAATGTGACGATCTGGCTTTAAGGCGATTCGATAACAAATGACGAAAACGGACGGATTTCTCATTTTTTTACTACATATGACCACTATTCACATTCTCCCATGCATCTCGGCTGCAAGTCCTCCTTTCATGCAGAATCATAAGGTCCTAGCTCATGTCCAAGGCACAAAAGCCAGCTAAAAAGTCAATAATCGATACCTAAAACTTGAATTGTACTACTTCTTACTGGCTATTACATCAACTTAGAAGCTTAATCTGTGTTCTACTATGGTGCTTTTAGTGTCTCCGCATACCGCAGCACGCGACATAGCTTTGCAGACGATAAGTACAACCGTTTCAGAGAGAAGAGCGGCCAATGTGACGCACTGCTTTAAGTCGATTCGATAATAAATTACGAAAACGGACGGATTTCTCAGGTTTTTACTACATATGAACACTTTTCGCATCCTCCCGTGCAACTCGGCTGCTAGTCCTCCTTTCATGCAGAATCTTAAGGTCCTAGACCATGTCCAAGGCACCAAAGCCTGCTAAAAAGTCAATATTCGATACCTAAAACTTGAATTGTACTACTCCTTACTGGCTATTACATCAACTTAGAAGCTTCATCTGTGTGTCCACTATGGTGCTTGTTGTGTCTCGGAATACCGCAGCACGCGACATAGCTTTGCAAACGATAAGTAACACCGTTTCAGAGAGAAGAGCGGCCAATGTGACGATCTGGCTTTAAGTCGATTCGGTAACAAATGACGAAAACGAACGAATTTCTCAGGTATTTACTACAGATGAACACTTTTCACATTCTCCCATGAAACTCGGCTGCTAGTCCTCCTTTCATGTAGAATCTTAAGGACCTATCTCATGTAAAAAGGCACCAAAGCCAGCTAAAAGTCAATAATCGATACCTAAACCTTGAATTGTACTACTTCTTACTGGCTATTACGTCAACTTAGAAGCTTCATCTGTGTTCCACTATGTTGATTTTAGTATTTCCGCATACCGCAGCATGCGACATAGCTTTGCAAACGATAAGTACAACCGTTTCAGAGAGAAGAGCGGCCAATGTGACGATCTGGCTTTAAGTCGATTCTATAACAAATGACGAAAATGGACGGATTTCGCAGGTTTTTACTACATATGAACACTTTTCACATTCTCCCATTCAACTCGGCTGCTAGTCCTCCTTTCGTGCAGAATCTTAAGGACATAGCTTATGTCCAAGGCTCCAAAGCCAGCTAAAAAGTCAATAATCGATAGCTAAAACTTGAATTGTACTACCTCTTACTGGCTATTACATCAACTTAGAAGCTTCATCTGTGTTCCACTATGGTGATTTTAGTGTCTTCGCATACCGCAGCACGCGACATAGCTTTGCAGACGATAAGTACAACCGTTTCAGAGAGAAGAGGGGCCAATGTGACGATCTGGCTATAAGTCGATTCGATAACAAATGACGAAAATGGACGGATATCTCAGGTTTTTACTACATATGAACACTTTTCACATACTCCCGTGCAACGCGGCTGCTAGTCCTCCTTTCATGCAGAATCTTAAATTCCTAGCTCATGTCCAAGACACCAAAGCTAGCTAAAAAGTCAATAATCGATACCTGAAACTTGAATTGTACTACTTCTTACTGGCTATTACATCAACTTAGAAGCTTCATCTGTGTTCTACTATGGTGCTTTTAGTGTCTCCGCATACCGCAGCACGCGACATAGGTTTGCAGACGATAAGTACAACCGTTTCAGATAGAAGAGCGGCCAATGTGACGATCTTGCTTCAAGTCGATTCGATAACAAATGACGAAAACGGACGGCTTTCTCAGGTTTTTACTACATATGAACACTTTTTACATTGTCCCATACAACTCGGCTCCTAGTCCTCCTTTCATGCAGAATCTTAAGGTCCTAGCTCATGTCCAAGGCACCAAAGCCAGCTAAAAAGTCAATAATCGATACCTAAATCTTGAATTGTACTACTTCTTACTTTCTATTACATCAACTTAGAAGCTTCATCTGTGTTCTACTATGGTGCTATTAGTGTCTACGCATACCGCAGCACGCGACATAGCTTTGCAGACGATAAGTACAACCGTTTCAGAGAGAAGCGCGGCCAATGTGACGATCTGGCTTTAAGTCGATTCCATAACAAATTACGAAAACGGACGGATTTCTCAGGTTTTTACTACATATGAACACTTTTCACATTCTCCCTTGCAACTCGGCAGCTAGTCCTCCTTTCATGCAGAATCGTAAGGTCCTAGCTCATGTCCAAGTCACCAAAGCCAGCTAAAAAGTCAATAATCGATACCTAAACCTTGAATTGTACTACTTCTTACTGGCTATTACATCAACTTAGAAGCTTCATCTGTGTTCTACTATGGTGCTTTTAGAGTCTCCGTATACCGCAGCACGCGACATAGCTTTGCAGACGATAAGTACAACCGTTTCAGAGAGAAGATCGGCCAATGTGACGATCTGGCTTTAAGTCGATTCCATAACAAATTAGGAAAACGGACGGATTTCTCAGGTTTTTACTACATATGAACACTTTTCACATTCTCCCATGCAACGCGGCTGCTAGTCCTCCTTTCATGCAAAATCTTAAGGTCCTAGCTCATGTCCAAGGCACCAAAGATAGCTAAAAAGTCAATAATCCATACCTAAAACTTGAATTGTACTACTTCTTACTGGCTGTTACATCAACTTAGAAGCTTCATCTGTGTGTCCACTATGGTGCCTTTTGTGTCTCCGCATACCGCAGCACGCGACATAGCTTTGCAAACGATAAGTACAACTGTTCCAGACAGAAGGGCGGCCAATGTGACGATCTGGCTTTAAGTCCATTCGATAACAAATGACGAAAACGGACGGATTTCTCAGGTTTTTACTACGTATGAACACATTTCACATTCTCCCGCGCATCGCGGCTACTAGTCCTCCTTTCATGCAAAATCCTAAGCACCTAGCTCACGTCCAAGGCACCAAAGAAGGGTAAAAAGTCAATAATCGATACCTAAAACTTGAATTGTACTACTTCTTACTGGCTATTACATCAACGTAGATGCTTCATCTGTGATCCACTATGGTGCTTTTAGTGTCTCCGCATACCGCAGCATGCGACATAGCTTTGCAGACGATAAATGTAACCGTTTCAGACAGATGAGCGGCCAATGTGACGATCTAAATTTAAGTCGATTCGATAACAAATGACGAAAACGGACGTATTTCTCAGGTTTTTACTACATATGAACACTTTTCACAGTCTCCATCGCATCGCGGCTGCTAGTCCCACTTTCATGCAAAATCTTAAGATCCTAGCTCATGTCCAAAGCACCAAAGAAGGGTAAAAAGTCAATAATCGAAACCTAAAACTTGAATTGTAATACTTCTCTCTGGCTATTACATCAACTTAGAAGCTTCATCTGTGTTCTACTATTGTGCTTTTAGTGTCTCCACATACCGCAGCACGCGACATAGCTTTGCAGACGATAAATGTAACCGTTTCAGACAGAAGGGCGGCCAATGTGACGATCTGGCTTTAAGTCGATTCGATAACAAATGACGAAAACTAACGGATTTCTCAGGTTTTTACTACATATGAACACTTTTCACATTCTCCCTTTCAACTCGGCTGCTAGTCCTCCTTTCGTGCAAAATGTTAAGGTCCTAGCTCATGTCCAAGGCACCAAAGCCAGTTAAAAAGTCAATAATCGATAACTAAAACTTGAATTGTACTACTTATTACTGGCTATTACATCAATTTAGAAGCTTCATCTGTGTTCTACAATGGTGCTTTTAGTGTCTCCGCATACCGCAGCATGCGACATAGCTTTGCAGACGATAAATGTAACCGTTTCAGACAGATGAGCGGCCAATGTGACGATCTAAATTTAAGTCGATTCGATAACAAATGACGAAAACGGACGTATTTCTCAGGTTTTTACTACATATGAACACTTTTCACAGTCTCCATCGCATCGCGGCTGCTAGTCCTACTTTCATGCAAAATCTTAAGTTCCTAGCTCATGTCCAAAGCACCAAAGAAGGGTAAAAAGTCAATAATCGAAACCTAAAACTTGAATTGTAATACTTCTCTCTGGCTATTACATCAACTTAGAAGCTTCATCTGTGTTCTACTATTGTGCTTTTAGTGTCTCCACATACCGCAGCACGTGACATAGCTTTGCAGACGATAAATGTAACCGTTTCAGACAGAAGGGCGGCCAATGTGACGATCTGGCTTTAAGTCGATTCGATAACAAATGACGAAAACTAACGGATTTCTCAGGTTTTTACTACATATGAACACTTTTCACATTCTCCCTTTCAACTCGGTTGCTAGTCCTCCTTTCGTGCAAAATGTTAAGGTCCTAGCTCATGTCCAAGGCACCAAAGCCAGTTAAAAAGTCAATAATCGATAACTAAAACTTGAATTGTACTACTTATTACTGGCTATTACATCAATTTAGAAGCTTCATCTGTGTTCTACAATGGTGCTTTTAGTGTCTCCGCATTCCGCAGCACGCGACATAGCTTTGCAGACGATCAGTACAACCGTTTCAGAGAGAAGAGCGGCCAATGTGACGATCTGGCTTTAAGTCGATTTGATAACAAATGACGAAAACGGACGGATTTCTAAGGTTTTTACTACATATGAACACTTTTCACATTCTGCCGTGCAATTCGGCTGCTAGTCCTCGTTTCATGCAGAATCTTAAGGTCCTAGCTCATGTCCAAGGCACCAAAAAAAGCTAAAAAGTCAATAATCGATACCTAAAACTTGAATTGTACTACATCTTACTGGCTGTTACATCAACTTAGATGATTCATCTGTGATCCACTATGGTGCTTTTAGTGTCTCGGCGTACCGCAGCACGCGACATAGCTTTGCAGACGATAAATGTAACCGTTTCAGAGAGAAAAGTGGCCAATGTGACGATCTGGATTTAAGTCGATTCGATAACAAATGACGAAAACGGACGCATTTCTCAGGTTTTTACTACAAATGAACACTTTTCACATTCTCCCATGCTACTCGGCTGCTAGTCCCCCTTTCATGCAAAATGTTACGGTCCTAGCTCATGTCCACGGCACCAGAGGCAGTTAAAAAGTCATTAATCGATAACTAAAACTTGAATTGTACTACTTCTTACTGGCTATTACACCATCTTAGAAGCTTCATCTGTGTTCTACTATGGTGCTTTTAGTGTCTCCGCTTACCGCAGCACGCAGCATTGCTTTGCAGACAATAAGTACATCCGTTTCAGAGAGAAGAGCGGCCGATGTGACGATCTGGCTTTAAGTCGATTCAATAACAAATGACGAATACGGACGGATTTCTCAGGATTTTACTACATATGAACACTTTTCACATTCTCAATTTCAACTCGGCTGCTAGTCCTCCTTTCGTGCAAAATGTTAAGGTCCTAGCTCATGTCCAAGGCACCAAAGCCAGCAAAAAAGTCAATAATCGATACGTAAATCTTGAATTGTACTACTTCTTACTGGCTATTACATCAACTTAGAAGCTTCATCTGTGTTCTACTATGGTGCTCTTAGTGTCTCTGCATACCGCAGCACGCGACATAGCTTTGCAGACGATAAGTACAACCGTTTCAGAGAGAAGCGCGGCCAATGTGACGATCTGGCTTTAAGTCGATTCCATAACAAATTAGGAAAACGGACGGATTTCTCAGGTTTTTACTACATATGAACACTTTTCACATTCTCCCATGCAACGCGGCTGCTAGTCCTCCTTTCATGCAAAATCTTAAGGTCCTAGCTCATGTCCAAGGCACCAAAGATAGCTAAATGTCAATAATCCATACCTAAAACTTGAATTGTACTACTTCTTACTGGCTGTTACATCAACTTAGAAGCTTCATCGGTGTGTCCACTATGGTGCCTTTTGTGTCTCCGCATACCGCAGCACGCGACATAGCTTTGCAAACGATAAGTACAACCGTTCCAGACAGAAGGGCGGCCAATGTGACGATCTGGCTTTAAGTCCTTTCGATAACAAATGACGAAAACGGACGGATTTCTGAGGTTTTTACTACGTATGAACACATTTCACATTCTCCCGCGCATCGCGGCTACTAGTCCTCCTTTCATGCAAAATCCTAAGCACCTAGCTCACGTCCAAGGCACCAAAGAAGGGTAAAAAGTCAATAATCGATACCTAAAACTTGAATTGTACTACTTCTTACTGGCTATTACATCAACGTAGATGCTTCATCTGTGATCCACTATGGTGCTTTTAGTGTCTCCGCATACCGCAGCATGCGACATAGGTTTGCAGACGATAAATGTAACCGTTTCAGACAGATGAGCGGCCAATGTGACGATCTAAATTTAAGTCCATCCGATAACAAATGACGAAAACGGACGTATTTCTCAGGTTTTTACTACATATGAAACCCTTTTCACAGTCTCCATCGCATCGCGGCTGCTAGTCCTACTTTCATGCAAAATCTTAAGTTCCTAGCTCATGTCCAAAGCACCAAAGAAGGGTAAAAAGTCAATAATCGAAACCTAAAACTTGAATTGTAATACTTCTCTCTGGCTATTACATCAACTTAGAAGCTTCATCTGTGTTCTACTATTGTGCTTTTAGTGTCTCCACATACCGCAGCACGCGACATAGCTTTGCAGACGATCAGTACAACCGTTTCAGAGAGAAGAGCGGCCAATGTGACGATCTGGCTTTAAGTCGATTTGATAACAAATGACGAAAACGGACGGATTTCTCACGTTTTTACTACATATGAACACTTTTCACATTCTGCCGTGCAATTCGGCTGCTAGTCCTCGTTTCACGCAGAATCTTAAGGTCCTAGCTCATGTCCAAGGCACCAAAAAAAGCTAAAAAGTCAATAATCGATACCTAAAACTTGAATTGTACTACATCTTACTGGCTGTTACATCAACTTAGATGATTCATCTGTGATCCACTATGGTGCTTTTAGTGTCTCCGCATACCGCAGCATGCGACATAGCTTTGCAGAATATAAATGTAACCGTTTCAGACAGAAGAGCGGCCAATGTGACGACCTGCTTTAAGTCGATTTGATAACAAAGGACGAAAACTAACGGATTTTTCAGGTTTTTACTACATATGAACACTTTCCACATTCTCCCATGCAACTCGGCTGCTAGTCCTCGCTTCATGCAGAGTCTTAAGGTCCTAGCTCATGTCCAAGGCACCAAAGCCAGCAAAAAGTCATTAATCGATACCTAAAACTTGAATTGTACTACTTCTTACTGGCTATTACATCAACTTAGATGCTTCATCTGTGATCCACTATGGCGCTTATCGTGTCTACGCATACCGCAGCATGCGACATAGCTTTGAGGACGAAGAATGTAACCGTTTCAGACAGAAGAGCGGCCAATGTGACGATATGGCTTTAAGTCGATTCGATAACAAATGACGAAAACGGACGGATTTCTCAGGTTTTTACTACATATGAACACATTTCACATTCTCCAGTGCAACGCTACTGCTAGTCCTCCTTTCATACAAAATCTTAAGTTCCTAGCTCCTGTTCAAAGCACCAAAGAAGGGTAAAAAGTTAATAATCGATACCTAAAACTTGAATTGTGCTACTTCGTAGTGGCTTTTACATCAACTTAGGAGCTTCATCTGTGTTCTACTATGGTGCTTTTAGTGTCTCGGCGTACCGCAGCACGCGACATAGCTTTGCAGACGATAAATGTAACCGTTTCAGAGAGAAAAGTGGCCAATGTGACGATCTGGATATAAGTCGATTCGATAACAAATGACGAAAACGGACGCATTTCTCAGGTTTTTACTACAAATGAACACTTTTCACATTCTCCCATGCTACTCGGCTGCTAGTCCTCCTTTCATGCAAAATGTTACTTTCCTAGCTCATGTCCACGGCACCAGAGGCAGTTAAAAAGTCATTAATCGATAACTAAAACTTGAATTGTACTACTTCTTACTGGCTATTACACCAACTTAGAAGCTTCATCTGTGTTCTACTATGGTGCTTTTAGTGTCTCCGCTTACCGCAGCACGCGACATTGCTTTGCAGACAATAAGTACATCCGTTTCAGAGAGAAGAGCGGCCGATGTGACGATCTGGCTTTACGTCGATTCGATAACAAATGACGAAAATGTTCGGATTTTGTCAGGTTTTTACTACATATGAAGACTTTTCACATTCTCCCGTGCAACTCGGCTGCTAGTCCTCCTTTCATGCAGAATATTAAGGTCCTAGCTCATGTCCAAGGCACCAATGCCAGCTAAAACGTCAATAATCGATACCTAAAACTTGAATTGTACTACTTCTTACTGGCTATTACATCAACTTTGATGCTTCATCTGTATTCTACTATGGTGCTTTTAGTGTTTACGCAGCACGCGACATAGCTTTGCACACGATAAGTACAACCGTTTCAGAGAGAAGAGCGGCCAATGTGTCGATCTGGCTTTAAGTCGATTTAATAACAAATGACGAAAACGGACGGATTTCTCAGTTTTTTATTACAAATGAACACTTATCACATTCTCCCGCGCATCGCGGCTGCTAGTCCTACTTTCATGCAAAATCTTAAGTTCCTAGCTCATGTCCAAGGCACCAAAGAAGGGTACATATTCAATAATCGATACCTAAAACTTGAATTGTACTACTTCTTACTGGCTATTACAACAACTTACAAGCTTCATCTGTGTTCTACTAAAGTGACGGATTTCTCAGGTTTTTACTACAAATGAACACTTTTCACATTCTCCCGTGCAACTCGGCTGCTAGTCCTCCTTTCATTGCAAAATGTTAAGGTCCTAGCTCATGTCCAAGGCACCAAAGCTAGTTAAAAATTCAATAATCGATAACTAAAACTTGAATTCTACTACATCTTACTGGCTATTACATCAACTTAGTAGCTTCATCTGTGTTCTACTATGGTGCTTTTAGTGTCTCCGCATACCGCAGCACGCGACATAGCTTTGCAGGCGAAAAATGTAACCGTTTCAGACAGAAGAGCGGCCAATGTGACGATCTTGCTTTAAGTCGATTCGATAACAAATGACGAAAACGGACGGATTTCTCAGGTTTGTACTACATATGAACACTTTTCACATTCTCCAGTGCAACGCGGCTGCTAGTCCTCCTTTCATGCAAAATCTTAAGTTCCTAGCTCATGTCTAGGCACCAAAGTAGGGTAAAAAGTCAATAATCGATACCAAAAACTTGAATTGTAATACTTCTTACTGGCTATTACATCAACTTAGAAGCTTCATCTGTGTTCTACTATTGTGCTTTTAGTGTCTCTGAATACCGCAGCACGCGACATAGCTTTGCAGACGATAAATGTAACCGTTTCAGACAGAGCTGCGTCCAATGTGACGATCTGGCTTTAAGTCTATTCTATAACTAATGACGAAAACCGACGGATTTCTCAGGTCTTTACTACATATGAACACTTTTCACTTTCTCCTGTGCAACTCGGCTGCTAGTCCTCCTTTCATGCAGAATCTTAAGGTCCTAGCTCATGTCCAAGGTACCAAAGAAGGGTAAAAAGTCAATAATCGATAACAAAAACTTGAATTGTACTACTTCATACTAGCTATTACATCAACTTAGAAGCTTCATCTGTGTCTACTATGGTGCTTTTAGTGTCTCCGCATACCGCAGCACGCGACATAGCTTTGCAGGCGAAAAATGTAACCGTTTCAGACAGAAGAGCGGCCAATGTGACGATCTTGCTTTAAGTCGATTCGATAACAAATGACGAAAACGGACGGATTTCTCAGGTTTGTACTACATATGAACACTTTTCACATTCTCCAGTGCAACGCGGCTGCTAGTCCTCCTTTCATGCAAAATCTTAAGTTCCTAGCTCATGTCTAGGCACCAAAGAAGGGTAAAAAGTCAATAATCGATAACAAAAACTTGAATTGTACTACTTCATACTAGCTATTACATCAACTTAGAAGCTTCATCTGTGTCTACTATGGTGCTTTTAGTGTCTCCGCATACCGCAGCACGCGACATAGCTTTGCAGGCGAAAAATGTAACCGTTTCAGACAGAAGAGCGGCCAATGTGACGATCTTGCTTTAAGTCGATTCGATAACAAATGACGAAAACGGACGGATTTCTCAGGTTTGTACTACATATGAACACTTTTCACATTCTCCAGTGCAACGCGGCTGCTAGTCCTCCTTTCATGCAAAATCTTAAGTTCCTAGCTCATGTCTAGGCACCAAAGAAGGGTAAAAAGTCAATAATCGATACCAAAAACTTGAACTGTAATACTTCTTACTGGCTATTACATCAACTTAGAAGCTTCATCTGTGTTCTACTATTGTGCTTTTAGTGTCTCTGCATACCGCATTACGCGACTTAGCTTTGCAGACGATAAGTACAACCCTTTCAGACAGAAGAGCGGTCAATGTGACGATCTGGCTTTAAGTCGATTCGATAACAAATGACGAATACGGACGGATTTCTCAGCTGTATATAACATATGAACACTTTTCACATTCTCCCGTGCAACGCGGCTGCTAATCATCCTTTCATGCAAAATCTTAAGTTCCTAGCTCATGTCCAAGGTACCAAAGAAGTGTAAAAAGTCAATAATCGATAACAAAAACTTGAATTGTACTACTTCATACTGGCTATTACATCAACTTAGAAGCTTCATCTGTGTTCTACTATGGTGCTTTTAGTGTCTCTACATACCGCTGCACGCGACATAGCTTTCCAGACGATAAATGTAACCTTTTCAGACAGAACTGCGGCCAATGTGACGATCTGGCTTTAAGTCTATTCGATAACAAACGACGAAAACGGACGGATTTCTCAGGTTTTTAATACGTATGAACACTTTTCACTTTCTTTCGTGCAACTCGGCTGCTAGTCCTCCTTTCATGTAGAATCTTAAGGTCCTAGTTCATGTCCAAGGTACCAAAGAAGGGTAAAAAGTCAATAATCGATAACAAAAACTTGAATTGTACTACTTCATACTAGCTATTACATCAACTTAGAAGCATCATCTGCGCTCTACTATGGTGCTTTTAGTGTCTCTACATACCGCAGCACGCGACATAGCTTTGCAGACGATAAATGTAACCGTTTCAGACAGAACTGCGGTCAATGTGACGATCTGGCTTTAAGTCTATTGGATAACAAATGACGAAAACGAACGGATTTCTCAGGTTTTTACTACATATGAGCACTTTTCACATTTTTCAGTGCAACGCTACTGCCAGTCCTCCTTTCATACAAAATCTTAAGTTCCTAGCTCCTGTTCAAAGCACCAAAGAAGGGTAAAAAGTTAATAATCGATACCTAAAACTAGAATTGTACTACTACTTACTGGCTTTTACATCAGCTTAGAAGCTTCATCTGTGTTCTACTATGGTGCTTTTTGTGTCTCCACATACCGCAGCACGCGACATAGCTTTGCAGACGATAAATGTAACCGTTTCAGAGAGAAAAGCGGCCAATGTGACGATCTGGCTTTAAGTCGATTCGATAACAAATGACGAAAACGTTCGGATTTCTCAGGTTTTTACTACGTATGAACACTATTCACTTTCTCCCGTGCAACTCGGCTGCTAGTCCTCCTTTCATGCAAAATGTTAAGGTCCTAGCTCATATCCAATGCACCAAAGCCAGTTAAAAAGTCAATAATCGAGAACTAAAACTTGAATTGTACTACTTCTTACTGGCTATTACATCAACTTAGAAGCTTCATCTGTGTTCTACTATGGTGCTTTTTGTGTCTCCGCATACCGCAGCACGCGACATAGCTTTACAGACGATAAGTACAACCCTTTCAGACAGAAGAGCGGCCAATGTGACGATCTGGCTTTAAGTCGATTCGATAACAAATGACGAATACGGAAGGATTTCCCAGGTATCACTACATATGAACACTTTTCACATTATCCCGTGCATCGCGGCTGCTAGTCCTCCTTTCATGCAATATCTTACGTTCCTAGGTCATGTCCAAGGCACCAAAGATGGGTAAAAAGTCAATAATCTATAACAAAAACTTCAATTTTACTACTTCTTACTGGCTATTACATAAACTTAGAAGCTTCATCTGAGTTCTACTATGGTGCTTTTAGTGTCTCCGCATACCGCAGCACGCGTCATAGCTTTGCAGACGATAAGTACAACCGTTTCAGAGAGATGAGCGGCCAATGTGACGATCTGGCTTTAAGTCGATTCGATAACAAATGACGAAAACGGACGTATTTCTCAGGTTTTTACTACATATGAACACTTTTCACAGTCTCCATCGCATCGCGGCTGCTAGTCCTACTTTCATGCAAAATCTTAAGTTCCTAGCTCATGTCCAAAGCACCAAAGAAGGGTAAAAAGTCAATAATCGAAACCTAAAACTTGAATTGTAATACTTCTCTCTGGCTATTACATCAACTTAGAAGCTTCATCTGTGTTCTACTATTGTGCTTTTAGTGTCTCCACATACCGCAGCACGCGACATAGCTTTGCAGGCGATAAATGTAACCGTTTCAGACAGAAGGGCGGCCAATGAGACGATCTGGCTTTAAGTCGATTCGATAACAAATGACGAAAACTAACGGATTTCTCAGGTTTTTACTACATATGAACACTTTTCACATTCTCCCTTTCAACTCGGCTGCTAGTCCTCCTTTCGTGCAAAATGTTAAGGTCCTAGCTCATGTCCAAGGCACCAAAGCCAGTTAAAAAGTCAATAATCGATAACTAAAACTTGAATTGTACTACTTATTACTGGCTATTACATCAATTTAGAAGCTTCATCTGTGTTCTACAATGGTGCTTTTAGTGTCTCCGCATACCGCAGCACGCGACATAGCTTTGCAGACGATCAGTACAACCGTTTCAGAGAAAAGAGCGGCCAATGTGACGATCTGGCTTTAAGTCGATTTGATAACAAATGACGAAAACGGACGGATTTCTCAGGTTTTTACTACATATGAACACTTTTCACATTCTGCCGTGCAATTCGGCTGCTAGTCCTCGTTTCATGCGGAATCTTAAGGTCCTAGCTCATGTCCAAGGCACCAAAAAAAGCTAAAAAGTCAATAATCGATACCTAAAACTTGAATTGTACTACATCTTACTGGCTGTTACATCAACTTAGATGATTCATCTGTGATCCACTATGGTGCTTTTAGTGTCTCCGCATACCGCAGCATGCGACATAGCTTTGCAGAATATAAATGTAACCGTTTCAGACGGAAGAGCGGCCAATGTGACGACCTGCTTTAAGTCGATTCGATAACAAAGGACGAAAACTAACGGATTTTTCAGGTTTTTACTACATATGAACACTTTTCACATTCTCCCGTGCAACTCGGCTGCTACTCCTCCTTACATGCAGAGTCTTAAGGTCCTAGCTCATGTCCAAGGCACCAAAGCCAGCAAAATGTCATTAATCGATACCTAAAACTTGAATTGTACTACTTCTTACTGGCTATTACATCAACTTAGATGCTTCATCTGTGATCCACTATGGCGCTTATCGTGTCTACGCATACCGCAGCATGCGACATAGCTTTGAGGACGAAGAATGTAACCGTTTCAGACAGAAGAGCGGCCAATGTGACGATATGGCTTTAAGTCGATTCGATAACAAATGACGAAAACGGACGGATTTCTCAGGTTTTTACTACATATGAACACATTACACATTCTCCAGGGCAACGCTACTGCTAGTCCTCCTTTCATACAAAATCTTAAGTTCCTAGCTCCTGTTCAAAGCACCAAAGAAGGGTAAAAAGTTGATAATCGATACCTAAAACTTGAATTGTGCTACTTCGTACTGGCTTTTACATCAACTTAGGAGCTTCATCTGTGTTCTACTATGGTGCTTTTAGTGTCTCGGCGTACCGCAGCACGCGACATAGCTTTGCAGACGATAAATGTAACCGTTTCAGAGAGAAAAGTGGCCAATGTGACGATCTGGATTTAAGTCGTTTCGATAACAAATGACGAAAACGGACGCATTTCTCAGGTTTTTACTACAAATGAACACTTTTCACATTCTCCCATGCTACTCGGCTGCTAGTCCCCCTTTCATGCAAAATGTTACGGTCCTAGCTCATGTCCACGGCACCAGAGGCAGTTAAAAAGTCATTACTCGATAACTAAAACTTGAATTGTACTACTTCTTACTGGCTATTACACCAACTTAGAAGCTTCATCTGTGTTCTACTATGGTGCTTTTAGTGTCTCCGCTTACCGCAGCACGCGACATTGCTTTGCAGACAATAAGTACATCCGTTTCAGAGAGAAGAGCGGCCGATGTGACGATCTGGCTTTAAGTCGATTCAATAACAAATGACGAATAGGGACGGATTTCTCAGGTTTTACTACATACGAACACTTTTCACATTCTCCCGCGCATCGCGGCTGCTAGTCCTAGTTTAATCCAAAATCTTAAGGTCCTAGCTCATGTCCAAGGCACCAAAGCCAGCTAAAAAGACAATATTTGATACCTAAAACTTGAATTGTACTACTTCTTACTGGCTATTACATCAACTTAGATGCTTCATCTGTGATCCACTATGGTACTTTTAGTGTCTACGCATACCGCAGCATGCGACATAGCTTTGCAGACGATAAATGTAACCGTTTCAGATAGAAGAGCGGCCAATGTGACGATCTGGCTTTACGTCGATTCGATAACAAATGACGAAAATGTTCGGATTTTTCAGGTTTTTACTACATATGAAGACTTTTCACATTCTCCCGTGCAACTCGGCTGCTAGTCCTCCTTTCATGCAAAATCTTAAGTTCCTAGCTTATGTCCAAGTTACCAAAGAAGGGTAAAAAGTCAATAATCGATAACAAAAACTTGAATTGTACTACTTCATACTAGCTATTACATCTACTTAGAAACTTCATCTGTGTTCTACTATGGTGCTTTTAGTGTCTCTGCATACCGCAGCTCGCGACATAGCTTTGCAGACGATAAATGTAACCGTTTCAGACAGAACTGCGTCCAATGTGACGATCTGGCTTTAAGTCTATTCGATAACTAATGACGAAAACCGACGGATTTCTCAGGTTTTTACTACGTATGAACACTTTTCACTTTCTCCCGTGCAACTCGGCTGCTAGTCCTCCTTTCATGCAGAATCTTAAGGTCCTAGCTCATGTCCAAGGTACCAAAGAAGGGTAAAAAGTCAATAATCGATAACAAAAACTTGAATTGTACTACTTCATACTAGCTATTACATCAACTTAGAAGCTTCATCTGTGTTCTACTATGGTGCTTTTAGCGTCTCTGCATACCGCAGCACGCGACATAGCTTTGCAGACGATAAATGTAACCGTTTCAGACAGAAGAGCGGCCAATGTGACGATCTTGCTTTAAGTCGATTCGATAACAAATGACGAAAACGGACGGATTTCTCAGGTTTGTACTACATATGAACACTTTTCACATTCTCCAGTGCAACGCGGCTGCTAGTCCTCCTTTCATGCAAAATCTTAAGTTCCTAGCTCATGTCTAGGCACCAAAGAAGGGTAAAAAGTCAATAATCGATACCAAAAACTTGAATTGTAATACTTCTTACTGGCTATTACATCAACTTAGAAGCTTCATCTGTGTTCTACTATTGTGCTTTTAGTGTCTCTGCATACCGCATTACGCGACTTAGCTTTGCAGACGATAAGTACAACCCTTTCAGACAGAAGAGCGGCCAATGTGACGATCTGGCTTTAAGTCGATTCGATAACAAATGACGAATACGGACGGATTTCTCAGCTGTATATAACATATGAACACTTTTCACATTCTCCCGTGCAACGCGGCTGCTAATCATCCTTTCATGCAAAATCTTAAGTTCCTAGCTCATGTCCAAGGTACCAAAGAAGTGTAAAAAGTCAATAATCGATAACAAAAACTTGAATTGTACTGCTTCATACTGGCTATTACATCAACTTAGAAGCTTCATCTGTGTTCTACTATGGTGCTTTTAGTGTCTCTACATACCGCTGCACGCGACATAGCTTTCCAGACGATAAATGTAACCTTTTCAGACAGAACTGCGGCCAATGTGACGATCTGGCTTTAAGTCTATTCGATAACAAACGACGAAAACGGACGGATTTCTCAGGTTTTTAATACGTATGAACACTTTTCACAGTCTCCAGTGCAACGCTACTGCTAGTCCTCCTTTCATACAAAATCTTAAGTTCCTAGCTCCTGTTCAAAGCACCAAAGAAGGGTAAAAAGTTAATAATCGATACCTAAAACTAGAATTGTACTACTCCTTACTGGCTTTTACATCAGCTTAGAAGCTTCATCTGTGTTCTACTATGGTGCTTTTTGTGTCTCCGCATACCGCAGCACGCGACATAGCTTTGCAGACGATAAGTACAACCGTTTCAGAGAGAAGAGCGGCCTATGTGACGATCTGGCTTTAAGTCGATTCAATGTCAAATGACGAAAACGGACGGATTTCTCATTTTCTTACTGCATATGAACACTATTCACATTCTCCCATGCATCTCGGCTGCTAGTCCTCCTTTAATGCAGAATCATAATGTCCTAGCTCATGTCCAAGGCACAAAAGCCAGCTAAAAAGTCAATAACCGATACCTAAAACTTGAATTGTACTACTTCTTACTGGCTATTACATCAACTTAGAAGCTTCATCTTTGTTCTACTATGGTGCTTTTTGTGTCTCCGCATACCGCAGCACGCGACATAGCTTTGCAGACGATAAGTACAACCCTTTCAGACAGAAGAGCGGCCAATGTGACGATCTGGCTTTAAGTCGATTCGATAACAAATGACGAAAACGGACCGATTTCTCAGGTTTTTACTACATATGAACACTTTTCGGAGTCTCCAGTGCAACGATACTGCTAGTCCTCCTTTCATACAAAATCTTAAGTTCCTAGCTCCTGTTCAAAGCACCAAAGAAGGGTAAAAAGTTAATAATCGATACCTAAAACTAGAATTGTACTACTCCTTACTGGCTTTTACATCAGCTTAGAAGCTTCATCTGTGTTCTACTATGGTGCTTTTAGTGTCTCCGCATACCGCAGCACGCGACATAGCTTTGCAGACGATAAGTACAACCGTTTCAGAGGGAAGAGCGGCCTATGTGACGATCTGGCTTTAAGTCGATTCGATAACAAATGACGAAAACGAACGGATTTCTCAGGTTTTATCTACATATGAACACTTTTCACTTTCTCCCGTGCAACTCGGCTGCTAATCCTCCTTTCATGCAAAATGTTAAGTTCCTATCTCATGTCCAAACACCAAAGCCAGTTAAAAAGTCAATAATCGATAACTAAAACTTGAATTGTACTACTTCTTACTCGCTATTACATCAACTTAGAAGCTTCATCTGTGTTCTACTGTGGTGCTTTTTGTGTCTCCGCATACCGCAGCACGCGACATAGCTTTACAGACGATAAGTACAACCGTTTCAGAGAGAAGAGCGGCCTATGTGACGATCTGGCTTTAAGTCGGTTCGATAACAAATGACGAATACGGACAGATTTCTCAGGTTTTACTACATATGAACACCTTTCACATTCTCCCGTGCAACTCGGCCGCTAGTCCTCCTTTCATGCAAAATGTTAAGGTCCTAGCTCATGTCCAAGGCACCAAAGCCAGTTAAAAAGTCAATAATCGAGAACTAAAACTTGAATTGTACTACTTCTTACTGGCTATTACATCAACTTAGAAGCTTCATCTGTGTTCTACTATGGTGCTTTTTGTGTCTCCGTATACCGCAGCACGCGACATAGCTTTGCAGACGATAAGTACAACCCTTTCAGACAGAAGAGCGGCCAATGTGACGATCTGGCTTTAAGTCGATTCGATAAAAAAAGACGAAAACGAACGGATTTCTCAGGTTTTTACTACATATGAACACTTTTCACAGTCTATAGTGCAACGCTACTGCTAGTCCTCCTTTCATACAAAATCTTAAGTTCCTATCTCCTGTTCAAAGCACCAAAGAAGGGTAAAAAGTTAATAATTTATACCTAAAACTAGAATTGTACTACTCCTTACTGGCTTTTACATCAGCTTAGAAGCTTCATCTGTGTTCTACTATGGTGCTTTTAGTGTTTCCGCATACCGCAGCACGCGACATAGCTTTGCAGACAATAAGTACAACCGTTTCAGAGGGAAGAGCGGCCTATGTGACGGTCTGGCTTTAAGTCGATTCGATAACAAATGACGAAAACGGACGGATTTCTCAGGTTTTTACTACAGATGTACACTGTTCACATTCTCCCGTGCTACTCGGCTGCTAGTCCTCCTTCATGCAAAATGTTACGGTCCTAGCTCATGTCCAAGGCACCAAAGGCAGTTAAAAAGTCAATAATCGATAACTAAAACTTGAATTGTACTACTTCTTACTGGCTATTACGTCAACTTAGAAGCTTCATCTGTGTTCTACTATGGTTCTTTTAGTGTCTCCACATACCGCAGCACGTGACGTAGCTTTGCAGACGATAAATGTTACCGTTTCAGAGAGAAGAGCGGCCAATGTGACGATCTGGCTTTAAGTCGATTCGATAACAAATGACGAATACGGAAGGATTTCTCAGGTATCACTACATATGAACACTTTTCACATTATCCCGTGCATCGCGGCTGCTAGTCCTCCTTTCGTGCAATATCTTAAGTTCCTAGGTCATGTCCAAGGCACCAAAGATGGGTAAAAAGTCAATAACCGATAACAAAAACTTGAATTGTACTACTTCTTACTGGCTATTACATAAACTTAGAAGCTTCATCTGTGTTCTACTATGGTGCTTTTAGTGTCTCCGCATACCGCAGCACGCGACATAGCTTTGCAGAAGATAAGTAGAACCGTTTCAGAGAGATGAGCGTACAATGTGACGATCTGGCTTTAAGTCGATTCGATAAGAAATGACGAAAACGGACAGATTTCTCAGGTTTTACTACATACGAGCACTTTTCACATTCTCCCGTGCAACGCGGCTGCTAGTCCTCCTTTCATGCAAAATCTTAAGTTCCTAGCTCATGTCCAAGGCACCAAAGAAGGGTAAAAAGTCAATAATCGATACCTAAAACTTGAATTGTACTACTACTTACAATCTATTACATCAACTTAGGAGCTTCATCTTTGTTCTACTATGGTGCTTTTAGTGTCTCCGCATACCGCAACACGTGACATAGCTTTGTACACGATAAGTACAACCGTTTCAGAGAGAAGAGCGGCCAATGTGACGATCTGGTTTTAATCGATTTGATAACAAATGACGAATACGGACGGATTTATCAGCTATTACTACATATGAACACTTTTCACATTATCCCGTGCATCGCGACTGCTAGTCCTCCTTTCTTGCAATATCATAAGTTCCTAGGTCATGGCCAAGGCACCAAAGATGGGTAAAAATTCAATAATCGATAACAAAAACTTGAATTGTACTACTTCATACTTGCTATTACATAAACTTAGAAGCTTCATCTGTGTTCTACTATGGTGCTTTTAGTGTCTCCGCATACCGCAGCACGCGACATATCTTTGCAGACGATAAATGTAACCGTTTAAGACAGAACTGCGGCCAATGTGACGATCTGGCTTTAAGTCGATTCGATAACAAATGACGAAAACGGACGGATTTCTCAGGTTTTTACTACGTATGAACACTATTCACTTTCTCCCGTGCAACTCGGCTGCTAGTCGTCCTTTCTTGCAGAATCTTAAGTTCCTAGCTAATGTCCAAGGCACCAAATCCAGCTAAAAAGTCAATAATCGATAACAAAAACTTGAATTGTACTACTTCATACTAGCTATTACATTTACTTAGAAGCTTCATCTGTGTTCTACTATGGTGCTTTTAGTGTCTCTGCATACCGCAGAACGCCTCATAGTTTTGCAGACGATAAGTACAACCGTTTCAGATAAAGAGCGGCCAATGTGACGAACTGGCTTTAAGTCGATTCGATAAGAAATGACGAAACGGACTGATTTCTCAGGTTTTTACTACATTTGAACACCTTTCACATTCTCCCGTGCAACTCGGCTGCTAGTCCTCCTTTCATGCAAAATGTCAAGGTCCTAGCTCATGTCCAAGGCACCAAAGCCAGTTAAAAAGTCAATAATCGAGAACTAAAACTTGAATTGTACTACTTCTTACAGGCTATTACATCAACTTAGAAGCTTCATCTGTGTTCTACTATGGTGCTTTTTGTGTCTCCGCATACCGCAGCACGCGACATAGCTTTGCAGACGATAAGTACAACCCTTTCAGACAGAAGAGCGGCCAATGTGACGATCTGGCTTTAAGTCGATTCGATAACAAATGACGAAAACGAACGGATTTCTCAGGTTTTTACTACATATGAACACTTTTCACAGTCTCCAGTGCAACGCTACTGCTAGTCCTCCTTTCATACAAAATCTTAAGTTCCTATCTCCTGTTCAAAGCACCAAAGAAGGGTAAAAAAATAATAATTTATACCTAAAACTAGAATTGTACTACTCCTTACTGGCTTTTACATCAGCTTAGAAGCTTCATCTGTGTTCTACTATGGTGCTTTTAGTGTCTCCGCATACCGCAGCACGCGACATAGCTTTGCAGACGATAAGTACAACCCTTTCAGAGGGAAGAGCGGCCTACGTGACGATCTGGCTTTAAGTCGATTCGATAACAAATGACGAAAACGGACGGATTTCTAAGGTTTTTACTACAGATGTACACTTTTCACATTCTCCCGTGCTACTCGGCTGCTAGTCCTCCTTTCATGCAAAATGTTACGGTCCTAGCTCATGTCCAAGGCACCATAGGCAGTTAAAAAGTCAATAATCGATAACTAAAACTTGAATTGTACTACTTCTTACTGGCTATTACATCAACTTAGATGCTTCATCTGTGTTCTACTATGGTGCTTTTAGTGTCTCCGCATACCGCAACAAGCGACATAGCTTTGCAGACGATAAGTACAACCGTTTCAGAGAGAAGAGCGGCCAATTTGACGATCTTTCTTTAAGTCGATTCGATAACAAATGACGAAAATGGACGGATTTCTCAGGTTTTTAATACATATGAACACTTTTCACATTCTCCCGCGCATCGCGGCTGCTAGTCCTCCTTTCATGCAAAATCTTAAGTTCTAGCTCATCTCCAAGGCACCAAAGCCAGTTAAAAAGTCAATAATCGATAAATAAAACTTGAATTGTACTACTTCTTACTGGCTATTACATCAACTTAGAAGCTTCATCTGTGTTCTAATGTGGTGCTTTTAGTGTCTCCACATACCGCAGCACGTGACATAGCTTTGCAGACGATAAATGTAACCGTTTCAGAGAGAAAAGCGGCCAATGTGACGATCTGGCTTTAAGTCGATTCGATATCAAATGACGAATACGGACGGATTTCTCAGCTTTATCCCACATATGAACACTTTTCACATTCTCCCGTGCAACGCGGCTGCTAGTCCTCCTTTCATGCAAAATGTTAAGGTCCTAGCTCATGCCCAAGGCACCAGAACCAGCTAAGAAGTCAATAATCGATAACTAAAACATGAATTGTACTATTTCTTACTGGCTATTACATCAACTTCGAAGCTTCATCTGTGTTCTACTATGGTGCTTTTAGTGTCTCCGCTTACCGCAGCACGCGACATAGCTTTGCAGACGATAAGTACAACCGTTTCAGAGAGAAGAGCGGCCAATGTGACGATCTGGCTTCAAGTCGATTCGATAACAAATGACGAAAACGGACGGATTTCTCAGGTTTTTACTACGTATGAACACTTTTCACACTCTCCCGTGCAACTCGGCTGCTAGTCCTCCTTTCATGCAGAATCTTAAGGTCCTAGCTCATGTCCAAGGCACCAGAACCAGCTAAGAAGTCAATAATCGATAACTAAAACTTGAATTGTACTATTTCTTACTGGCTATTACATCAACTTAGAAGCTCATCTGTGTTCTACTATGGTGCTTTTAGTGTCTCCACATACCGCAGCACGCGACACAGCCATGCAGACGATAAATGTAACCGTTTCAGAGAGAAGTGCGGCCAATGTGACGATCTGGGTTTAAGTCGATTCGATAACAAATGACGAAAATGGACGGATTTCTCAGGTTTTTACTACGTATGGACACCTAATCACACTCTCCCGTGCAACTCGGCTGCTAGTCCTCCTTTCATGCAGAATCTTAAGGTCCTAGCTCATGTCCAAGGCACCAAAGCCAGCAAAAAAGTCAATAGTCGATAACTAAAATTTGAATTGTACTACTTCTTACTGGCTATTACATCAACATAGAAGCTTCATCTGTGTTCTACTATGGTGCTTTTAGTGTCTCCGGATACCGCAGCACGCGACATAGCTTTGCAGACGATAAGTACAACCGTTTCAGAGAGAAGAGCGGCCAATGTGACAATCTGGCTTTAAGTCGATTCGATAACAAATGACGAAAACGGTCGGATTTCTCAGGCTTTTACTACATATGAACACTTTTCACATTCTCCCGCGCATCGCGGCTGCTAGTCCTCCTTTCATGCAAAATCTTAAGTTCCTAGGTCATGTCCAAGGCACCAAAGAAGGGTAAAAAGTCAATAATTGATAACAAATACTTGAATTGTACTACTTCATACTAGCTATTACATCAACTTAAAAGCTTCATCTGTGTTCTACTATGGTGCTTTTAGTGTCTCTGCATACCACAGAACGCGACATAGCTTTGCATACGATAAGTACAACCGTTTCAGAGAGAAGAGCGGCCAATGTCACGATCTGGCTTTAAGTTGATTCGATAACAAATGACGAATACGGACTTATTCCTCAGCTTTATACCACATATGAACACTTTTCACATTCTCCCGTGCCACGCGGCTGCTAGTCATCCTTTCATGCAAAATCTTAAGTTTCTAGCTCATGTCCAAGGTACCAAAGAAGGGTAAAAAGTCAATAATCGATAACAAAAACTTGAATTGTACTACTTCATACTAGCTATTACATCAACTTAGAAGCTTCATCTGTGTTCTACTATGGTGCTTTTAGTGTCTCTGCATACCGCAGCATGCGACATAGCTTTGCAGACGATAAATGTAACCGTTTCAGACAGAACTGCGGCTAATGTGACGATCTGGCTTTAAGTCGAATCGATAACAAATGAAGAAAACGGACGGATTTCTCAGGTTTTTACTACAGATGAACACTTTTCACATTCTCAAGTGCTACTCGGCTGCTAGTCCTCCTTTCATGCAAAATGCTACGGTCCTAGCTCATGTCCAAGGCACCAAAGGCAGTTAAAAAGTCAATAATCGATACCTAAATCATGAATTGTACTACTTCTTACTGGCTATTACATCAACTTAGAAGCTTCATCTGTGTTCTACTATGGAGCTTTTAGTGTCTCCGCATACCGCAGCACGCGACATAGCTTTGCAGACGATAAGTACAACCGTTACAGAGAGAAGAGCGGCCTATGTGACCATCTGGCTTTAAGTCGATTCGATAACAAATGACTAATACGGACAGATTTCTCAGGTTTACTACATACGAACACTTTTCACATTCTCCCGTGCAACGCGGCTGCTAGTCATCCTTTCATGCAGAATCTTAAGGTCCTAGCTCATGTCCAAGGCACCAAAAAAGGGTAAAAGTTCAATAATCGATAACTAAAACTTGAATTGTACTGTTTCTTAATGGCTGTTATATCAACTTAGATGCTTCTTCTGTGTTCCACTATGGTGCTTTTAGTGTCTCCGCATACCGCAGAATGCGACATAGCTTTGCAGAAGATAAATGTAACCCTTTCAGATAGATGAGCGGCCAATGTAACCACCTTGCTTTAAGTCGATTCGATAACAAATAAAGAAAACGGACGGATTTCTCAGGTTTTTGCTATATATGAACACTTTTCACATTCTCCCGCGCAACGCGGCTGCTAGTCTTCCTTTCATGCAAATCGTAAGGTCCTAGCTCATGTCCAAGGCATCAAAGAAGGGTAAAAGGTCAAAAATCGATAACTAAAACTTGAATTGTACTGTTTCTTACTGGCTATTACATCAACTTAGAAGCTTCTTCTATGTTCTGCTATGGTGCTTTTAGTGTCTCCGCATACCGCAGCACGCGACATAGCTTTGCAGACGATATATGTCACCGTTTAAGAGTGATGAGCGGCCAATGAGACGATCTGACATTAAGTCGATAGGATAACAAATGACGAAAATGGACTGATTTCTCATGTTCTTGCTACATATGAACCCTATCCACAGTCTCCCGTGCAACGCGGCTGCTAGTCTTCCTTTCAAGCCAAATCTTAAGGTCCTAGCCCATGTCCAAGGCACCAAAGTTGGGTAAAAGGTCAATAATCGATAACAAAACTTGAATTGTACTGTTTCTTACTTTCTATTATATTAACTTAGAAGTTTCTTCTGTGTTCTACTATGGTGCTTTTAGTGTCTCCGCATACCGCAGCACGCGACATAGCTTTGCAGAAGATAAATGTAACCGTTTCAGAGAGAAGAGGGGCCAATGTAACAACCTTGCTTTAAGTCGATTCGATAACAAATGACGAAAACGGACGAATTTCTCAGATTTTTACTACAAATGAACACTTTTCACATTCTCCCGTGCATCGTGGCCACTAGCCTTCCCTTCATGAAATATCTTAAGGCCCTAACTCATGTCCAAGCGCCAAAGAAGGGTAAAAAGTCAATAATCGATAGCTAAAACTTCAATTCTACTACTTCTTACTGGCTATTACATAAACTTAGAAGTTTGATCTGTATTCTTCTATGGTGCTTTTAGTGTCGCTGCATACCACAGCAAGCGACATATCTTTGCAGACGATAAATGTAGCCGTTTCAGAGAGAAGAGCGGCCAAAAGACGATCTGGTGTTAAGTCGATTCGATAACAAATGACGAAAACGGACGGATTTCTCAGTTTCTTACTACATATGAACACTTTTTCGCCCGAGGACCGCGGCTGCTAGTCCTCCTTTCATGCAAAATCCAAAGGTCCTAGCAAATGTCCAAGGCACCAAAGCCTGCTAAAAAGTCAATAATCGATAACTAAAACCTGAATTGTACTACTTCTTACTGGCTATAACATCAACTTATAAGTTTCATCTGTGTTCTACTATGGTGCTATTAGTATCTCCGGATACCGAAACACGAGACATTGCTTTGCAGACGATAAATGTAACCGTTTCAGAGAGAACAGCGCCCAATGTATCGATCTGGCTTTAAGTCGATTCGATAACAAATGACGAAAACGGACGGATTTCTCAGGTTTTTACTACATATGAACACTTTTCACATTCGCTCGTGCAACGCGGCTGCTAGTCCTCCTTTCATGCAAAATCGTATAGTCCTACCTCATGTCAAAGGCACCAAAGCCGGCTAAAAAGTCAATAATCGATAACTAAATCTTGAATTGTACTACTTCTTACTGGCTATTATATCAACTTAGAAGCTTTATCTGTGTTCTACTATGGTGCTTTTAGTGTCTCCGTATACCGCAGCACGCGACAGAGCTTTGCAGACGATAAATGCAACCGTTTCAGAGAGAAGACCGGCCAATGTGACGATGTGGCTTTAAGTCGATTCGATAACAAATGACGAAAACAGACGGATTTCTCAGGTTTTTACTACATATGAACACTTTTCACATTCGCCCGTGCAACGCGGCTGCTAGTCCTCCTTTCCTGCAAAATCGTATAGACGTAGCCCATATCCAAGGCACCAAAGCCGTCTAAAAAGTCAATAATCGATAACTAAAACTTGCATTGTATGACTTCTTACTGTCTATTACATCAACTTAGAACCTTCATCTGTGTTCTACTATGGTGCTTGTAGTGTCGCCGCATACCCCAGGACGCAACATAGCTTTGCAGAAGACAAATGTAACCGTTTCAGAGAGAAGAGCGGCCAATGTGTCGATTTTTATTTTAGTCGATTCGATAACAAATGACGAAAACAGACGGATTTCTCAGGTTTTTACTACATATGACACTTTTCACATTCGCCCGTGCATCGCGTCTGCTAGTCCTCCTTTCATGCAAAATCGTATAGTCCTACCTCATGTGAAAGGCAACAAAGCCGTCTAAAAGGTCAATAATCGATAACTAAATCTTGAATTGTACTACATCTTACTGGCTATTACATCAACTTAGAAGTTTTATCTGTGTTCTACTATGGTGCTTTTAGTGTCTCCGTATACCGCAGCACGCGACATAGCTTTGCAGACGATAAATGTAACCGTTTATGAGAGAAGTGCGGCTAATTTGACGATACGGCTTTAATTTGATACGATAACAAATGACGAAAACGGACAAATTTTTCAGTTTTTTGCTACATATGAACACTTTTCACATTCTCCCCTGTAACGCGGCCACTAGACTTCCCTTCATGCAAAATCTTGAGGTCCTAGCTCATGTCCAAGCACCAAAGAAGGGTAAAAAGTCAATAATCGGTAACAAAAACTTGAATTGTACTACTTCTTACTGGCTATTACATCAACTTATAAGCTTCATCTGTGTTCTACTATGGTACTTTTATTGTCTCCGGATAACGTAGCAGGCGACATAGCTTTGCAGACGATAAATGTATTCGTTTCAGAGGGAAGAGCGGCCAATGTGACGATCTGGCTTTAAGTCGATTCTATAACAAATGACGAAAACGGACGAATTTCTCAGATTTTTACTACAAATGAACACTTCTCACATTCTCCCGTGCATCGTGGCCACTAGCCTTCCCTTCATGAAATATCTTAAGGCCCTAACTCATGTCCAAGCGCCAAAGAAGGGTAAAAAGTCAATAATCGATAGCTAAAACTTCAATTCTACTACTTCTTACTGGCTATTACATAAACTTAGAAGTTTGTATTCTTCTATGGTGTTTTTAGTGTCGCTGCATACCACAGCAAGCGACATATCTTTGCAGACGATAAATGTAGCCGTTTCAGAGAGAAGAGCGGGCAAAAGACGATCTGGTGTTAAGTCGATTCGATAACAAATGACGAAAACGGACGGATTTCTCAGTTTCTTACTACATATGAACACTTTTTCGCCCGAGGACCGCGGCTGCTAGTCCTCCTTTCATGCAAAATCCAAAGGTCCTAGCAAATGTCCAAGGCACCAAAGCCTGCTAAAAAGTCAATAATCGATAACTAAAACCTGAATTGTACTACTTCTTACTGGCTATAACATCAACTTATAAGTTTCATCTGTGTTCTACTATGGTGCTATTAGTATCTCCGGATACCGAAACACGAGACATTGCTTTGCAGACGATAAATGTAACCGTTTCAGAGAGAACAGCGCCCAATGTATCGATCTGGCTTTAAGTCGATTCGATAACAAATGACGAAAACGGACGGATTTCTCAGGTTTTTACTACATATGAACACTTTTCACATTCGCTCGTGCAACGCGGCTGCTAGTCCTCCTTTCATGCAAAATCGTATAGTCCTACCTCATGTCAAAGGCACCAAAGCCGGCTAAAAAGTCAATAATCGATAACTAAATCTTGAATTGTACTACTTCTTACTGGCTATTATATCAACTTAGAAGCTTTATCTGTGTTCTACTATGGTGCTTTTAGTGTCTCCGTATACCGCAGCACGCGACAGAGCTTTGCAGACGATAAATGCAACCGTTTCAGAGAGAAGACCGGCCAATGTGACGATGTGGCTTTAAGTCCATTCGATAACAAATGACGAAAACAGACGGATTTCTCAGGTTTTTACTACATATGAACACTTTTCACATTCGCCCGTGCAACGCGGCTGCTAGTCCTCCTTTCCTGCAAAATCGTATAGACGTAGCCCATATCCAAGGCACCAAAACCGTCTAAAAAGTCAATAATCGATAACTAAAACTTGCATTGTATGACTTCTTACTGTCTATTACATCAACTTAGAACCTTCATCTGTGTTCTACTATGGTGCTTGTAGTGTCGCCGCATACCCCAGGACGCAACATAGCTTTGCAGAAGACAAATGTAACCGTTTCAGAGAGAAGAGCGGCCAATGTGTCGATTTTTATTTAAGTCAATTCGATAACAAATGACGAAAACAGACGGATTTCTCAGGTTTTTACTACATATGACACTTTTCACATTCGCCCGTGCAGCGCGTCTGCTAGTCCTCCTTTCATGCAAAATCGTATAGTCCTACCTCATGTGAAAGGCAACAAAGCCGGCTAAAAGGTCAATAATCGATAACTAAATCTTGAATTGTACTACATCTTACTGGCTATTACATCAACTTAGAAGTTTTATCTGTGTTCTACTATGGTGCTTTTAGTGTCTCCGTATACCGCAGCACGCGACATAGCTTTGCAGACGATAAATGTAACCGTTTATGAGAGAAGTGCGGCTAATTTGACGATATGGCTTTAATTCGATACGATAACAAATGACGAAAACGGACAAATTTTTCAGTTTTTTGCTACATATGAACACTTTTCACATTCTCCCCTGTAACACGGCCACTAGACTTCCCTTCATGCAAAATCTTGAGGTCCTAGCTCATGTCCAAGCACCAAAGAAGGGTAAAAAGTCAATAATCGGTAACAAAAACTTGAATTGTACTACTTCTTACTGGCTATTACATCAACTTATAAGCTTCATCTGTGTTCTACTATGGTACTTTTATTGTCTCCGGATAACGTAGCAGGCGACATAGCTTTGCAGACGATAAATGTATTCGTTTCAGAGGGAAGAGCGGCCAATGTGACGATCTGGCTTTAAGTCGATTCTATAACAAATGACGAAAACGGACGAATTTCTCAGATTTTTACTACATATGAACACTTTTCACATTCTCCCCTGCAACGCTTCCACTAGACTTCCCTTCATGCAAAATCTTAATTTCCTAGCTCATGTCGAAGCACCAAAGAATGGTAAAAAGTCAGTAATCGATAACTAAAACTTGAATTGTACTACTTCTTACTGGCTATTACATCAACTTAGAAGTTTCATCATTGTTCTACTATGGTGCTGTTAGTGTCTCCGCATACCGCAGCACGCGACATAGCTTTGCAGACTATAAATGTAACCGTTTCAGAGAGAAGAGCGACCAATGTGACGATCTGGCTTTAAGTCGATTTGATAAGAAATGACGAAAACGGACGGATTTCTCAGGTTTTTACTACACATGAACACTTTTCACATTCTCCCGTGCAACGCAGCTGCTAGTTCTCTATTGATGCAAAATCTTAAGGTCCTAGCTCATGTCCACGACCCCAAAGCCAGCTAAAAAGTCAATAATCGGTATCTGTAACGTTATTGTACTACTTCTTACTGGCTATTACATCAACTTAGAAGTTTCATCTGTTTTCTACTATGGTGCTGTTAGTGTCTCCGCATACCGCAGTACGCGACATAGCTTTGCAGACGATAAATGTAACCGTTTCAGAGAGAAGAGCGACCAATGTGACGATCTGGCTTTAAGTCGATTTGATAAGAAATGACGAAAACGGACGGATGTCTCAGGTTTTTACTACTTATGAACACTTTTCACATTCTCCCGTGCAACGCAGCTGCTAGTTCTCTTTTGATGCAAAATCTTAAGGTCCTAGCTCATGTCCAATAACCCAAAGCCAGCTAAAAAGTCAATAATCGGTATCTATAACGTTATTGTACTACTTCTTACTGGCAATTACATCAACTTAGAAGTTTCATCTGTTTTCTACTATGCATCTGTTAGTGTCTCCGCATACCACAGCATGTGACATAGCTTTACAGACGATAAATGTAACCGTTTCAGAGAGTAGAGTGACCAATGAGACGATCTGGCTTTAAGTAGATTTGATGAGAAAAGACGAAAACGGACGGATTTCTCAGGTTTTTACTACATATGAACACTTTTCACATTCTCCCGTGCAACGCAGCTGCTAGTCCTTTTTTGATGCAATATCTTAAGGTCCTAGGTCATGTCCAAGGCCCCAAAGCCAAATAAAAAGTCAATAATCGATATATAAAACGTTATTGTACTACTTTTTACTGGCTATCACATCAACTTAGAAGTTTCATCTGTGTTCTACTATGGTACTGTTAGTGTCTCCGCATACCGCAGCACGCGACATAGCTTTTCAGACGATAAATGTAACCGTTTCAGAGAGAAGAGCGGCCAATGTGACGTTCTGCCTTGAAGTCGATTTGATAAGAAATGACGAAAACTGACGGATTTCTCAGGTTTTTACTACATATGAACACTTTTCACATTCTCCCGTGCAACGCAGCTGCTAGTTCTCTTTTGATGCAAAATCTTAAGGTCCTAGCTCATGTCCAATACCCAAAAGCCAGCTAAAAAGTCAATAATCGGTATCTATAACGTTATTGTACTACTTCTTACTGGCAATTACATGAACTTAGAAGTTTCATCTGTTTTCTACTATGGTGCTGTTAGTGTCTCCGCATACCGCAGCATGTGACATAGCTTTACAGACGATAAATGTAACCGTTTCAGAGTGAAGAGTGACCAATGAGACGATCTGGCTTTAAGTCGATTTGATGAGAAATGACGAAAACGGACGGATTTCTCAGGTTATTACGACATATGAACACTTTTCACATTCTCCCGTGCAACGCAGCTGCTAGTCCTTTTTTGATGCAATATCTTAAGGTCCTAGGTCATGTCCAAGGCCCCAAAGCCAAATAAAAAGTCAATAATCGATATATAAAACGTTATTGTACTACTTTTTACTGGCTATCACATCAACTTAGAAGTTTCATCTGTGTTCTACTATGGTACTGTTAGTGTCTCCGCATACAGCAGCACGCGACATAGCTTTGCAGACGATAAATGTAACCGTTTCAGAGAGAAGAGCGGCCAATGTGACGTTCTGCCTTGGTCGATTTGATAAGAAATGACGAAAACTGACGGATTTCTCAGGTTTTTACTACATATGAACACTTTTCACATTCTCCCGTGCAACGCAGCTGCTAGTCCTCCTTTGATGCAATGTCTTAAGGTCCTAGCTCACGTCCAAGACAACAAAGCCAGCTAAAAAGTCAATAATCGATATCTAAAACGTTATTGTACTACTTCTTACTGGCAATTACATCAACTTAGAAGTTTCATCTGTGTTCTACTATGGTGCTGTTAGTGTCTCCGCATACCGCAGCACGCGACATAGCTTTGCAGATGAAAAATGTAACAGTTTCAGAGAGAAGAGAGACCAATGTGACGATCTGGCTTTAAGTCAATTTGATAAGAAATGACGACAACTGAAGGATTTCTCAGGTTTTTACTACATATGAACACTTTTCACATTCTCCCGTGCAACGCAGCTGCTAGTCCTCCTTTGATGCAAAATCTTAAGGCCCTAGCTCATGTCCAAGGCCCCAAAGCTAGCTAAAAAGTCAATAATCGATATCTAAAACGTTATTGCACTACTTCTTACTGGCAATTACTACAACTTAGAAGCTTCTTCTGTGTTCTACTATGGTGCTGTTAGTGTCTCGGCATACCGCAGCACGCGACATAGCTTTGTAGGCAATAAATGTTACCGTTTCAGAGAGAAGAGCGGCCAATGTGACGTTCTGGCTTTAAGTCGATATGATAAGAAATGACGAAAACGGACGGATTTCTCAGGTTTTTACTACACATGAACACTTTTCACATTCTCCCGTGCAACGCAGCTGCTAGTTCTCTATTGATGCAAAATCTTAAGGTCCTAGCTCATGTCCAAGAACCCAAAGCCAGCTAAAAAGTCAATAATCGATATCTAAAACGTTATTGTACTACTTCTTACTGGCTATTACATCAACTTAGAAGTTTCATCAGTGTTCTACTATGGTGCTGTTACTGTCTCCGCATACCGCAGCACGCGACATAGCTTTGCAGACGATAAATGTAACCGTTTCAGAGAGAAGAGCGACCAATGTGACGATCTGGCTTTAAGTCGATTTGATAAGAAATGACGAAAACGGACGGATTTCTCAGGTTTTTACTACATATGAACACTTTTCACATTCTCCCGTGCAACGCAGCTGCTAGTCCTCCTTTGATGAAAGGTCTTAAGGTCCTAGCTCATGTTCAAGACCCCAATGCCAGCTAAAAAGTCAATAATCGATATCTAAAACGTTATTGTACTACTTCTTACTGGCTATTACATCAACTTAGAAGTTTCATCAGTGTTCTACTATGGTGCTGTTAGTGTCTCCGCATGCCGCAGCACGCGACATAGCTTTGCAGACGATAAATGTAACCGTTTCAGAGAGAAGAGCGACCAATGTGACGATCTGGCTTTAAGTCGATTTGATAAGAAATGACGAAAACGGACGGATTTCTCAGGTTTTTACTACACATGAACACTTTCACATTCTCCCGTGCAACGCAGCTGCTAGTCTTCCAATGATGCAATGTCTTAAGGTCCTAGCTCATGTCCAAGACCCCAAAGCCAGCTAAAAAGTCAATAATCGATATCTAAAACGTTATTGTACTACTTCTTACTGGCTATTACATCAACTTAGAAGTTTCATCAGTGTTCTACTATGGTGCTGTTAGTGTCTCCGCATACAGCAGCTCGCGACATAGCTTTGCACATGATAAATGTAACAGTTTCAGAGAGAAGAGCGACCAATGTGACGATCTGGCTTTAAGTCGATTTGATAAGAAATGACGAAAACGGACGGATTTCTCAGGTTTTTACTACACATGAACACTTTCACATTCTCCCGCGCAACGCAGCTGCTAGTCTTCCTTTGATGCAATGTCTTAAGGTCCTAGCTCATGTCCAAGACCCCAAAGCCAGCTAAAAAGTCAATAATCGGTATCGATAACGTTATTGTACTACTTCTTACTGGCTATTACATCAACTTAGAAGTTTCATCAGTGTTCTACTATGGTGCTGTTAGTGTCTCCGCATACCGCAGCACGCGACATAGCTTTGCAGACGATAAATGTAACCGTTTCAGAGAGAAGAGCGACCAATGTGACGATCTGATTTTAAGTCGATTTGATAAAAAATGACGAAAACGGACGGATTTCTCAGGTTTTTACTACATATGAACACTATTCACATTCTCCCCTGCAACGCAGCTGCTAGCTCTCTTTTGATGCAAATTCTTAAGGTCCGAGCTCATGTCCAAGACCCCAAAGCCAGCTAAAAAGTCAATAATCGGTATCGATAACGTTATTGTACTACTTCTTACTGGGTATTACATCAACTTAGAAGTTTCATCTGTTTTCTACTATGGTGCTGTTAGTCTCTCCGCATACCGCAGCACGCGACATAGCTTTGCAGACGATAAATGTAACCGTTTCAGAGAGAAGAACGACCAATGTGACGATCTGGCTTTAAGTCGATTTGATAAGAAATGACGAAAACGGACGGATTTCTCATGTTTTACTACATATGAACACTTTTCACATTCTCCCGTGCAAAGCAGCTGCTAGTCCTCCTTTGATGCAAAGTCTTCAGGTCCTAGCTCATGTCCTAGACACCAAAGCCAGCTAAAAAGTCAATAATCGAAATCTAAAACGTTATTGTATTACTTCTTACTGGCTATTACATCAACTTAGAAGTTTCATCTGTGTTCTTCTATGGTGCTGTTAGTGTCTCCGCATACAGCAGCACGTGACATAGCTTTACATACGATAAATGTAACCGTTTCAGAGAGAAGAGTGACCAATGTGACGATCTGGCTTTAAGTTGATTTCATGAGAAATGACGAAAACGGACGGATTTCTCAAGTTTTTACTACATATGAACACTTATCACATTCTCCCGTTCAACGCGGCTGCTAGTCCTCAATTGATGCAAAGTCTTAAGTTCCTAGCTCATGTCCAAAACCCCAAAGCCAGGTAAAAAGTCTATAGTCGATATCTAAAACGTTATTGTACTACTTCTTACTGGCTATTACATCAACTTAGAAGTTTCATCAGTGTTCTACTATGGTGCTGTTAGTGTCTCCGCATACCGCAGCACGCGACATAGCTTTGCACATGATAAATGTAACAGTTTCAGAGAGAAGAGCGACCAATGTGACGATCTGGCTTTAAGTCGATTTGATAAGAAATGACGAAAACGGACGGATTTCTCAGGTTTTTACTACATATGAACACTTTTCACATTCTCCCCTGCAACGCAGCTGCTAGTTCTCTTTTGATGCAAATTCTTAAGGTCCGAGCTCATGTCCAAGACCCCAAAGCCAGCTAAAAAGTCAATAATCGATATCTAAAACGTTATTGCACTACTTCTTACTGGCAATTACTACAACTTAGGAGCTTCTTATGTGTTCTAGTATGGTGCTGTTAGTGTCTCGGCATACCGCAGCACGCGACATAGCTTTGTAGACGATAAATGTTACCGTTTCAGAGAGAAGAGCGACCAATGTGACGATTTGGGTTTAAGTCGATTTGATAAGAAATTACGAAAACGTACGGATTTCTCAGGTTTTTAATACATATGAACTTTTTTCACATTCTCCCGTGCAACGCAGCTGCTAGTCCTCCTTTGATGAAAGGTCTTAAGGTCCTAGCTCATGTTCAAGACCCCAATGCCAGCTAAAAAGTCAATAATCGATATCTAAAACGTTATTGTACTACTTCTTACTGGCTATTACATCAACTTAGAAGTTTCACCAGTGTTCTACTATGGTGCTGTTAGTGTCTCCGCATGCCGCAGCACGCGACATAGCTTTGCAGACGATAAATGTAACAAATGTAACCGTTTCAGAGAGAAGAGCGACCAATGTGACGATCTGGCTTTAAGTCGATTTGATAAGAAATGACGAAAATGGACGGATTTCTCAGGTTTTTACAACATATGAACACTTTTCACATTCTCCCGTGCAACGCAGCTGCTAGTCCTCCTTTGATGCAAAGTTTTAAGGTCCTAGCTCATGTCCAAGACCCCAAAGCCAGCTAAAAAGTCAATAATCGATAGTTAAAACGTTATTGTACTACTTCTTACTGGCTATTACATCAACTTAGAAGTTTCATCTGTGTTCTACGATGGTGCTGTTAAAGTATCCGCAAACCGCAGCACGCGACATAGCTTTGCACATGATAAATGTAACAGTTTCAGAGAGAAGGGCGACCAATGTGACGATCTTGCTTTAAGTCGATTTGATAAGAAATGACGAAAACGGACGGATTTCTCATGTTTTTACTACATATGAACACTTTTCACATTCTCCCGTGCAACGCAGCTGCTAGTTCTCCATTGATACAAAATCTTAAGGTCCTAGCTCACGTCCAAGGCACCAAAGCCAGCTAAAAAGTCAATAATCGAAATCTAAAACGTTATTGTACTACTTCTTACTGGCTATTACATCAACTTAGAAGTTTCATCTGTTTTCTACTATGGTGCTGTTAGTCTCTCCGCATACCGCAGCACGCGACATAGCTTTGCAGACGATAAATGTAACAAATGTAACCGTTTCAGAGAGAAGAGCGACCAATGTGACGATCTGGCTTTAAGTCGATTTGATAAGAAATAACGAAAACGGACGGATTTCTCAGGTTTTTACTACACATGAACACTTTCACATTCTCCCGTGCAACGCAGCTGCTAGTCTTCCTTTGATGCAATGTCTTAAGGTCCTAGCTCATGTCCAAGACCCCAAAGCCAGCTAAAAAATCAATAATCGATATCTAATACGTTATTGTACTACTTCTTACTGGCTATTACATCAACTTAGAAGTTTCATCAGTGTTCTACTATGGTGCTGTTAGTGTCTCCGCATACCGCAGCACGCGACATAGCTTTGCACATGATAAATGTAACAGTTTCAGAGAGAAGAGCGACCAATGTGACGATCTGGCTTTAAGTCGATTTGATAAGAAATGACGAAAACGGACGGATTTCTCAGGTTTTTACTACATATGAACACTTTTCACATTCTCCCCTGCAACGCAGCTGCTAGTTCTCTTTTGATGCAAATTCTTAAGGTCCGAGCTCATGTCCAAGACCCCAAAGCCAGCTAAAAAGTCAATAATCGGTATCGATAACGTTATTGTACTACTTCTTACTGGCTATTACATCAACTTAGAAGTTTCATCTGTTTTCTACTTAGGTGCTGTTAGTGTCTCCGCATACCGCAGCACGCGACATAGCTTTGCAGACGATAAATGTAACCGTTTCAGAGAGAAGAGCGACCAATGTGACGATCTGGCTTTAAGTCGATTTGATAAGAAAAATGACGAAAACGGACGGATGTCTCAGGTTTTTACTACATATGAACACTTTTCACAATCTCCCGTGCAACGCAGCTGCTAGTTCTCTTTTGATGCAAAATCATAAGGTCCTAGTTCATGTCCAATACCCCAAAGCCAGCTAAAAAGTCAATAATCGGTATCTATAACTTTATTGTACTACTTCTTACTGACAATTACATCAACTTAGAAGTTTCATCTGTTTTCTGCTATGGTGCTGTTAGTGTCTCCGCATACCGCAGCACGCGACATAGCTTTGCAGACGATAAATGTAACCGTTTCAGAGAGAAGAGCGACCAATGTGACGATCTGGCTTTAAGTCGATTTGATAAGAAATGACGAAAACGGACGGATTTCTCAGGTTTGTACTGCATATGAATACTTTTCACATTCTCCCGTGCAACGGAGCATCTAGTCCTCCTTTGATGCAAAATTTTAAGGTCCTAGCTCATGTCCAAGGCCCCAATGCCAGCTAAAAAGTCAATAATCGATATCTAAAACGTTATTGTACTACTTCTTACTGGCAATTACATCAACTTAGAAGCTTCTTCTGTTTTACTATGGTGCTGTTAGTGTCTCGGCATACCGCGGCACGCGACATAGCTTTGCAGGCGATAAATGGTACCGTTTCACAGAGAAGGGCGGCCAATGTAACGTTCTGGCTTTAATTTGATTTGATAAGAAATGACGAAAACGGACAGATATCTCAGTTTTTTACTTCATATGAACACTTTTCACATTCTCCCGTGCAACGCAGCTGCTAGTCCTCCTTTGATGCAAAGTCTTAAGGTCCTAGCTCATGTCCAATGCCCCAAAGCCAGCTAAAAAGTCAATAATCGATATCTAAAACGTTATTGCACTACTTCTTACTGGCAATTACTACAACTTAGGAGCTTCTTATGTGTTCTACTATGGTGCTGTTAGTGTCTCGGCATACCGCAGCACGCGACATAGCTTTGTAGACGATAAATGTTACCGTTTCAGAGAGAAGAGCGACCAATGTGACGATTTGGCTTTAAGTCGATTTGATAAGAAATGACGAAAACGAACGGATTTCTCAGGTTTTTACTACATATGAACTTTTTTCACATTCTCCCGTGCAACGCAGCTGCTAGTCCTCCTTTGATGAAAGGTCTTAAGGTCCTAGCTCATGTTCAAGACCCCAATGCCAGCTAAAAAGTCAATAATCGATATCTAAAACGTTATTGTACTACTTCTTACTGGCTATTACATCAACTTAGAAGTTTCACCAGTGTTCTACTATGGTGCTGTTAGTGTCTCCGCATGCCGCAGCACGCGACATATCTTTGCAGACGATAAATGTAACCGTTTCAGAGAGAAGAGCGACCAATGTGACGATCTGGCTTTAAGTCGATTTGATAAGAAATGACGAAAACGGACGGATTTCTCATGTTTTTACTACATATGAAAACTTTTCACATTCTCCCGTGCAACGCAGCTGCTAGTCCTCCTTTGATGCAAAGTCTTAAGGTCCTAGCTCATTTCCAAGACCCCAAAGCCAGTTAAAAAGTCAATAATCGATATCTGAAACGTTATTGCACTACTTCTTACTGCCTATTACATCAACTTAGAAGTTTCATCAGTGTTCTACTATGGTACTGTTAGTGTCTCTGCATACCGCAGCACGCGATATAGCTTTGCAGACGATAAATGTAACCGTTCCAGAGAGAAGAGCGACCAATGTGACGTCCTGGCTTTAAGTCGATTTGATAAGAAATGACGAAAATGGACGGATTTCTCAGGTTTTTACTACATATGAACACTTTTCACATTCTCCCGTGCAACGCAGCTGCTAGTTCTCCATTGATACAAAATCTTAAGGTCCTAGCTCACGTCCAAGGCACCAAAGCCAGCTAAAAAGTCAATAATCGAAATCTAAAACGTTATTGTACTACTTCTTACTGGCTATTACATCAACTTAGAAGTTTCATCTGTTTTCTACTATGGTGCTGTTAGTCTCTCCGCATACCGCAGCATGCGACATAGCTTTGCAGACGATAAATGTAACAAATGTAACCGTTTCAGAGAGAAGAGCGACCAATGTGACGATCTGGCTTTAAGTCGATTTGATAAGAAATGACGAAAACGGACGGATTTCTCAGGTTTTTACTACACATGAACACTTTCACATTCTCCCGTGCAACGCAGCTGCTAGTCTTCCTTTGATGCAATGTCTTAAGGTCCTAGCTCATGTCCAAGACCCCAAAGCCAGCTAAAAAGTCAATAATCGATATCTAAAACGTTATTGTACTACTTCTTACTGGCTATTACATCAACTTAGAAGTTTCATCAGTGTTCTACTATGGTGCTGTTAGTGTCTCCGCATACCGCAGCACGCGACATAGCTTTGCACATGATAAATGTAACAGTTTCAGAGAGAAGAGCGACCAATGTGACGATCTGGCTTTAAGTCGATTTGATAAGAAATGACGAAAACGGACGGATTTCTCAGGTTTTTACTACATATGAACACTTTTCACATTCTCCCCTGCAACGCAGCTGCTAGTTCTCTTTTGATGCAAATTCTTAAGGTCCGAGCTCATGTCCAAGACCCCAAAGCCAGCTAAAAAGTCAATAATCGGTATCGATAACGTTATTGTACTACTTCTTACTGGCTATTACATCAACTTAGAAGTTTCATCTGTTTTCTACTATGGTGCTGTTAGTGTCTCCGCATACCGCAGCACGCGACATAGCTTTGCAGACGATAAATGTAACCGTTACAGAGAGAAGAGCGACCAATGTGACGATCTGGCTTTAAGTCGATTTGATAAGAAAAATGACGAAAACGGACGGATGTCTCAGGTTTTTACTACATATGAACACTTTTCACAATCTCCCGTGCAACGCAGCTGCTAGTTCTCTTTTGATGCAAAATCATAAGGTCCTAGCTCATGTCCAATACCCCAAAGCCAGCTAAAAAGTCAATAATCGGTATCTATAACTTTATTGTAATACTTGTTACTGACAATTACATCAACTTAGAAGTTTCATCTGTTTTCTGCTATGGTGCTGTTAGTGTCTCCGCATACCGCAGCACGCGACATAGCTTTGCAGACGATAAATGTAACCGTTTCAGAGAGAAGAGCGACCAATGTGGCGATCTGGCTTTAAGTCGATTTGATAAGAAACGACGAAAACGGACGGATTTCTCATGTTTTTACTACATATGAACACTTTTCACATTCTCCCGTGCAACGCAGCTGCTAGTCCTCCTTTGATGCAAAGTCTTAAGGTCCTAGCTCATGTCCTAGACACCAACGCCAGCCAAAAAGTCAATAATCGAAATCTAAAACGTTATTGTATTACTTCTTACTGGCTATTACATCAACTTAGAAGTTTCATCTGTGTTCTTCTATGGTGCTGTTAGTGTCTCCGCATACCGCAGCACGTGACATAGCTTTACATACGATAAATGTAACCGTTTCAGAGAGAAGAGCGACCAATGTGACGATCTGGCTTTAAGTCAATTTGATAAGAAATGACGAAAACGAACGGATTTCTCAGGTTTTTACTACATATGAACACTTTTCACATTCTCCCGTGCAACGCAGCTGCTAGTCCTCCTTTGATGGAAAGTCTTAAGTTCCTAGCTCATGTCCAATACCCCAAAGCCAGGTAAAAAGTCTATAGTCGATATCTAAAACGTTATTGTACTACTTCTTACTGGCTATTACATCAAGTTAGAAGTTTCATCAGTGTTCTACTATGGTGCTGTTAGTCTCTCCGCATTCCGCAGCACGCGACATAGCTTTGCAGACGATAAATGTAACCGTTTCAGAGAGAAGAGCGACCAATGTGACGATCTGGTTTTAAGTCGATTTTATAAGAAAAGACGAAAACGGACGGATTTCTCATGTTTTTACTACATATGAACACTTTTCACATTCTCCCGTGCAACGCAGCTGCTAGTCCTCCTTTGATGCAAAGTCTTAAGGTCCTAGCTCATGTCCAATGCCCCAAAGCCAGCTAAAAAGTCAATAATCGATATCTAAAACGTTATTGCACTACATCTTACTGGCAATTACTACAACTTAGGAGCTTCTTCTGTGTTCTACTATGGTGCTGTTAGTGTCTCGGCATACCGCAGCACGCGACATAGCTTTGTAGACGATAAATGTTACCGTTTCAGAGAGAAGAGCGACCAATGTGACGATCTGGCTTTAAGTCGATTTGATAAGAAATGACGAAAACGAACGGATTTCTCAGGTTTTTACTACATATGAACTTTTTTCACATTCTCCCGTGCAACGCAGCTGCTAGTCCTCCTTTGATGAAAGGTCTTAATGTCCTAGCTCATGTTCAAGACCCCAATGCCAGCTAAAAAGTCAATAATCGATATCTAAAACGTTATTGTACTACTTCTTACTGGCTATTACATCAACTTAGAAGTTTCACCAGTGTTCTACTATGGTGCTGTTAGTGTCTCCGCATGCCGCAGCACGCGACATAGCTTTGCAGACGATAAATGTAACCGTTTCAGAGAGAAGAGCGACCAATGTGACTATCTGGCTTTAAGTCGATTTGATAAGAAATGACGAAAACGGACGGATTTCTCATGTTTTTACTACATATGAACACTTTTCACATTCTCCTGTGCAACGCAGCTGCTAGTCCTCCTTTGATGCAAAAACTTAAGGTCCTAGCTCATGTCCAAGTCCCCAAAGCCAGCTAAAAAGTCAATAGTCGATATCTAAAACGTTATTGTGCTACTTCTTACTGGCTATTACATCAACTTAGAATTTCATCTGTGTTCTACTATGGTGCTGTTAGTGTCTCCGCATACCGCAGCACGCGACATAGCTCTGTAGACGAGTAATGTAACCTTTTCAGAGAGATGAGCGTCCAATGTGACGTCCTGGCTTTAAGTCGATTTGATAAGAAATTACGAAAACGGACGGATTTCTCAGGTTTGTACTGCATATGAATACTTTTCACATTCTCCCGTGCAACGGAGCATCTAGTCCTCCTTTGATGCAAAATTTTAAGGTCCTAGCTCATGTCCAAGGCCCCAATGCCAGCTAAAAAGTCAATAATCGATATCTAAAACGTTATTGTACTACTTCTTACTGGCAATTACATCAACATAGAAGCTTCTTCTGTTTTACTATGGTGCTGTTAGTGTCTCGGTATACCGCAGCACGCGACATAGCTTTGCAGACGATAAATGTAACAAATGTAACCGTTTCAGAGAGAAGAGCGACCAATGTGACGATCTGGCTTTAAGTCGATTTGATAAGAAATGACGGAAACGGACGGATTTCTCATGTTTGTACTACATATGAACACTTTTCACATTCTCCTGTGCAACGCAGCTGCTAGTCCTCCTTTGATGCAAAGTCGTAAGGTCCTAGCTCATTTCCAAGACCCCAATGCCAGCTAAAAAGTCAGTAATCGATATCTGAAACGTTATTGCACTACTTCTTACTGCCTATTACATCAACTTAGAAGTTTCATCAGTGTTCTACTATGGTACTGTTAGTGTCTCTGCATACCGCAGCACGCGATATAGCTTTGCAGACGATAAATGTAACCGTTTCAGAGAGAAGAGCGACCAATGTGACGTCCTGGCTTTAAGTCGATTTGATAAGAAATGTCGAAAATGGACGGATTTCTCAGGTTTTTACAACATATGAACACTTTTCACATTCTCCCGTGCAACGCAGCTGCTACTCCTCCTTTGATGCAAAGTCTTAAGGTCCTAGCTCATATCCAAGACTCCAAAGCCAGCTAAAAAGTCAATAATCGATAATTAAAACGTTATTGTACTACTTCTTACTGGCTATTACATCAACTTAGAAGTTTCATCTGTGTTCAACGATGGTGCTGTTAGAGTATCCGCAAACCGCAGCACGCGACATAGCTTTGCACATGATAAATGTAACAGTTTCAGAGAGAAGAGCGACCAGTGTGACGATCTTGCTTTAAGTCGATTTGATAAGAAATGACGAAAACGAACGGATTTCTCAGGTTTTTACTACATATGAACACTTTTCACATTCTCCCGTGCTACGCAGCTGCTAGTCCTCCTTTGATGCAAAATCTTAAGGCCCTAGCTCATGTCCAAGACCCCAAAGCCAGCTAAAAAGTCAATAATCGATATCTAAACGTTATTGCACTACTTCTTACTGGCTATTACATCAACTTAGAAGTTTCATCAGGGTTCTACTATGGTACTGTTAGTGTCTCTGCATACCGCAGCACGCGACATAGCTTTGCAGATGATAAATGTAACAGTTACAGAGAGAAGAGCGACCAATGTGACGATCTTGCTTTAAGTCGATTTGGTAAGAAATGACGAAAACGGACGGATTTCTCAGGTTTTTACTACACATGAACACTTTTCACATTCTCCCGTGCAACGGAGCATCTAGTTCTCCTTTGATGCAAAATCTTAAGGTCCTAGCTCATGTCCAAGGACCCAAAGCCAGCTAAAAATTCAATAATCGGTATCTAAAACGTTATTGCACTACTTCTTACTGGCTATTACATCAACTTAGGAGTTTCATCTGTTTTCTACTATGGTGCTGTTAGTGTCTCCGCATACCGCAGCACGCGACATAGCTTTGCAGACGATAAATGTAACCGTTTCAGAGAGAAGAGCGACCAATGTGACGATCTGGCTTTAAGTCGATTTGATAAGAAATGACGAAAACGAACGGATTTCTCAGGTTTTTACTACATATGAAAACTTTTCACATTCTCCCGTGCAACGCAGCCGCTAGTCCTCCTTTGATGCAAAATCTTAATGCCGTAGCTCATGTTGAAGGCCCCAAAACCAGCTAAAAAGTCAATAATCGTTATCTAAAACGTTATCGTGCTACTTCTTACTGGCTATTACATCAACTTAGAAGCTTCTTCTGTATTCTACTATGGTGCCTATATTGTCTCCGCATACCACAGCACGCGACATAGCTTTGCAGACGATAAATGTAACCGTTACAGAGAGAATAGCGGCCAATGTAACGTTCTGGCTTTAAGTCGATTTGATAACAGATGAGGAAAACGGACGGATTTGTCAGGTTTTTACTACTTATCAACACTTTTCACATTCTCGCCTGTGCAACGCAGCTGCTAGTCCTCCATTCATGCGCAAATCTTAATGTCACAGCTTATGTCCAAGGCACGAAAGACGGCTAAATAGTCAATAATCGATAACTAAAACTTGAATTGTACTACATCTTACTGGCTATTACATCAACTTAGAAGCTTCTTCTGTGTTCTACTATGGTGCTTTTAGTATCTCTGCATACCGCAGCACTCGACATAGCTTTGCAGACGATAAATGTAACCGTTTCAGAGAGAAGAGCGGCCAGTGTGACGATCTGGCTTTAAGTCGATTCGATAACAAATGACGAAAACGGACGGATATCTCAGGTTTTTACTATATATGAACACTTTTCACATTCTCCCGTGCAACGCAGCTGCTAGTCCTCCTTAGATGCAAAATCTGAAGGTCCTATCCCATGTCCAAGGCCCCAAAGCCAGCTAAAAAGTCAATAATCGATATTTAAAACGTTATTGTACTACTTCTTACTGGCAATTACATCAACTTAGAAGCTTCTTCTGTGTTCTACTATGGTGCTGTTAGTGTCTCGGCATACCGCAGCACGCGAAATAGCTTTGCAAGCGATAAATGTTACCGTTTCAGATAGATGAGCGGCCAATGTGACGATCCGGCTTTAAGTCGATTTGGTAAGAAATGACGAAAACGGACGGATTTCTCAGGTCTTTACTACATATGAACACTTTTCACATTCTCCCGTTCAACGCAGCTGATAGTTCTCCTTTGATGCAAAATCTTAAGGTCCTAGCTCATGTCCAAGTCCCCAAAGCCAGCTAAAAAGTCAATAATCGGTATCTAAAACGTTATTGTACTACTTCTTACTGGCTATTACATCAACTTAGAAGTTTCTTCTCTTTTCTACTATGGTGCTGTTAGTGTCTCCGCATACCGCAACACGCGACATAGCCTTGCAGACGATAAATGTAACCGTTTCAGAGAGAAGAGCGACCAATGTAACGTTCTCGCTTTAAGTCGTTTTCATAAGAAATGACGAAAACGGACGGATTTCTCAGGTTTGTACTACATGTGAACACTTTTCACATTCTCCCGTGCAACGCAGTTGCTAGTCCTCCTTTGATGCAAGATCTTAAGGCCCTAGCTCATGTCCAAGGCCCCAAAGCCAGCTAAAAAGTCAATAATCGATATCTAAAACGTTATCGTGCTACTTCTTACTGGCTATTACATCAACTTAGAAGCTTCTTCTGTATTCTACTATGGTGCCTATATTGTCTCCGCATACCACAGCACGCGACATAGCTTTGGAGACGATAAATGTAACCGTTACAGAGTGAATAGCGGCTAATGTAACGTTCTGGCTTTAAGTCGATTTGATAACAGATGAGGAAAACGGACGGATTTGTCAGGTTTTTACTACTTATCAACACTTTTCACATTCTCGCCTGTGCAACGCAGCTGCTAGTCCTCCATTCATGCGCAAATCTTAATGTCACAGCTTATGTCCAAGGCACGAAAGATGGCTAAATAGTCAATAATCGATAACTAAAATTTGAATTGTACTACTTCTTACTGGCTATTACATCAACTTAGAAGCATCTTCTGTGTTCTACTATGGTGCTTTTTGTATCTCTGCATACCGCAGCACTCGACATAGCTTTGCAGAGGATAAATGTAACCGTTTCACAGAGAAGAGCGGCCAGTGTGACGATCTGGCTTTAAGTCGATTCGATAACAAATGACGAAAACGGACGGATATCTCAGGTTTTTACTATATATGAACACTTTTCACATTCTCCCGTGCAACGCAGCTGCTAGTCCTCCTTAGATGCAAAATCTGAAGGTCCTAGCTCATGTCCAAGGCCCCAAACCCAGCTAAAAAGTGAATAATCGATATCTAAAACGTTATTGTACTATTTCTTACTGGCTATTACATCAACTTAGAAGCTTCTTCTGTGTTCTACTATGGTGCATTTATTGTCTAAGCATACCACAGCACCCGACATAGCTGTGCAGACGATAAATGTAACCGTTACAAAGAGAATCGCGGCCAATGTAACGTTCTGGCTTTAAGACGATTTGATAACAGATGAGGAAAACGGACGGATTTCTCAGGTTTTTACTACTTATCAACACTTATCACATTCTCCCGAGCAACGCGGCTGCTGGTCCTCCTTTCATGCAAAATCTTAATGTCCTAGCACATGTACAAGACACCAAAGACGGCTAAAGGGACAATAATCGATAACTAATACGTGAATTGTAATACTTCTTACTAGCTATTACATCAGCTTAGAAGCTTCTTCTGTGTTCTGCTATGGTGTTATTTGTTTCTTCGCATATCGCATCACGCGTCATAGCTTTGTAGACGATAAATGTAACCGTTTCAGAGAGAAGAGCGGCCAACGTGACGTTCTGGGTTTAAGTCGATTCGATAACAAATGACAAAAACGGACGGATATCTCAGGTTGTTACTACATATGAACACTTTTCACATTCTCCCGTGCAACGCGTCTGCTAGACTTCCCTTCAAGCAAACTCTTAAGGTCCTAGCTCATGTCCAAGGCACCAAAGAAGGGTAAAAGGTCAATATTCGATAACTAAAACTTGAATTGTAGTGTTTCTTACTGGCTATTACATCATCTTAGAAGCTTCTTCTGTGATCTGCTATGGTGCTTTTAGTGTCTAGCCCATACCGCAGCACACGACACAGCTTTGCAGACGATAAATTAAACCGTTTCAGAGAGAGGAGTGGCCAATGTAACGATCTGGCTTTAAATCGATTTGATAACAAATGACGAAAATGGCAGATGTCTCAGGTTTTTAACACATATGAACACTTTTCAAATCACCCGTGCAAAGCGGCTGCTAGTCCTTCATCATGCAAAAACTTAAGGTCCTAGCACAAGTCCAAGGCGCCAAACCCGTCTAAAAAGTCAATAATCGATTACTAACACGTGAATTGTACTACTTCTTACTGGCTATTACTTCAATTAGAAACTTCTTCTGTGTTCTACTATGGTGCTTTTAGTGTCTCCGCAAGCCGCAGCACGCGACATAGCTATGCAGACGATAAATGTAACCGTTTCAGAGAGAAGAGCGGGCAGTGTGACGATCTGGCTTTAATTCGATTCGATAAGAAAAAACGAAAACGGCCCGATTTCTCAGGTTTTTACTACATATAAACACTTTTCACATTCTCCCATGCAACGTGGCTGCCAGACTTCCCATCAAGCAAGCACCAAAGAAAGGTAAAAGGAAAATAATCAATAACTAAAACTTGAATTGCACTGTTTCTTACTAGCTATTACGTCAACTTAGAAGCTTCTTCTGTGTTCTGCTATGATGCTTTTAGTGTCTCGCGCATACCGCAACACGCGACATAGCTTTGCACACTATAAATATAACCGTTTCAGAGAGAAGAGCGGCCAATGTGACGATCTGGCTTTAAGTCGATACGATAACAAATGACGAAAACGGACAGATTTCGCAGGTTTTTACTACTTATGATCACTTTTCAAATTACCCGTGCAAAGCGGCTGCTAGTCCTTCATCATGCAAAAACTTAAGGTCCTAGTTAAAATCCAAGGCGCCAAAGCCGTCTAAAAAGTCAATAATCGATAACTAAAATGTGAATTGTACTACATCTTACTGGCTATTACATCAACTTAGAAGCTACTTCTGTGTTCTACTATGGTGCTTTTAGTGTCTCCGTATACTGCAGCAAGCGACATACCTTTGCAGACAATAAATTTAATGGTTTCAGAGAGAAGAGCGGCCAATGTAACAATCTGGCTTCAAGTCGATTTGATAACAAATGACGAAACCGGACCGATATCTCAGGTTTTTACTCCATAAGAACACTTTTCACATTCTCCCTTGCAACGCGGCTGCTAGTCCTCCTTTCATGCAAAATTTTTAAGGTCCTAGCTCATGCCCAAGGCACCAAAGCCGGCTAAAAAGTCAATAATCGATAACTAAAACTTGAATTATACTTCTTCTTACTGGCTTCTACATCCGCTTAGAAACTTCACGTGTGTTCTACTATGGTGCTTTTAGTGTCTCCGCATACCTCAGCACGCGACATAGCTTTGCAGACTATAAATAAAACCGTTTCAGAGAGAAGAGCGTCCAATGTGACGATCTGGCTTTAAGTCGATTCGATAACAAATGACGAAAACGGACGGATTTCTCATGTTTTTAGTACATATGAGCACTTTTCACAATCTCAATAGCAACGCGGCACGCAGCACGCGACATGGCTTTGCAAGCGATAAATGAAACCGTTTCAGAGAGAAGAGCGGCCAATGTAACGATCTGGCTTTAAGTCGATATGATAACAAATGACGAAAACGGACGGATATCTCAGGTTTTTACTACGTATGAACACTTTTCACATTCTCGCGTGCAACGCAGCTGCTAGTCCTCCATTTATGCAAAACCGTAAGGTCCTTGCTCGTGTCCAAGGTACCAAAGAAGGCTAAAATGACAGTAATCGACAACTGAAACTTGAATTGTACTGCTTCTTACTGGCTATTACATAAACTTAGAAACTTCTTCTGTGCTCTATTTTTTTGCTTTTAGTGTCTCCGTATACCGCAGCACGCGACATAGCTTTGCACACGATAAATGTAACCGTTTCAGAGAGAAGAGCTGCCAATATACGATCTGGCATTAAGTCGATTCGATTGCAAATGACGAAAACGGGCGAATTTCTCAGGTTTTTGCTAGATGTGAACACTTTCCACATTCTCCTGTGCGATGTGGCTGATAGACCTTCGTTCATGCAAAATCATAAGATTCTAGCGCTTGTACAAGGCACCAATGCCGGCTAAAAAGTCATTAATCAATAACTAAAACTTGAATTTGACTGCTTCTTACTGGTTATTACGTCAACTTAGAAACTTCTTCTGTGTTCTACTATCGTGGCTTTAGTGTCTCCGCATTCCGCAGCACGCGACATAGCTTTGCACACGATGAATGTAACCGTTTTAGAGAGAAGACCGGCCAATGTGACGATCTGGCTTTAAGTCGATACGATAACAAATGACGAAAACGGGCGGATTTCTTAGGTTTTTAGTACATATGAACACTTTTCACATTCTCTCGTGTAACGTGGCTCATCAGACCTTGATTAATGCCTTATTTTACGGTAGTCGGTCATTTCACTGGCACCAAAGCCGGCTAATAAATCAATAATCGATAACTAAAACCTGAATTGTACTGTTTCCTAAGGGCTAATTACATCAACCTAGAAGCGTCTTCTGTGTTCTACTGTGTTGTTTTTAGTGTCTCCGCATTCCTTAGCACCCAACATAAGTTTGCAGACGATAAATGTAACCGTTTCAGAGAGAAGAGCGGCCAATGTAACAATCTTGCTTTAAGTCGATTTGATAACAAATGACGAAAACGGACGGATATCTCAGGTTTTAACTACATAAGAACACTTTTCACATTCTCCCGTGCAACGCGGCTGCTAGTCCTCCTTTCATGCAAAATCTTAAGGTCCTAGCTCGTGTCCAAGGCACCAAAGCCGGCTAAAAAGTGAATAATCGATAACAAAAACTTGAATTGTACTACGTGTTACTGGCTACTACATCAACTTGGAAGTTTCCTATGTGTTCTAGTATAGTGCTTTTAGTGTCTCCGAATACCGCAGCACGTGACACTGCTTTGGAGACGATAAACGTAACCGTTTCAGAGAGAAGAGCGGCCAATGTAACGATCTGGCTTAAAGTCGATTTGATAAAAAATGACGAAAACGGACTGATATCTCAGGTTTTTACTACATAAGAAGACTTTTCACATTAACCCCTGCTAGTCCTCCTTTCATGCAAAATCTTAAGGTCCTAGCTCATGTCCAAGGCACCAAAGCCGGCTAAAAAGTCAATAATCGAAAGCTAATACTTGAATTGTACTGCTTCTTACTGGGTATTACATGTACTTAGAAGCTTCTTCTGTGTTCTACTATGGTGTATTTAGTGTCTCCGCATACCGCAGCACGCGACATAGCTTTGCACACGATAAATGTAACCGTTTCAGAAAAAAGAGCGGAAAATGTGACGATCTGGCATTAAGTCGATTCGATAGCAAATGACTATAACGGTCGGATTTCTCAGGTTTTTACTAGATATGAACACTTTTCACGTTCTCCCGTGCAACGTGGCCGCTAGACCTCCTTTCATACTAAATCTTAAGGTCCTAGCTCATGTACAATGCACTGAAGCCATCTAAAAAGTCTATAACTGACAACTAAAACTTGAATTGTACTGCTTCTTACTTGCTATTACATCAACTTAGAAGCTTCTTCTCTGTTCTACTATGGTGCTTTTAGTGTCTCCGCATACTGCAGCACGCGACATAGCTTTGCACACGATAAATGTAATCGTTTCAGAGAGAAGAGCGGCCTATGTGACGATCTGTAATTAAGTCGATTGGATAGCAAATGACGAAAACGAGCGGATTTCTCAGGTTTTTACTAGATGTGAACACTTTTCACGTTCTCCCGTGCAACGTGGCTGCTAGATCTCCGTTCTTACTAAAACGTAAGGTCCTAGCTCATGTCCAATGCATTAAAGCCATCTAAAAAGTCAATACTCGGTAACTAATACTTGAATTGTACAGCTGCTTACTGGCTATTAGATCAACTTAGAAGCTTCTTCTCTGTTCTACTATGGTGCTTTTAGTGTCTCCGACTACCGCAGCAAGCGACATAGCATGGCACACGATAAATGTAACCGTTTCAGAAAGAAGAGCGGAAAATGTGACGATCTGGCATTAATTCGATTCGATAGCAAATGACGATAACGGGCGGATTTCTGAGGTTTTTACTAGATTTTAACACTTTTCACATTCTCCCGTGCGATATGGCTCACAGACCTCCCTTCATACTAAATCGTAAGGTACTAGCTCATGTCGAATGCACTAAAGCCTTCTAAAAATTCACTAATCGATAACTAATACTTCAATTGTACAGTTGCTTACTGGCTATTACATCAACTTAGAAGCTTCTTCTGTGTTCTACTATGGTGATTTTAGTGTCTCCGCATACCGCAGCACGCGACATAAGTTTGCACACGATAAATGTAACCGTTTCAGAGGGAAAACGGCCAATGTGACGATCTGGCATTACGTCGATTCGAAAGCAGATGACGAAAACGGGCGGATTTCTTAGGTTTTTACTGCACATAAAAACTTCTCACTTTCTCCCGTGCAACGTGGCTGCCAGACCTCCCTTCATGCCAAATCTTAAGGTCCTAGCTCATGTCCAAGGCACCAAAGCCGGCTAAAAATTCAATAATCGATAACTAAAACTTGAATTGTACTGCTTCTTACTGGCTATTACACCAAATTAAAAGCTTCTTCTGTGTTTTACTATGGTGCTTTTAGTGTCTCCGCAAACCGCAGCACGCTACATAGCTATGCAAACAATAAATGTAACCGTTTCAGAGAGGAAACCGCCAATGTGACGATCTGGCATTACGTGGATTCGAAAGCAGATGTGAAAACGGGCGGATTTCCTTGGTTTTTAGTACATATGAACACTTTTCACATTCTCTCGTGTAACGTGGCTGCCAGACCTTGTTTAATGCCAAATCTTAAGGTAGTCGGTTATTTCACTGGCACCAAAGCCGGCTAATAAATCATCTACATCTACATCTACATGACTACTCTGCAATTCACATTTAAGTGCTTTTCAGAGGGTTCATCGAACCACAATCATACTATCTCCTACGGTTCCACTCCCGAACAGCGAGCGGAAAAAACGAACAGCTAAACCTTTCTGCTCGAGCTCTGATTTCTCTTATTTTATTTTGATGATCATTCCTACCTATGTAGGTTGGGCTCAACAAAATATTTTCGCATTCGGAAGAGAAAGTTGGTGACTGAAATTTCGTAAAAAGGTCTCGCCATGACGAAAAACGTCTATGCTGTAATGACTTCCATCCCAACTCGTGTATCATATCTGCCACACTCTCTCCCCTATAACGCGATAATACAAAATGAGCTGCCCGTTTTTGCACCCTTTCGATGTCCTCCGTCAATCCCACCTGGTAAGGATCCCACACCGCGCAGCAATATTCTAACAGAGGACGAACGAGTGTAGTGTAAACTGTCTCTTTAGTGGACTTCTTGCATCTTCTAAGTGTCCTGCCAATGAAACGCAACCTTTGGCTGGCCCTCCCGACAATATTATCTATGTGGTCCTTCCAACTGAAGTTGTTCGTAATTTTAACACCCAGGTACTTAGTTGAATTGACAGCCTTGAGAATTGTACTATTTATCGAGTAATCGAATTCCAACGGATTTCTTTTGGAACTCATGTGGATCGTCTCACACTTTTCGTTATTTAGCGTCAACTGCCACCTGACAAACCATACAGCAATCTTTTCTAAATCGCTTTGCAGCTGATACTGGTCTTCGGATGACCTTACTAGACGTTAAATTACAGCATCATCTGCGAACAGTCTAAGAGAACTGCTCAGATTGTCACCCAGGTCATTTATATAGATCAGGAACAGTAGAGGTCCCAGGACGCTTCCCTGGGGAACACCTGATATCACTTTAGTTTTACTCGATGATTTGCCATCTATTACTGCGAACTGCGACCTTCCTGACAGGAAATCACGAATCCAGTCGCACAACTGACACGATACCCCATAGCTCCGCAGCTTGATTAGAAGTCGCTTGTGGGGAACGGTGTCAAAAGCTTTCCGGAAATCTAGAAATACGGAATCAACTTGAGATCCCCTGTCGATAGCGGCCATTACTTCGTGCGAATAAAGAGCTAGCTGCGTTGCACAAGAGCGATGTTTTCTGAAGCCATGCTGATTACGTGTCAATAGATCGTTCCCTTCGAGGTGATTCATAATGTTTGAATACAGTATATGCTCCAAAACCCTACTGCAAACCGACGTCAATGATATAGGTCTGTAGTTAAATGGATTACTCCTACTACCCTTCTTGAACACTGGTGCGACCTGCGCAATTTTCCAATCTGTAGGTATAGATCTATCGGTGAGCGAGCGGGTGTATATGAGTGCTAAGTAGGGAGCTATAGTATCAGCGTAATCTGAAAGGAACCTAATCGGTATACAATCTGGACCTGAAGACTTGCCCGTATCAAGCGATTTGAGTTGCTTCGCAACCCCTAAGGTATCTACTTCTAAGAAACTCATGCTAGCAGATGTTCGTGTTTCAAATTCTGGAATATTCCATTCGTCTTCCCTGGTGAAGGAATTTCGGAAAACTGCGTTCAATAACTCCGCTTTAGCAGCACAGTCGTCGATAACAGTACCATCGGCACTGCGCAGCGAATGTATTGACTGCGTCTTGCCGCTTGTCTACTTTACATACGACCAGAATTTCTTCGGATTTTCTACCAAATTTCGAGACGATGTTTCGTTGTGGAACCTATTAAAGGCATCTCGCATCGAAGTACGTGCCAAATTTCGCGCGTCTGTAAATTTTAGCCCATCTTCGGGATTTCGCGTTCTTCTGAACTTCGCATGTTTTTTCCGTTGCCTCTGCAACAGCGTTCGGACTTTTTTTGTGTACCACGGGGGATCCGTTCCATCTCTTACCAATTTATGAGGTATGAATATCTCAATTGCTGTTGCTACTATGTCTTTGAATTTGAGCCACATCTCGTCTACATTCGCATAGTCAGTTCGGAAGGAATGGAAATTGTCTTTTAGGAAGGCTTCTAGTGGCACTTTATCCGCTTTTTTAAATAAAATTATTTTGCGTTTGTTTCTGATGGATTTGAAAGAAATGGTATTGAGCCTAGCTACAATGACCTTGTGATCACTAATCCCTGTATCAGTCATGATGCTCTCTATCAGCTCTGGATTGTTTGTGGTCAAGAGGTCAAGTGTGTTTTCGCAACCATTTACAATTCGCGTGGGTTCGTGGACTAACTGCTCGAAATAATTTTCGGAGAATGCATTTAGGACAATCTCGGAAGACGTTTTCTGCCTACCACCGGTTTTGAACAAGTATTTTTGCCAACATACCGAGTGTAGGTTGAAATCCCCACCAACTATAACCGTATGAGTTGGGTATTTATTTGTTACGAGACTCAAACTTTCTCTGAACTGTTCCGCAACTGTATCATCGGAGTCTGGGGGTCGGTAGAAGGAGCTAATTATTAACTTAATTCGGCTTTTAAGTATAACCTCCACCCACACCAATTCACACGGAGTATCTACTTCGACTTCACTACAAGATAAACCACTACTGACAGACACAAACACTCCACCACCAATTCTGCCTAATCTATCTTTCCTGAACACCGTCTGAGACTTCGTAAAAATTTCTGCAGAACTTATTTCAGGCTTTAGCCAGCTTTCTGTACCTATAACGATATCAGCTTCTGTGCTTTCTATTAGCGCTTGAAGCTCAGGGACTTTTCCAGCGCAACTACAACAATTTACAACTATAATTCCGACTGTTCCTTGATCCAAGCACGTCCTGTAATTGCCAAGCACCCTTTGACATTGCAGCCCATCCCGCACTTTCCCGAGGCCTTCTAACCTAAAAAAACCGCCCAGTCCACGCCACACAGCCTCCGCTACCCGTGTAGCCGCCAGCTGAGTGTAGTGAACTCCTGACCTATTCAGCGGAACCCGAAACCCCACCAGCCTATGGCGCAAGTCAATGAATCTGCAGCCAATAAGGTTGCAAAACCGTCTGAGCCTCTGATTCAGACCCTCCATCCGGCTCTGCACCAAAGGTCCGCAGTCGGTTTTCTCAACGATGCTGCAGATGGTCAGCTCTGCCTTCATCTCGTAAGAAAGACCGGTAGCCTTCACCAAATCAGATAGCCGCTGGAATCCAGAGAGAATTTCCTCAGATCCAAAGCGACACACGTCATTAGTGCCGACATGTGCCACCACCTGCAGCTGGCTGCACCCTGTGCTCTTCATGGCATCCGGAAGGACCCTTTCCACATCAGGAATGACTCCTCCCGGAATGCACACGAAGTGCACACTGGATTTCTTCCCCTCCTTAGCCGCCGTATCCCTAAGGGGCCCCATTACGCGCCTAACATTGGAGCTCCCAACTAATCGATAACTAAAACCTGAATTGTACTGTTTCCTACGGGCTAATTACATCAACCTAGAAGCTTCCTCTATGTTCTACTGTGTTGTTTTTAGTGTCTCTGCATTCCTTAGCACGCGACATAAGTTTGCAGACGATAAATGTAACCGTTTCAGAGAGAAAAGCTGCCAATGTAACGCTCTGGCAATACGTCGATTTGATAGCAAATGACGAAAACGGGCTTATTTCTTAGGTTTTTACTACATATGAACACTTTTCACATTCTCTCGTGTAACGTGGCTTTTAGGCCTCTCTTCATGCAAAATCTTAAGGTCGTCGGTAATGTCAAGGCACCAAAGCCGGATAATAAGTCAATAATCGATTACTAAAACTTAAAGTTTACTGCTTCTTACTGGCTGATTACATCAACTTATAAGCTTCTTCTGTGTTTTACTGTATTGCTATTAGTACCTCCACATAGCGCAGCACACAACATAAGTTTGCAGACGATGAAGGTAACCACTTCACAGAGAAATTCCAAATTCTGTGTCTGTGTCTACTGCCTGCTCATATTGTTTAAAGCAGGTTGCTCTAAATGCCCAGTGGATCTGATTCCCTTGATACCCATTCTAAACAATCTCGGATTGGGAAAGACCAAGCTCTGCTTATACTTATAGTCTGGGAAGTTGACATATCTTAGACAGTAAAATATGATGGTTAAAGATGTCCACTGAGTATTCCCATATACACTGAAGTTAGCTTTGAACAACAAATTATTAATTGGCCACCTACTCTTGACTCAATAGCTACTAAGATCTTTCACTGGTGAAGGAGGTGACAACGTTGTTACGTCCATTAGAGGCTTCTGTAGTTTGCTGAGAATGATGTGATATAATTGTGCCTTGTGATTTTCTGTGGAGTTCCAGAGTAAGTTCTACACTGGTGCAGGACATCCATTATTGCTGTTCTCATTCGAGGCAATCCTGGATTCTAAATCTCAAGCACCAGAGGATTAGAAACAGTAATGCAACCTCTGTCTTCCTGGCTGTCCACTATTTCAAAGTGCTGTGGTTGACAGTCTCTTCTCATTGTGCAGTGCTTGTAGATTATTGTAAATGGATAAACTGCAATATTTAGAACATCTCATTCTAAACTTTCTAAAGAACGAGACTTTTCTGTCACGACCACTTTTTGTGTGAGGTGATAAATACCAGGAATTTGGTTGTATTTTGAGAACCTAATGGTGACATACATTAGTGTCTGTGTAAATTAATGGAACTGGATTTTTCCTGAGGTCGGCAGTTTTCCGAAGGTCGGCGTTTTCCCACGAGGTCGGCGTTTTACCCCGAGGTCGACGTTTTTCCCTCGAGGTCTGCGTTTTTCCCCGAGGTCGGCGTTTTTTCCCTAGGTCTGCGTTTTTGCACTGAGGTCGGATCGGCGATTTTTTCCCCGAGGTCTAGAAATCTATCGGTATATTGAAAATCCAAAGTATTTTGATGTATATCGAACTATACTGATATGTCAAGTCAACTTGAAACATATATCCGACCACTAGATATCGGTATTTATCGAGATAGCGATATATTTCGATATACCTATTTATTTCGAGAATCGTTTTCTTAGGGGTACAGATTTTTTTCAAGACGTCCATTCTTTCCCATTATCGATTCATTTCGATATATCGACTTATGTCGAAGCACTCATTATATCGAGATGTCGATTTATTTCGAGATATCTATCTATATTGAGGCATCCATTTATTTCGAGGTATCAATTGATTTCGAAGTATCCGTTTATGTCGAGATATCGATTTAGTTTGATATACCGAAACAAATCGGGTTGTCTGTTTATTTCGAGCTATCGATATATTTCCATGTATCGGTGTACTTCAGATATCTATTCCTTTCGAGATATCGATATATTTCAAGAAACCTCTATCTCAAGTAATCCATAAATTTCTAGATATTGTATTTTTAGAGATATCTTTATATTACTAGGTACCAATATATTTCAAGATATCGATATATTTCTATACCTCGATTTATCTCGAGATGTCCGTGAGATTCGAGATATCGATCTATATGGTAAGCTGAAATGCGTCTAGATGTCGATATATTTCGGGATATCGAATCATTTCGATGTAGCTGTCTTTTGGAGGTGTCGATTTATTTCGAAGTTTAGATTTTTTTCATGGTGTCGATTTATTTCGAGGTTGCGATTTATTTCGGGTTGGCTATTTATTTCTGGGTGTGGATTTATTTCGAGGTGTCGATATATTTCGAGGTGACGATATATTTCGACGTTACTTGTCGACTGCATCAGCTTAGAACCTATTTCGTACAGAGTGGTGCGACTGCATACCTCAGAAGGCGACATTGATATCCAGACGATGAATGTAAACGTTTCTGAGAGAAAAGCGTCCAATGTGACGAATTGGCACTACGTCATTATGAAAACAAATGACGGAAACGTGAGGTTTCTGCCACTCAAAGTGCTGCCAACTTTCACCCCACCCCCTCCTCACTCTCCCCAGTCGTGGCGATCAGCTGGTGTGATAGAAATGGACACAGGAAAGTAATAACGTTCCATGAAATCCCATTCTAGGGAGGTTCAAGGGTAAATGTTCCAGACGGTTTATTTGCATTAAGACACGCATACTGGACATCTACAATGTCACATCTGCCAGATCGTTTCTATTGTCAGCAGTGGAAAACAAAACAGCGTACTGAAAAAGCCATAGTGAGACGCGGTTTTTGGTAGACGAAATAATAGGAATACTCTAGGCACTGATAATGATGATCTAATGAGAATTCTGGTATTGTTTTGAAAGATGCATTTAAATATGCATTGAACGTAGCTCCAAATTATTTTGAGAATTATAATTGCGTTATGATGGATCTACATTGGAGATTTGGTAATGCAAAACATTTCGATCTGAGAATACTTTACGTGATAGAACGGCATTGACCTTGTGTGTCATTAGGGTAAAGTTAATTTGCCGCCATTAACATAAAATTTATCCGCCATTAACATAAAATCTATTTTTCAGCTTACTTCAATAAGGACTCACTTCAGATGATTGGACAACTAAAGAGAACTCAAACCGTTATTTTAATAGTATTCGTAGGTCCAATGCAGCATTTACCGTGGACAGTCCCTGAGTCAAGACTGTCAGTTTTATGTAGGGAGCACTCCTTTAAGAAAGCACTCCGTGTTCAGGCCACAAGTGGCCAGTCAGGACCATCCGACCGCCACGTCATTCTCACTGAGGGTGGAGGAGGAGCTGGCTCTCCCACTCGTTGTGGTAGTTTCCTTTGACTGGAGCCTCTACTATTCGGTCGAGTAGTTCCTCAATTGGCATCGCAAGGCTGAGTGCAACCCGAAAAATGGAAACAGCGCATAGCGGCCCGGATGGTCACCCATCCAAGTGCCGACCACGCCCGAAAGTGCTAAACTTCAGTGATCTGACGGGAACCGGTGTATCCACTGCGGCAAGGCCGTTGCCCCTACCACTTTTACATGATATTTTTGATCGTAGATCAGGTCTGATGGCTAGAAAGAATGGACGTTTACCATGTTATGCACATTTATATTTTCACTACGTCGACACAGCTGGTCCAATTTCGACCAGCGGTGATGGTAGCCATAATGATCGAGCCAAGCATCCTGTGTACATTGGTTGCACCCAAGTGTGTGGGGATCACAGCATTCGTGACATTTAAATTTGTTACTTCTTTGCTACTATATTCGCAATAAATTTTGCAGACAGTATCCGCATATGACGCTGAATGCACCTACAAAATTATATCATTGTACGACACATGTTTCAGGAGATACGTCATAAAAACTCAGGACAAGGCCAGACGCTGCATAGTACGGACGTGGACGCACAGCTGTAAATAAATGCCTGGTCAACACCAAGCTTTTCCGCTAGTCATCTATAAAGATAAAAAATCCCCAATATTGTCCACCAGCATATTTTTGAAAAACCTTTACTTTGTCATCCATTTTTTTTTCCTGTAAAAATCGTAAAAGCCGCATCATTGTGTTTTTAAAAATCGTTTCCCATTGTCATCTCTTTTTATGTATTTTAAACCATTTATCGCTTGTGTAAGCTGTGGCTACAAGTCCATTCCCTTTATGGGGTAATCGAAATAATGAACAACGGAAAAAAGTGTGGGTCAATTTCTTCCTCATTTTTCGGAACTTTTGATAATAGTAAATCGTTGGCTCTTTGAGGGCGTGGTAGGTACATACAAGAGATTAGTGTAAGATTAGAATTTGGGTTAGATACAGTGCCAGGAGGTTCTGTTTCTATCTGGCTAGCTTCAAAGTACTTCACCATCTACTAAGTGATGCGTTTCATTGTGAATGGTGTGTTCTGTGCTAGGTCTACCCTTTACTCCACAATGCTGTTCCTTCGATGCTATTAAAACCAGGATGTTATCAAAATATATGCACAGTGGCAGACTGGAGTCTGCAGAAATATTTCCAGTGGTGGGGAGGGGGGAAGGCGCGTCGGGGCTGGAGTGCATGATTCTGAAACTGGCACTCTGTGTACAAATCAGCTGGTCAGTTACGAGGTGCATCAAGCTACAAGACCCTAACTCTATAAGCGCTACAACTGGTCAAAGCTAAGGTTTAGCAGTATTGTGGAGAATTCTTATCTGGAAGAGTATGAGTATACTGTAACGAATAAAAACTCTTTACTCCAGATTCCAAGGATGGTTAGGGGCGACGGGTGAAAGTGCCCTTTTGCCTATCCTCCCCTCCCCACCTCCTCCCCTCCCACTCCCCTTCCCCCTCGCGGACGCCAATGGCTGGCCCGTTCATTTTGAGAACATCAGAGTTGCAGTAACCTTTCTGAGAAACTGTTCTAGATGTCCTTGCGCATCAATCTTACCACTCACAACAGCAGTGGGAATGTCGGTTATCGCTCAAACAACTGGTTTTCGGCTCTTATCAGTTTCCCAGCCTCACTTTAACCTAATTGTTAAAGCCCGTCACAATACCAGTTCTTGTAATAACCGATTTTCAGTATTTTATTTACATTATTTCCTCTTGTAAACGTAGAAATCAAACAAAGATAAAAATTTTTACTTTCTCAGTTTCTTGATAAATGGAATCAAAACGTCAAATACATTTATGATGACCTGCAGCCGTCCAGAACGAAATTAGAATTATATTAATACCGTCAGCTGCTCACGGGTGTCGATATATATCAACGGGGACAGGTGACAATGTGTGCCTGTCTGGGACTCGAACCCGGGATCTCCTGCTTACATGGCAGGCTCTCTGCCCATCTGAGCCACCGAGGGCACAGACGATAGTGTGACTGCAGGTACTATCTCGCGCACGCTTCCCGCGAGACTCACATTCTCACCTTCCATGTCCACGCACTACATTCGTAGTGACCCACACCAACACATTCATTACTCGTGGAACACATTCTTACCAAGTCCCGTAACAGTTCGGGGAATACTTGTGCATCTTCACAGAAGAAGGTCATGGCTGGTATTGCCAGAACCATATACTTATATGGATATGGACATGTCTTCCACGAGGAATGAGTGTGTTGGAGTGGGACTCTACGACTGTAGTGTATGGACATTCAAGGTAAGAATGTGAGTCTCGCAGGAGGCGTGCGCGAGATAGTCCCTGCAGTCGAACCATACACTGTGCCCTCGGTGGCCTAGATGCATAGAGCGTCTGTCATTTTAGCAAGAGATCCCGGGTTCGAGTCCCGGTCGTGGCACACATTTTCACTTGTCCACGTTGATATTTATCAACGCCCGTGAGCAACTGACGGTATTAATATAATTCTAATTTCTTTAAATTAAATAGTCCAATAAAACTTTGTCCGCTGTTCGCTGTTTCTCTCAAAATATAGCGAGTACTTCTATACCACAGAAAACTGCCAGTATTATCCTACTGATTTTAGTTTTTAGAACTCTGCTCAAAAATTATATTTAAATCGGTTATCACAGCACTATGCGGGCATTACGTATAATCCAGCGATAAAGAGTGAAAACTGCGGCAGGAGAACTCTCTTTTTCGTTTTAATTTATCTGTTAACGGCTAAAAGCAGATAACGTAGACACAGGCAGCAGATCAGGCACTTTGTATTTTTATCCCGAACTATTAATGATTTGTAAAATTTTAACTTTTTTCCTTGTATGATGTCGCAAGTCGACCAAATCGACCATTGTGCTTCACTCGTACTGCATATCGTAAAATACTTCCAGGCTTCGAGATGGTGCCATTCTGTTTTACAACTGACGTTCGACAACAGCGAGAAACTGCGTCCATTCTCGCGCACTGCTTGTATAACAGCACAGTATTGTCTCGGCAATGTTGGACCAATTCACTTGTTGCTCGTTTCTATCAGCAGTGTTATTAAAGTGGCATACATCACTTTTCCCATTTTTTCTGTAATAACGCAGTATCTCAGAGCTATGGAAATCTTACGAATAAAAATTACTCGTCTTTTTTAAAAAAGGTTTATTTGAAAACTAAAAATTTTACTACGACAACTGTGGCTAATTGGTATATCTGTTTTTACGTGGTTATCAGGAAAATATAAAAAGATACTTGTTATAACCGAGAGCAAACAAATACCGAAAGACATCGGTTATTCAGAACTAAAATACCCATGTCGTTTTAACTGATCGGTTTTTCTATCTCTAAACTGCAGTGTCGCCACAGAAAAGTGTGTCGTTCCATCAATGTACATAGCAACGTTGAGATATGTATGTGTTTATGCGCAATATCGGCAAATGGAAACACGAAGAGGTAATAAGCACATGAGCGATAGAATTTATTTCACAGTCAGAAAAGTCGAGTGACAGACAAGACTGAATCACTGTAATAGAAATTATATGGAAAGCTGTGTAAAGGAAAATTTCCAGTTCTTTCGTGGATTCCAAAATTGAAGCAAATTCCGGGACATCAAGGTGACATAGTCTTATACGGATAGTATTCCATGACTAACGTAATTGGCCCACATACTGTACTGGTATACTGATAATATTACACTACTAAGGTAATTTACCTGAAATAATTTACAAACATGTTACTATAACATTCGCTACTACTCATTACGCTAATTGACCTTCAGCCATTAAGCGCAAGCGCAGATCTCAGTTATGATACGTGCGCCATCCAAAAATTTATCAAGGTGGTAACTCAACACAACTACAAACGATCATTGTGTGCAAAATAAATAGAACACCTCATAAGAAGAACATGACGGGTTTGAATCATTCCCACCGCAAAGGATGAAAAAATCAGGCTTGCACATAAGACCACTTGATAACTAACCAGAAATTCAGATTAGTTGTAGCTTCGGTGACAATCGCCTTTTTTACATTTTCCCCGTAAACTAGATAATTATGAAACGTAACAACTACTCTAAAATATCTGCAGCAACGGACTTGCCGCGGAGGTTGCATCGGTTCACGTGAGATCACCGAAGTTAAGTGCGTTGTCGGGCGTTGAAGGCACTTGGATGGGTGATCATCCAGGCCGCCTCATGATGCCAATCGAGGAGCTACTCGACCCAATAGTAGCGGCTCAGGTCAAAGAAAACCATCATAACGACCGGGAGAACAGTGTGCTGATCCCCGCCCCTCCTGTTCACATCCTCCACGGATGATGACACGGCGGTCGGATGGTGCTGTCCCAGTAGGTCACTCGTGGCCTGAAGACGGAGTACTTATAAAGCAACTACTCTCCAGTGGATGGTCGTACTACTGAGACCTTGATGCCTGGCATCAATAACAGATGGCAGCACAAGAGGTTGGCTTATGCCTACTGCCGAATTTTGCGATCTGTCGTAAGCCTGCGTAAGCACGTGGGGCCTTCCGTCTTAAGTGCAAGCATATCAATTGCGTTTTCTGCCGCGCGACTTGAGTGGAATGTTTCATTATTTCTGAAATATTATAGAAATGTTTTTCGTTGTATATCCTCACCATCGGTACTGAATTTACTGTAAAATTACTTGCTCACTTTTCGGAACTTCCGTTCATAGTAAATCGATACTATTTGAAGCCGTGGTAGACACGAGTCTAGTGTGCTTCGCCTTCAGCACCTTCTGTGTCAGTCTCGGTTCCTATGTCCCTGATTTCACAACGAACAGTTCGTTGTCTACTGAGTATACTGTCTGTTGCACGACACTATCCCTCCCACGCTGCTAAATGTAGGTCGTCGGCAAAATATGACTGCAGTGGAACAAGGGCGTCTGCAGAAATTTCCCCAGAAGGTGGTGGTGGCATTGTTAGTGGTGTGTGTGTGTGTGTGTGTGTGTGTGTGTGTGTGTGTGTGTGTGTGTGCGTGTGTGTGTGTGTGTGTGGAGGCCATTACTATGAAATTCACACAGTCCAGACCGCCAAGGAAAATAAACCTTGAGATTTGGAAAGGTTGTTGATCTTATACCGCTTATACTGCATATTTCGAAATTCCACCTCTAAGGGGGATACACAGGAAATGAAAGGATTTTTGAAACATGTAGCTATTAAGGTAATTTTGAAGCTAGGCAGACGAAAATTTGTATCTGGTTTCTAGGTCAGAAATAAAGAAATATGTGTTCCAGTATTATTGGGAATTTAACCTCTATGAGGTGAAATAGTAGGTGAACATTTTATCTTGAGATAAAAAATTATGGAAGGACTATGGAAGTATTTTTAAGGCTATATCTACGAAAATTGGTATTTGACTTCAAGGTTACAAATAAGAAAATACGTATTTTCGTGTTTTTGGAAGTTCAACCCCTAAGGGGATGAAATAGAGTGAGCTGGTGCGTTTCTGGCGCCAGTTTCCGTCGATCGATGTTTCGATCTTTGAGTCGCGGTCCAGAGGACACTGCTCGCTAACCGACTGTAGTAGTTCTCTGTGTGGCCCAACATCGGGCTTACCGCGCTTACACTGGACACAGTTGCCAACAAATCGCATGCCATCGCCATATAGGTTGGGCCAAAACATGTGTTCCCGAACTCTGTTCAAGGTCTTGTAGAACCCCAAATGATCCCCTACCGCCGAATCGTGGAAATATCTGAGTGCCATGCTAACTCGTTCCTGTGGAATACAGACCTTCCCTTCACCACGGTTGTCTTCCCCTTTACACACGACACCTCCCCCCCACCCCACCCTCCGAAGACCTCGCCATCCGCCAACTGCTGCCGAATCGGTCCCCACCCGGGGTCCTCGGCCTGTTTGCCGGCTAAGTCGCAGAAGAAGCCGGGTGTCTCGGAGAGAAGGGAATTGACCCCCAGATCCGGCTCCACGTGGCCCTTGCCTTCCCCAGACTCTGCCGCGAACATACGGATAAGAGCGTCGCCAATTCATTGTCTCTGCCACTAATATGGCGAACCTGGAGATAAGTCTCGTCATCTTAACTTCGGTATGATTTTTAGCGATCTTATTAATCAAAGTTTAAGGGCTGGCACTGGCCAAGTAACTCACGGAGGCTCATTGGTTTCAGTCCAGTTGTATTGCTCACCTGTTCTCCAGATAGGGTTGTGTAGTTTATGTCTCAGAAAATTGTCTGCTCTTGATGTGTGTTGTGTTAGAGATAACTGGCAGCGGTCGACGCTAGCATACTGGGAGCAGAGCACCACGGCGGCAGAGAGACATTTGAGGCCATGTCCTCTCCTTTACATCTTGGGTTATGTTGTCACTTTTGCGTGATTCCATCTTTCCGGTGCTGAACTATAGCATCCAAAGTTCAATTGCATTGCCATGTTGAGTATATTTCTATGTCATTCTCTGCCTCGTGGATCTCTTGTATTGATTTGAATCCTTGGTCTGCTCGCGTCTATCGCCAATTGACACGAAATATTGAAGCAACCTTATTTTAAGGGTATTGTCATATAGTCATGTTCTAGTTGTAATCATTCTAAGAATATTGTTGATTAATCAACTGAGTAAGTAAATTTGAAGGTCCGTTTAGTCAAAATTAAAGGACCCCCTTAATTGTTTTAGTCATTTTTATACAGTTTTGTTTAGGAAAGTTGGCAAGCCGAACGTTAAATATCTGTATTCTTACGCTTAATCTGTTTCTCCCCTGATTGCAAGTAGTGAGAGTTCTGCTATGAATTTTATGGACATTTGTGCTATTTAAGTAAAGCTTTACCTAAGTATATATACCTAGTCATATTCAAATTTCAAGTTCTACGTGTCTCGTTCCACTTAACGAAATTTATTTATTATTTGTCCAACTGATCTGGCCTTGTGATTTTATAATGCTTTTGATTGTAATAAAATATGTAGCAACTACAACGGATTACTATTGTGATTTTGGTGTGTCACTACCATACCCCATATCACAGAGGATGAAATGTTTCATGAAATATATGAAAACCTGTTTTTGATACATTGAACGATTAAGAGGGTGGAATATAGGATGTAATGTTCTATGAAAGTATTTCAGTGCGAAAGAGTTTTTAAAGCGAAATCTATGAATATTGTGTTATTGAAAACTACGTGTTTCACTGTTTTTGAAACTACAACCTCCAAGAAGGTGCAATAGGGGCACAGGTTTCACTGACCCATAGCCTTCCAGCCCAACCTGCAAAGTATACGGACTTGAAATTTGATGAAGGTGTAAATCTTACGCTGAAAGCATCATTTAAGAAGAGATTGTTCGAAATTTCACTCCTATGGGGGTGAAACATGGGTTGAAAGTCTTTTTTTTTAAATATGTCCCTATGTCCCTATTGAAGCTATAACTACAAAACTTCGAAAATTGACATTTGGTGTCTCAGTCAGATACAAAAAAGAAACAGGTTTTTAGCATTTTCCGAAATTCTTCCATTGGGGGATAAAATAATTAGTGAAGGTTTTTTGAAAATAAATCATTATTAAAGAACTACTGAAGCATTTTTATAGCTACATCTATGAAAATAGGTATTTGACATCTCGGTTGGATGTAAAAAAAATGTGTTTCGTTGCTCTTGGAAATTTAACTCACTAATAGAGTGAAATAGGGGATGTAATGTTTTATGAAATATTTCACTATGAAAGCATTTTTTGAATTAAATGGATGAAGATTTGAATTTGGCTCCTCGGCTCTAAATAGAAGAATACGTGTTTAATTGTTTTTGAAAAATCAACCCCTAAAGGGTGTGAGATGTTTCAGAAAATGGTTCATTATGAAAGGATTGCTAAATATATCTGACAATTCGTATTCGGCTAATATGTTACAATTTTTAAAAACTACGTGTTTTTCTGGTTTTGGAACTTCGAGCATAAGGGGATGAAAATTTTAATGAAATATTTATTGCGTTATATTAAAATATTTTAAATCTGCATCTATGAAAACCGGTATTTCACTTCTCAATTAGATATAAAGAAATATGCGTTAGGGAATGAAAGACTGTACGGAGATATCACCACAAGAATACAAACGGCTTGATTAAGAAAAACCTTGGACTCCAGCTGTCAGCATTGCTTTTTGATCATTCAGTAAAAGACCATGCTTCAACGGCGCTAAGTTTAGAAAGTTTAGAAAGTGTTGCAGTTTATTAAAGACATAAAAAAACGATTAAAGAAAAAAATTCTTTGCAGACCATGAACGGTCTACGCAAGTAAAGAAGCGGATGATAAGCTAGCTCTTTATGCAAATGAGTTGGTCAGTTTAAGTTCCGAGACATGTCATGCAGCAGGAACGGAATCCCATAGTTGTTACGATTGGCTAAAGGAAAAGTTTTGCAGAATCACTCGAAATCACTTCTGCAAGTGGCTAAGAATCTCGTAATGAATAAAAATTCTGTACTCAGAATTCCCCCCCCCCCCCCCCCCCATGAACCATGGACCTTGCCGTTGGTGGGGAGGCTTGCGTGCCTCAGCGATACAGATGGCCGTACCGTAGGTGCAACCACAACGGAGGGGTATCTGTTGAGAGGCCAGACAAACGTGTGGTTCCTGAAGAGGGGCAGCAGCCTTTTCAGTAGTTGCAGGGGCAACAGTCTGGATGATTGACTGATCTGGCCTTGCAACATTAACCAAAACGGCCTTGCTGTGCTGGTACTGCGAACGGCTGAAAGCAAGGGGAAACTACAGCCGTAATTTTTCCCGAGGACATGCAGCTTTACTGTATGATTAAATGATGATGGCATCCTCTTGGGTAAAATATTCCGGAGGTAAAATAGTCCCCCATTCGGATCTCCGGGCGGGGACTACTCAGGAGGATGTCGTTATCAGGAGAAAGAAAACTGGCGTTCTACGGATCGGAGCGTGGAATGTCAGATCCCTTAATCGGGCAGGTAGGTTAGAAAATTTAAAAAGGGAAATGGATAGGTTAAAGTTAGATATAGTGGGAATTAGTGAAGTTCGGTGGCAGGAGGAACAAGACTTCTGGTCAGGTGACTACAGGGTTATAAACACAAAATCAAATAGGGGTAATGCAGGAGTAGGTTTAATTATGAATAGGAAAATAGGAATGCGGGTAAGCTACTACAAACAGCAAAGTGAACGCATTATTGTGGCCAAGATAGATACGAAGCCCACACCTACTACAGTAGTACAAGTTTATATGCCAACTAGCTCTGCAGATGATGAAGAAATTGAAGAAATGTATGATGAAATAAAAGAAATTATTCAGATAGTGAAGGGAGACGAAAATTTAATAGTAATGGGTGACTGGAATTCGAGTGTAGGAAAAGGGAGAGAAGGAAACATAGTAGGTGAATATGGATTGGGGCTAAGAAATGAAAGAGGAAGCCGCCTAGTAGAATTTTGCACAGAGCACAACTTAATCATAGCTAACACTTGGTTTAAGAATCATGAAAGAAGGTTGTATACGTGGAAGAACCCTGGAGATACTAAAAGGTATCAGATAGATTATATAATGGTAAGACAGAGATTTAGGAACCAGGTTTTAAGTTGTAAGACATTTCCAGGGGCAGATGTGGACTCTGACCACAATCTATTGGTTATGACCTGTAGATTAAAACTGAAGAAACTGCAAAAATGTGAGAAATTAAAGAGATGGGACCTGGATAAACTGAAAGAACCAGAGGTTGTACAGAGTTTCAGAGAGAGCATAAGGGAACAATTGACAGGAATAGGGGAAAGAAATACAGTAGAAGAAGAATGGGTAGCTCTGAGGGATGTAGTAGTGAAGGCAGCAGAGGATAAAGTAGGTACAAAGACGAGGGCTGCTAGAAATCCTTGGGTAACAGAAGAAATATTGAATTTAATTGATGAAAGGAGAAAATATAAAAATGCAGTAAATGAAGCAGGCAAAAAGGAATACAAACGTCTCAAAAATGAGATCGACAGGAAGTGCAAAATGGCTAAACAGGGATGGCTAGAGGACAAATGTAAGGATGTAGAAGCTTATCTCACTAGGGGTAAGATAGATACTGCCTACAGGAAAACTAAAGAGACCTTTGGAGAGAAGAGAACCACGTGTATGAATATCAAGAGCTCAGATGGCAGCCCAGTTCTAAGCAAAGAAGGGAAGGCAGAAAGGTGGAAGGAGTATATAGAAGGTTTATACAAGGGCGATGTACTTGAGGACAATATTATGGAAATAGAAGAGGATGTAGATGAAGACGAAATGGGAGATACAATATTGCGTGAAGAGTTTGACAGAGCACTGAAAGACCTGAGTCGAAACAAGGCCCCGGGGGTAGACAACATCCCATTAGAACTACTGACGGCCTTGGGAGAGCCAGTCATGACAAAACTCTACCAGCTGGTGAGCAAGATGTATGAGACAGGCGAAATACCCTCAGACTTCAAGAAGAATATAATAATTCCAATCCCAAAGAAAGCAGGTGCTGACAGATGTGAAAATTACCGAACTATCAGTTTAATAAGCCACGGCTGCAAAATACTAACGCGAATTCTTTACAGACGAATTGAAAAACTGGTAGATGCAGACCTCGGGGAGGATCAGTTTGGATTCCGTCGAAATGTTGGAACACGTGAGGCAATACTGACCTTACGACTTATCTTAGAAGAAAGATTAAGAAAAGGCAAACCTACGTTTCTAGCATTTGTAGACTTAGAGAAAGCTTTTGACAATGTTGACTGGAATACTCTTTTTCAAATTCTAAAGGTGGCAGGGGTAAAATACAGGGAGCGAAAGGCTATTTATAATTTGTACAGAAACCAGATGGCAGTTATAAGAGTCGAGGGGCATGAAAGGGAAGCAGTGGTTGGGAAAGGAGTGAGACAGGGTTGTAGCCTCTCCCCAATGTTATTCAATCTGTATATTGAGCAAGCAGTAAAGGAAACAAAAGAAAAATTTGGAGTAGGTATTAAAATTCATGGAGACGAAGTAAAAACTTTGAGGTTCGCCGATGACATTGTAATTCTGTCAGAGACGGCAAAGGACTTGGAAGAGCAGTTGAACGGAATGGACAGTGTCTTGAAAGGAGGATATAAGATGAACATTAACAAAAGCAAAACGAGGATAATGGAATGTAGTCAAATTAAATCGGGTGATGCTGAGGGAATTAGATTAGGAAATGAGACACTTAAAGTAGTAAAGGAGTTTTGCTATTTAGGAAGTAAAATAACTGATGATGGTCGAAGTAGAGAGGATATAAAATGTAGACTGGCAATGGCAAGGAAAGCGTTTCTGAAGAAGAGAAATTTGTTAACATCAAATATAGATTTATGTATCAGGAAGTCGTTTCTGAAAGTATTTGTTTGGAGTGTAGCCATGTATGGAAGTGAAACATGGACGATAACTAGTTTGGACAAGAAGAGAATAGAAGCTTTTGAAATGTGGTGCTACAGAAGAATACTGAAGATAAGGTGGATAGATCACGTAACTAATGAGGAGGTATTGAATAGGATTGGGGAGAAGAGAAGTTTGTGGCACAACTTGACTAGAAGAAGGGATCAGTTGTTAGGACATGTTTTGAGGCATCAAGGGATCACAAATTTAGCATTGGAGGGCAGCGTGGAGGGTAAAAATCGTAGAGGGAGACCGAGAGATCAGTACACTAAGCAGATTCAGAAGGATGTAGGTTGCAGTAGGTACTGGGAGATGAAGCAGCTTGCACAGGATAGAGTAGCATGGAGAGCTGCATCAAACCAGTCTCAGGACTGAAGACAACAACAACAACAACAACTCAGAATTCCAAGGTGGGAGATGCAAGATTCCTCCCCCCCCCCTTCCCCCTCCTCACAATGCTATCCTTCTTTACCTACAGCAAAAAATAAATAAATAAATTAATAAATAAAACTAGAGAAATTTTTACTGTGAAACTATTTGCATACAAGAGAACGGCCCTTGAAATTTAACTCTTCAAAGTTTTAAGCCCTGCTCATTCCGGATATTGATTAGAAAGTGTTAATCCACATGTGAAACCTGAGTATATAATCCCTGTGACATTTGATCAACGGTGTTCCATAAGGACAGGTTCTCATTCAAAACGTTCGAAAATTCAATTTCTTTGTAGTTGCATTTTTTAAAGGTGTACTTGTCTAGACTCTTGGAACAGAAAGTTTTTTTTTTTTAATCCGTGCTTTACAAAAGTTTCTACAGTCCATTGTTTGAAGCAGTGTCACGGCTGCCATGAGCCGCGCGGGGTACCCGCCATGTGTCCAACGCCTTGTCACGGTTCGCGCGGCTCCCCCTGTTGGAGGTTCGAGTCCTCCCTCGGGCATGGTTGTGTGTGTGTTGTCCTTAGCATAAGTTACTGTAAGTAGTGTGTAAACATGGGGACTGATGGTTCAAATGGCTCTGAGCACTTTGGGACTTAACATCTGAGGTCATCAGTTTCCTAGAACTTAGAACGACTTAAACCTAACTAAATTAAGGACATCACACACACCCATGCTCGAGGCAGGATTTGAACCTGCGACCGTAGCGGTCGCGTGGCTCCCGACTGAAGCGCCTACAACCGCTCGGCCACATCGGCCGGTCTATCATGTATTCTAGAAGAGTTGCAAGGTCGTCAGTGGCGCCTGTTCTTTCGAGAGCAGTTACTATCTTCATATCTATGGTTAAACGTTACCCAGCCATTGACCTTCGTCTGTGCGAATGCGCACAGGTTGCCGGAACTCTTACGGGAATCGTCACCTTAGTGTGAGCCAGTAATGAGTGGATGGACAAATACCTATTAAGTACATTACGTATGCGGATTGTGGACGGTTGGGGATGTGAGTCTCACGGGAAGCGTGCGAGGGATAAATTCCTGCAGTCGTGCTGTTCATGTGTGCCCTCGATGGCTCAGATGGATTGAGCGTCTGCCTTGTAAGCAGGTGATTCTGGGTTCGAGTCCCAGTAGGGGCACACTTTTCAGCTGTCCCCATCGAAGTATATCAACAACACCTGTCGGCAGCTGAGGGTTTCAATTAATTATCAGTTGTGAAGGTGATTCGATGAACCCTTTGCCAGGCACTTAAATGTGTTTTGCAGGGTATCCATATAGATGTAGATGATAACTCGTCCCGTGTCGCACGTGCTCAAAATGATTCATACTGCAGAATGCATGCAAACATACTCACCGAAAATACGGACGAATATCAAGTGCAGGCTGCCGAGTGCTGCATATCCAGCTTTGACAGATCGGCTTTTCCTGCCAAGAAGAACAGGAAGTTGCTGTCTAGGAACAATCAGAGGTAGAGGAAGGGTTGATAAATACTCCTTGACTTGCAGACTAAACGTAAATAACGAAAATACATTTTTGGTAAAAATTGGTCAAAACATAATCGGTTGCCCTCCGTATTGGATTAGCTGTTTTGAATATTGAAAATCTGACTTCAGATTCGTTTTCAGCGACATTAAAAATATATATGTAACACTCAGTTCATGCAAATCGAAGTAATAATATAACTAAATGTTTTCCCTAAACTTTGAACACATTTTTTTCGGGTAACTATTTTCTCAGAACGGCATGCAGCATAAATTAAAAGTGGTTCGTTCTCTTAACATCTACCTCTGACCCCTAAAAGTAAACACTTTTCTTAGGAACTTATAGCTATAATATGACATTTGTTAATATTAACTAATTTTTGTGTAGGCATAAGGAGTGAAACAAACCCTCAAAAATCGAACTCAAAGTTCGAATTAGCACTGTATCGTTAAATTTAAGGTTGTTTCATTGCGGTTAGGTATACGCTCCCATAAATTTTATGTTTTATCGACTGATGTTATCCATTTTCAATTTCAGAGGAATAATGTAGTATCAACTGATGTTACCCATTTTTGAATTCAGGTAACATATGAGGTGCCACACTGCACGCGCTCTGCGTACTCCAGTCTCGCAGGCCCTTGATCAAATCATAATTACGGGCGCCATTTTTTATTGAAAATCTAAAATTAAGCTCATAGTATTATCACTCGTAATTCCCAAACAGATCTTTCGAATGTATTTTCATTGTCTCAAAAAGAATTTCAAATGTACCCTTTTTTGCTCATTTGTATGAGAACCTGGCCGTAACGCCGGAATATAGTCACGAGATTTTTTTTCAGAGACGCTGTACGTTCGCGAGAAGACTTTCGTTCTGCGCGTGTCGAAGGACATTCCTCAGATATTACTGTGTGTGTGCTACTCAGTCGTGCCATTTAAGTGTACATCTTTGCATAGTTTTCCTTTCACGATGTAAACAGTGTTCCGCTCAGTTGCTAACTGGCCAGTGAGTGGTTCCGAAGGTGTCGGATGTGCGGTGCGTTCGGTCTGCTAGGACAACAGCAGACTGGCGTGGTGCGATGGCAGAAGCAGACACTTAGGGAGCTAGCTGCTGGGACGCCAGCGAACAATTTATGCCAAGTAAGACGAAGAGGACTATTCTAAAATTACGAGCCGTCTCAAAAGTGTTTACCATTGGTAAATCTTGCTGTTGACTCTGACAAAACTGGCAGTTTTGCCTAGAGATACATTAGAGAGAGCTACAGGAAATCCCCCCACCCCCCTCAATGAATTTTTGGTTGTGATGACAGGCCGATTGGTAGTGTAGCCCGAGATCTAAGTTAGGTTGGAAGGTGGTAATTTGATTGAGAGTTGTTTACGCCAACGATTATGAATGCCGACTAAACGTTGTGCGAGCAGATTGCCCTGTAGCGTAGCCTAGCGTTTCCATCTGCGCCACATTTAACACACTTTCTCTAACTGTGTACAAAATTCTCACAACAGCCACGATAACTACGTTTCTGGTGGGGGGAGGGTAGAGTCCACTATGTAACTTTCACTGCAAATTTTAGTAACCGCATAAACTAACCGAAATAGAAGCGTAATTTTAACTATATTTCCTTTTGTGGGAAAATAATGGTTCTCCTCTTTCGGCAGCAACTGTAATATGTAGGCGACTTATTAGTTTTTTTTTAACTCTGAATCATGATCTCAATAGACGCAGTGCTTTTTTTACGTTACTTGATTTGTGGTCTATAGTAAACAATGCAACGAATTGGTAAATTCTTTGAAGTTTGACGTGTGTTACATAGACGACGTCTGCAATGTTCGTAAGGCCAAGTTTGCATATATTCGGTGTCTGTTTTTTTGGCCATGTACTGTATAATTAAAGGGAGGAGGATTATGTTCAAGGAGCAGTGCATTAGCAGTCTATGGAGAAATTGAGAATTTGGATCTAAAGAACGGCATGCTCGGGCAGTTCGTGCTATTCTGTTGACCACTGTGTAATTCGGACACAGTGATCATTGCCTCTCCCTCGTAACCAGGGGACTCGGGTGCTAATCCTGGTCTGGCACAAATTTTCAACAGTGCCTATTGACTAAAGTCTGTGCCCATTGTCAGCTAATGTCATTGTTTCGGTGTTAAATTGTATTTTGTTCACGATACGTAGTTTGGCTTTTTCATGGATAACAGCTTTGAAAAGCGTACAGGTTATATTGATATTTGCTCGTCGTTAGTCCAAGGCAACTATAGCGATTTATGAACACAGTTGTAGTTCGTATTAAGCCTACATACGTAATTGTGTCCTGTGTTTCTTTACCAAGAACTACTTCGTAAGTAATTCCCCTGTAGTGGTATTTTGTTTTAGTATTTTGTTTAAATATTTATAGACTGCAGGCTTGGATGAAATATGAAACACATGTCCGAAGTTCCTGTTGATACTGCAGATACTGTTTCATCCGTACTAGGGTCCAAAACATTTCATCTAATACAGAAGGACACAATTTGTCTCGAGATTTAGCAATTTTTCGTAATAGAGGCCTTGCTTCGATATATTTTTCTCTAATTCTTGTTTGGATTTAATCTTAAAACACACTAACTCTTCCACCACTTATTCGATATGTGGTTTTATCCATTTCGTAGCCTAGAGTTCCTAAACGGTCGATAATATTAATGATTTCCTTTCTCAATTATATTTTCTGTAAATCTCCTGTTTATGGTTATTGCTAACATGTTTCACGTTCTCACTTTTATTATTTTTATTTTTCTAGTTTTGTGCCTTGTAGCCAAATTTTCTTTGAATCTGGTTTCTAATTCTGAAATAGTAACAGTTGAAGGTCAAGAGAAGATTGCGGTCTATTTGAGGAGAGTGGCTTGGAGATTTTTTATAACAGACGTATACAGGTCATGGGGATCCTTACCTATATAAATTTACTTCGAGTGTGATGTAGCCCATTCTCTTGTCATGATCTCGGCTGTATCGTAGCACATTGTCTCGGTTAGGTTGAAGATTTCTGTTGAGAGTTGCTGAAGTCAACGAAAGTGATTACAAAGTAAAGACTGTGCTAACAGAACGATCTGTAGCGTAGTCCAACACGTTCTTTCTGTCCTTTTAAAGCCTCTTTTAATTAAAAATAACTAAAGCTGCCAGATACAATCACAAAAACTGTATTACGTAATAGAGTAATCCCAGACTATTGTTGTGTAAGTTGTGTGCGTACACTATTTTTTTTGTCAGTGAATATACATTTTTTTACTCATTTGCTGGGTTTCAATTTTCCCCGTTTTCTGGCAAAAAACCTTTTCCTGTGAAGGGCCCATTAGCTTGTCGGTTATATTTGTGACTTTCTCGACGGTCAGTAATTTCCTGATAGTCCATCCACCGGCGTCATTGTTAACATCGGATATAGATTTTAGTATTAGGAAGGCTAATATGAAGCTAATGCATAAGTAGGTCTAATAATTAATAAAAATAGGAATGCGGGTAAGCTACTACAAACAGCATAGTGAACGCATTGTTGCGGCCAAGATAGCCACGAATCCCACGCCTACCAAAGTCGTAAAAGTAGTCCGCAGATGATGAAGAAATTGATGAAATGTGTGATGAGATAAAAGAAATCATTCGGATAGTGATGGGAGATGAAAATTTAATATTAATGGGTGACTGGAATTCGACAGTAGGAAATGGAAGAAAAGGAAACGTAGTAGGTGAATATGGAATGGGGGTAAAAAATGAAAGAGGAAGCCGCCTGGTAGGTATTTGCCCAGAGCATAACTTAATCATAGCTAACACTTGGTTCAAAAATCATGAAAGAAGATTGTATACGTGGAAGAGACCTGGAGATACTGCAATATTTCATATATATTATATTATGGTAAGACAGAGATTTAGGAACCAGATTTTAAATTGTAAGACAATTCCAGGGGCAAATGTGGACTCTGATCACAATATATTGATTATGAACTGTAGATTAAACTGAAGAAACTGGAAAAAGGTGGGAATTTAAGGAGATGGGACCTGAAAGAACTGACAGAATCAGAAGTTGTAGAGTGTTTCAGGAAGATCATTAGGGAACGATCTACGGGAATGGGGGAAAGTAATACAGTGTGATGAGGGATCTGAGTGGTGTACTGTCAAGGGGGAGGGGGTTCCTCAGGGATCAGTGTTGGGGCCGCTCCAGTTCCTTATTTATATAAATGATATGCCCTCAAGTATTACGGGTAACTCTAAAATATTTCTGTTTGCTGATGACACTAGCTTGGTAGTAAAGGATGTTGGGTGCAACATTGACTCCGTTTCAAGTAGTGCAGTACATGACCTCAGTCCATGGCTTGTAGAAAATAAACTAACGTTAAATCACAGTAAGCTTCAGTTTTTACATTTTCTAACACACAATTCAACAAAACCTGACGTTTTAATTTCACAGCATGGGCATATGATTGGTGAAACTGAACGGTTCACATTCCTAGGTGTTCAAATAAATAGTAAGATGTCGTGGAAAGCCCACGTTCAGGATCTTGTTCAAAGACTTAATACTGCCATTTTCACTATTGGAACGGTGCCGAAAGTGAGTGATACTTCGACAAGTAAATTAGTCTACTTTGCTTATTTCCATTCACTTATGTCGTATGGTATTATGTTTTTGGGTAACTCTTCCCATTCTAGAAGGATATTTTTGGCTCAGAAACTGGAGGTTCGGGAAAAAGTGGTGTGAGTTCACGAACCTCTTGTCGACTTCTGTTCAGGGAGTCTGGGTATTTTGACATTGGCCTCTCAATATGTATATTCCTTATTGTCGTTTCTTGTTACCAATATTAGTTTATTTCCAACAATAAGCAGCTTTCACTCGGTTAATACTCGGCAGAAATCAAACCTCCATTTGGATCGGACTTCCTTAACTCATGTGCAAAAATGTGTGCAGTATACTGCTGCATCAATTTTCAATAAGCTGCCACTCGAATTCAAAACTCTTAGCAGTAATCCACGCGCTTTCAAATCGAAACTGGAGTGTTTCCTCATGGGTCACTCCTTTTATTCTGTCGAGGAGTTAATTGAAAAATTAAGCTGATTCTCATTGTACTGCTGATAGCGTTTGCTTAAACTTATGGACTGATTTTCTCTCAGGTTCATGAACATGTATTTCTATCTGTTATTACTTTTTTGTTGTAAGTTCATGTGTCGCCCTAACCGCCGGCTGCTTCACGTCTGCTGTGCAGCGAAACACGCGATCTAGTGT